>NC_069683.1:35628741-36278533 GCF_023699985.2 Odocoileus virginianus | reverse complement strand
ATTACTGGAACTTTGTAGTAACCAAAAGTCTGGGAGGATTATGCCTTCTGCTTTGTTCTTTTTCTTCAGGATTGTTTTGGCAATTATGGATCTTTTATGGTTTCACATGCATTTTAGGATTATTCTAGTTCTTTGAACTATGAGTAATTTGACAGGATTGTATTAAATCTAGAGATTTCTTTGGGTTGTGTGGAGAAGGAAATGGCAACCCACTCCAGTATCCTTGCCTAGAGAATCCCATGGACAGAGGAGCCTGGTGGGCTACAGTCCATGGGGTCACAAAGAGTCAGACATGACTGAGCAACTAACACACACACTTGGGTTGTATGGCCATTTTAACAATATAAATTCTTCCATTCCAAGAGCATGGGATATCTCTCCACTTCTCTGAATCATCTTCAGTTTCCTTTATTAACGTTTTATAGTTATCAGTGTATAAGTCTTCCACTTCTTTTTCAGGTTTATTTATAAGTATTTCTTTTTTTGGAATTCAACTTTGAAAGGTATGTTTTTAAAAATGCTGCTTCTAGAATATTCATCTTAAATTTTATTTATCTCTTTTTGGCTGTGCTGGGTCTTCACTGATGTGTGCAGGCTTTCTCTACTTGTGGCGAGCAGGGGCTACTTTCTGGTTGCGGGTATACATGGGCTTCTTAGGGTGTTGGCTTCTCTTGTTGTGGAGCATGGGCCCTAGGGAGCTCAGACTTCAGTAGTGGTTTCACGTGGCCTCAGCAGTTGTGGCACATGGGCCCAGCTGCCCTGTGGCAAGTGGGATCTTCCTATTCTTTGCATTGGCAAGTGGATTCCCAACCACTGGGCCACTATGAAAGTCTGGTACTGTTTTTTACATTCCCTTTCTGATATTTCATTATTAGTGTAAATAAATGCAATTGATTTTTGTACATTAATCTAATATCCTGCTACCTTGCTGAATTTATCAGTTTTAGTAGTTTTTGTGTATAGTTTTTAGGGTTTTCTATATATATAGAATTGTGACATCTGCATGTAATGACAATTGTACCTCTTCCTTCCCGTTTGGATAACTTTTATTTCTTTTTCTCATCTGATTGCCATGATTGGTAGGACTTCCAATACTATCTTGATTAAAAGAGGTGAAAGTGTATGTCCTTGTTCCAGATTTTAGCAGGAAGACTTTTAGCTTTTCATTATTGAGTATTATACTGGCTATAGATTTGTCATAAATAGCTTTTATTATGTTGAGATATGATCCCTCTATACCCACACTGGTAGGAGTTTTTAACATGAATGGATGTTGAATATTATCATATGCTTCTCTGGCATCTATTGAGATGATCATGTGTTTTTTGTCTTTTGTATGGGGTATATCACATTGACTGATTTGCATACACTGAAGCATCCTTATGTACTGGGGATGAATCCACTTGGTTGTGGTCTATGATCTTTTTCATGTGTTGTTGGATTCAGTTTGCTAATGTTTTGATGAGAATTTTTGCATCTATATTCATCAAAGATATAAGCCTGTGGTTTTCTTTTTTGGTAGTATCTTTATCTGGTATTGGTATCGGGGTGATGGTGGCTTCAGAGAATGTCTTTGGGAGCATTCCCCCCTCTTCAGTTTTTTGGAAGAGTTTGAGAAGATTGGTACAAGTTCTCCTTTGTTTGGTAGAATTGCCTGTGAAGCCATCTGGTCCTGGACTTTTATTTGTATGGAGTTTTAAAATGACAGATTTTGTTTCATCTCTGGACCTCCCTGGAGGCTCAGTGGTAAAAAATCCATCTGCCAGTGTGGAAGACACAGGTTTGATCTCTGGGCCGGGAAGATATTCTGGAGAAGGAAATGGCAACCCACTCCTGTATTCTTGCCTGGCAAATCTCATGGACATAGGAGCCTGGTGGGCTACAGTCCATGGCATCACAAAAGAGTAGGACATGACTTAGCAACTAAACAACAACAACAACAACAACAACAACAACAAAAACTTCATCTCGAGTAATAGGTCAGTTCAAACTATCTTTTTGATTCAATTTTTGTATACTTTATATTTCTAGAAACTTGTCCATTTCATCTAGGTTGTCAAATTTGTTTGCATATAATTGTCTCTAGTGAATCAGTTATAAATATACATATTGCTGCTGTTCTGCCGCTCAGTTGTGTACAACTCTTTGTGATCTCATGAATGGCAGCACGCCAGGCTAGCCTATCCTTCACTGTCTTTCGGAGATTAAATCAGACTCATGTCCATTGAGTCAATGATGCCATCCAACCATCTCATCCGCAGTCACCCCCTTCTCCTCTTGCCCTCAATTTTTCCCAGAATCAGGGTCTTTTCCAATGAATCTGCTCTTTGCATCAGGTGGCCAAGTACTGGAGATTCAGCATCAGTCCTGCCAATGAATACTCAGGACTGATTCCCTTTAGGATTGACTGGTTTGATCTCCTTGCTGTCTAGGGGACTCTCAAGAGTCTTCTTCAACACTACAGTTTGAAAGCATCAGTTCTTCGGTGCTCAGCCTTCTTTATGGTCCAACTCTCACATCTGTACATGACTACTGGAAAAACCATGGCTTTGACTAGATGGACTTTTGTTGGCAAAGTGATGTCTCTGCTTTTTAATATGCTGTCTAGGTTTGTCATTGCTTTTCTTCTAAGGAGCAAATGTCTTTTAATTTTGTGGCTACAGTCACTGTCCACAGTGATTTTGGAGCCTAAGAAAATAATCTGTCACTGTTTCCACTTTTTCCCTATCTATTTGCCATGAAGTGATAGGACTGGATGCCATGATCTTAGTTTTTTGAATGTTGAGTTTTAGGCCAACTTTTTCACTCTTCTCTTTTAACTTCATTAAGAGGCTCCTTAGTTCCTCTTCACTTTCTCCCATTACAGTAGTATCATCTGCATATCTGAAGTTGTTGATATTTATACCAGCAATCTGATTCCAGCTTGTGACTCATCCAACCCAGCATTTTTCATGATGTACTCTGCATGTAAGTTAAATAAGCAGGGTGACAATATACAGCCTTAATGTACTCCTTTCCTGATTTGGAACCAGTCTGTTGTTCCGTGTCCAGTTCTAACTGTTGCTTCTTGACCAGCATACTGGTTTCTCAGGAGGTAGGTAAGGTGGTCTGGTTCCCATCTCTTTAAGAATTCTCCACAGTTTGTTGTGATCCACATAGTCAAAGGCTTTAGCATGGTCAATGAAGCTGAAGTAGATGTTTTTTGTAATTCTCTTGCTTTTTCTGTGATCCAAATGATGTTGGCAATTCGATCTCTGGTTCTTCTGCTTTTTCTAAACTCACCTTGTACATGTGGAAGTTCTCAGTTCATGTACTGTTGAAGCCTAGGCTTGAAGAATTTTGGACATTACCTTGCTAGCATGTGAAGTAAGTGCAATTGTGTGGTAGTTTAAACATTCTTTCACGTTACTGTTCTTTGGAACTGGAATGAAAACTGACCTTTTCCAGTCCTGTGACCACTGTTGAGTTTTCCAAATTTGCTGGCATATTGAGTGCAGCACTTTAACAGCATCATCTTTTAGGATTTGAAATACTTTACCTGGAATTCCATCACCTCCACTAGCTTTGTTCGTAGTAATGCTTCCTAAGGCCCACTTGACTTTGCACTCCAAGATATCTGGCTCTAGGTGAGTGACTAAACCAATTGTGGTTATCTGGGTCATTAACAACTTTTTTTGTACAGTTCTATATATTCTTGCCACTTCTTCTTAATCTCTTCTGTTTCTGTTAGGTCCATACTATTTCTGTCCTTTATCATGCTCCTTTGCATGAAACGTTCCCTTGATACTTCTAATTTTCTTAAAGAAATCTCTAGTTTTTCCGATTCTGTTCTTTTCCTCTATTTCTTTACATTGTTCACTTAAGAAGGCTTTCTTATCCCTCCTTGCTATTCTTTGGAATTCTGCATTCAGACGGGTATATCTTTCCTTATCTCCTTTGCCTTTCACTTCTCTACTTTTCCCAGCTAATTGTAAAGCCTCTTTGGACAATCATTTTGCCTTGTTGCATCTCCTTTTCTTGGGGATGGTTTTGATCACTGCCTCCTATACAATGTTATGAACCTCCATTCATAGTTCTTCAGGCACTCTATCAGGTCTAATCCCTTGAATCTATTTGTCACTTCCACTGTATAATCATAAAAGGGATTTGATTTAGGTCATATCTTAATGGCCTAGTGGTTTTCCTTACTTTCTTCAACTAAGGCTGAATTTTGCAATAAGAAATTCATGATCTGAGCCATAGTCAGCTCCTAGTCTTGTTTTTGCTGACTGTATAGAGTCTCTCCATCTTTGGCTGCAAAATATACCATCAACCTGAATTTGGTGTTGACCATCTGATGATGTCCATGTGCATAGTCATCTTTTGTGTTGTTGGAAAAGGGTGTTTGCTATGACCAGTGCATCCTTTTGGCAAAACTCTGTTAGCCTTTGCCCTGCTTCATTTTGTACTCCAAGGCCAAACTTGCTTGTTACTCCAGGTATCTCTTGACTTCCTACGTTTGCATTGCAGTCCTGTTTGATGAAAAAGACATCTTTTTTTTGGTGTTCTAGAAAGTCTTGTAGGTCTTCATAGAACCATTCAACATATATGTATATCCACTCTTTTAAAAATTCTTTTCCCATGTAGGTCATTATAGGGTATTGAGAAGAATTCCCCGTCTATACAGTAGGTCCTTATTAGTTCTCTTTTTTATATATAGTAGTGTGCATATAATAATTAAGGTTATATGTGTATAATCCCAGTCTCCCAATTTATGTCTCTACCCCTTCCTCCTCCCTACCATAACCATGCATTTGTTTTCTATATCTGTGACTATTTCTGGGTTGTAAATAGGTTCATTTGTAACATTTTTTAGATTCCACATATAAGTTATATTGTATGATGTTTTTCTCTGACTTACTTCACTCAGTAGACAATCTCTAGGTCCATGAGTTTTAGTGCAAATGACATTATTTCACTGTTTTTTTTATGGCTGAATAATATTCCATGTATATATGTACTATATCTTCTTTATCCATTCTTCTGTTGATGGACATTTAGGGTGCTTCCGTGTCCTGGAAGCAATGAATATAAGGGTGTGTGTATGTATCTTTCTCAATTATGGTTTTCTCCAGATATATGCACAGGAGTGGGACTGCAGGATCATATGGTAGTTCTATTTTTAAGTTTTTAAGGAACCTCCATACTGTAATCCATAGTGGCTATTCCAATTTACATTTCTACCAACAATGTATGAGGGTTCCCTCTCTCCACACCCTTTCTGACCGGCTCTTTTTTATATTTTAGTTCCTTATAAAATCTCACTGTATTAATCTATTATTTTCCCTAATACAGTTTTCATTCTTATTACTAATGCTTTGAACTCTTTATCGAGTAAATTACTTCCATTTCATTGTTTCTTTTCCACCGGTTTTTCTCTTGTTCTTTCAATTGAAATAAATTCCTGTATCTTGTCATCTTGCTTAACTTGTTCTGTCCCTATGAGATTAGGTGAAACAGTTACCGACTCCATGGATGTCCTTGTGTGGAAGTGACTCTATACAGTCTGCATGGGTCCAGTGGCCTTGGTGGGAGAGCTGGATCTGACATGAGCATAGGTCACACCTTTCCCCACAGTGTTCTGGCAAGTGTCACATTGGTAGCAGGTGGGGTTGGAGATGGAGGGGCTAGATGGAGAGGTAGGTGTGAGCTGGGCCTTCTGCTTTGCTCAGGGGCTGATACCACCCCATTGAGGGGGTTGGGTCCCAAGTGGCTGAAGCAGAAGCCCTAAGGTAGGCTCTGAACTGGCTCTGTTTCCCATAAGTGTGTGCTCTCCCCCTCCCATCACCCTCGCCCTAGAGCAGAGCAGGATTGGGCTGGACTGAGTCACAGAGGTGGTCTGTGTGTGGGCTATGGCAGTCCCAGCCCTAGTTAGGGTCTTAGACCACTTCTGATATGCTGTCTCTATAAGCACCAGTAGATGTTTCCCTGCCCCCTTTCAGAGGCTGTTCCATGTTCAAATGTTCCCAGCTCCATCCCTCAAAACTGAGCACTCCCCTCGGCCACAGCAGCCTTCGCCTTGGTGTGGAGCAGCATCATGGAGCAAGTGGGGCTGGAGTGGTACTCAGCTCAGGCTGGGGCAGTTACAGCAAACTGCCAGGGTCCCCTGCTGTTTCAATCTGCTTCCTCTGCCTAGGTTTCATGCAGCCCTCCTATTTGTCCTACTGATTTTCAAACCTGAGGGGACTCATCCACCTGGTGTCAGATTCCAGGGCCAGGGTGCCCAATATGTGGCTCAGACTGCCCCTTCCCCAGGAAGGATCTCTGTCCATGTAATCCCCCACCTCATCTGAGTCCCCTCCCCGGAGCAGAGGTCCTTGATTGCTTCCCTTCCTTTCCTACCCAATTCTGTGCAGATCTTTTATATAGTGTTGGTTGTACAAGAGTCTTTCTGCCAGTCTCCAGTTAGTTTTCAGTGAAAATTACTCCACACGTAGATATATTTTTGATGTGTTCATGGAAGAGGTGCACTCTGCATCCTTCTACTCTGTCACCTTGATATGTCTACTCTTTTTTAATATTAATGTCCACTAAAATTTGAAGTGCATCTTCACTACAATGGGTTAATGATCTGCTTAAAGCCATTTAATGTCTTGGAATCAGTTTTCTCACTGGTTAAGACTGGGTTTTGTGAACATACGAGAGAGAGAGAGAAGTCACTCAGTCATGTCTGACTCTTTGCGACCCCATGGACTGTAGCTTACCAGGCTCCTCCGTCCATGGGACTTTTCAGGCAAGAGTACTGAAGTGAGCTGCCATTTCCTCTTCAGGGGATCTTCCTGACCCAGGGATCAAACCCATGTCTCCCGCATTGAAGGCAGGTGCTTTACCGTCCAAGCCACCAGGGAAGCCTCGTGAACATATGAAGGGCTTCCTAGATGGTGGTTTCCTTTCAACTTTCCCATCTTTGCCACGTAGCAGAGCTTAATGGAGAGTCATTAAGTCTGCACTGCACAGCTCCAGGGGGTACCATTCACATCAAGTAAGCGCTGCTCCTTGGGAGATCTGAGTTCCTTCTTTCTATAGGTTATCACCACAAGCTGGGCCTGGCGAAGTGGGGGACTACAATCAGAGACACTACTTATTGTGTGTTCTTAGCAAGAAAGCCAAGGGCCACACAGGTAGTTCCTGGTAGGCCAGTAGGTGGGCCCTCTCAGCCAGGAGAGGAGCTTTGGATTCCTGGGAATGATCTATGACTCCCTGCAATATAAATACAGCTTCTTTAAAACCTTGGGCTAATAAATTGTATTATTAGCAAGTCAGTACTGCTCTGATCTCTTCTCTGTGCTGGTCCAGAGTCTCTGTCTGGGGGCGGACAGTCAGGACGGTAGGGCTCCTGGATAGACAGCCACAGCAGCAGCTGTCTGCTCGAGGCCAAGGAAGGGACAAGTCAGACTCAAGGCTGTGCCCTCCAAGGACCCATTTGGGCCCCCCCAGCCTCCCTCATCCCAGTCTGAGGTCCTTTCTCTGATGCCTTCCTACCTCTATCTTGAGTTCCCTGGCCAAGGTGGGAGGAAGCCTGGGGGCTCAGTGCCACCAGCTGGTGGGGGCTGGAATAAATGGGGTGGTCACAAGCCCCTACTCAGGGTGGGTGCAGCCTCTAAGATGGCCTTTGTGTTCCAGCCTCCATCCCACCTCCAATGGATGGAGCTCACACGCAGTCTTTGCCTTGCCCTCCTGTTTCCATCCTTCGGTATGGGTTATTTTGGTGGTGGTTTGCTACCCTGTCTAGTGATTTAGCCATAAGCTTTACACTAATTTTCTTCATATGACAAGCATCCAGAAAAGTATATGCTATACACACACATACACACAGAGTTTAGTTGTATGAAAATCCTCATGTAACCACAATTCATGTCCAAGGTAGACCATTGTCAGTACCCTAGAAGCACCCCCTTCCTCTCTGCACTCAGGTCCTCAGTCACCCTGCAAAGGTAACCACTATCCTCACTTTTATCATGATTACTCTTGATATATACATCCTTGCTCCTCTTCATAGTTCCACCAGCAACATATGAACCCTTAAACATCAAATTATAGTTTTGCCTATTTTTACACTTCATATACATCAATTTATACTACACATTATTTTGTGATTTTTTTACTCAAAAATTGTTTATAGGATTCATCCTTTAAACAGTTTCATTGAGGTGTAACTAATTAACAATGTTCTGTTGTCTTTCAAGAAAATTTCTCAATTTGTTGACTACTTCTGGTAAGTTTTCAGTGCCTTGAAATGGCTGCTTTTGATCATTTTGTCCAGTTTTACACTTTTTTTGCAGAGGATAATCATTGACCTCTTCATGCTTCAGTAACTAGAAGCCTCTCTCATGATTTCTTACTTCATTCCTTTTTATTGTTGCCATTGTGCAATAATCCATGGTATGAGTGTACTTCAATTTACTTAACTTGCTTACTGGGGATGCACATGCCAGTGTAGTCCATTATGGATATTCTTAAGACTAGTGGCCTGGTATATTGGCCTGCATACTTAAGAGTGGAATTGTTAGTCATAGGGTATATTAGTTTTCTATTGCTGCTCTAACATATTACCATATATCTGGTGGCTTAAAGCAATCCAGATTTATCATCTTACAATTCTAAAGGTCAGAGTCTAAAATGGGTCTCACTGGGATAAAAGCAAGGTGTCAGCAGGGCTGTGTTCCCCTTTGGAGATTCTTGGGGAGAATCTGTTTTCTTGCTTTTTCTAACCCTCTGGGGGCTGCCTGCATGCTTTGGCTTATGGCCTCCTTTCATCTTCAAAGTCAGCGATGGCTGGTGGAGTCTTTCTTGTGCTGCATCACTCATTATCCTGGATCATCTGGGGGGATTCCAATGAGGATCCAGCTAAAGATCCTCAACTTATATCTTCAAAGTCTCTTCTATCATATAAGGTAATAACAGGTCCCAGGGATCAGGATGTGGACATTTTGAGGGGCCATCATTCTACATTTAATACATTTGTATGATAAATCTTTAAAAAATTTTTTTTATTTATTTTCGGCTGCGCTGGGTCTTAGTTGCTGTGGGTGCTTTTTTCTTTTAGTTGAGGCAAGTGGGGGCTACCCTCCAGTTGTGGTGCTTGGGCTTCTTATTGTGGTGGCTTCTCTCGTTGTAGAGCATGGGCTTCAGTAGTTGTGGTGGACAGACTTAGTTGCTCCATAGCACGTGGGATCTTCCTGGATCGGGGATTAAACCCATGTCCCCTGCATTGGCAGGCAGATTCTTACCCACTGTGCCACAGAAGCGCCACCAGGGAAGCCCCTATGATAAATTTTAAATGTATTACATAAGGACAAATAGGGACTTCCCAGGTGGCACTAGTGGTAAAAGAACCTGCCTGCCAATGCAGGAGACATAAGAGATGAGTTTGATCCCTGGGTCAGGAAGATGCCCTGAAGAAGGAAAGGGCAACCCACTTCAGGATTCTTGCCTAGAGCATCCCATGGACAGAGGAGCCTGGCGAGCTACAGTCTATAGGGTTAGAAAGAGCTGGACACGACTGAGGTGATTTAGCATGCAGGCACACAAGGACAAACAGAAAGTCTCTGTTGCTGCACATCCTTGCTAACACTTGGATCAGAGCTTAAAAATGTTGCCACTCGTCTGTAAACTATCTCCTAAGGGAATGGGGGAAGGAAATTCAATCATTTCCCATATTTCCAGCCTCTGACCAAATCCTTCCACAAACAGTATTGATCATCTACAACTAACCTGCCTGGATTTTCAGCATTGTTTGAAGTAGCCTGGTCCCAACTATTAGACTCCTTATATTTTAGACATTCCATCAGCCTGCTGGCTGTCTCACATGCAGACTTCATTCCTATCTGGTTCTAAGTGTCTTCTAGTCCCCATCTGCCTAGAGTGCTGGTATTTTAACCATATTCAATGATGACTCTATTTGAATGATTATGGAGTGGTCATGTGCAACTGAAGAGGCATGTTATGACACCCTAAATAAAAAGCCACCACCTTCATGCCAATATTTCAACTGCTCCATTGGCCATGAATTTGGTGCTAAAGCTTGGCTTGCATTTACACTAACTGGGGCTGATTCATTAGAAAAGACCTTGATGCTGGGAAAGATTGAAGGCTGGAGGAGAAGGAGATGACAGAGGATGAGATGGTTCAATGGCATCACTGACTTGATGGACATAAGTTTGAGCAAGCTCCAGGAGATGGTGAAGGACAAGGAGGCCTGGAGTGCTGCAGTCCATGTGGTTGCAAAGAGTCAGACGTGACTAAGTGACTGAACAACAACTGGGGCACTAAAAGGTTATGAAGCGTGAGTAGCAAAGGTCATCTGAGATGGAAACCCAAAGTTTCCAGGGGATTTCAAGGTATAACAGAGCTTTGAGTGTCAAATGGCATGGCAAAGGAAACATTTTCCGGACCTTAAAAATATTTGCCATAAAAAAATGCCTCTACTACAGCCAGTTTGATGTTGAAATACCCTCAAAGAACTACTTAGATTGGCACTTTTTGAAAAGTCTACAGCATTTACTACCAAAGTTCACTTCCCAGGTAGAAGCACAGAAACAGAGAATGCTGGGGTATACTTCTCACAAAGTACAGTCTCACAGAATTCCCATTTCACTTCTACCTTATGCACTGGAAATTTTCAGCATGGGCATAGTGCCCAGTATAATAGCAAATAAAACAGATGTGCTTTTCCATTCACATCGGTCAGGAAATTTCATATTAAGCAGTTCAATAATTATATAAGAAGTGTCATCTATATGCTAAAATATCCCTATAGACTAGTTGATATTGGTAAAACTGTGTTAAAGAGTATAAATGCTTGAAAACTGGTATCAGGAGGAGAACTTCCAATCTGTAACCAGGAAGTTTCACATTAGGCAGTTCAAGAAAATGGAAGCTGAAGTGCTGGCCGGAACTCTTCCTGCTACGTCTCCCACACCCAGGAGCAGGGTGCTTTTAGTAGCTGGCCACAGGACGCTTAGAGTCCACTTTTAAAGGCATTAGCATGGCTGGAGTGGCCTTTCGGGGAGAGAGCCTCGGAGGGACAGCAGCATTGCTAGGACTCCTCCTCTGGCAGCAACCAGGCGCTCAGAACGAGGCGATGGTAAGTAGGACTAAGAAACTATCAAGCTGGCCAGCAAAAGCCAGTTACTGAGGTCTGGAAAGCATCATGAGACAGCGACCAACCAATGTCTTCACAATCGACCTCTCTCCTCTGGTTTTCTTGCTTTGTCCTCCAGCCTCACGAGTAAAGGCATTCCCACAAGATACTGTCTCTAGCCCTTCCGCTTTCTTTACATGCCTTCCTATTGTTCCATTATCTCTTGGTGTATAAGTGGAAGACTTGCAGTGATATAACCACAGCCCTGCTCTTTTGCCTGAACTCCAGTTCTCTTTGGTCAAAACCTCAAGGTTTCCAAAGCTGACACTTACGTCCCCTCTCAAGCTTGTTTTTCCTCTTAGGTTCCCCAGTGCTGCTGATGGTGCCCCACGCTTAACTATCTGTTCTTCACACTGCCTTCCAAGTCATCTCTCTGGAATAGAGCGCTGATTACACCACCCACCTGCTCAAGAACCTTCCATGACTCCTGCTGTTATGGAATCAAGTCCAAACTTGCTGCCTTGGCATCAAATCCCTCTAAGACTTGCTTCACCATCGTCAGCTAAACTAATTAAACTCAAAAGCTTTTGCACAACAGTGGAAACTATGTATAAAATGAAAAGACAACCCACAAAATGGAAGAAATATTTGCAAACAATGCTATCAACAAGGGATTAATCTTCAAAATTTACAAATAGCTCATGTGACTCAATATAAAAACAAACAATACAAAAAAAAATTGGCAGGCCTAAATAGACACTTTTCCAAAGAAGACATATAGATGGCCAAGAGGCATGTGAAAAGGTACTTACCGTTGCTAATTATCAGAGAAAGGCAAATCAAAACTACAATGAGATCTCACCTCACACCAGTCAGAATAGCCACTGTCAAAAAGTCTACAAACAATAAAATCTGCAGAGGGTGTGGGGACACGGGACCTCTCCTACACTATTGGTGGGAATGTAAATGGATACAGCCACTATGGAGAACAGTGCAGAGATTCCTTAAAAAACTAAAAACAGTGCTCCCATATGATCCAACAATCCTACTCTTGTGCATACATCTGGAGAAAAACATGGTTTGAAAGGATACATGCACTCCAATGTTCATTGTAGCACTGTTTACAATATATCTGGGACATGGAGGCAACCTAAATGTCCATTGACGGATGAATGGATAAAGATGTGGTACATATATACAATAAATATTATTCAGACTTTAAAAAGAATGAAATAATGCCATTTGCAGCAACATGGATAGACCTAGAGACTATCATACTAGGTGAAGTACGTCAGACAAAGACAAATATGATATCACTTATATGCAGGATCTGAAAAAATGATACTAGTGAACTTACTACAGAACAAAAAGAGACTCACAGACTTAGAGAACTTGTGGTTACCAGAGGGGAAGGGATAGATTGGGAGTTTGGGACTGACATGTATACACTGTTATATTTAAAATAGATACTCAACAAGGACCTACTATATAGCACAGGGAACTTTATTCGATACTCTATAATAACCTAAATGAGAAAAGAATTTTAAAAAAGAATAGATCCATTATATGTATTACTGAATCACTTTGCTGTACACCTAAAACTAACACAACATTGTATACTCCAGTATAAGAAAAAAAAACACAAAAGCCTTACCTGGTCCTTCCAATTTAGCCCAACTCCCACCATCTCCTCCGACGCGCACAATGCGCACATTGCTTTAAGCACAAGCAAGGTAGCGCTGCTGGAGCATTTTGCTGCTTTTGCATTTTTTCAGCCTTAACCTTTGCAACGCAAACCTGACAAATCAAGCCTTGTCCTCAGGCAGAGTTGGAGTTGGCAGAGCGCAGAAAAGGTAATTATGCTCAGAGCAGAGCACCTGTGATGACCTCTGCATCTTCCCCTTGCCTCCCTGGGAGATAGCTCTTGGGCAGGTCAGCACCCTGTCCTGGGACAGAAGAACCTGGAAATCAGGCCAGGACAGTTCCTGCAGCAGAACCTCTGCTCTGCATCATGTCTGCATGGGCCCTTATACCGATGATCCCACACATGGGATTTCAGGTTGGTTTTTTTCCTCCATGGTTGTGCAATCTACAGCTCACCAAAAATCCCCAGAACTGAGCAGCTGCACCCTGTCCCACCTTCCCTTGCAACTGGCAAAGAAGGTTTCAGAGAAGACAGTCTTCCCTCTGGTATCAAACATGAATCATGCTCTGTGCCGTGAAAACCCTGTGTGCAGGGGAAGGTCTTGACCTCTTGCCACGAACCCAGGGAAGAGCCAAGTACCTTCTGGCCGTGGTTTTGGCTTTTCCAATCCTCCGTCTTGCATGAGCTCAAAGGCAAAGGAGACATTCAAGACCTGGAAAGAGAAGTGAAGTGTGTGAGGCGCTGCATACTCATTCCTGGACCCTTGCGGCTCCCTGGGACCTGCCCCTGGAAAGTGGAAGAACCAGCACTGTAGCCAGAGGGGCAGGGGCTGAGCTAAACTGAGGCTGGTTTTTGAAGCAGAAACAATGCGGCCAAAGCGGGCCTGCCACACAGAGTGTGGACGAGGCCGAGCCTCTGTTGGTGAAGCACTCCCGGAGGAGTTAAAGATTCTGTCCGTGTCCTACTGTGTTCCTGTGTCACTGCCAGGACTGTAAACTCGGGAATGTATGTGCTCACAGTCAAAAGAATCAGACAGTAAGACACCTTCAAAAGGACCTTTCTGGTGGCGTAGTGGTTAAGAATCTGCCTGCCGATGCAGGGGACACCAGTTTGATCCCTGGTCTGGGAAGATTCCCCATGTTGTGGAGCAACTAAGCCCGCGAGCTGCAACTACTGAGCCTGTGTGCCCTAGAGCCCGTGCCCACAACAAGAGAAGCCACCACAGTAAGAAGCCCATGCACCACCATGAAGAATAGCCCCAGCTCGCCAGCAACTAGAGAAAGCCTGTGAGCAGCGAGGAAGACCCTGTGTGGCCAAAAATGAAATAAATTAAAAAATAAAGTTTAGGGGAAAAAAAGACATTCAAGAGGCAGGGAAAGGTTTCTGCTTGGGACCAAAGGCCTGTTGTCTAGCAGGTGGGCGGTAGCAATCCAGGAGAGGCATCAGAACCTGGCTGAGCGGGAGCCTCATGTCTGACCACTTTGCAGCCACCTTCCCTGTCACCTCTGGGGAGGGATGAAGCGGGGCTGTGGCCCCAGAGGGAAGGTGCGGCCAGGGGACCAGGGTGCAGGGGAGGGATGCTCAGGGCCTGTAGGTAGCTGCTCCCCAGCTCAGCTGCCCGCCCCCCGCCCCTTCCAACCACTGAAGACCCGAGGCAGACGGGAAGCCGCTGCCTTTACCCAGGTGGTCTCAGCACAGCTATGGGAAGACGGGTCGAGCATGTGGGCTGGGGC
This sequence comes from Odocoileus virginianus, assembly GCF_023699985.2. Taxonomy (NCBI): domain Eukaryota; kingdom Metazoa; phylum Chordata; class Mammalia; order Artiodactyla; family Cervidae; genus Odocoileus; species Odocoileus virginianus. Next base: position 36,264,033 of record NC_069683.1, on the reverse strand, counting down.
CTCCTCTCACCTTCTGTTCAAAGCTGTCCGGGGTCAGGAAGAAGCTGTGAAGCGGCACGAAGTAGCCCTCCAGGAGCCCCATGAGCAGCACCAGGTACACCCCGTCTGCAAACTGGACGAGAGAGCCAGGTGAAGGCACTGGGCCCCCCAGCCCCGGCCCATCAGCTTCCAGGTCAACCCCCAAAGGCTACGTCCCCGGGCAGGCTGCTGGCAGGCAGTGACGAACAGGGGCCCAGGGCGGGTAGGTCTGCTGCCCGACGTCCGGCTGGTCCACACACAGGCCCATGCGCCTGATCTCAACTGGTCCAGTATTTATTGAGCGCCGACTATGTACCAAGCACTGATCTGGCACATGGAGCACAGAGATGGGTCAGGCGTGGCTCCGGCCCTGGAGGAACTCACGGTCCAGCGGGGAGACTGCTGTGGAGGACAGGCATGCAGCTGCTGCTGCTCTGCGGGAGGGAAACATGCTGGCCTGCGTGAGACCGGGAGAGGTCACTCATCCCGCGGCAGGCACCAGGGAAGGCTTCCGGAGGAGGTGCTGCCTGGATGGAGACGTGAGGGATGAGCAGGAGTTAGCTCGGGAGGGCAAGCAGGAGGGAAAGGGTAAATATGTGTATGGTGTCTAGAACACTGGCATGTAGGCAACACTTAACACATATTAGATATTAGCTATTGCTATTTTTTTATCCTGGAAAACAACAAAGCAGTCAGGACACAACGTCCTGGCTCTTGCTGACAAAGCACAACTGTGTGCTCAGGGCCATGGCAAGAGGCTTAGAGCTGGTCCCTTCCATCAAAGACAACAGAGGCCTGATGGGCTGAGAACCTGGTCTGAGGAACAACAGGCGCTGAAGCCAAGCAGAGGGGTGCAGGCCTTCCACTCAAGGGAGGGGAGGTACGTGTGTGCTGGGCAGGCTTTGTGGGGACAGTGGGGGCCCATGAGCTGAGGGGAATGTGAAAGCAGTAGATGCTGTGGGTCTGGAAGATAAATGGCCTGAGTGAAGATATGGAGGTCAGATGCATATCTGATATTCTAGAACCTTTCAAAGGAGGCAGAGCCATCAAATATTTGTATAAACAACAGTTGCTAGAGTTCACAAGAGGTCAAAGTTCTTGGAAGCATCTTAGGAAACTTTTAAAATTCTAGACTGAATTACCCGGAATCTGGGCTGGGCCCAGAGTCTGAGCTCTGCTGGGTGACTAGATGGTAGGCCTGTGGCTCAACCTGGGTTATGGGCAAACAACCCTGAGCATGAACTTGACCTAGGAGTGGCTTCCTCCCTGTGTTCATCCATCTGGCCTTCAACTCAGGCGGGTAGGGCCTGAGCATGACTCATTCCAGGCCACCCCAGGGTGGACCATGGGAAGCAAACCCCAACATCTGTGTCAAAATCAAGGCCCTCCTACGGAATTGGTTAGCTGGGCCTTCCTCTGGCTGTGGCTGCAATGGGTTGAGGATGAAAGAATCCAATCTGTCAACTCAAGGGAGGACATTGGGTTAGGGTCAGGATTACTTATAGCTCTGAGTGCCACAGACCTAGCCTGCTCCCACCCCCGACTGCAGTTCCAATGACTTGGTGGTGAAACCTGCAGACAGGCCCCACATGTGCTCAGCAGAGACCCCCTTCCCTGCCCATGAAAAGTGAAGAAGTTCCAAGGGCTCATTCCAGCTCTCTCCAGGAATCATTACTTCTGCAGAGTGTCCCCATCTCCCACATATGATGTTGCCTCCAGAGTCGAGACACACCCAGGGAGAACTCAGGCACAGGCCTTTAAAAATACAGGAGGTACCCATGTATTCAAAAGAAAATCACGCTTTAGAAATTAATTGCGAATGAAAGGAGACTGGGAAATGGGACACATTACATAGTCTCAAAGTATCTCCTAATATAGATTAGCTATTAATTATAAAGGGGAGGAGCTTTATGGTAGGGAAATCCGGGAGATGCCAACTTAGCCAAGTGATCAAAGTTACCACCATCAGGTACAGAACTGATGGACAAAAGTACCTGAGAAGAACACAGTATTGTCTCAATGGTACTGTTCTTGAACATGCATAACCTACCTCTAATCATGAGGGAGAAAAACAGAGAGATTCTATATACCATATAGCTCGCATTCTTCAAAAATGTCAACGTTAGGCAAACAGGCTGAGGATTTGTTCTCTATTAAAAAGAGACTAAAGAGACATGACAACTAAACGTTATCAGGTGAGAATACGAGGACATCTGTGTTTCTTAGAACCATGTGACACTACTCATGTCAAGAGTAGTCAAGTATCAGCAATTTCACATGGTTCAACCAAAATAGGTTAACATTGCACTGATGTTAAAACTGCCTGAATTTGATTACTGTATTGTGATTCTCTAAGAGTATGTACTTGTTCTTAAGAGATGTATGCTGAAGTATTTAAAGGTAGAAAGAGAAAAAAAACCCAAGTGTGGACAAACGTTAACAATTGGTGTATGTGGGTGAAGAGTACATAGGGGTTCATGACAATAATCTTGCAGATTTTCAAAATAAAAAATTGGAAAAAATTCAGAGAAATCTCATGCAGTTCACCCCTCAGAGTGGAATAGAATTCCCTCTCCCTTCCCCAGAGAAGCTCCAGGGTCAGGATGGAAATCCTCCCAACAATGTGGGGCCCTGGAAACAGTGGCGGTCCAGGGGGTCTTGTCCCCCACCCTGCACTTGGGGCTGTCACCCACCTGGGTTTCCAGTTCTGTGACCTCCAGGTTCAGTTTATTCAGGTGTTTGTTCACGAAAGTGATGAGTGTCTAGAAGAAAAGCACAAGCCAGGCCTTGAGAGGGAGACTCTTGCCCTGGAGGCTGCCCCGTGACTCCACCGTGAGGACACAGGACGAGGACCAGCCAAGGCGGCGCAGCCAGTGGCGTTCTTGTGAAACTCCTGTGTCCACAGGGGAGGACGGCCCCCAGGACCTGCAGTACCAGGCACTGTATGACTCAAACAGCCAGGCCCAGGACTGGGCAAGGAGCAGGGGGTGTGAAAGGACAGAACGACAGCTGGAGTGCCTGAGCCCAGGCTCGGGGGGCCAGAGGAGACATGACCACATTGGGTCCCTTCCGGTCCCCACTCCACGAGGTACAGGTGCCTGTGTCCAGGGAGACAGAGGGAGGTCTGTGTGAGGAGCAGGGATGGCTGGGGGTTCAGTGTGCTTGGGAGATGGGGGCCCGTAGCCTCAGAACCTCCCAGAGATGCTGTCATCCAAATGGGAGAAGAAAGAAACTAGATAAGGCATCCAGCGAGAATAAGACAGGTAAAATGGATATCAAGCAGGAAAGCCCTGTGTTTGTGGTCATCTGGACATGACACCAGTTTCAGAAAGCTTGCAAGCTGCTGGGGGTGGGTTTTCCTGATGTATTTTGACATCTCACTCCCCTTCGTCCCTCCCGCCCTCCTCTCAGGCATCTCTTTCCCACCTTTTTCACCACGTTGAGCTTGTCTGGTGCATGATCGAACAAGGTGTCAAAGGCATCACGTTCTGAAAAAAAGAGAAAGCAAATAGAGCCCAGAGCTAGTGCCACTGCAGGTCCCAGGCACCAGCCTCTGCAGACCAGTGGTCACCTCCAGGTGGGAATTCTCTGGGGGATGAACCGTGCTGCAAACTCGGGAAACTGGGCTTGGGCAGAGGTTTGGGGTTGATTCTTATCTTGGGGGCCTTTCCCCAGTGTGTGTGTAAGCATGTGTCCATCCTCTACATCGACTGTCTTTAGGCTGGGTTGGGGGGCTCTAGCAGGCAGTCTGGCTTGGAACTGGCCATTTTTCTTCACTATTTTGTATTCCTTGATACCATGATTTAGTCATGGTTCTAAAGTGTTTCTGAAGCTTTCTGGAAGCAGAATGTCATCCAAATATCAAATCACTTCACTCCCTAATTTTCAAAACCCAGATAGGCTTTCTGGTAGAAAGCAGATAGGCAGACTGGGAGCCACAGAGCTGCAGCTCAGAAGGGGGAGCTCCCGATCCTGAGGGATCCAGTCACACCAATCCTTTTAGCCTTGCCTTCCTCTTCTATAAAATGTGCACTGGACATGAAGCTCCCCTAGGTGGGTAATGAGGATGAAAGACTAGAAAGTACATGCTCCTTAAACTCTGAAGTATCTGTTGATCTGAGTTATTATTAGCATGATTAGACTATTTCAAACTATTATGCACAGTGAATATAGAATCAGAGAAAATAGTGAAGCCATGCCCCCTGCAGGGATTTTCCTCGCTACAGCCCCTAGGTCCTCTTATCTGAAGGGTGAAATAGTGGAAGGAGGTACTTCCCTGTGGTCTAGTGGCTAAGATTCTGCTCGCAATGCAAAGGGCCTGGGTTCGATCCCTGAATAGGGAACTATATCCCACGTGCTGCAATAGTTTGCATGCTGCAACTAAATGATCCTGCATGCTATGATTAAGACCTGATGCAGCCAAATAAATAAATAAAAAGTAAATAGTAGAAAGAAAGAGTGGAGATGGATCTTCCACTGGGAATGGGGCGTCTCCAAGAGGAGCCCAGGCCTGGGCGGTTTGTGGTCCTGGGCTGCCTCTCCCACTCTCACACCCACTCTTGATGATTAAATCTGAGAATGGGAATTGTGATCTTGGACATTCAGAGACCTTAGAAACAAACCCAAGGTTCTGGGAAGTGGGAGACGTAGGAGGCGTGATGAGGAAAGAGGCAGCTTCGAGGAGGGCAGGACAGACTGGGGAGAGGGAACTGTGCTGTGCGCATCGCTTGCTCTGCTTCCACAATATTCGCAGAGCAAGACTGCCCTGCGAGCGCCCAGGACCCATGCAGAAGCCCAGCAGTGTCGACGGTCTAGTGACCTGCAGGAGGACTGCAGCCGTGGTTCCTTCTCCTCTTCCCACCAGCGGCTGGCCCTCCCTCCCCACCAGCCAGCCCTGTCACCAGGCTGGCGCAGACAGACACGCAGGAAGCAAGCTGAGTGCCTGTTCTTCCAGCTGCTGCAGAATTAACTAGACCCCACTGGCAGTCACCAGCACCAGAGGACAATCTTACGCAACTCACCATGCCTTCCAGAAAGAGCCCTGCGGAAGAAGAGAAAAAACAGTGTGACCCTTCTCTCCTCACCTTTGGCTGCAGATCCCCCAAAGCTTCCTTCCTTGGCATCTTATTCTGCACTACGTCTCCAACTATGGGTGGTCTTTACCACATTACTACTTCTTTTCCCCCTCTGCTTTACAGATATACTGGGGTTCACACAAAGCCTGGTATAAGTGATGCTTAAAGGACTTGCTTTAACTTTATTTCTTGCTTTAAATAAACTTATACTATTGCTTACAATTGAGAAGGAATATTGGATTTAGAGATTCAGGATCCCCAGCCATGTTTTAGGAGCAGGGCGTAGGGACCATCCCAATATGGCATTTCACTGCCCAGTTTGCTGAAGGCATCAGCTTGGGAAGGTAGGTCTGGCTCTCTCCTGTCCATCCTGTGATACCCACCAAAGTGTACCTGCCATTGACCTAGAACAGATTTTCTCAAAAAGGGCAGGAACTGGAACTGTACTCACAGCAGTGATGCAGCATAGTAAGAGCACAAGCATTAGCAACAGACCACTTAGGTTTAAGTCTTTCAGAGCTGTGCGCTTGCTGTGTGACCTTGGGCATGCTACCAAACCTCTCTGGGCTCCAGGTTGCTTACCCTTAAAATGAAGATAACATGGTAAACAACTCAATCAGATGTTCTGAGCATTACATGATTTAATATATACAAATATTTTAGTATAATTTCTAGTATATACTAAATGCTCAATACATTTTCCCTCAATTTTTATTATGTTTATTCTAACTGTATATCTATCACCTATTAAGCAATGACTTGCAGGTAGTGTACTAGGAAGAATAATGAACTTAGTGTTCAAGTCAAGTAAACCAAGGATGGCTTTCTCCTCCATCTTTGGGTTGTGAGGTTTTAGGGGGTGTAATCAGTGCTTCATGTGCCCCTGCCCTTTCCACTGGCTCTTCTTGTTCAAAGGATTATAGAGGAGAACTGGGGGAGCAGGAGAAGATACAAACAAATTTTGCCTGGTTTTGCATGTGGCCAGGCTCAGGCCTGCCCAGTGATCTCAGACCACCACACACCATCCTGCTCTTTGTGCTTGAGAACAAAACTTATCTTTCTTATGACAAACCTCTTACATATTCGGATATTCCAGTTTCTGTGAATGTAAATTAAAAAAAAAAAATAATCCACCACTCTAAGGTAGAGAGGGACTTTCTGGGTCATGGCATGTGACCATATAAATCAGATTCAGAAAAGGAAGAAAAATGTCCTTTTGAAGGTTAACAATTTAAATTCAACCCCATGTTTATGGCATGACGATTTCATGCTGGTTGGCTTTTTTGGGCACACTTTTTCCTGGAGTGCCACAAAATTAGAATTTTTCAATCACAGCTAATTCCCTCTCCCCACTTCCCCACCCAAGTTTGTACCTTAAGCATTGAGAGGCATGTTTTGAATGCACGGAAAAGGCTAAACTATAATCATTGGCTGAAGTCTAATCCCTCTTGCAATCCCAATAAATGAAAACTAAATATCAGCAAATGGATGAATTTCGGAGAAACATCTGTGTTCCATTACAGAATCGCTGGCAACAATGGTGTTGACATACTCTGTGTTACCAGTTATTTCCTCTTGGATTTGCCGAGACTGGAGGATTCCTTCTCGTTTCTGAAAACGGGGGTGGGGTGGGGAGAGGGTTGGGAGGAGGAGAGAAAAATATGCTTTAGAAAAATACAAAAAACTGATTAACATTCCTGATACTGAGAAAGTTACTGGCATTTAAGAAATGAATCCAGCGATGAGATACTGCTAGAAGTGAAAGAAGGCCCCTGGTTTCCTGGGACTGGACTGTACCATTCATACTTAAGTGCAATTAGTGTTTATTCCAAACAAGTCGGCTGTTTCTTGGATGGCAACTCTTTTCTTTCTTTATTGGAAGACCTTCTGCTGGAAGCACACTGCCTCCTGGAGAAACCCACAGTACACCAATGGAAATGAAGGCCAGGGCGTATCTGCCCTCTGGCTGGGGCCACAGGGGGAAGCAGAGAAACACGTTTAACTGGGGGGCGGGGGTCTGGGGTGGAGGAACTGAAGCTAACTTGGAGAAATCAGAAGGTGAGTTTTTAAAAAGTGTTTAACTAGGAGAGCTTTTAAGTAGGTAGTACAGTCCTTAGGTAACTAGCTTATGCTCTGAGAAAAGGGTAAGCAGTTTTTCAGTCCATCCACTCATCCACTCATCCATCTGCCCATCCATTCACCCACCCATCTACCCATCATCTGTCTACCCCGTCCCATCAACTTATGTTCTTTCTTCTCTGTTTCATTAATCAGTGCCTTCTACGTACAAGCCCCTCTGTTGGACTTAATGACAGTTTTGGACCTCGAGGAACTTACGAGTAAAATGGGGTAGATGAACAGGTAAGCAAGAAGGTTTTCCCCCAAACAAGCCCCTGGCTTATGCCTCAGGACCCAGCTCAATTATTAGAGTAGGATCCTCTTTCCCTCTCAAACGTGTGGTGGATAAGCAATTACATGGTCACCCCCTGCAGAGAGGAAGTACTGAGAGCAGGACCAGACAAGTGCTTTCAGCTGGGAGGGTCAGCCTAGGCCTGGGCTGGACACAGATGAGAGACCACTCTAGTGGGAGGGATGGCCCCGGCAAAAAAGGCAGAGTCAGGAGAGCACAGGCACGATCAGAATGCTGTTCAGAGAGGCAGAGGCTGCTGCTAGTCAACTTTTAAAAATTAACTTATTTGGCTACACCTGGTCTTAGTTGCAGCATGCAGGATCTAGTTCCCTGATCAGGGATCAAACCTGGGTCCCCTGCTTTGGGAGCACAGTCTTTGCCAGTGGACCAAGGGAAGTCCCTACTGTTAGTCAGCTGAGTGCTAGTTTACATGGGCATGTGAGCTGATAAGCAGTGCTGGGGTTCAGGGAGACATTCTGATGAAGGTGAGGAGAGAGATGCATTCATCAGGTCCCTACTCAATCAGTTACCAGACACTTGGAAGATAGTCTGGGCATGGCAAGAGGTTGTCAGAGCAAATCCATTTTCCACAAAGGCCAAGGTATGTCAAAAAGGAGCCTCCAAGCTTTAGTGTCTTGGCTAAAACCTGCCTTCTGACCCTCCTGCCCCAACTTTCACAACCCTTTCTTGGCATTCCCAACAGCCACGGAAACTAGCATCCTTACAAAATCCTTTTACAGAAGGAAAGGTAGAGCTGGATAAAGGCCATGACTGTATCTGGATTAGATTAAGAAGAATGAACTATCAAAGCAAAAAAGGAAGAAGAAAATGTAAAATACCATTTAAAAAAGATCCAGTGAGGATTAACCAGGACTTTCTCCAAATTCAGCTTCAACATATGTAAAAATTTTCACATAGGACTAATAAGGCCATTCACAGACATCAAACCTCATCTCCAACAACAGACAGAATTAATAAATGCTTGTACATAGAACGGAAAAGAATTCTGGGTTCAGTGCCCCCTCACATAGCATCCTGATTCACTTCAATCCACTATTTGTTCCCTAAAGAACTAACCCTCTAGTTCAGTCAGCATCTTATAGCCATTTCTGAGTCATGCTTCTGTGCCTGTTTAACTTGATAAAGCAAAACACCCCATAAAATCTGACATGCCTTGATGCCATTTTATGCAACACGTCCTCCTTTCTCCCTCATGCTAACAAAACTGCCTGCAGGAGAAATTAAACCAGCGACAGACTTCTGATGGCCTATAATTGAGCTCAAAATAAGGCATGAGACATGGGCCTGCAGTGACCACTGTTTCACCCCCCATCCTCACAAATCCTGAATCATAGTTTTAAAAAATATAATAAAATGGATTCACACTTTATTGATTCATAAAAAAATGACACAATAGAGATGGCCTGGATTCACTAGGAAGATGCATATACCAGGAGGCTCTGGGCTGGCCACGTATCCATAAAATCCCTCATGCCATGCTTGACACAGTTGAGAGCCCAGTAAGTGAGGCCAATTAGTCCCTTTCAGCCAGCTGCACTGGCTGAACCACACAGGTTTGCATTGACAAGGGGCCTCTGATAGCCCTCTCTGCTGCTTAGGTAGTCCTGTATCTGGGTAAGCAGGGCCAAGGTGTCATATTCCTATTATACCCTCTTAATCTTTAGCAAGTTAAGTACCCAGAAGGCATTGGAAAAAATACTTTTTCATTAGGGCCTGGCTGAGTGGCACCCCCATGTCCGCCTTTCCTCTGGTTCACTTCTGATCGCTGAAAGCCTGGCCCAAAGACCTTTTGTCCAAGAAGCTGGCCTGGCCTGGCTTCTCAAGCAAAGCCTACTCACCCTCTAGGCTCTTCTTCACCAAGGGATGGCAGAGCCGCCAGACAGAACCCTGGATAACCTTGAATAACCAGGGAGTTGCTCATTAGGGATGTTCTCCCTTGCAGCATGTTTATTTGGAAAAGAACAGAAGCCAACAAAATGACGACCTTTAGCTCAACAGCATAAAGTTGGAAAATAAAATTGAATTTGAGTATCTAATGGGGTTAGGAGCAGAATGAGATAGTCATGGGGAGAGAGCATCCCCTTATTGTGGAAAGGACAGAGCCGTGTGTGAATGGAAATTCCACATAATAATCTGCACAAGATGACTTGATACCACAGCTGTGCTTCTCTGGGCAGGTGAAAAGCGGCAGTGCCCTCAACATGGGCACGGCCTGTCAGGGTCTCTCTCAAACACACATGTGTGCACACGCACATGTGCCCTCACATGCACAGATACCTATCTCTTCTCAATAACTGTGCATTGGTTGTTTAACCAAAAAATGACTCTCCGTGGCTTGCAGGACATACACAAACACACACATGGATATGTTCTCCTAATCCTACTACACAGACCTCACAAATATATACACCCCCCCAACCCTCAAATATATAATACCCAGGCACCTTCCTTAAGAAAGCATGTAAAACCCAGGCACACGCCCCACATAAGGCTGTCCCAGACACAAGCACACGCTCTTCTACCCTTTTGGTACATATATCGGAGATAAGCCCACATACATCAGAAAGCTCAGACATGCCTCCCAACACACAGCACACCCAGGCACACTCAGCATTCATTCAGTCCTCCTAGCGAGCTTCCCAGTGTGCCTGAGCTCACATGGGAGCTTAGCCCCTGCACCCCTTTAAGGGCACCAATGTTTGTAGTGATTTCTGACTTACCTGGACCACAACCACTTGGATAGAAACATGGTCTGGGAGTCGGATTGGTGCCCGGAAATATTGGGACAGAGCAACTAGCAGATGCAAGATGGCTACCAGGCTCTTGGCATGAACGGCTGAAATAAAAGATAATTTATAAATCAGAGAATCTTCTTCTAGGTTCTAGGCAGATAAAAACATATTCAAAACATAGCAATGCCACATGGGGCTAATGGAGTCTGTGTCCTGGTCTTGTGAGGCCGTTCATGGCCATCCAAGCTCATCTTCAGCTACATGCACAATTAAATGCTTGTACACAAAATGGAAAAGAAATATGGGTTCAGTGACCCCTCACCCAGCATCCTGATTCACTTTGATCCACAATCAATGCCCCTTTCATCCCACCCCTATGGGTCAGGGGACACCCTTAGTCATAGTAGGCCTCACCCTGGGCCCCCTCGGTTCTCAGCCAGATCCCGTGGATTTACTTCTTAAATCATGTTATTGCTGGATTGCAATGCAGTGCTTCTCCACTCTGATTGGGACCCTGACAACAGCTGAAGCCTGAGCTCAGATCAGCACCGCACCACCTCCATGTTCTTGTTCACTCTATGCCGATAACCACACGCATTATCTGCTGTACCCCTCACCCTTCCCATCTGATGAACTCTATAGGTTATCACCACTACTCCTGTTCCAAGGCTCTACACAAAGCAGGCCCTCAATCAGTGGACACTGAGTCAGGACACTGGGTGCCTTCCTTCGTCCAGGGCTTTAAGACCCCCCAAAGAAGGCATGAGAGATACCCAAGGATTTTGTTGCTCTCTTGAGTGCCATGCATGGTCAGTCCAGGCAATGCCTTTTGGGTCATAGCTGGGAGGAGATGTTCAGGCCCCAGTGCCTTCTATAGCTGAGCTGTGTGCTGGATGTTAAGCTGTGTATGCCAGAAAAGGCTGGGAAACTACTGAATTGTAGTTTTCTGAGATGAGATGAGAAGAAGGCTGTGATGTAATCGGCACACAGCGTCGGGCCAACTGGAGCTTGAGTTCTGACTTGACAAACTACCATTCACTTACTGAGTACATGGCCTTGGGTAAGGCATTCAAGGCCCCTGAGGCTCAATCTGCTCAACCTCACACATGAGGATAACAATACCTTTGAAGAAATGCAGGTGGTAAGAATTTCCAGACATAACATAGGCAAAGCTCACAGCACATAGCAATGCCTAGGAATGGTTGATTTTTTTATGATCACTTATGAGAAAGTGCATGGCATCCAGGCAACTAAACCATGTCAACTTTTTCCCCTTTGTTTCATGAAAGGAGAAAGTCCCCAGATACTTGACCTGCCTTCACAGTCCTGCCAGCCTTATGGGTTTAATTACAGGGGCATTTAAGGAAGGAACAAGAAATGTCTATTTTGTGTAGTTAGTGAGTATGAACTGGGCCCATTATTAGGGTGTCATTCTGTCTGCCCTGGGATCAATAAATCTGCTCTAACAGAAGCTTTGGGAAATCACCAAGAAAATGAAATGATTCAGACCATTCTTGGGAACTCATTAGAGTTTTCTGTTATCCCTGCTGCTTCCAAGAAGGTTTTCCACTGACTATGAAGAACAGCAACTCAATACTACCACCAAACAGCAGATGGACTGCTCCTAACTCATGGCCTTCCAGGAGGAGTTTTCAGCTTGGGGCTTTTGGCTTTGTCAACTAAGAATCCCCCAACATTTATAGCTTTAAAAAAGGCACCTGGGGGCTTCCCTGGTGGTCCAGTGGTAAAGAATTCATCTGCCAATGCAGGTGACACGGGTTTGATCCCTGATCAGGGAACAAAGATCCCATGTACTATAAGGCAGCTAAGCCCATGCAGCAACTAGAGAGACTGCACATCACAAATAAGACCCAGTGTGACCCACTTACCCTTTCAAAAAAGGGCGCCTGGCATGGGATGGACCCACTGACATGATGCACAAAGGCAGAATCTGGGTTTGCTCTTCTGACCACATCAGAACTGACCACATCTGTCCTGTCACTGAGGGTTGTAAGGACATTTGCTACCTCTACCCTTTTCTCATAATGCTGGAAAAGCTGTGGTCGGAAATTTTGTTCTCACACCCTGGTGATGTTGTATGCTACCTTGACTGTCTCTGTAAGCAAAGTAGAGCTATGTTGTAGGCACCATACGGATGTCAGACTCTTCCAATGAGTGCTCTGTCTTTCTGGGTATACTTTCAAGAGAAAAAATTACAGAGTTTCTCTTTCTCTCTCTCTCACATCACATACATGCTATGTTAAATAATAAATGCTGGAGAGGGCATGGAGAAAGGGAATCCTCCTATCTTGTTGGTGGAAATGTAAATTGGTGTAGCTACCATGGAAAATAGTACTGAAGTTCCTCAAAAGATAAGAGTTAGCATATGAGCCAGCAATCCCACTCCTGGGCATATATCTGGACAAAATCATAATTCAAAAAGATACATGCACCCTTATGCTCATAGCAGGCTATTTACAATAGCCAAGACATGAAAACCACCTAAATGTCCATGGAAAGATGAACAGATAAAGATGTGGTATAATCAACAGAGGTATGGATAAAGAAGATGTGGTAATAAATAAATGGACTATTACTGAGCCATTAAAAAGAATGAAACAATGCCATTTGCAACAACATGGATAGACCTAGAGAGTGTCATACTGAGTGAAATAAGTCAGAGAAGGAGAAATATCATATGACATCCTTTAAATGTGGAATCTAAAAAGAAATGATACAAATAAACTTACAAAACAGAAAGAGACTCACAGACTTAGAAAATGAATTTATGGTGGCCAGAGGGAAGGGACAGTTAGGAAGTTTGGGAAGGTCATGTACACACTGCTATATTAAAAATGGGCAACCAGCAAGTACCTGTTGTATAGCACCTGGAACTCTACTCAATGTTATGTGCCGGCCTGCATATGAGGAGGTTTGGGGGAGAATGGATACAGGTCTATGTATTGCTGAGTCCCTTCGATGTTTATCTGATATTACAACATTGTTAATTGTCTATACCCCAGTACAAAATTAAGTTTAAAGTTTGGGAAAAAAAAAGATGTGGTATATTTACACAATAGAATACCACTCAGCCATTAAAAAGAAGGAAATAATGCCATTTGGATGGACCTAGAGATGATCATAGTAAGGGAAGTAAGCCTGACAGAGAAAGACGAAATATCATATGATATCACTTATATGTAGAATCTAAAATATGACACAAATAAACTTATCTACAAAACAGATTCACAGACACAGAGAACAGACTTGTGGTTGCCACGGAGGAGGGTGGGTGGGGAAGGGATGGATTGGGGGTTTAGGGTTAGCAGATGCAAAGTATTATATATAGAATGGGTAAACAAGGTCTTACTGTATAGCACAGGTAACTGTATTCAATATCTTGTGATAAACCATAATGGTTGATTATCATATATTATCACTTAAAAAAATCTGGAAATGCATATCCAAATGTAAGAGGATGGTTTAGACAAGCAGTCTAACTTCAATTTAAAAAAAAAAAAGTAAGCAGAGACATCCTTTGTTCCAAAAGTCATCAGGCAAAAGTGATACGAAGGGGTACAGCTGCTCTGGTCCTGTTATCCTAACTACAGCGCTGCTTCCCTTCTCCTCCGTGATGCCTGACTTTTTCCTCGCAGATCCCAAGGTTGGGACAAACATGGTTTAATAGTCACTGCTTTAATAAATTATAGAACATCCACAAGATGAGACAGTTTGCATGTACTGAAAATCATTGTTAAGACAAAGTAGATGTAAATATTAAGAATATTAAAGGGAACTAGAAATAAGGTAAATATACACATTTATGGATTTCTGCATATAAATACACATATATTTGTACATATGTGCATACATACATGTATATAAATACACACACATACACATACGTACACAAATACACACATGTACACATGTACTTGTTGCCAAGCCTTGGAAAGTGGAAAAAACAAAATGCTATAGCTGAAAGATTCTTTATTCTTGCTTCAAATGTTTCTTTAGAATAGAGACATGTTATCTTTTCAATTAAGAAAGCTTCTGACAACCTCTGTGTATCTGGGCACTCTCATCATTTTATCTCTTGGCACATCTCCTGGGTGTCTTCTCCCTGATGCCGGGCAGAATGCAGGGCCACTGTGCTCCTGTGCTCAAGTCAGGGTGGAGACTTGCAGAACGACAGCAGGGCTGAGCAGCCGAGACTCTGCCGCATAAACTGGGCCCTGCAGCCGCTGTGCCAAGACGGTCGCTCCAGCATTGGGAAACTGTTTCAAGGGTGCTGCTGAGTGAGAAACAGTCCTCCAAACATGAATTGTGGTGGAAACAGAAACTGGTGCAATTTGGGAGGAGGCAATTTGACAGTATGTGTGAGGACCTTAAAATGTACATATCCTTTGGCTCTAAAGTCACTACTGGGTTTTTATCCTAAAGAAGTAATTATTATCTACGAGCAGACAGAACTCCTCAGGCTGTACTGATATCAGTGAGAAAATGGAAAAAAATCTTAAAATCTATCATGAGTTAAGTAAATTATGATATACCTAATCTATATCATATTTTTAAAAGTGACATATAGAAGGATATACAATGATCTGTAAAGATAAACATTTTCTAAACAGTATGTACAGGTTGATCTCATCTTCATAAAAATATATTTTATATGTAAAGCATATGCACACAGTTTACTCATTTATTGATGTATTTAATTCTTACAAACATGCACACAGCCTGAAGGAACATCACAAGGCTGACAGTGCTCATATCTGATGGACGGCTCGGGGGGCATATGTGTGGGCTCAGTACACAGACTCGGCAGCCAGACTTTCTGGGTCTCACTCCTGGCTCCACCGCTCACCCACCATGTGACCTTGGACAGTGACACTCCTTTAGCAAACAGTATTGTGCTTAGCATTGCCAATCACTTTCCCAGGCTTTAGGGACACAATAGTAAAGGGGCAAAAATCCTTGCCCTTGGGAAGCTTACATTCATTGTTTCTTAACCTGTCTATGCCTTCACTTTCCCATCTGTAAAATGGGGACAGTAGAATCCTTACCTCAGATGGCTGAATAATGATTGCAAGGCTCAAAATATGTAAAGTGTTTAGATAAGTACAAGGCATACAGCACTATAAATATGTTAGATGTTATTTAAGCGTCTTTTAACTGTATTTTCTAAATTTTCAATAATAAAAATTATTATTGTGAATTAAAAAAAAAAAAAAAGGAAGAATCCCCTAAAGCCCTGGATCAAGGACCTTGGAAACTCAGTGCTGTCCCTGCCACCTTGATCCTGAGTGGAAAGATGACACAATGTCCTCAGAAAGAGCCAGGGAAGATAACTGAGAGAGGAGGGGCTAGAGCCTGCCCTGGGAGTCATGCCGGCCACATTCCTTATCACAGAAACCACTGTTGCCTGAAGCCCCGAGGCATCACAGGGAGCTGGTTCCTGAGATAATTATTCCCTCTGACCTAGTAATTCCTCTCGGTTCTGGAAAGCTATCTGATGAGAATAATTTAAGAGAAGCAGTGTCACAACCTAACATTTAACTCGGCACTATCTGATATTAGCAATAAGCTGGAAAACATTCTAAAAAAGATCAATGTCAACATAGGGTTTAAGTTAACCATGGGACACCTAGCCCAGGAAATAGAGCAGCTATCAAAAATTATAACTACAAAGACCACATGTGAATATAGAAGATGTGTATGATTTAATATTAAGAGAGGATAACAAAATGAGTTTGTATATGCCTTCATCAAGTAAAAATATGAAAAACTATGCAATGATGTGGATAGTAATGGCAAAAAAATGAAAACAGCTAGATGAGAGTGGTAATAGATGTGATTATTTTACTTGTAGACATTTCTCTATAAGAAATGAAAGTGAATGCGAACCCAAAACAAATCATTCAAAGCCATTGAAGACAAGGGTTCTGATGTGGCTTTAAAAAATTCCAATCTTAAGCCAGGCAAAATGGTTTGGGGATGGGGAAGATGAAATGAGGAATGTTTCAGATCAAGAAAATATCTTCCAGAAAGGGTTCTAGAAAGGTGGGAATATTGTGCCCTATTTAAATGAGGCCAGTGTATGGATGACAAGGAGAGAGGCAGAGACAGCATCAAATACATTTGCAGACAGAGAGGTAGGTGGGGGGTTGGCCAGATGTTAAGGGTTGATTTGCTCACTCCAGCCTCAAATTCATCCTGGAGAAGGAAATGAAAACCCACTGGAGTCTTAGCCTCCAGTCCCCCTGAATGTGACCTTATTTGTAAAATCATTGCAGATGTGATTAGTTAAGATGAGGTCATGCTGGAGTAGGGGGAGTCCCTAATCCAACATGACAAGTGTCCTTATCAAAAGAGAAAATTTGGACACAGAGATATGCATAGAAAGAAGGTGATGTGAAGAAATACAGTAAGAAATCAGCCCTCTGTGAGCTCAGGAGAGAGGCCTGTAACAGATCCTCCCCTTGCAGCTCTCAGAAAGAACCAAGAAACCTACCCCCTGGTCTCAGACTTGTGGCCTCCAAAACTGGGAGCAAATAAATTTCTGTTGCCTAAAAACAAATGACACAAAACAATTCCATCTTTCCTATTTCCAAGTTGGATTCCATGATACACGAAAAGGAGTTTTGAAACAAGGTCCTACTATTGTAGGACAGGGAACTATAGTCAATATCCTGTGATAAATCATAATGAAAAATAATTTTTAAAAGAATGTATACATATATATATATATATATGTATGTATAACTGAATCACCTTGCTGTATTGCAGAGATTAACACAACACTGTAAACCAATTTGTTTCAATAAAAAAGAAAAGAGCTCCAGAGGGCTTCCCCAATGTTTTACCCCTTCCCTGGTGGCTCAGAGGGTAAAGAAATTGCCTGCAAAGCAGGAGACCTGGGTTCGATCCCTGGGATGAGATCCCCTGGAGAAGGGAATGGCAACTCCCTCTAATATTCTGGCCTGGAGAATTCCATGGAGAGAGGAGCCTGGTGGGCCACAGTCCATGGGGTTGCAAAGAGTAGGACATGACTGAGCAACTAACAAATCAACTATACTTCAATTAAAAAAAAAAAGAGGTAAAAGGTGTTTTGTTTTGGAGAGGTATATAGAGATGGTCCATATTCAAAGGAGCGGGAAATAGGATCAAACAAAACTGACCAGTGGTCACTATCAGAGGACTTCAATGCTTATGACTATTATGGATTTCCAGAATGCAGATACATTACCCAAACTAGTGATTGGCTCCCTTTCCCTCCCCCACTGAACATGACTAGCATTCCTGGGGCTCACAGCCGCGGCCTCCCCTCCTCCCTCCGTCAGGTGTCTCCTCTGCTCGGCAAAGGATGCCTTGTTCCCAGTGCTCTGTGCTGCTCCAGGCAGCTTATCACGCCTGCAAGCAAACGTGTAATTATGCTGAAGGAGGCACTTGGCGTCTCTCTGCCAGTGTCGGATGTTCGGAACCTGCTGAAGAGATTGCCAGTGGCAGCTACTATGTCTCTGACTTGGAGAGGTGAAGATTCCCTTTACTTTCCCAGGTCTAAAAGGTGGTGTTTTGGGGTGGGGTGGGGTGGAGACGTCCATTTTAAGCAGCATACATCAGGACCTCCCTGGTGCTCCAGAGGTTAAGAATAAGGCTGCAGTGCAAGGGACGTGGGTTTGATGGTTGGTCTGGGAGGATTCCACATCCTGTGGAGCAACTAAGTCCATGAGCCACGACTACTAGGGCTGCAGTCTAGAGCCCACGCCCCGGAACTACTGAAGCCCGGCGCCCAGAGCCTGTGCTCTACAACAAGGGAAGCCACCACGACGAGAAGCCCACGCACCGCGTGTAGAGACGGCTCGTGTGCAGCAACGAAGGCCCAGGGCAGCCAAAAATAAATAAATACAAATTAGAAAAAAAACTTAAAGTTGTCTACGTCAGATGCAGTAAGATATAATACTCAATCCCTTAATACTTAAAAGGCAAAACCTACAGTCTAAGTCATTTTATTCATCTAAATGCATATTTTTATTCTATCACAGAACAAAACAATGTTGGGCTCCTGATAGGAAAACGTGATGTTGCTACTGGATTTGCTCAAATCTATTGATCTCATGTTGACTGATATGGACTCAATTAGGTCCATATTAGACAGCCGGGCCCTTGAGGCAGCAAGAGAATGAACGGTTTAAAATCTCTGAGAACCTTGAGCTACACTTGCATGAAAACCTGAATCTTAAAATCTTATTTCAGTACCTATGCTCTCAACCATATCTCTGCTCCCTCTGGACAGTAAGGGGGTGAGAGGAAGAGGGTGGGCGTCGGGACAGAGCCAAGTCCCTGCTCCCCGCTTCTCAGCTGCTCGTACTAGGGGATCTCCGCTTCCCACAACCTTGAGAAGCTGGAGACAGCTTTCTCAAAAGGTTGTGCTGGGACTCAGAAGTAGCTCAATGAATGGGAGTTTCTTTCCCAACAATCTACATGAGGTTTCTACAGAATGCCTTTTATAGAAAAAGCACACTAGATTTTGACATTTTGTGGTTTTCCTCAGCTTCCTTTGGATGAGGGTGATGAGCTTGCATTCTAAGGAAGGGGACATCTCGTTCAGATGGGTTTGCACCCACCCAGCTTATGATGCAACCTCCTGGGGAAACCCCACAGGTGTCCTGTAACAATCCCATTTCCCTTCATAAAACTCACTGTCTACGTTCCACTTGATGCTCCGAGGAGGAAGTTTCAGGGTTTCGTTGATCTTCTCCAGGACAGTCTGCAGCTTTTGCTTCTGGGCAATCTCTGACTGGGTGACCTCAGCGACGTTCAGCTTCTCACTCTCGAGTTTCTCTGGGGCGACAAGGGAAAGAGAACAGCTATTAGCTTTGCTACACACCAGCCTAAGCCATGCACTCACACCTTCACTCACTCACTCACTCACCAAACACATACTGAGCACCCAGGAAGAAAGGGCTGCTGCTGTCCCTTTCTCAGCTGATGGTGGCACTGTGGTGCTAGTGTGTATCGTGAAGACCTAGGGATTGTCAAATTTTGACCTAGGCCAAAATGATAAGGCCTCAGGACCATGAGTGAGTGAGTGAAAGTCATCCCGTCGTGCCTGACTCTTTGTGACCCCGTGGACTATACATATACCGTCCATGGAATTCTCCAGGCCGGAATACTGGAGTGGGTAGCCTTTCCCTTCTCCAGGTAATCCAGGACCATAGGTGGGCATTTAACCCAGCTTATCACATTTGATCTCTTTTCCCTCATATCTGGGCTTTACCCTCTTTTTTTCACATCTGCCTTCTTCTCCAAGGACATGCCTGTGCCCCGACTGGAAAGCCTTCCATGCTTCCCCTGGGCAGTAGTCAAGTCCTAATTCAAGGTGTTTTGAACCCTCTTGTGTAGTACAATATGAATCATATTTATATCTTAAGAACCTTCTTTCCTTTTAAAGCCACTTGGAAGATAACTAATTTGATGTGTCCTATTTAATCAACTCTAATGCACACATCCTTTCACATTTTAACATCCCTGCAATCAGACTATCTTAAAACTGATGGCATCCTACAACTGCTGACAGCCAGAGGAACAGTTACCACTGCTTCCATGTGGAGGAACTTGGTCATAACTCTTCGCAGTGTGGTCACTTCCATGTCTCAGTAAGCCTACAAGATGCTGTGTAGCAGGAATTAACACAACACTGTAAATCAACTATACTTCAATAAATTTAAAGAAAGCTTACATGAGCAATTTCAAAAAGTAGGACATAAACATTCCAAGTCATAACAAAGCATCAGGTAATAGTTTAATTGAAGGTTTTTTTTCCTCTTTGAGTGGTACTTATCCTGGTATGTTTTAAAATCAATGGTTCAGGTATGCAATGATATAACCCCTTAATACTTAAAGGCAAAAAAAAAAGTCCATTTATTTTATCCATGTAAATTTATATTTCTATCTTAAGGAACAATTTTGGATTCCTTAATAGGAAATATGCTGTCTGCTATTGGATTCACCTAATCCACTCTCTGCAACTCACTGGAGGATTGACAGGACTTTCTGAAGTATGTTTAAAATGTCTTTTCTCCTCATTTTTTAGGCATGCCGTACAAACTAATGAAACTTCACCATACATCAATGGTCCCCATATAGCTTACATTATCTTATTTTTCAGTAGTTGTAGCTTATCCAAGTCAAATGCCCCTTGATTAATTCTTTGAAGACAAAATTGCCCAGTAGAAAATGGGTTATGGAAAAACCTGAAAAAAATTTTTTTGGCCAACCCAATATATAACAGATCTTATTTAATCATTCCCCTGTAGATACAGAGTCAGGTTATATTCCATTTTTTCCCCATTTGTAATAAAGTTGCAGTAAACATCCTCTGTGTGTGTGTGTGTATATATATGTATTACCAACTGATTATTACTGGTAAAAATAAAAGTTATTGTCTTACAAATTTTCTTCTTGAACACAGTCATCTTACCAAATTCCTTTATTATTCTTTGAGTTTTTAGTATTCTCTAGGCATACAAATAACATAACATTACTGTCCCTATTTTGTAAGCTTATGTCACTTATTTCAATTTTATGACATTTTAAGATAGATTTCTTTTAGTCTCTTCTGTTTCTACCCTTCATATTATTTTAAAAATATTCAACCCTTAAAATTTAAGAGATCTACTCAGATAGTCCTACAGTTAAATAACTTCATTCAGTGTTACTAAGAATTTAGATAATTTCTTTTTAAAGTCTTCTTGTTTTTTTTTTTCTTTATTCAGCTAATTTCAGCTAGTTCTATGAAAATTTTCCATTACCAAATTTTTATTCTTCCAGGAAATTGTTTCGCTCATGTTTTTATAGTTCTGAAAATTGTTCATCATTAGTTTAACTTGTCATAAAGTAGTAGGCATGATTTTGAAATAGGATGCTATTTAGAAAATTTTCTCAGGTAGGATTATATTGTAAATCTTTCCATTGTTTTTGAAGTTAGCATCCAAATAGGCTTTTGCAGAGGTTATTTACAGAAAACAATGAGAGAGTATTCAAAAAGTTCTCAAATACCAAAAAAGGGCAGAATAAACTCAAGTATTCTGAATGGTTGTCATTCAGAATTGTTAGATATTCTAACAAACACAGTCACACATATATCACACTATATTAATGTAACCACCCTTCAAAGAATTAGAATATGTAAACTACTTCTTCCAATATGAACAATTCCTAAGTTATCATATTTTTGTTTCCAAAACAAATTAGAATATGTAAACTACTCCTTCCAATATGAACAATTCCTAAGTTATCATATTTTTGTTTCCAAAACAAGAGGGTTAGTTTAAAAAAGGTTTTTTTTTTTTTTTTTTTTTTTTACTGTATCATGGTCAAAGAATTTGGTCTGTATAACTCGTTCAGGCTTTATGGACAGAGTCAAATTTTATAAGTGTTCCATGCAGTTGAAAAGAATATTCATTTGGAGGTGTTGCTGGTCATTTAGATTGCCTAGCTCTTCTCTAGTTTTTGAACTTTTTCTTAACGTGTTATTAAAAGAAATATGTTAATGATAGATTTCTCAAGTTCTTGTAATTCTGACCGACATTTAAAATTTTTATATAGTAACATTTAATGCATAAAAGTGTTTTAGGACCAGCGCAGGTTGGGTGCATGAGACAAGTGCTCGGGCCTGGTGCGCTGGGAAGACCCAGAGGGACCGGGTGGAGAGGGAGGTGGGAGGGGGGACCGGGATGGGGAATACATGTAAATCCATGGCTAATTCATTTCAATGTATGACAAAAACTACTGTAATGATGTAAAGTAATTAGCCTCCAACTAATAAAAATAAATGGGAAAAAAAAGTGTTTTAGGTTTAAAACGTCCTTATTTCCTAGTAATGTTAGTCTCATTAATAATGTAGAGACTCTCCACAGCAATGTTTTTCTCCTTAGTCTATTTGATATTAAAATAGTTACCCCAGCTTTCTTTTAATTAGCATTGTTTAGTAGATATGATTATTTCCATTTTTTTCTTTCAACCCTTCTGTATCCTTATATATTAAAGACTATGTCTAGTAAACAGCATATAGAAAGATTTTTTGTTATCTAGTCTGATAATCTTTTAAAAGGATAAAGCCAATTTACATTGATTGGGTTTACAAATATACTTGGATTCACGTGTATCAGCCTACTTTGAACTTTCTGTTACTCTATTTTTCTGATTCTTTAAGTCCCCCTTTCACCCTTGTCTCTTAGATTAAGGCTCTTATTCCCTCTCATTTCATTTTCTCCTTATTAAACGTAGGGAGGCTATATGCTCTGTCTTATTATTTTAGTGGTTTCTTTAGAAATTTTATCATGTGTATTTAACTTACAGTCTTATGCTAATTAGTCTCTTTATCCCCATACTAAGTAATACAAGGACCTCAGCACACTAACTCTAATCACTTCCTGACTTAAGTGCTATAGTTGTCTGGGATTCTGATTCTATTATATCTTCATTTTTTGTTGCATTTCATATCTTTTCTGGGGGTTCATTTTCCTTCTTTATGGAGAATACTCTTTAGAAATTCCTTTTAGTGAGGGTCTGTTGGTAGTAAACCCTCTCACCTCATGTTTGTTTAAAATGCCTTAATTTTCTCCCTGTTTTTAAAAGTTGGTTTTTTTTTTTTCTTTGTGGATATAAACCTGTTAAGTTAACAATATTTTTCTGCACTTTCAAAGTTTCATTCCAAAGCCTTGGGATTTTATTGTTCCTGATAAAAGACAGCTTTCAGTCTGTTGTTATAGGTAATCTCTTTTTTTCTCTTTGCTTTTGATCTTTTCTTTGCCTTCAGTCTTCTTAGGTTTCATTATGAAGACTTCTGATTATTTGTCCTGCTTGGGATACCCTGAGATTCCTGAATCTAGACTTCATATCTTCCATCAGTTCTGAAATTTTTAATTCATTATGTCTTTAATTATTATCTATACACCGTTCTCTTTGTTTTCTCCTGATGGAATTCCAATTAGCCATGTGTTGGGTTTTCTTAATTTCTGTTTTTAATTCTCATTTTCCACTCCATTGTCTTTCTCACATTGCATTCTGGGTAATTTCTTCAGTGCCATATTCCAGCTCATCAATTCCTAATCAGCTGTGTCTAATCCACTGAAGTTTCTAAGTACATTATTCCATTTTTTCCCATTTCTAGAAGTTCTGTTTAGTTCTCTCTCTTAGTTTGCTTGTCTAATTTTGATAGTTACTTGTGCTTTTATCATCCTTTCAATAAACAGTCTTAAGACTTTTGACATATTAAATGTATTTTATATTCTATAACTGATCAATTGCTAACATCTATAGCATTTGTGGGATGAATCTGTAGTTTATTGTTTTGGCTGATGCTGTCATACTGGCTTACTTTCATGCGTTTGGTGATTTCTGATCTTGAGCTCATTTACTTTGGAATTTTATCTCTGGGAATTTTTTGTAGCCTGGTTTAAGGTTCATCCTTTTAAAGAGGTGTATGTTTGCTCCTGCCTTGGGAAGCACTAATAACTTGGAACAAGTTTTAACTACATTTTCAGCTTGGGGCATTTAAAACCACATAGTACTGTGAATTCTAGTCCAAAATTTGTGTGAGTACAGACATTTGATGATAAGGAATTATCAGTTCAGATTTCTTTCTTGTGTCCTATTCACGTCCAAGGCTGAGATAGACATTTATCCTTACTTACCCTCTCTGTGGGACAAGATTTTCTCTTTCACCCACTGAAAGTGTTACACTTCAGAGACCCTGGTGTTACTCAGGAGTATCTGATCCAATTCCCCTTCTTTTCAGGCTTCAGGCTTTCTCTCTTGACCCTGTAAGTGTGAGCCATTAAACCTCAGGCTAATTACTGTTTAGAAATTAACACTTATTTTACTGGATTTACACTTCCTTGTTGTTCTTGGCATCAGTAGGATTTCATTCCTTTCCAGTTAAGCCATACAATGCAAAAAAATATGTGTTTTTTAAGGTTTATACAGATTTTTAAAGTATGCAGGCCAAGAAGATTTGCTTCAACATTTAGTGAGCCATAATGTTCAACCTGAAAACCTGTTTCCTTATCTTATTACATTAGCTTGTATATCCAAAACACTTATAATGGTGGTGATAGCTACCCTTTCTGACTTGTTCCTAATGCCATGTCTTTGATATTTCACTATTCAATGTGTTCACTGTTAAGTTTTGTATAAATGGTCTTTATCATATTTAGATAGTTTTCTTTTCTTCCTGTTTTACTTGGGATAGCTGTTGAAATGTATGACGTATTATTATTTGACATCCACTGACAGATTTAGTTTTGCTATTGAAATTTACATATGTACTTTAAAATTGAGAATTTACAAACATGGACAAAATTCAGGCTGTGAAAATTAAGTCCCCTCTTCCCTCTGCTGTCCCAAATTCCCCAGTTCCATGCTATAGAGAGCTTTTGTGACTCACCAGAGATATTCTCTACATACTCAAATATCAGATGTGTCTCAATACACACACACACTGACACAACATTTCTGCACCATACTATTTTTTTTTTTTTTTTTACTTAGTAAGACACTCTGGAGAGCTTCTCTACTACTTATAAATAAAAGAATAAGAATAAAAAGACTTTCATCTAGCTTTTGAGTTTTTCAGAGACCAGAAAATGTCCCGTCCAATTTAAGAATAGCAGTATACATTATCTTCAATTATGTTAGAATCAATGACTATCATAGCAATACCTAGGGCAGTGCTATCCAAAAGAAATTTCTGCTATGATGGGAATGCTCATTTCTCCACTATTCAGTATTGTAGC
Source organism: Odocoileus virginianus (assembly GCF_023699985.2). Lineage (NCBI taxonomy): Eukaryota > Metazoa > Chordata > Mammalia > Artiodactyla > Cervidae > Odocoileus > Odocoileus virginianus. The sequence goes on along the minus strand of NC_069683.1, from coordinate 36,238,976 downwards.
CACTAGACATATTTGGCTAGGGAGCATTTGAAATGGAGTTGGTGTGACTAAGTAAACAAATTTTTTAATTTTATTTTAATTTCTTTTAATAGCTACATGTGGTTAGTGGGTACTATATTGAACAGCTCTACTATAAAGCTATACAGGTCATCTTCCTGGTTTTATAGAAGAGTGACCCCAATTGCAGAGGAATGTTTTCGTGGAAGAACCAGGTTTGGAACTCCAATCTATCTTGATTTTCATTACTCTTTCAATTTTAGCATAGCTACTACTTCAGCCTAAGTACTTTTTTGGGGGTGGGGAAGGGATTCTCAAAATCAATATGAACAAACCCTTCAAGATGCTGTTCCTCCTGGGACTCATGGAATCATCCCTATTTAACACTCACCATTTAGAGTATAGCATCATCGACTCAATGGGCATGAATTTGAGCAAACTCTGGGAGACAGTGGAGGACAGGGGAGCTTGGGGTGCTGCAGTTCAAGGGGTTGCAAAAAGTTGGACTTGACTTAGTGACTGAACAACAACGATGTAGAGTCAGCCTACTCTACATTCAGCTGCTCATTCTACACATCACTAGGTTCTCTTAAGAGTTGGGAATACCAGACCATACTACCTTCCTCCTGAGAAAACCGTATGAAGAGCAAGAAGCAACAGTTAGAACTGGACATGGAGCAATGGACTGGTTCAAAATTGAGAAAAGAGTATGTCAAGGTTGTATGTTGTCACCCTGTTTATTTAACTTATATGCAGGGTGGTGGTGGTGGTTTAGTCGCTAAGTCATGTCTGACTCTTGCAACCCCAAGGACTGTAGCCTAGCTCATCTGTCCATGGGATTCTCCAGGCAAGAATACTGGAGTGGGTTGCCATTTCCTTCTTCAAGAGATCTTCTCAACCCAGGGATCGAACCCAGGTCTCCTGCATTGCAGGCAGATTCTTTACCCACTGAGTACATCATGTGAAATGCTGGGCTGGGTGACTCACAAGCTGGAATCAAGATTGCTGGGAGAAGTATCAACAATTTCAGATATGCAAATGATATACTTTAAAGGCAGGAAGTAAAGAGGAATTAGAAAGCCTCTTGATGAAGGCGAAAGAGGAGAGTGAAAAAGTTGGCTTAAAACTCATTTAGAAAACTAAGATCATGGCATCTGGTTCCATCACTTCATGAGAAATAGATGGGGAAACAGTGGAAACAGTGACAGACTTTATTTTCTTGGGCTCCAAAATCCCTGCAGATGGTGACTGCAGCCATGAAATTAAAAGATGCTTATTCCTTGGGAGAAAGTTATGCCCAACCTAGACAGCATATTAAAAAGCAGAGACATTACTTTGCCAACAAAGGTCCACCTAGTCAAAGCTATGGTTTTTCCAGTAGTCACATATGGATGTGAGAGTTGGGCTGTAAAGAAAGCTGAGTGCTAAAGAATTGATGCTTTTGAACTGTGGCATTGCAGAACACTCTTGAGAGTCCCTTGGACAGCAAGGAGATCCAACCAGTCGATCTTAAAGGAAATCAGTCCTGGATATTCACTGGAAGGACTGATGCTAAAGCTGAAACTCCAGGACTTTGGCCACCTGATTCGAAGAACTGACTCATTTGAAAAGACCCTGATGCTGGGAAAGATTGAAGGTGGGAGGAGAAGGGGACGACAAAGGATGAAATGGTTGGATGGCATCACTGACTCAATGGACATGAGTTTGAGTAAACTCTGGGAGTGGTGATGGACAGGGAGGGCTGGCGTGCTGCAGTCCGTGGGGTCGCAAAGAGTCGGACACGACTGAGTGACTGAACCGAACTCATGAAGGTGGAAGAGGAAAGTGGAAAAGCTGGCTTAAAAACTCAACATTCGGAAAACTACGATCATGGCATCTGTCCCATCACTTCATGGCAAATAGATGGGGAAACAGTGGAAACAGTGACCGATTTTATTTTCTTGGGCTCCAAAATCAATGTAGACAGTGACTGTAGCCGCAAAATTAAAAGACGCTTGCTCCTTGGAAGAAAAAATATGACAAACCTAGACAGCACATTAAAAAGCAGAGGCCACTTTGCTGACAAAGGTCCATATAGTCAAAGTGATGGTTTTTCCCGTAATCATGTATAGATCTGAGAGTTGGACCATAAAGAAGGTTGAGTGCTAAAGAATTGATGCTTTTGAATTGTGGTGTGAGAAGACTGTCAAACCAGTCAATCCTAAAGGAAATCGACCCTGAATATTCATTGGAAGGACTGGAAAGACTTCAGCTAAAACTGAAGCTCTAATACTTTGGCCACCTGATGGGAAGAGCTGACTCATTGGAAAAGACCCTGATGCTAGAAAAGATTGAAGGCAAAAGAGGATGATATGGTTGGATGACATCACTGATTCAGCATACGTGTTTGAGCAAACTCAGGGAGATAGTGAAGGACAGGGAAGTCTGGTGTGCTGCAGTTCACAGGGTTTCAAAGTGTCAGATAGGACTTAGCAACTGAACAACAGGTTCTCTTGGAGCTTTTCCTCTCCTACTGCCACTCCACTAGTTTGACACCATCATTATCTTGTAAAAAGATGCTTTACTGGAGTTTCTTCTACTGCCTCTAAGCAATCCTCTTGCTGCTCCTATTTCTGATGGTGCCATTATGCTCAGAAGCCACCAACAGTGAGCACTGCCCAATGAATATCTCTAAAATTCTTAGTGCAAAGGTCTTCTATGAGGCAAGCTCATGTTCTTTTAAACAAATTTCTCATTTTAGAGTGGTGTATGGCCAGCAGCTGATTTTTCCCACGTGGCTACAGCAACGGAACAGAGAAATGGCCGGTGTTGGGAGGGGCAGCCTTACAGCAGAAGCCGCACCCTCTGGTCCTCCTAGATGATGCTGATACCCCTTTCCAGAACTCCTTGCATTCACCTGCCACTGCAGGCATTCTCAGCATGCTGATGGTTCCCGTCTCTAGCCCTGAAGCTCTCTCCTTCTCTACCAGGAGTGCAATCCAGGGGTTCTTAATTCCTACACAGTCCTCAGCCGCACAGTGATGGGAGCCATAGATGGGATAAATGCTCCTGCTCCCTTTCCTGATTTTGATGTGTGGTGTCACCTGGTTTCTCAGAGGGACCCCTGCAGCCCTGAGCCTTGGTTGCAAACAGAGCTGTCATCCTTATCAATGCACACTTAATGGTGTTTCTCTCTTCCTCTCTTACCTTCTCCACTTGGTTACTTGTATTTCCTAAGATTACCCCTCACATAAACTTCTTCCACCTACGTCCTTGTTTCAGCATCTCCTTTGAGGAAAACCTCATCAGCTCTGCTGCCAGGACAAGAGGGAAGGTGCAGACGACAGAGGCAGCAATGGGCAGCTGGGTTAGGCGGCTTGGGAAGAAGGACCGGCAGAAGGCTGTGCCAGAAGAATTTTCCAGGTATGCCTAGGGACTCAGAAAGGCAAGCAGACCAGGCACTGATGCTGAGCAAGTGGCATCTGGCCACACAGAGGAGCACCAGGTATGCTGCTGCCCCCTCAAAGCTCATGATCAGCGAGCACCCAGCCAGCCAGTCCACCTGTCACCTCAGGGATGCTCACCTATTCAGAATTTCACCATAACAATAACACACCACACACACACCCACACCCACACACCTGTTGGTCCAGACACACACACACACACACACACCTGTTGGTCCAGAGATCCCTACCTCAGGGATGCTCACCTATTCAGAATTTCACCTACCTCAGGGATGCTCACCTATTCAGAATTTCACCATAACACACACACACACACACACACACACAGAGACACACACACAGACACACACACACACACCTACCTACCTACCTGTTGGTCCAGAGATCCCTGCCTTGGCATCTTGCTCATTTCTGAGTTGAGCCCTTGCCGCACCATATCATCAGCATGGATACCCAGATTCCAGATCTGTATTCTGCTCCCAAGATGTGACTTGGCATATCTGGCCTCCTGGAGGTCCCTATGCCATTTTATCTTTTCTAAGTGTCAGTATTTAATAGTCAGTTTATTAATCCCAAACTCAGTTCCCTCCTACTCTCCATGCCCAGCCCCAGTACAATTTGAAGCTATATTTCTGGAAATGATCATGCCTGATTCACCTTGGTACCATCAGGTAATAGTACTGTGCTTACACATGGATGTTTATTTGAGCAACAAAGAGCAATTTCAAAACACTAAGTCATACACCCAGATACTGACTTCTAAACACCATTCTCAAATTCAAGACACTGGGCCTCCTTGGAGAAGTAGTTGATTCTAGGGTCAGAATAAAAGTGAAATATAAGATGAGCCTAGAGCATCTTATGATATTAGAAAGTAAGAAAATGCTCAGGGGAAAAAAAAAATAAATAAATAAAGGGCAGTATGTCCAGGAGGTGCTTGGAGTTAACCAAAAAGAGCTCCCAGTGGTCAAAGCTAGAAGTATATGAACAAACCAAGAATGATGATAATAATGATTATAACATTTGTAATGATTATATGAAATGGTATGGACCTAACAGAAACAGAAGATATTAAGAAGAGGTGGCAAGAATACACAGAAGAACTGTACAAAAAAGATCTTCACGACCCAGGTAATCATGGTGTGATCACTCACTAGAGCCAGACATCCTGGAATGTGAAGTCAAGTGGGCCTCAGGAAGCATCACTACAAACAAAGCTAGTGGAGGTGATAGAATTCCAGTTGAGTTATTTCAAATCCTGAAAGATGATACTGTGAAAGTGCTGCACTCAATATGCCAGTAAATTTGGAAAATTCAGCAGTGGCCACAGGACTGGAAAAGGTCAGTTTTCATTCTAATCCCAAAGAAAGGCAATTCCAAAGAATACTTAAACTACCGCACAATTGCACTCGTCTCACACGCTAGTAAAGTAATGCACAAAATTCTGCAAGCCAGGCTTCAGCAATATGTGAACTGTGAACTTCCAGATGTTCAAGCTGGTTTTAGAAAAGGCAGAGGAACCAGAGATCAAATTGCCAACATCTGCTGGATCATTGAAAAAGCAAGAAAGTTCCAGAAAAATATCTATTTCTGCTTTATTGACTATGCCAAAGTCTTTGACTGTGTGGATCACAATAAACTGTGGAAAATTCTGAAAGAGATGGGAATACCAGACAACTTGACCTGCCTCTTGAGAAACCTGTATGCAGGTCAGGAAGCAACAGTTAGAATTGGACATGGAAAAACAGACTGGTTCCAAATAGGAAAAGGAGTATGACAGGCTGTGTATTGTCACCCTGCTAATTTAACTTATATGCAGAGTACATCATGAGAAATGTTGGGCTGGAAGAAGCACAAGTTAGAATCAAGATTGCTGGGAGAAATATCAATAACTTCAGATATGCAGATGACACCATCCTTATGGCAGAAAGTGAAGAACTAAAGAGCTTCTTGATGAAAGTGAAAGAGGAGAGTGAAAAGGTTGGCTTAAGGCTCAACATTCAGAAAACTGAAGATCATGGCATCCGGTCCCATCACTTCATGGCAAATAGATAGGGAAACAGTGGGAACAGTGGCTGACTTTAATTTTTTGGGCTCCGAAATCACTGCAGATAGTGATTGCAACCATGAAATTAAAAGACGCTTACTCCTTGGAAGGAAAGTTATGACCAACCTAGATAGCATATTAAAAAGCAGAGACATTACTTTGTCCACAAAGGTCCGTCTAGTCAAGGCTATGGTTTTTCCAGCAGTCATGTCTGGATGTGAGAGTTGGACTATAAAGAAATCTGAGCACTGAAGAATTGATGCTTTTGAACTATGGTGTTGAAGAAGACTCTTGAGAGTCCCCCTGGACTGCAAGGAATCCAACCAGTCCATCCTAAAGGAGATCAGTCCGGGGTATTCATTGGAAGGACTGATATTGAAGTTGAAACTCCAATACTTTGGCCACCTGATGCGAAGGGCTGACTCATTTGAAAAGACCCTGATGCTGGGAAAGATTGAGGGCAGGAGGAGAAGGGGACAACAGAGGATGAGATGGTTGGATGGCATCACTGTCTCAATGGACATGAGTTTGGGTAAACTCCAGGAGTCGATGGACAGGGAGGCCTGGTGTGCTGTGGTTCATGGGGTTGCAGAGTCGGACACGACTGAGTGACTGAACTGAAGTGAACTGAACCGAATGATTATAAATTAAGTATCCTTGTATCCATATTAATATAAATAAATACTGAATACATATGTAAGTCTTATCCTTACAAATGACTTCAAATTAATAAATGAAGAAGGAATGGGAGAACAGGAAAATAGAAAACCTCCACTAGACCTCCACAGTAATAACCAGCAGACATGCCCCACCGATTATAGTTAGTGGGACGAGTGTAAGAAAAAACAAGATATGTTCAAAGTCTTAAAGTATCTCCCTGAAAATAAGTTAATAACAAAGAGAAAAATAGTAAAACTTTATAGTGAAGAAAGCCTGGCCAACACCACCTTAACTGAGTGGTCAAGGTTAATGTCAAAAGTGACCAGTCACAGTAACACTGTGTCTGCCCTGAAATGACACACTGAGGACACATCAGCTCTGTGGCACCCCTCCCCAAACACACAACTCGAATCATGAGAACACATCGGACAGACCCAAATTGGGGGCCATTCTGCAAAATAACTAACCAGTCCTCCTCAAAAGTGCCAAGGTCATGAATGACCGGAGACGTGACAACTGCATGTAATGGGGGATTCTGGGTTTACCTCCTAGAACCAAGAAAAGACATGAATGTAAAAACTGGGGAAATCCAAATAAATTCTGCGATTCGGTTAAGCACTGTCCTGAGGTTGATTTCTTAGTTTTGATGCTTCCCCTCTGCTTGGTAAGATGTTGACATTAGAGGAAGCTGAGTAAAGGGAGACGGGAAACCTCTTGGCTGTCTCTGCAACTCTATTAAAAATTATTTCAAAATAAAAAAGTTTTAAAGAAACACTGACACATGGGCTATGGGTTTAAGTGGTGAAACAAATTGTGAAATATAAAAGATCTGGGAGAACTTCAGAATGCTTCTGAGGCAGGAAACAGCTTACTGTAAGAAAAGGAGTTTGGAGCCAGAGAAGTTAAGACAAATGACGAGGCTCTGAGCTAAGGAGGCAGCAGTAGGGTTGGAAAATATTGGTGACAGCCACCCCTGACCTAGTGCACAGTGACCCAGGCACTTTTACAAACGCTGCACGTGTTCTAGCTGATTGAGACATGAGATGGGTTTGACACGTATATATGGGAATACTGCTGTCAGAACCATGACCAACAGAATATGAGGGAAGAAGGAGCAATTCAGGATCACCCCCAGGTTTCTAATCTGGGCTCATAATAGCATTCCTCAAGGTGGAAGACAAAACAGGTTTGGGGAGGAGGAAGATAAGCTGAGTTCGGGGCAGGTGGGTTGACATGTGTGTGACATGCAGGTGGGCAGACTGGGAAGAGATAACCTTCTCACAGCTTCAAAGAGAGAGCTATTCCAGAGATAGAGATCTGAGGGTGATGATCATGTAGTTGATGGTTGAAACTGTAGGGACGAAACAGATCACCAGCCCAGGTTGGGTGCATGAGACAAGTGCTCGGGCCTGGTACACTGGGAAGACCCAGAGGGATCGGGTGGAGAGGGAGGTGGGAGGGGGGACCGGGATGGGGAATACATGTAAATCCATGGCTAATTCATTTCAATGTATGACAAAAACCACTGCAATGATGTAAAGTAATTAGCCTCCAACTAATAAAAACAAATGGAAAAAAAAAAAAAAAAACTGTAGGGACAGATGAAGTCACCCAGGAAGAAGGTATAAAAGAAAAAGAGAAGGAGGCCAAGGGTGGAAGCTGGAGGAAAGCCAACCATTATGGAAAGAAGCACAGAGGAGGACGGCTGAGAAGCGGGTGTCAGAGGTGGAAGTGAAACCGGGCAGCATGAGGTCCCAGAAACAGTCGGGTCGGGGAAGGCAGATGAGAGGTTCAGTAGGGGCAAGTGTCACCACGGAAGAGGAACTCAGGTGACACTGGTGACGTGGGAAGGAAAAGTTGATGGCAAGGTGGTGGCACCCAGCCCGTACCTCAGGAGGGAGTGCTCAGTGGTGGGGAGGCAGGGAGAGGGCGTGCCAACCATTATTTTGAGAGATGCGGTTGGGCACGAAGAAAGGAAAATAGCTCGAGGGGAACTCCAGGTCAGAGGGGTCACCCAAAACTCCCATCTCCAGACCGATTCCTCCCAGGAGCTCCTGATGCACATTTTAAACTGCAAACGAGTTCTCTCCAGTGGGCATGCTGTCTGTAGCTTCTGAATGTGTATGTCTAGCCTTAAACTCACACTTAGGTTGACAAAAGAGGCATCAGTTCTGCTTTTAATCACCTTTTCAACGTGAAGTTTGAGATCCGAGGTGGTCTAACCTGACTGTACTTGATGCCTGACTTGGGGCAGCATGGATGATGCTGGGCAGTTTTGTAACCTTTCCCAGAGGCGAGATTGCTTCATGACCATGTTCCATTACCCCACAGCCATGTCCCACACCTGCTTGGAAAGACCAGCATAGAACACTTGCAGACAGTGTCAAGTCCCAACTAGAAATGTGGTGGTGAAGTTAAAAGCTACAAATGCTAGGAGAGGTGATCAGTGAGGCTCAGGGTTTTTCCACATCTGCATGTGCCAAAGCGCGTTCCCCTCCGTGTTCAGTTACATTTACGAGCCTTTAAATATTAATACTCATTAATATTGATGTTTGAGTACCAAATGAGCTTAGCTTCCTAGACATTACTAGATTTTATACTATTCATTCATTTGTTCAGTATACATTGATTAAGTGATGGGCAATGTGTTATTACTGGAGAAGACTGGAAAAAGGAATATGACATGGCTCCTGCCCCTTGAGAAGCCTACATACACTTATACATGTGTGCTTAGTCGCTCAGTTGTGCCTGATTCTTTATGACCTCATGGACTGTAGCCTGCCAGGTTCCTCTGTTCATGGGGATTCTCCAGGCAAGAATACTGGAGTGGGTTGCCATGCCCTCCTCCAGGGTATCTTCCTATTCCAGGGATCGAACCCAGGTCTCCCGCATTGCAGGTGGATTCTTTACCATCTAAGCCACCAGGGAAGCTCAAGAAATCCTGAGTAGGTAGCCTATCCCTCCTCCAGGGGATCTTCCTGACCCAGGAATCGAACCAGGGTCTCCTGCAATGTAGGTAGATTCTTTACCAGCTGAGCTACATAAACAGCTACAAACAAAATGGAATGTCTTACAATAATAAAGGCATATATATTATGTATACATGTCTTATGTATCTATAACAAAAGCATGTATATTATATATATGTGTGTATACCTATATAACAAAGGCATACATATTATGTACATGTGTATGTATCTATATAATAAAAGCATGAATGCTTCATACACGTGTGTGTATCTATATCTGAGGGAACACAGAAGAACACACAACTGTTTCTTCCAGATGTGACTATGTCGTGAGGGGAGGCACGTTTGGTTGACTCTACAGATAGGAAGAATAAGCGATAATGGTTTATCTCAGTGGATAAAGGGGGAAGAAGGGCCCCAGAGGCAGAAGAAAAGAAAAGGCAAAAGAAAAGAGGTGTGACTATGCCCAGTGTATGTCATAATATGGCGTAGTGTTCAAGATGGCATAACTACCAATGAAATGATAAAAGATACGGACTGGCTGGACACTCACTGTGTGTCAGGTGTGATTCTAAGCGTTTTACACGGCATGAGCCACACGTGTGAGTGACTGGGGGTGAGGCTGCCAAGACAGATGCAGTGTTCTGAATGTTGTGCTAACAGGTCTGGACTTTGTCCCACAGGTACGGGAGAGCGAGGACCGACAAAATGAGCCTTGCAATTAAAAAAGGTTCCTCCATCAGCAGCCCCCCTGCAAAGGGGAATGGGTTGGAGGAGGTGAGATGGGAGGCAAAGAGGTAAGCTCAGAAATTGTTTCAACAATTCAGACAAGTAAAAATGGCAGGGAGGAGGGGATGCGGGAGAGAATTCTGAGCAAGAAATGGGGCCATGGAGACCCCCTGCCCCACAGTCACGGAGGGGCAGGGAAGAGAGGACGGGGATCTACTCACTCAGAAGGAAAGAAACATCCTTAGGAAAGGGGATGCGCTCAGTGTGAGGCCCTAGTGGGAAGCTAAGGAGAGTCTAGAACTTAGGGCAGCGGTTAGGATGACAGAAAGTGGGGGACAGAGAGGAGGAGTCCGAATCCAGTCACGATGAATCTGTCCTCTCAACACTAATATCACCTGGAAGACTCCTTTCCTTCCCCAACAGCCTCACACTTTCACATAACAGCTGTGAACTGACGCAGGGATGCATACGCTGCCAGAGGCGAGACACCTGGAGACACACGGGAGCCAAGTGTCACAGAGGTCCACACACCTGCGTACTTGCACCAACTGGAGAGAGATACACACAGGAACACACACACACACAAGGCCACAGATCACAGAGGTATACATATATGCATGCACACACACACATGTACAGGTCTATAGGTGACAAACGTATACAAACACACCCACGCAGATCCACGCACATGTAAACACACCTACAGAGGCCACAGGTGCACAATGTTCTGGAGAAGGTGAGGCATGTTTTCAGTGCGCAGTGGAGTCCTGTCATCTGCCCTGCTGGTGATTCTCAGCTGCTAGGCAGAGCAATCCTGTCTGGTCCCAAAGCCTCCCTTTGCAATGCGTTCAAGTAAAACACTCCAAGAGTACATTTCACTGGTCTGCTAGCCCAAGGCTACCCATCCCTATTCCATTCCAGGTGAACTATTGTGACCGGAGAACAGCTCCAAACTAGATTTAAAGACACCCACTGCTCGACATTCAACTCTCCTCTTACCAAAAAGTTTCTGTAGGACTTGGCCATCATATAAATCTTCAGCGAGGTCTTTCACAATGATTCTTTCTCCGACCAAAACATCGTTAATCCAGTCAATTAATACCTACCCAGAGAGAGAGAATAAGAGAAGAGTCATAGGGTGTTTCCTTGCACACCTGTGTTCTCATCCTGGACAGTTAAAATTTGAATGAACTTCGGAGTCTGAAAGGAGCAGAATTATCCACACGCCTGAGCATGTGTCCAGCAGCTGTGAGTGTGAGCCCAACACTCTTGTTAACCTGTAGGTACAGGCTCTGCTGGTGGCACCAGTGTCTCTGCTAACACCCCTGGCCCCAACTTCCCTTCCCCAAACGGCAAGAACGTTCACACAGTGCTTGGCTGTGTGGCTTTGCAGGCAGGACAGGATGGGCTTTGGAGTCATGCAAACTGGGGTTGAAACCCTCACTTTACCTACTAAAATAATTTGTGCATCTCTGGGATCGATAGACTGTCATGTGTGTGTGTGTGTGTGTGTGTGTACCTCTGTCATCCATGAACCGCTGTGTGTATATCTCTGTGATTTATGAATCTACAGCAAGCTAGTTATCTGCTCTGAACCTCTGACTCCCCAACTCTATAGTGGAAGTTGAAGGCACCTCCCACACTAGGTGGTAGAAAAGAATTACAGGGTCTCCCTGGTGGTCCAGTAGTTAGGACTCCACACTTGAGCTGCAGGGGGCACGGGTTTGATCCCTGGTCAGGGAACTAAGATCCCACATGCCACACCGAGTGGCCAAAAACCAAAACCAATATCAGGGAAAAAAAGAAAGGAATTACATACAGCAAGGGCCAAACGTCCAGTAAGGGCAGATCTCATTAATAAATAAAGCACTGTCCCGTTATGACATGTGGCCAGGTGGTTACTGTCACCCCTATGTTCAGGAGGTAAAACCAAACACACAGGTAAACACGGCCCAAGGTCCCAGAGCTAACTGTGGGCAGGGACAGGAATAGCCACTCTTGTCCACCTCGCTCTACACACAGCACATGTTCTGCTCCCTGCGCCAGGCTGCCTCTCAGTGGCGCTGTGCAGTGTCCTCCGGGGTCCGTGTCTTAGCCTCTGTGCATCAGGCATCCAGCAGAGGCGTTCCAGGTGATCAGTCACTCAGTTAATCCTCACGGCATCCTGAGAGGCAGGTAGCATCAGTTTCGTTTTTCAGGTAAGGAAACTGAAGCTTGCACAAGGCCACTGCCTTTTTAATTTCAACCTCCTGCTTTATTTATGAAGGTATTATTCATATACAATAAAATTAACCAATCTTAAGTATACAGTGTGATGACTTTTGGTCACTGTACACGGTTGTGTAACCACAACCACAATCAAGACACAGAACAGTTCCCTTACCCTAAGAAGGTCCCTCTGGTCTCTCTGCGCTCGGTCACCACTCCTGATCACAAGCTTCAGGCAAGCACTACGGTTCGGACTTTTTGACCATTTCACCTAAACGGAACATCACCCTTTTTTGTTTTGGGGCCATGCCACATGGTGTGTGGGATCTTAGTTCCCGACCAGGGATTGAACCCACACCCCTTTGCAGTGGAAGCATGCAGTCTTAACCACTGGACTGCCAGGACGGCCCCAGAGCATCACCTTTTGTGTCTGACTTCTTTGACTCGGCACAAGCGGATTGCCTTTACAACACAGGCAGGAGCTGGGCTAGGTTTCCACCCTCGAGTGGAGGCTCGGGCTTTCAAAACACATTGTTCTACTGGCCTAAGGCAGGAGCTTCCATGCTTCCTCCCTCCCTCCTCCCCTTCCCCTTCCCTCCCTTCTCTCCTTCATCCATCCAACCATCCATCCAACATCTATGCATCCAGCATTTATTAATATCTGCTATATGTCACTCTGTGCTGGATCCTGAGGGTACAAAAAAAGATTGTCCCTGATGAAAAAAAAAGGACAACCTTAAACCCCAAGCAACTCTCCACTTAGTGAAGGAGACCGAGAGGTATGTGAGTAGTTGGAACATCATGTGATGACAACAGGGCAGAAGTACATGCATGAACCACAGCAGCAGGCAGAGCGGCCGAGTGACAGCCCGGGGGTTTAGAGAGGGCTTCCTGGAGGACGGGACCGGCTTCGGCTTCAGGCGAAGAGCAAGTAGAGCGCCTGCGCAGAGGAATGCACGACCAAAGGCCTGGTGGTGGGAGAGCCGGAAGCATGCCGTGTGTGGGTGTGTACCGGGAGCCACCACGAAGAGGTCTGGCGTCCTTGGGGCATCTTTGCCAAGCCGGGATGATTTGAGGTTAAAGCGGCAGCTGGAGCATGCAGATGTCAAACACCACCCCCAGGACTGTGGGCTTCAACCTGAAGTTCATAGGAAGCTACACACAGGTTTTGGACAGGAAAATGATACACTCAGCTTTGCATTTTGAGTGAACCACTCTGCACCCAGTGCCTTTTGGTCCTGTTTTAAGTGCAGCTTGGAGAAGCTGAAGAAGACAGACACAGGGCGGGGAATCAGAAGGGGGGTGAAATAGAGATTTTTTGAGGGTGACCATTGGTCAGTCACTGTGCCAAGTACATTATGCACAGTATGTTATTTCATCTGAATCATTTTCTGTTTGAATCTCATCTCCTCCACTCAAGCCATGACTATAAATGAACAACTACCTGGCTTTTCTGAGACTCAGTTTCCTCATCTATCACAGAGATGGAGATGATACTAAATCCAACTTCAGAGGGTACTTTTGAGGGTCCCTGGGAAACGTGGTGAAAGGACTGTGTGAGTGATAAGATCCTGGCAAATGTGAGATTTTTTTGCACTAAATTCTCCAGTGCCTATGGTCAATACCATTCCTTGGGCACCTGTTATGTCCCACCTCGGTTAACCTGTCGATGTCTGCCTTCTGGACTGCAAGCTGCCTGTGGCCAGGCCCTGCTGTGGATTTCTGTTCTCTCTGCAGTGGCACAAGTGGAGCTTACACAGGGTGTCTGGTCTAGAGACACCTGTGGAGTCAGGAGGCACCTGAAGCCCCTTCTAATTTCCTCTTACCTTCATCAGTTCCTGAAGTTTGGGGTCGCTGCGTGAGTTGGGATCCACCATCGTTCGCACTTCATTCTCCTCTTTAAAAAGAAAAGGCAGTCAGCGAGGTGGTCGCTCTGAAGGCATCAGGCTAACCCAGAGAGAACAAGAGACCCCGTTACCCAGCATTGTGTCCTCAGGGTCCAGCTCGAAGGGGATGGGGCTGAGGGGCAGGTTGATGGCGTTCATGCCTTCTTCCTGAAGCTCGGACACTGTAAGAAGGAAGCACAGCGTTACGTGGCAACCCATAGCTGTGTTCCACATTGATGCAGATTGAGAAATGAAAGCACCAAGGTTAGCCTGCAGCTGTGATGCAGCCTGCATCCAATTCCTGCCTCTCCTTGCTAAAAGGACCAAACTGTCCCCTTCATCTCACTCCTTCTGACTGTCACCTCACTCGCTTTCCTAGAAAAATCGGGCATGGAAATCTGCCTCCTTTCAGAAATGATCTTGGAATAAATGGAAGTGAAGTCAGCACTGATGCCTTTCTTAAGTCTCTGCCATGCTCCCTCTGTCCCTCCTTTAGGGGCTTGCCATCTGGTGCAGAGTGCACACTTGATAAGTCTCTGCTGACTGGATACACGAGGTCCCCACACTAAGGCTTCATTTGAGCCACAGGCCTTTTCCATTCTCAGGTCAACCCACCCCTGACTTCTCTCCTGAATTGGCTCCTGTGTATTTTTTCGGACATTTTCCCCCCTCCCTCCCTCCTTCCTACCTCCCTCCTCCCATCCAGCACTGCTCGAGGATGCCTCATTCTGGCCTCTCCCTGGGCTCTGGATTTATCCCTTCAACCATATGGAGTCATGGGCCCTGGGGTCAGGCACCTCACTTCTCCAGGCCCGTTCCCTCAGCTGAACATCAAAAGCTGGATAGGTGACCATCAAGTTCTTTTGTACTTTCCCAAATCTTAGAAGTCTACAATTCCACTGTTCTCAAGAAAAATAACAAGAGGTCAGTGACAACTAGAGACTTCCAGCCCACCCCCAAGCCTTAGTAAAAAAAAAAAAAATAAAAACCAACAAATTCCTACCACAAAACCAGCTGTGTGATGGCCCTTTGCTGAGCACTGACCTTGGATTATTACCTCTCCTAAAAGCAGTGACTCAAATCCCCTCAATTCTACTCAATTCCAGTTTGGGCAGTTCCTTTGCACCAATTAAGCACAGAACAACCATTTCCTCTGAAGGAGCTGGTCACCAAACGGTTCTTAAAGAGGTGATAACGGCAGCTGCAATCAACCTTAGTAAAAGCAATGTCCCATCTTTCCATTTTATTTTTTTGTATTGACTCTGGCCTCACCCATTGCCAGCATACACTTGCAAGTACTCTTAAGCACAGGCAGCTGCTTACAAAGAGTTCTTTCATATTAGCAGACGTCACTGATGGTTGCAGTTGGATGGGGAGTGAGATTGCCTAACAAAGGGAGTGAAACCCACTCTGCCCTAGAGAGACACAACTCGCATTATGAAGCTGGTATTCAGTCCTGTTGCTGTGGGCTCTTGACATTCAAATGGGATATCAGCCAGGCACCATCTTGAATCTCCAAATCCACAGACACCCACCAGTCTATATAATTCCCCCCACCAAACATAATTGAAAACTATAAGTGACACTTTCAAGGTTTAAATGATTCTATAAATAGGGGCTTGTGTTTGCTTTCCAGCAAAGCACAATTGCTTCTTGAGACTTTATAATGTCTCCTAGCACTCCTCCTAGGACTAGCAGTTTGCTTTTTTTTCCAGGCTGTTTCTCACAAAGAAGCAAGATTTCTACCACTTAACAAGCATCACTACCCAGGCAATGGGAAGTGGAAATAAAGTTATATTTCAGTGTGGGTGTGAGACTGGGTTAAGTGAACAGTGAAGAGACTAGCTCTTGCCCAGAACCTTCTCCACCTGTATATTCCATCCCACCCCACCCTGCCACCAGATCTGTGCTGTCCAATACAGTAGCCATTAACCACATGCAGCTATTGAAGTTTAAATGAATTAATAACTCAGTTTTTTAGTTCCACCTGTCACATTTCAAGTGCTCAGTGGCCCCCATGGAGCAGGTGGCACCCTACTGGACAGTGCAGATGTATATTTCCATTATCACGGAAGATTCAGTTGGATGGTGCTATCCTGGCTGATCCCATAGATCCAAATGCTGATGATATCCAAATTTAAATCTCCAGCCTGATGTATGCTGTATTATATATTTTTAAAGTTAATAAGATTTTATTATCTAAAACTGAATTCAAGGCAACAAAATCAGGGATAGGATAAAAATGAAGCCTTTTCCTAGATATTCTTCATGTACAAAAACAACCAAGCTCTGTCCTAATTTATTCTTTTGAGTGGTTTTATTTGCCCAGCCTCATTGGGCTGTGAAAACAACAGTCAACTCATTACTAAAACAAGAACCAGAAACAAATAAAAACAAACAAAATCTCTAGCCTAGGCCTAACCCTGAGCTCCAGACTCACTCAGTATCTCCTCTTTTGTCTACTAATGGAGATCTCAAATGTATACATTCAAAACAGAACACATGATCTTCAGCACCCTTACCTCCACTGTAACAACACTACATCAAGACTTGTCCACCTTCCTTCTTATCCTCCTCAGTAAATGGCACTACCATTTGCACAAGAGTTCAAGCCAAAATCTGACGAATCACCCTTCCCTTCTTCTTTTCCTCACTGTTTGCAGCCAATACATTGGCAAGTTTTCTGGGTTCCACCTCCAAGACAGGACCCTATTCCAGCCACTTCTCACCAGCTCCATCATCACTATTCTGGTTCAGGCCACTGTTATCTTTCACCTAAATAACCAGAACCACCTTCTAACCTGCCCACTGCTTTCTGATGCATTTTCCCCATGCCAGTCGACTTCCTAGGGCACAGTCAGAATGATCTATACAGATGTAAACACGATCATACATTCTCCTGCTTTACGCCTTCCTGTGGCTTCCCCTCATGTGCATGCTTAGTTGCTCAGTCATGTCTGATTCTTTTGCGACCCTGTGGACTGCAGCCCGCCAAGCTCCTCTGTCCATGGGATTTCCCAGGCAAGAACACTGGGGTGAGTCTCCATTTCCTCCTCCAGGGGATCTTCCTGACCCAGGGACTGAATCTGCATCTTCTGCATTGCAGGAGGATTCTTTACTACTGCCACCTGGGAATTCCCATCATACTCAGAATAAAACCCTAATTTCTTCCTAAGACCTACAAGACCCTCTGAATAGCCCCCTGCCTCCCTCTTGTGTTGCATTTTCTCCATAGCACTCATCACAATCTGAAATAACTATTATTTCTACATTTATTATTTATCCCCTCCTCAACAGAATGTAAGCTGTGGAAAGACTGGCACTTTTTCTCTTTTGTTCGCTATTAGATCTCTGAAGAGGAGTCAGACTGCCTACACTCAAATCCAGGTTCTATCACTTACCAGTACATGACTTTGGGCAAGCTCATCCATCTTACACCTCAGTTTCCTTATCTGCACAATGGGGGTGATAATAATATTGCCTACCTCCTAGAGTTGTTGAGAAGTTTAAATGAGTTAATACATGTAAAACATTTAGAAGAGTGTCTGGTACCTGGTTAAGAGCTATGTAATTAATTGCAATTATTACTTAAAATGATAAGCACTCAAGGACCATTTTGTTGAATAAATGAATGAACCTGTTAAGACTACCCTTCCACTGCACAGGTTATAAGTTGAAGCACAATTTACCAAAGCCGTGTATAGCATGCAAAGACGACTTTCAGCCTGTCCTTAGGAGAGGAAAATCATACTTTGGCCTGATCCCGTGTGTGCGTGTGTGGGCACATTTCTAGGGCAGCATTTCCAGCTTACTTTTTGTAAAGAGAAAAAAGCTACCTCTGTCCTAAGACCGTTGTCCATTAAGAGCCCATCTGTGAGTGTAGAGATATTTATACCTCTAACGTGTGGCTAGAACACCATACTTGCAGGCAGGGCTCCTAAATATGGGTCTGAACAGGACCTCTTTTTCTGTGCAGATCATTGTTAAAAATGTTTTTAGATGAAAAATCCCCAGTCAGAAACACTCCCCTCTGCCCTGCCTCTTTAATTCACTCACAGAGACAAAACAAACCCGAGAAGAAAGGCTGAGATATGTTTGCAATTGGAAATGTTTTTTTTTTTTTCAGGAAATGATTTGGTACAGGAACATCATTCCCATCCCATTAACTGCTGACTTCGAGCCAACTGTTTGTAAAAGTGAATATGCAAACTGCCCAGCTCAGGCTTGGCCCACACCCCCCCACCCCCGCCCCGCGAGGCTGCATTAGTGGCCACGTTCCCAAATCAGCCCACGTGCTTTGGAGGTTTCATTTCTATTAAACCAAAGCAGGACGCAGCAGAAGCCCCTCGCCATCCCTGCACTCTGAAAAAGAAAGAGCTACAATTGAATTTTCTCGGCATAGAATATGAATATGATGTTTTCCCCTGAACCTCCTCTAACAATCTAAAACTAGGTCTGAATGTGCAGCCTTCGGTGTCTCGCGGCGCCATTAGTCATAACTTAATAAACAGATTAAATGCCCAGCTGAAGGTCGGGCTTGGGAGAGCAGGGCAATTGCCTCAACTCCTGAAGCGCTCACCATGAGGGAGGGAGCCTGGCTTTTCTGGGAAACACAGCGTGACTCCGGGTCCAGCCGTGCAGCAGAACAAGTACATGGGTGGGCTTTGAAGTCTGAAAGACCTGGATTTGAATCCTACTTCTCTTTTTAATCAGCCATGGGACCTTATGTTGGCAACTTAAAACGTGTGACTTCGAAATGTGGTAGAAAACAATTTTGTTTAAAACAAAGGTGTAGCTGACACTATTAGTTTCTTCCCCAATATTGATTTTATTCTTTCTCTCTCTCTGCTGAAATAATACTCTCTCATTTTGTTCCAGTATACACTGCACAACCCACCCCCCACCACCATGCCTCTAGGTGAGATTTCCATTGAGTTAAGCTAATCATGATAATCTCAATTCCTTTAGCAGTGACAGGCTCAAGCATTGTCATGTAACACAATTCTGGTCAAAGAGCTGTGACTGGAAATTTCTAGAACCTTCTAGAAAAATTGTCCTTTATTTAAAAAAGAGGCTCAAGGAAGAGAAGGTATGTTTCTCTTCCTAACCATTACTGCTTCAGGATGTTATGCCTAGATTTGTAGTCATGAGGTTAAGTCTGCCCAAAGAAGAAGCTCAGAAGTTAAGGTTGGCAGGGAAGAAAGAAAGGAGTTCTTCTTGATACTGCTAAGCCACCATTCCCAGAGCCACCCTAGCTTTTTGTATCTTGTTATAAGTGATAAAGGAAGTTCCTTTTTTATTTAAGTCAGCTGAGTTGGTGTTTTCTGGGGCTTGGAGCCTTAACTCCCTAATCGGTGCATGGGACACCAAGATTATAAAGTTGATGGATGAAGACAGTAGGTCTACAAAGAACAGTAATTTTCCCTTCCTTTTTTTCCCATGAAAAACATGGGAATAGCTGCATATCTCTCTTATACTCCAGAATATATATACAAGGGCCTGAAGAATACCAGATGGAAAACGAGTATGGTAAGAATAGACAGAGGTTCTAAGAGTACAAAAGGATCCATTTATGCAAAGCTAGTAATTTCATTCATTTGACTGATACACATTACTGGGCACCTCCTTTGAAGCAAACCCTGTGCCAGCACTGGGTTTAGGGATTTGACAGGAGTCTGCCTCAATCTGTTCTGGGGTGGGGGAGGCAGGTACAGAGAAACACAGTGGGCAGTAAGCTGCACTCAGATGAGATACATGTAACAGAGGGCTGTGGGAGCTCAGTGGTGGGGGCAACAAGGTTAACTTTGATGGGGAAGACTGGGAAGGATTCTCAGGCGGACACGTGAGCCGGACTTTGAAAAGCTTAAATTTTCATCCAACACAGGTGCCTCACAAAAAGCACACCTTGTGTATAAACAGCAAAATGTAGACAAACAGGGAAACTACTGAGACAGCAGTAATTATGCCTGAACACTGGGAATATAGGGTACACACGGGAGAAACAGGGTGGAAGAACAAAGGGTGAATAAGTAGGTAGGGTCCAGAGTGTCGAGGGCTGTAAACTCATCTGTTTCCCAGCATGCCCTAGACCGTGCTCCCCGTGGCTATAGATGAAAAACCCAAAACACCAGACTGAGGGAGGGCAAGAGGATATGCAGGTTGTTCTTTCTCCTTTAGTGCAAGTGAACCCCAGTGAAGGTACTTAGGCTGCTCTAGCTCCTTCTCGGGACTCCAGTGATTAATTTCTGGCCCTCATGAAAGCTCACTCAAGTTCCTTTAATTTCTAAATGGTTCAGTGGTCTCCCCAGAAGTTCCTGTAGCTTGAGACATCTACACTGTCTGATTGGCAAAGCCCAACAATTTTTCTCTATGTGAAAAATCAACCTGTAAGAACATCTACCAAAAGACACTTAATGGTGAGAAAATGGATCCTTATATCCTAAGATTGGAAACAAGACAAAGATATCTCCTCTATTCAAAATCACACTAAAAATTCTAGCTATTACAACAATGCAGAAAAAGGAAATAAAAGGCATGCAAATTGGAAAGGAAGAAATACAACCTTCCCTTGTGGCTCAGAGGGTAAAGAATACGCCTGCAATGTGGGAGACCTGGATTCGATCCCTAGGTTGGGAAGATCCCCTGGAGAAGGGAAAGGCTACCCACTCCAGTGTTCTGGCCTGGAGAATCCCAAGGACTGTAATAGTCCATGGGGTTGCAGAGAGTCGGAAACGACTGAGCAACTTTCACTTTCACTTTTGTTCATAGATTATATGATTGATTGTATAGAAACACCCAAAGAATTGACCAATGATGAAACAGAACAACAACAAAAAAACCCCCATAATCTTATGTGTTAGTTGCTCAATCATGTCTGAATCTTTGAGACCCAATGGACTGTTGACAGGAAGCCAGACTCCCCTGTCCATGGAATTCTCCAGGCAAGAATACTGGAGTGGGTAGCCATTGCTTTCTCCTGGGGATCTTCCTAACCCAGGGATTGAACTCAGGTCTCCTGCACTGCAAGCAGATTCTTTACCCTCTGAGCCACCAGGGAAGTCCATACTCAGAACTAATAAGCAATTATGCAAGAGGGCAGGATAGAAGGTTAACAGACAGAAATCAATTGTTTTCCTATGCACCAACAATACACGATTCAAGTTAGAAATTAAAAACACAATATCATTTATGTGCTGTGCTCAGTCACTCAGTTGTGTTTGGCTCTTTGCAACCCCATGGACTGCAGTCCACCAGGCTCCTCTGTCCATGGGGATTCTCCAGGCAAGAATACTGGAGTGGGTTGCCATGCTCTCCTCCAGGGGATCTTCCCAACTCAGGGACTGAACCCAGGTCTCCCACATTGCAGGTGAATTCTTTACCGTCTGAATCACCAGGGACGCCCAATAACGCTGATAGTAGCACCCAAATAGGAAATACTAAGATACAAATCTAACAGCATGTACACAGGGATGGCATACAGAAAATTACAAAACTCTGATGAAAGAAATCAAAGAAGATCTAGATAAACTGAGAGACAGTCAGTGTTCACGGATTATAAGACATAGTATTAAAGTGTCAGTTCTTTCCAAGTTCACCTATAGATTCAATGCAATCCTAGTCAAGAGTTACAACAAGCTATTTTGTGTATATTGACAAACCAATCCTAAGGTTCACATAGGAAGGCAGACTCAAAGTAGACAACAAAACATTAAAGAAGGACAAAGTTGGAGGATTGACACTACCAGACTTCAAGACTTATCATAAAGCTACAGTAGTCAAGGTAAAATGACAGTGGCAAACGAGCAGACACATAAGTCAATGCAACATAATAGAGAACCCAGGAACAAACCCACACAAATACAGTCAACTGCTCTTTGACAAAGGAGCAAAGGCAATTCAATGTAGAAAGGACAGTCATACCAACAAATGCTGGAACCATTGGATGGCCAACTGCAAAAATTAATCTAGACACAGACCATACACCTTCTGTTTTAACAAGATCTTATGCAGATTTTAACGAAGTCCAACTTATCGATTTCTCTTTCATGGTTTGTCCTTTTGGTGTTGCATCTAAAAACTCATTGCCAAACTCCTTAATCAAACAGATTTATTATATTTTCTTCTATAAATTTTATACATTATATTTTATATTTAAGTCTGTGATAATTTTGAGTTTTGTGAGAAGGTCATTAAAAACAAGGAAGGTCTGAGAAAATGTAACAGCCAAGAGAAACCTTAGATGTGACAGCTGAGGGGGACACGGTATCCTGCAAGGGAACTTGGGACAGAAAAAGGACATTAGGTAAACGCTGAAAACAATCTGAATAACTTAAGTTAATAATATTAATATGGGCTCATGAATTATAACAAATGTAGCATATTAATATAGAATGTTAATAAGAGGAGAAACTGAACATAGGCATAAATGAGCTCTCTGTATTATCTTTTCATTTTCCCTATAAATCTAAAAGTATTATAAAAATAGTCTATTAAAAAAATCAACCCAAATTTGCTATTTTTCCAACGAGATATAGCGCTCACTGGGGGGAAATCCATAATTTTAAGAGACACACATGTTTCTTTCCATCACCAAGGAGACAGTGGTAATTTGTCCAACATTAGCTGACCCCTATAGAAGCATTTGTACGGGCAACAAAGCACAGAGACCATTTCAAAGTCCTACAGTGCAAGCTGTACTTATTCCCAAGTGAGAACTTGTTTCCACATAGAAACTGCATGGTTTTTAGGTTTGTTTCCAGGGCTGAAATGAGAAGACAGAGCTTCCTCATAACTTAAGGATGCCTGGCAAGGTCATTTCTGCTTTCCCAAGAAGGGATCTGTCCCACTAGTACAACCATCACTGAAGGTGTCTTTATTGCTTTCCCTGGAACTGCTTTGGAAGCTGAATCCATCCATTGTTCCTGACGGGGCTTTTATGACACGGGCTGTTGTATTAGTTTTCCACTGCTGTAGTAATAATTACCACACACTTGGTGGCTTGAAACAACACAGATTTATTATCCTTATGGTTCTGTAGGTTAGAAGTCCAACATGGGTCTCAGTGGGCTAAAATCGAGGCATTGGCAGGGTTTGCTCCTTTCTGGAGGCTCTAGGGGAGGATCCATTATCTTGCCTTTTCTGGCTTCTGGAGGCCACCTGCACTCCTTGGCTTGTGGTCCCCTTTCTCCACCTTCAAAGTCAGCAATGGGGGGTGGGGGTCAAATCCTTCTCACAGTGCAGTACTCTGACCTCTTTCTTTGCCTATCTCTTCTATTTTTAAGTACCCTATGATTACACTGGGCCACCTGGAAAGCCTAGGACAATCTCCCTATTTTATTATTTTTTTTTTAATTTATTTTTTTTTCCATTTATTTTTATTAGTTGGAGGCTAATTACTTTACAACATTGCAGTGGTTTTTGTCATACATTGAAATGAATTAGCCATGGATTTACATGTATTCCCCATCCCGGTCCCCCCTCCCACCTCCCTCTCCTCCTGATCCCTCTGGGTCTTCCCAGTGCACCAGGCCCGAGCACTTGTCTCATGCATCGAACCTGGGCTGGTGATCTGTTTCACCCTAGATAATATACATGTTTCGATGCTGTTCTCTTGAAACATCCCACCCTCGCCTTCTCCCACAGAGTCCACAAGTCTGTTCTATACATCTGAGTCTCTTTTTCTGTTTTGCATATAGGGTTATCGTTACCATCTTTCTAAATTCCATATATATGTGTTAGTATACTGTAATGGTCTTTATCTTTCTGGCTTACTTCGCTCTGTATAATGGGCTCCAGTTTCATCTATCTCATTAGAACTGATTCAAATGAATTCTTTTTAATGGCTGAGTAATATTCCATGGTGTATATGTACCACAGCTTCTTCATCCATTCGTCTGCTGATGGGCATCTAGGTTGCTTCCATGTCCTGGCTATTATAAACAGTGCTGCGATGAACATTGGGGTGCACGTGTCTCTTTCAGATCTGGTTTCCTCGGTGTGTATGCCCAGAAGTGGGATTGCTGGGTCATATGGCAGTTCTATTTCCAGCTTTTTAAGAAATCTCCACACTGTTTTCCATAGTGGCTGTACTAATTTGCATTCCCACCAACAGTGTAAGAGGGTTCCCTTTTCTCCACACCCTCTCCAGCATTTATTGCTTGTCAATCTCCCTATTTTAGAGTCAGCTGATGAGCAGCCATAATTGTACCTGCAGCCTTAACTTCCCTTTGCCATGTAAGCTAATACATCCATAGGTTCATTAAAATCCACATCTGGGATATGGATATCTGTGGGGGGGCATTACTCTGGCTCCAACAGCTTTCTTAGGGGACAGGTTCTGTTCTCAATACTCACCCCTGACTAAAACATGTCAGTTAATTCTTCTTCTATGTGAAATTATCAAAAGGAAATGCAAAATAACCACCCCCTCCATCCTAGCCCTTAAACCAGAGTTTTATTACTTTAAAAAAAAAAAACCAACTTATTTCAGCAGCCGTAATATAAAGCATCAGACAAACATGGGAACAGCTCAGAGTGGCCTCGGCAGATAGTCAGGGTCTCCCCACTCTCTGCTCTACCTGACATAGCTGTTTAGTCACCAGGGTCTGACATCTGGGCCTTGAAGCACAGCCAAAACAGGAACTTAGAGGTTGGTATTGTGATGGGAGCTGACAGGGGAATCTATAGTCCCAAGTCTTAAAGTTTCCACTCATGTCTTTGTTTTGGTCAGTTTTATAGTCTCTGCAGAGTTGGAAGGCTGCCAGGCAGATGGCCCCTGGACATTAATTCATTGTTCAGCCAAACACGTGATCCAGCAACCCTCCAATTGCAAGTATGCTCAGAGGGAGATGGAGGCACCGTTGACTAGCTTTGGGCTGTCAAAACCATGTGAACTGAAACACTGGTGAGGTCTCAAGTAAGCCGTGGGAATTTAAAACACTGCTCAGGCACAGAGGGTCTCTGATCAAAATCAAACACATCACCGTTCTTTGTCTTTTGCCACACCACGTCCGCTACCGCTTTAGATCTAGCACCAGAACCATTTGCTTGTTTTAAAGGTCTGTTCCTACTTAAGTAGAAAGTGGTATAGGGGTGTCACTCTGGGAGTTTATAATGGGCAACACCAGGCTGTCATGCATGCGTGTGCACCTCTGTGCATCCATATACCCTAGCATTTGTATTAACGACAGCCTTGAGGAGACCATAGAAACTGACCTGGTATGTTAGCTAATTAGATGCGAAGTGTGGGCACGACAACTCAGGACAGCCAGGGTGGAACTGGCACTGCTCATCTCTTTCATTCATAAGCACATATGGGCATCTCTGGTACCAGGGGCTGGGCCAGGAACTGTGCATACAGCGACAAACAAGTACTTTCCTTCTGGGGTTGGTAGATGTCCGAAGAACAGCTACCTGTGGTGACGGCGAGAGACCAGTACGCTGGCGTGCTACAGTCTGAGTGGTTGCAAGGGTCGGCCGTGACTCAGCAACTGAACAGCAGCAGCTGGCTCCAGAGTTTACATCCTTAACACTACATGCATGTTGTTCCAGCTTTAGGTCACATTTTTTGTACACTGAAGCCTACAGGTGGTCTGGTCACTTTTCATAGGCTTAGCCTCTCTGAGGACAGAGGCAACAATTAAGCTGTATCTTTGTTTGTTTTAAATAACAAGTTGACTTATTTCTGGCTAGAAAAGAAAAAGTGTTAATTTAAGAGAACCTGAAAAATATTAAAAAACTAAGAGGAAAACAACCCTACTGCTTCGAGGTAACATGTTATGTTTTCTTCTGTTTTTCTACATTTTATATACACACTTACACATACTCCCATACTGGGTAGTTCTATGGCCACTTTTTATAGTATCAGGTAATCTCACTGTACTTCCTTATGCCATCAAAAATATCCCTTTAACTGGCTTTCTCAATCTCTGTTGAAGGTACGCACATACATTACTTAACCATTCCATAACTGTTGGACATTTAGGGGGTTTCCAGTCCTCGGGGAAGGCGGCTGGTTCTGGAGGGTTGAGTCATTTGCCAGCTATGGAGGGGGGTGAGCAGGGAGGGGAGGGGGTGCTCAGGCAGCGGGACCAGCAAGTGCAAAATGTGGGGCCTCCGGGGAACCAGATGACAGCCTGATGCGAGGTTCAGGCTACAGGCTCTTTGCTCTCTTTAGTGGATGAGGAAGCTAAAGTTCAGAAAGTGTAGGAGATTTCCTGAAAAGTTCTCTGGAAGATGATTCTACCAGTTAGCTGTCTCCTTTCCCTAGTGTATGAGTTTGAAGTCATTTGAAAGGGGAAAGAAATCCCAAGAAAAGGGGTGAGGGGCGAGGAAAGAGATGCAGAGACATGGGAAGAGCCAGCAAGGGGGGCACATGTTACTGAGCTGGTTACCTGTGGGCACCTGAACCGCAGCTCCTATGGGGCTAAGGAACCATACGCAGTGTCTCCAGAAGACTTCCCTACTACTGAGGTGGCCCGCGGGTGCTATCTCTGTACTTCCAGGCCACGCTGGGTGCCGAATGAGGGGGCTTCAGAAGCCAGAGCCCTGGGATAGAAAAGTGGAGGTGCCTGATTAAGTGGGGAACCTTCTGTGTACACCAAACCATCTACCAAGCCGGGCTGATAAAGGAGGTGACCTGGGATGCTGTGTTCAGTGCAAAAGCATCTACTGTGCTCACCCAGGGATCTGGGGGCCAGGATCTGTCACCCTTTCCCCTAGGAGACAAATTCTAGGAGACCTGGTAGGAGCTAAAAGGGTATGTATTTGGCAACATATCTGGGAGGGGAACATACTCTTGTTCTCCAAGGAAGAAGTAAACCAGATTGGATGGGCTGCAGAACCCTGTTCATCTTATTCTGACACCAAGCCCATGCCATTCCAAACAGACATTCCCTTAGTGTCAACTGTGACATGCCCAGGCCGGAGACTCAGAACTGAGCAGGAGATGGACCTGACCTGGCTCAGGTCTGCCCTGAGAAGAGGCTGGTCCTGCTGCTGGCCAGGGTGCTTGCATCAGAGCACAAGACCACTCTAAGCAAACTTCTAGCGGGCAGGGGACGGGACGAACCTTGTGCTGAGCTCCTGAATAGGCCAGGCCTTATGCTGAAGACTTCTGCTCATTATTCACTCCCTCCATCCCTTCTGGAAGAAAGATGCCTCCTTCTTGGGATGGAGCAGAAGTTTTGGAACTAGCTCATCATCACACCACTATAATCACAGTGCTGAGGGAAGTTCCTGACTTCTTCATCTAATGGAATGAGGCCTGGTAAAATGTGCTCATTGGCTTCCTCCCAGTCTTAAATACTGATTGAGCACCTGCTATATGCCACACATATTCTAGAAAAGAATGAACCCTTGCCCTAGGAGCTCACATTCATGTATACCTGAAGTCTCAGTGGTCTGAGGGCCAACATAGGCATGGCTCTGGGTGATGAGGGAGACCAGGCTATGCTTGCACTGCCAGGAGGGACCAGGGAGGGCTTCATGGAGAAGGCAGTGCCAGACCCTTCCATGGATGCATCTTTGTTCTTCTATCCACCTCACTTAGCACTGTTTGTAATTATCTATCTGTGCATCTATCTGAAGAACCCATCTCCTCCACTATTTCGAATGTGCCAAGAGGCGTGCCCACTGCTGCATGGCCATGAGATGTTAATACGTATTTTTGGAATGAATGGGCAGTGTGGCCAGGCTGATCCTTGAACAGTACCCCCTTCCAACAGAAATAAACACACAACAAACAAACAGCTCTGCCTTCTAGGTCAGAGTCAGATGGTAATCTTCGGTGGGTCTGGGCTTTAAAAAAAAAGAGAGAGAGAATTGGAGACAGCAAAGGAAGGAGCAGAGAAGGCCAACAGGTCCTGGCTCTTTAGGTGGAAGCATTTTTTGCTTATTATCTAGGCCTCTTCAGCATTATGACAAAGTGTTGTCCCAGAGACATCTGTGACCATCGCTCTGGAAGCAGTGACAAAATGCTGCCAGTCTCTGTGCCTCACAAGAGTTATTGCAGCTCCCTGGGTTCTTTTTTTTTTTTTAAACTAAACCAATAATCCATGT
The DNA here is from genome assembly GCF_023699985.2 of Odocoileus virginianus. Taxonomy (NCBI): domain Eukaryota; kingdom Metazoa; phylum Chordata; class Mammalia; order Artiodactyla; family Cervidae; genus Odocoileus; species Odocoileus virginianus. The sequence continues at coordinate 36,210,976 of NC_069683.1, read as the reverse complement.
TGACAGCTAATCTGTACAGAGAACCTATTAAAAGAAATTGTAGTAAATCAGAGATGCTTTAACTGTCTGTCTGGTGTTCTGATTGCCTGCCCAGCACTTTCACTGTAACTTCCTTCTGTACAACCTGCCATTTGATTCAATTCCACGGATAATTATTGAGTCTTGACTACGTGCAAGGCGATGCGTTGGGAGCCTCGTGCCAGTTGCATCTTCCAGGCCCAGAGCAAACTTTAACTTACGGACAAAAATACACATGTACAATGGAAGCAGAGAGTGACAGGGGCCACAGGAAACTGTAAAAACCATCTCAAGGAAGGCAACATTTGCCCCATGTGAGCAAGTATGGGGTGACTGGTACCATACACTCATTCATTTGTGTAAGTGTGGATTTAACAGTGTTGCTGAGCAACTTTCCTGGGCCAGGTGCTATACAGAGAACCTATTAAAAGAAATTGTAGTAAAACAGAGATGCTTTTACTGTGTTTGGTGTTCTGATTGCCTGCCTGACACTTCCACTGCAACTTCTTTCTGTACGACCTGCCATTTGATTCAGTTTCATAAATAATTGGAATTGGGGTCAAAGGGATGAATAAGACCCACTCCCAGAGCACAGTCCCCTGGGGGATCCAAAGCAGCAGCACTTAACTCATCTGGAGGTGGAAGTCAGGGGGGAGCGCCTTAAAAGAGATGCTTCAGTTGCTTCTTAAAGGAGAAGTAGCAGTTTATCAGGTGAAGAGGGAGCAGGAGACAGGAGAACAGGCCCACTTTCAGGAAGACAGATGAACAGCAATGAGTCTGTGAGGTGTTAGCCAAGAGCCAGAACACACAGGTATGATTTACTCCTGAAAGCAATGTAGGATATGGAGAGCAGAGTTCTACAGGTTTACAGAAGGCTCAGGAAGATTCCTTAGTGGATCCATCCATGCAGAAGCCCTCCTGGGATCTAGCACCATGATTAGGTGATCTGAGCTGGCCTGGGCTCTGAAGAAAGGATGAATCCCAGCTCTGCCTCTTATCTAATAACTTTTGTCCCCTCTGAAATGGGAATCATAATTCTTAGCTCACAAAATCGTAAAGAAGCTTAGATGACATAGCACACATGAAATGCCCAGCACAGTAGGACATGCCCTAGTGAGCATTTGGTAACTGCTAGCCCACTTCTCCCCAGAGTGTGTCTAGGAATGTGGACAAGCCCTGGGAGAGTGGGACTGCTCAGAGATGATCTCATGAAACATGCAAGACTTCGGCGAGACAACAGAGCTTAAGAACAAAGTTGGAGGAGACTTTTAAGAAATGATGATCTATCCCTTTGTCTTGAGTTGATAAGGACAGGATTGTGAAAGAGGCAGAAAAAAAAGGCCCATGAAATGCTTCATAATGCAGAAGAAAGTTTTGGGTCAAGTGGCATGGTGAAAGTACCCAGGTAGGTTAAGAAGGAATGTTTTGTGGGTGTTACAGAGACTGGGAGGTGGTCTAGAGGCAAGTGAAAGCCAGATGGAGATGACAGAGGGGGTGATGACCATCACGGTTTTAACGAGTGGTGGTGTCGACTGTGGTTTGGCTGGATTTTCAGAGGTGGGAAAAGATGCTGTTCAACACTCATAGCACTTGGATTGTGGGCTCTAAATAATAATGCCATTTCCCATAAAAGGAATCAGGGCTCCTTGGAGAAATGGCCAATTCTAGCTCTGAGGCAGAAAATATATAAGATGAGCCTGGAGCATCTTATTGCTAGAAATCAGTTAGGTATAAACTTGTACCAGATTAAGATCACATCCAAGAGGCTTTCACTGGCCAAAGACTGAAAAATTTGAGCATTGACATGGATAATAACTGCAAGGGGTTCAAATACATCAAATATAATTAAATCCACGAGTCAATAATGACACAGAAAAACAAAATAAAACTCAACACCTCTCTTTCACCTCTGGAGGATGCCAGGAAACCCCTTCATTCTGAAAACTGGTGAGTAAAGAGAAAATATCTGATGTTTATCCTCTCTCTTTAAATCAAACCATACCTACATTGATCAAATGTCTAATGAGGCAACATTTATCTTTATAAAGCATTTCAGCTGATAAATGATGATAGAATAGATGAATTAAAACATGATTTGGAAACCCCTAATGAATGAAGGTTTCCAGGCAATGAGCACTAATGACTACTGACAAATCAGTGACAACCAGACATCATGCCTGTCCTTCCTCTTGTCCCCAGAGGGACACACCACCATCAGTTCTAGGTCTACCTCTCAATTCTCAGGAGACACAGGGGACAGACGAACATGTTAACTGACACTGTCAAGATACAGCTAGCAAAATCTAGACTGTGGGAACTCAATGAGTTTCTTCAATAAATATATTCCAAGGAAGAAATGAGATCTGGAACAATATCAATTAATTGCCAGGCATGGGTCTTATTTTGATCTTGATTTCAACAAACTAAAAATAACAAATGATCAAAATTATGAGACTGAATAGCTAAACATGTTAAGGAATTATTAGGCTTTTATCTACATGTAATATAATAATTGTGTTCTTCTTTTTTGAAAACAAACAAACAAAAAACCCTTTTCTTTAAAGCTATAACTGAAATAAAAATACTGAAATGGTATACCTGGGATTCACTGCAAAAGAATCTTCTGGTGGGGGCTGAGGGTCAGATGGAGGTATACATGAAACAAGGTTGGCCACAGATTAATCCTTGTTGAAGACAGTGATGGGCTTAAGGGTGTGTACCACGCTCCTCTTTCTACTTTAGTATCTGTCAGAAGTTTTCTATAGCAAGAAGTTCTTGTTTGTGTGTGTGTGTGTGTGTGTGTGTTTCATGGTTCTAAAGAACTAGATTCTCGGTGAAGAAGCAGAAGGAAACCACAGGCTTGTTTTATAAAATAAGAAGGCAGATCAGGTCAAGCAACTAAGAATAAGGTCAATCTGGAAACAAAAAATGGAACTAATAGGGTAAGCATGATTAATATTCTTAATGGATAACAACTTCTTTCTAAAAATCCATAACAATAGTCTATCAAAGCCCTAGGGAAATTTAATACAATATATTAAGTGGCAATTAATATAGGGAAAACATATATAATTATCTAGTAAATAAAGGGGAAAATCATCCTTTCCAATGGTCTCCACAATGTATTAAATGAAACAACAAAATGCCTCTCACTCAGCATCAGCCTGAGTTCTTTTTTCTCCATCCCTTCCTTCCCTCTGCGTCTGCTCCACCCCCTGCCCCAGTTTTGACACCCAGCCCAGGGTCAGCTGTAACTTCAGGATCCCTCAAGTCTCCTTCTTTCCCCCCAGTTGCTGGGACTTTCAACACAAGTCCTTCCCAGAGGGTGCAAATGAGTGACTCTGGGGTGCACTGATTCATCAACCAGCTGTGAATCTGTCATAAAAGCACTGGGGGCCCCCGGGAGGAGTCAGGTCCCCCCTGCACGTCTTCAGGGGAGCCAAGGAGACTGTCAACACAGCCATCCCTCGGGCTCTCACGTTAACTGAATGTTGCTCACAGCTACCTTTTGACTCCTGTATTAGCTGTGGTCTTTTCAGAACCCAGATCCAAGAGCCCAAACTGATGTCATCTTTAACCTGTCGAGGTCCGTGGGGAGGAATTTCAGCCCAGGCACAGACCCAAACACGTTTAGGTTCAAGCCATGTTTAATCTGAGAGGAAACCGAGTGGAAAGTCTTGCCAAGGACTTGCATGCACATCAGTCAAACCCATTTCAGTCCTTGCCTTTATCTATTTATTCCAAACTATTTGGGAGAATTTCAAAGGTCCATTAGGCATCAGTGATTACGAGCTCTTGAAGTAAGATATTTGTCCAGTTGATATTACTGTCACTAATGAGAATTACAACACCCTCCCTGCTCCAGCTACTGAGCAGAGCAGGCTGTTAGGTCTCGGGAAGAGCATTTAGCCAGCTAATAGCTCACGGAAGCCAAAAGCTTCTCACTACACTTTGAGAATGCATGCTTAGATTTACCTTTACAAGGGAGCAGAGGACAGCAAGCAGTAAAATTAGGTAGATCTTTTCTTTTAAAAGTCCTTCATTTTTTTATTTCCATACTCATCCTCTTTTTGCCACGCCCAACCACTAAACATCTTAAACACACCCCCACACCCTCACGCCCCCCCCAACACCCCCATCCCTCCAGAGCTCTAACAACAGAGCGAGGCTAAAGCAGGTCAGATTGACACAACAAACCTTCAGAGGCAAGAGCAGGGGCATCTGCCATCTCAGAAGCCCAAACACAAGAGATGCAACCAGGAGGTGGCCAGGGCACCCCCAGCAGAGCACCACCCCTACCAGCGCACATCCAACTTCACCCAGACTCTGACCCACCTTTAGGGCAAAGTGCCCCGCAGCCCATGGTCTAGGAGTTCAGCCACGATCATGGTATCTTCTGCCCGGAGCTGAGCCCTCCCTGCAGTGGCCCTCACTCCTCTGCTTTCAGGCCCAGTTTCCGAGGTCCGGAGGTCTGTGGAGCTACAGCATCTTCTCAGCCATTTCCCGAGGAGAAGGCTGCTTGCTCAACCCACAACTCTCAGCTCAGTGCATCAGTTGAGAACAAGTGGCTGCCTATATAATTTAATATGATGCCACATGGGACTCACAGACCTGCTGCAAAGCAAACAGGATTCTAGCGCTTGCCTCTTGGCAACTAGAAATCTGGAGTGCCTGTTTTTTTCTGCTCAGGCTGGGTATACACCTCAGTCAGAGCTGGGCAGGGTGTTTTCAAGGGGCTGATGCTTAGACTGCTGAGAAGTGAGTCTCATCGGGGGGGGACCTGAAATCCCTTAGCCTGCCCACAGATTCAAGGTCACAAGCATCTCTTTAAGCACAGCAAAGTATGGGTACATCTGGGAGACCTAAGGCTGCCCCAGATACAGCATGAGGGCCATGCTGTGCTTTCAAGTCTTGTCTCAGTTATGGGGAACACATCCTTTCAGAAAAGATAACCTAAACCCACAGTTAGGTAATACAGATGGGAAGGTATCTACATATACATTTCCAGGCATGAACTTATCATCTTAGACGTGCATTAAGGCCAAGAAGGAACTGTTCTTGTATTTGAACATCTGCCACCATGGCCCTTTGGGTTTGTTGGCTAGATGGCTTAAGGCAAAGGCCTGCCTGGGGGTGAGGGGTGGCCTGCGCACCTGTTTCACTCCCAGATGAAGCTGGGAGGTGATCCAGTACTGGCACTGGCCCAGTGGACTCCTCAGATGCTGGGACAAGTTCATCTGCACCCTAGTAGAGTACTGCAGAGACTCAGGGCAGGTTCCCAAGATGCCAACTTGTGAGGCATTGGTGGGGATGCCCACCACTGTGATCAGTTCTCCAGGACCCTGTGTCCAAATCACTCTGCCCCAGGGGTGGGGAGAGACTTAACAAGGGGACAATGATGGCTTCACTGAGAGTCAGTCCTGGGGAAAATCTCTAGGCTGGAAGGAGGTGCCATGGCCAATTAAGCAGGGGATTTTTACTTCCTATTCTATCTGACCCCAAAGATCAAGGTATGGATTGTGGTGGAGACAGCACTGCAGGGCGGTCCAAGGATGCTCAAAGGCCCAGGAGCATCGGACACCTGGAAATGCTATGGGTGTATTTTCCAAGGCAACATGCTTTGTGCACCCACATGAAGGGGAGAGGATTAAGTAACTGATCCAGACCCTCCCCTCTACCCCTCTCTAGCAGTCTGACTGGGTGATGAGTGAGTTTGCCACTGTTGTTGTTTAGGCAATGAGGCGGTAGGAGGCTATCTGGGGTAGTTTCCTCTAAGGTCCTACTGACCACCTAAAAACCCTGGAAGGAGAAATTCTGGGATGTAATTACTATCCTTGATCATTTGAAAACAGAGCCAGCTCATAAACTTAAGCTTTATGATTATCATCCAAGAAAAACTATAATTCTTCAAATAGCTTATACCTAAAAGGCATAAAGTATGCAATTCAACTAACATTTTTTGATTAATTATTATGTGGCTGGCATTAAGTCAACCCTGCATGCCCTATCTCATTTAATCTATGGGATGCAGAATTTATGAGAGTGAATTTGTGTCATACCTGCTGCCTAACGCATCAGAGTATGTAAAAAAGAAGTCCAGAAATAGCACTGCAGGACTGGACTAAAAGGTTTTGATTCACAGCAAAGGAAATTTAATCAAAGCATGTAATGTCAATTACTGTCATTCATAATCATATTAGACCTCCCCAGAAATAATACAGATATAAAAGTCTAGAGTTACCTGCATGTTTGATGTAAATAGGATAAAATTATCTAAGTTCTGAAAATGTCCAGATATCAGAAAGAAAAAGAAGTATCTCTACCGAGCATCATGTGGCATCAAATTTCATTACGTAGGGACTTGATATCCAGCCACCAGAAAGTCCATCCCTCGTCTGAGAGTGGGTTATAAAAACGTCCAAATGTGCCTGGCAATCTTGAGTTTAACGTGGTCATGATTTTTAGCTCCTATAAACAATAAGATGCTCCTGCTTGTTTTGACAAGGCCCAGGAGAGGCCAGACAGAGAATACTCAGCCCGTCCCCAACACTCTTTGGACTCTATATGGTGATAAGGACCAGATTCTCTCACGGGGCAGCTTTGAGGTCCAGTGGAGGGAAAGAATCAGAGGAAAGCTCCAGGGCAGAGAAAACATGGCACCATTGCCAAGCCACAGCTAGGTCTCAACAGGTCCATCTATGGGCATCCAACACACTGCCGTTTCATTCCCTCGTCCCTTCATCACTTACGGCGTACGCACCACTGCCAGAACTCAAGCTGAATACAGAGGTCACTCGGGGAGCAGGAGAGCAGTAAGATCCTCACATTCTTAGGATTACAGTGCACTGGGGGAGAGGGACACTAATTTTAAAAATATACACATTCATAAAAACAAGGCAAGTCCCTACATTACCATATGTAAAATATATAGCCAATGGGAATTTGCTGTATATCTCAGGAAGCTCAAACAGGGGATTTGCATCAACCTAGGGGGTGGGGTGGGGAGGGAGATGGGAGGGAGGTTCAAAATGGACAGGATATACGTATGGCTGATTCATGTTGAGGTTTGAAAGAAAACAACAAAATTCTGTAAAGCAATTATCTTTCAATTAAAAAATAAATTAATTAAAAAACAAAACAAAACAAGGTAAGTTCACCTGAGACTTAGGTTTTGCAAATCTTAAATGGGTATTCTAAGACTTTTATTGCCAGAGGTCCTGGCAAAGATGAAACAAAATATACAAAGCCCTTGGCTTGATAAAAATTAATAAAAAGTCTATTGCTATTAGTACTACTATTCTTACTGTTAGTGAGGGTCTTCACCAGCTACTGGCTGTGTGACCTTAAGTAAGTTAATTTTCTCATGTTTCACGGTTCCCCATCCATATAACGGGATAACAATCATTCCTAACAAAAAAAGATTAAATGAGCTAATATGTAAGAAAGTGTTTGGAACAATGCCTGGCACATAGTAAAAGTTTGATAAACGTTAGTTGCTAGTGGTGATTATTATTTTGCCAGAATCTAAGACATCACGTCAGCTCATAACAGGCTTACAATCTAGACCAGGGTTTCTCAACAGAGCCACTATTGATGTTTTGGACTGGATCAGTCTTTGTTGTGGGAGGCTGTCCTGTGCAATGTAGGGCGTTTAGGAGTAGCCTGGCCTTCTACCCACTAATGCCAAGAGCATCCACCCCCACCGTCACGACAATCAAAAATGTCTCCAGACATTGCCTAATGTCCCCTGGGAGGAAAAATCGCCCCCATAAAAAAAACCACTGGTCTAGCTGGAAAGTATAACGCACCGAGAGGAAGGGAGACAATGCCGAGCTGGAGTCTGTGGTCAGGAGGAGAAGAGCGACAGTAAGTCCACGAGGGAGCCCTTGAACAGAAAGTCGGGGAAGGCTGCTTCGAGAGGGGCCGTAATGGTGCTTCATGACCCATCTTGAATCCATGTCCCTCTTGCTAAACAGAAAATTCACTTTAGTGAGATTTCAGATTTAGAAACGAATTAAGCATCATGACTAAGCCCCAATTAAAGCAACCATAATACACTGAATATAATTTTCCATTACCTACAGTTAGTTCCCTCCTCTCACCAAAATCCTGATAGAGCTTCTTGGCTAAATGTTACCCACACAGACTTAGATAAGCTGGGGAGAGAACAAAGAGAAAGGAGCGGGGAAAGGGAAACTTCTGGGTCATCCTCAGAAAACTCTGGAGCAATTTCCACTGACATCTGTAGAGACGAGCCCAAAGTTTAACCCAGTGGCAGCAAGTGAGTCCACTTTCAAGGGGAACAGGGCTTGGTCCACACTGGCTCCCAGATGCTGTATCCCATCCCATTCCATCCCATCCTCATGACTTGGACCAACTGACTGACATCTGTGACTCAGTCCTGCCTCAGTTTCCAGGATTCCAACTTGATCTGAGACTGTCCTGGGCTCAAGAGCATCATCACCTGACCCCAAAACAGAGCTTCATTCTAGTACCAGACAGAGTTCATTATCCAATCTGTTATCAAAGTTCTTATTGTTGACCTTCTGCCTTAGTCCCTGTTGATGAAACCTTGTCCAAGTACCCCCCTCCCCAGTGTCTGGGGCTAAATGTGTCCCAAGATGTGCCATCTGCTGTTTTGCACATCTGAGCATCACTCCCCCAGGTTCCTGCTGCTATGCTCCATCCGCCGACTGGGACATCCCACTACTTCATGTTGGACACTTCTTTGTTACTGTTGGTTTTGGGGAATGGTGATCAGAGATTACTGTATCCCATGCTGGACAGACTGCATCTTCATGTTAACATGTGGACCAATATTGCGTTCAGAGAGTGCAATCCTATCACTGAGAAGAGTCACATCCATATCCCACCCCTTTCTTCCTTCTTCCTTCTGTTGTTTGTAGCTGGCCATGCACCAGTTTGGCCAAGAGAGATTGTATTCCCGGTGTTTGGTTATCTCTGTTGTGTGGTAGGTGAATCAGACTGTCACTCTCTACATATGATTCAATTATCATACAGTGTATATATACTGTAAACCAAATACCTCCTGTATGCAAAATAACCCATGGGAGAGAAGGGGAACAGAACTAATGCTTATGGAAGGTTTATTCTGTACCATACACTCATTTATGTTCATCACAAGATTACTTAATTTTCACTCACAACCACTCCAAGAAGTAGATACCATCATTAACAGTTTCCGTGTGAGGAGGAGAGGACATGAGGCATCAGTTAGCTTGACACTGGTCCAGCTGACTTCAAAACTTAAGCTCATTTCCTTGACAACCAGGAGTAGTCCTTTTGATGGATAACTGGAGCTCCATGGGGTTTCTATCCTTTCTTCCACCTTTTATAAATTTTCATAGTATATACATGGCATCTACTTTCAGGGCTAGCGACTGAACTCAGAGCACTCACACAAACTTTCCTCAGCCTCCTCTCCTATGCTTTTTCTGCTATGAGCATTCAGGTTTCAAGTGCTTTCCTCCAGGTCACACAGAAAATGAAAGGTGGAATTTCCACAAACACTCTCAAGGGGTCTGTATACAAGGACTTATTACACGTTTATGGGAGTCGCTGTCTCAGTGAGCAAGGTACCAGAGGAAGTCAGTGCACCCAGCAGCCTGGGAGCCACCTGCAGGGCTTGGGGTTCAGCTGCGTGCCCCAGTCCCTCTCTCCCTGCTGCCAGAGATCAAGGAGTTGGCAGACACTGGCTGCTGGTTCACAGGAGAAACATGGGATTGGCATTTGTAAGTTTCACATTTGCACAATGAACTCCCCACCCTTATTTTTAACAGATTAACATTTAAGGCTTTAAAAATACCATAAAAACATACACTAGAGATTGAATTGTCTTTTTCCTGTAGTAGGGGGTAGTAACTAGATTGACCTTGACATGGATGGACCTGAAGTGACTTCAAGGTTGAGTTTAAATGGCTATGTTCAAGGATTTGAGTACCACATAGACGGAGCCTCATCACCTACTAGAACCAAGTGCATCGGTATTCACAGATCACAATCAAGAGGGAGAGAAGAGAGACAGGGAACAGAGGGTTCCAGTTGAGGAATACAGCATTAAATAGGAAGTGGTCACCCCTCCTGTGGGCTTACTTGGTGGCTCAGTCGATGCAGTAGAAAAGGTCTTGATCCCCTGGAGGTCAGGAAGATCCCCTGGAGAAGGAAATGGCAACCCACCCGAGTATTCTTGCCTGGAGAATCCCATGGACAGTGGAGCCTGGTAAACTACATCCACAGGGTGGCAAAAGAGTTGGGCATGACTGAGCGACTGAACACCACCACCACCCCTGCTGCAAGGAGATACATTTGAAGAAGTAACCAGCATCACCCTTGACACTTGATCTAACAACCAACAGGAGTCAGAGCCTTATTCTTACTTTACTCATTATTTTATGGTGAACAGGCTACATTTAGAATATCTAAAATCAACAATAACGAATAGTGAGCCAGAAACCACAGAATACACGTTTACCTTAGAAAACTGATGAACTGCACAGTTTAGACTCTTATCTGATCCTTATAATTGGACAAAACTAGCTTCCACATGACCACATCATTATTGTCAGAGTTTCATTGTAGTTTTTCAAAACTTAACATTTTAAAAGATACCTTCTCTCATGTTTATAAAGTGAATACATTTGATATTTGAAAAATATAATACTTATTCTAGACTATTATATTTCAGTCATCACACAATTGTTGGTAAATTGGGTTGTCTTAGGTGAAAGTGTGTGTATGTGTGTGTATGTGCATATGTACAGTTAATCCTTGAACAACATGAGGCTTAGAGGTACTCATCCTCTCCTTAGTCAAAAATAGTCAAAAATCGAATATAACTTTACAGTCAGCCCTCAATATTTGAAGTTCTGCATCCAAGAATTCAACCAACTGCAGGGCATGTAATACTGTAATACATATCTTTCGAAAAAATCTTTGTGAGTGAACCCATGTAGTTCAAACCTATGTTATATCAAGGGTATGTATACATAATATACAATATAGTATATATACTTTTTTCTAATAATACTTTTAATTTAATAATAATAGCTTTTCTAATAATTTTCTTGGGATATATTTCCAAAAGTAGAATTGCTGAGTCAGTCAGGGATTGCTTTTGTGTCCTGATATATTTTACATATCACCAAACTGTTCTCTAGGAAGGGGAAAAGAAAAAGAAATATTAATGCTTTCTGCAATGTGCATGTTCCTACAAAGCCCTGTTCAAGTTATATTTTATAGCTTCTATTTATTTTTGATAATATACATAGGTGTGAAATGGTAACTCATAGTTGTTTTAACTTGAACATATTAAATTACCTCCCTGGGATTTGTTTACAGTGAAATGTTTCTCTTGTGTGAATTATCTACTCATATCCTTTGACCATCTGTCCAGTGAAGTCTTGATTGTGCCCTTTAAGATTTATATAAAATTCCTCAAAGTGTCTGGATTGTGAGTTTTAGCTGTTATGTTTATTGTAACTACTTCCCCAATCTGTTGCTTCTCCTTTTACCTTTTAGCTTTCTGGTTTTCTTCGTACAGAAAAAAGAAAAAAGGTGATTTTTTTAAAATGTAATTGAACCCATCAAACTTGTCAGTGATAATTTCTTCAATTGCTTCAATAGTCAGAAAATTGTCTTTTCTCAACAATTGGGATAAGTATACCATTAAAAAAAATTAGCTTTTTTAACCATCTGGCATTTGTTGTGGTATAGGGATACAGTGACCATATTTTCTGAATCAAAAATTGGAACATGCGATCTGACAAGTGCCAGTATTCTTATGGGCAAAATGGGACAGAATATTTGAAATTGAGACTGTCTTGGAAAATTGAGGACATATGGCCCCCGTATGTATGGAGCAAGCTGTTATTTTAAAGGTACAGTGCCAGACCCTCTTTTCTCAGCTCCTGTCAACTCTAAGCAACAGAGATTTTCAGCCTGAGGCTCACCTCACATGAATCCTGAGCCCCGCCTTTATAGGAAAGATAGGATGTTGGTAGGGCCAGTTCCCTCAGAAGGGAGGATCGAGAATTAATTATGTGGCAAAAGCCTACAGTTGGCCCCTCAAGAACCATTTTGCCTGAGAGTGGCTGTGTTAGTGGGCAAGCTTGCCCTCTGCCTCTGATTAAGTAGACCAATGGGAAGTGGCCTAGGAAGGCCAGGAGAGAGAGAGAGTAGCTTGGGTTATTTCCTGATTTTCTTGCTATGGAATCACCATCACCAAAGGTCATAGGCTCTGGCTGTTGGGTGGCCCTCTGCGCACAATTTTTTTAATCTCTGGAATTCAGTAAACACTCAGTCCAGGAGTGGTAACAGCTCCCTATGGTTACTCACCCCAGGATGGAGTACACTTAGCTCACTTCTTTTACATAAACTTGAGTATGCAGGGACTTTAACTGAGACACCCAATGTCCAGGCTGCCTCGGTGTGTAAGTATATGCAACATCCAACTGCAGTTAGTTTTCCCCAGACTCCATCACAATGCTCAGTTTCCATCTTGAGGCACTGCCCTCCCCGAGACTACAGCTTTCTTGACCACGCTGTCAGCCCCTTACTTGGAGGACAGGACGCCTCAGCTCTACCCACTGGCTATAGGACTGCTCCATCCTAGATAGGCCACCGGGCCCTACAATCCAGCTGTTCATATGATCTTGAAACCCTAAATTTCCTGTCCGAGTTCTACCCCATCCCAGCTGCTTTCTCTTCCCCCAGCCCAGGGTTAGGGGCTCAGAAGGCCCAGGTCCACCTATGTGGCCACAGTCAGTGGCTTCTTCCTTCAACCAGAAAGTCAGACTAATACCTCTAAGACACACTGGGCCGGTGCCCTTACACATAAAAACTAGATGAGTCACTGCAAGCACGGGGAGATAATCATCTGAGCTGCCTGTTCCTGGTCCCCCACATGCTTTTTTACTGGGGGCCTACCTCTTCTTTGCCCTTGAACTGTGCCTCATGGTGTCGTCTGGAGGACCTTGCAATGCCTCCTTTGTCTACTGACCTATGTCTCACCCACAGCTGTTCACACTGACAACGTGGATCCCACTTCTGCCAAGTCTATACCACTTGGGGGCAACACTGACATGCCCCCACTCTGTGGAGAAACCCAGACAGAAGTCAGGGCAGAAAATTCAAAACACACAGTGCTGGAAGTGACTATCTCTGGGTTCAGCACAACAAGCCCCCACTGAGCCAGGCTCAGGATCTATAAATCAAGCTGCAAAGGACGAGGCAAACAGGAATGAGATCTCAAGACAGGAAATGTGGGGCACCGACAACAAGCAAGTGGTGATCCACACATACGAGAAGATCTGGGAAGGCTTTAGAGGAGAAGCTGGGCTCAAGCTAGAACTTAAAGGTAGAGGAAAGGAAGAAAGTACAGAAGCAAGGTCTTAGGGACAGAAATCAGCATCTTAGGGATAGAAATCAGCAGCAACAGTCACTGTATGAAATCACTATCGGCTGAGGGCATGGAGAGGAAAGTCAAAAATTATGCCATATCTGCTTCCATCCCATCCAAGTACCTACATGCACCCATCTGATACTCACTATGCTGCATCTCTGATTCCCCTGGTCTGGAACAGGGTTGAAAAAGAGCAGGCATCATAAACTCTTGTTGAATAAAAAAATGAATCAATACACTTGACTGTGTTATTGCCAAAAGCCCAGAGTTCAGCTTTCTATCTTTGAATTCTACATCTGCAGGGGGAAGGAGTTACCCAAGAGAAAAAACAGTTTGTGGCAGATGCTTTTAAAAACTTAAGTCAACAAGAAACATGAAACACTTGGATAGTTCCCCACTGGCTATGGAAACAACCTCTGTTTCATTCGGGGGCCATGGAAGCCCTCTGCCTCCTACCCTCATGAAGTTTCAGGTTTTTATCCCCTCGCGTCCTCAGACTCACACTTGGCATCTGGTTTCTCAGGGAGCCTGGTGGGCAGCTTGTAAGAGCTCTGCTCTTAGGATGAACTCCTGGAGCTCAACCCACATTTCTGTCTAGGGCCTAAGGCTTCAGTGCTGCACAGTGGCTGCCCCCTTCTCCCTTTTAAAAGCAGCTTCAAGCTTCCAGTGTTAGATTTATTGGCCTTGAAAACACAAAGCCTCTCCCTGTATTCCCATTCCTGTCTTGGGCTCCATGCTCCTCTTCTTTAGGCCATCCACCATGGAATGGGAACCTAGGGACTAGGTTGGATGGGATTAGGTGGGAACTTCAATGTCTTCCTATTAATAATGCTCATATAATACAATCACTTACATTTGCTTAACAGTTTACAAAGCTTACACATACATCTTCTTCAATGCTGAAACAATCCTGTTAACTAGGCATTATGATCTCTAATTGACACTGAGGCTCAAAATTGCCATTTCCCCCAGCAGCGGCACCAGGTACTATCCAAGATCTAGAATTCCTTATCTTCATTCATAGCTGCTGCCTCCTTATCTCCTGACTCACTGCAAAGAGCAGGATCCAGAAGAGCTGAAGACCTCCTGTCTCCATGCTGCTGAGTCGGTCGATGCATTAAAGAAGGGTCAGACTAGGCTACGGGCGGTGAAGATCCTTCTATCACTCATCTCACAATCCCGCAAACTGCCGCCAGTGTGCCGCAAAGTATGCTTTCTTCCTCAAATCCCCCGGGTTACTAGGTTTTGACACTCAGCTCTGACTATTCATTTTTTGAAGCTAGGCAGTGAAGTGGACAGCAACTCTGTATCTCTGATTTCCTGCAGCGTCTGGAAAGTTGTGTTAGGTCGGGTAAATGAAGAGCTAAAAGCAGCAGGGGGAAGAATCATAAAAAATGTAGCCGTTTTGTTTTAGTCTGCCTCTCTCCACAGATTTGGTTGGTGACCTCTCTCTGAGTCACGAAAGGCTTTAAAATTTGCCCTGATTTACATCTGCAGGAAACAGAGTTTACTTCTTGCATTTTTCCTAAAAAAAAAATTTTTTTTTAATCCCAAACCATAGTTTATTCCTTTCTATGTGGAATTTCTTGATAATACCTCAAGACAAAAATATACATACATAATACTTTTCGGCTGCATGGTGTGCTTTAACCAAAACCGCTCATTTCAACAAGAGCCTGTAGGCTTTAAGCCAATTACCCCCAATGTATTCTGTAAGCTTTAGCTGGGCGGTCCTCTCCTCATCAATTAAGTCATGGGAAAAGGCTCAGGATCACCAATGATCTCATTCGGAGAGCAATCTGCAAGGAAAAGCATTAAAAAAAGAAAAAAAAAGTTTTCTACCCAAGAGTTTAGAGGCAAGGGTCTATTTCCATTATTTTTGGCATCTGAAGTATGGCAGATGGTCTAATCTTTTACATCACTATATACTGAACTCTATTCCAGAGGAAAAAGAAAAAACCACAATTTAGCAGAGGTCAAGAAGACAAAGTTTATAACTGTACACTCACATCCCCCCACTCCACCGGGCTGCCAGGCCTCTGTGGATTATGGCCATTGTTCTTCAATTGCAAATAACAGATTCCCCCTTCCACCAGCCCTCCAAGCTAGTGAATTAAAGGAGCTTAGAAAAATGAATACTGTGATAGTCAGAATCCTAAAGTTGGCCCTCAAGATTTCCTATCCTAAAGCTAGGACTGTGACTATATCATGCCGTGATAATGTTAGGTTAAAAGGCAAGAGGGATTTTGTGGATATAATTACTGGTTAGTTGGTTTTAAACACATCAATAGAAGATCATCTGGGTGAGCCTAACCTAATCACATGAATGCTTTAAAAGCAGAGTTTTCTCCTGCTAGTAGCAGAAGAATTCAGAGAGCTTTGTGGGAGGGATTCGATGTGTGGGAAGCTCTCTGTTGCTGATGAGTCGGGGGTCTCATGGCAAGGAGCTGAGAGTGGCCTCTGCAAGCTATGTGCAATTCGTGCCAAGAGCTAGAGAGGAAATAGAGACCTCAGTCCTACAACTGCAAGGAACTGAAGACTGCCAACAAGCTGAATGAGTTTGGAAGCGAAATCTTCCCCAGGGTCTCCAGATAAGAGGCTGGTCCTGCCAATTCCTTGGTTTCAGTCTAAGACCCTGAGCAGAGAACCCAGCCCACCCAGACTTCTGACCTATAGAACTGTGAGATAATAAATGGGTGTTGCTTTAAGCTGTTGAATTTGTGACAGTTCATGACATAGTCTAATACCCAGACAACTAATACCCAGACAAATCTATGGACAAAACAAATACAGAAGCCAATACAAATATCGTTAGGCCATGATGTGAAAGAGAATCCCCTGGCCACGAAACCTTCTCTGAGACCTGGACTCTTTCTCCCTTTAGCTTTTCTTTTGATCTTGACCAACTTCCCGGGCTTACATGTGATGAACATGGCTGTCAACCCAAGCCTGACCGACTCCATGGGGCCACACCTATCTCCAACCAACAAAGTCACTGTGTCCTCTGTTCAGATCCTGAGAGGGAGGCTGGTCATCTCATTTATCTGGCAAATATGAATGGAGAGCAATCAATGTTGTAAGAATTGTTCTAGGTACTATGGGGATACAACAATGGACAAGATAAACTCCTGCTCAAGGGAGTTTCAGGCCTAGTGAAGGGGAGACACAATGAAAAGGCAAGCAAATACATATGTTAGGCCAGCAAAGACAGGCTGTAAGGGACCACACAGCAGGACAATGGGATACAGGGAAACCAGAGTGTTAGTTTTAAACTGGTGGTCATGGGCTTGCGGAGAGGGGAGCATTTTAACAGATTTGGGTGATGTGAAGGAGCCAGACATGCAAACACAAAGCAGAAGGAACATTCAGGAAGAGGAAACAGAAAGTGAAACGGCTTTTGTGCAGAAATGTCCTGTGAAGCAAACAAGGAAGCCAGTGGAGCTGGAGCACAGAAAGTAAAGGGGGGACCCTAGGAAAGAGGTGGGCGAGGTGGCCTGGGCCAACTCAAGGAGAGTGGAGAGGCCACGGCATAGAGTTTGCAAAAGCAGTAGAGTTGACTGCAAGGGAGCGACATGACTTGGCTGATCAACCTCTGGTGAGGCCTGGGAGTTTTGGGGGAGGTTGAGAAGAGAAGATTTCTCAGAGGAAGGGATCCAGGAGTTGAGCTTCAAGAACAGACAGGATCTTGCCTGGCAGAGGAGGGTAGAAGATCCCCTTCCTATATCCCACCTCTTCCTTCCAGTGATGCTATACCTTTCTTTTTTTTAATAAATTTTTATTGGGGTATAGTTGATTTGGGCTTCTCTGATAGCTCAGTTGGTAAAGAGTCCCCTGCAGTGCAAGGGACCCGGGTTTGATTCCTGGGTCAGGAAGATCCCCTGGAGAAGGATAGGCCAAGGTCCGTCTAGTCAAGTAGTCATGCATGGATGTGAGAGTTGGACTATAAAGAAAGCTGAGCATTGAAGAATTGATGCTTTTGAATGGTGGTGTTGGAGAAGACTCTTGAGAGTCCCTTGGACTGCAAGGAGATCCAACCAGTCTATCCTAAAGGAAATTAGTCCTGAATATTCATTGGAAGGACTGATGCCAAAGCTGAAACTCCAATACTTCGGCCACCTGATGCGAGGAACTGACTCATTGGGAAAGACCCTGATGCTGGGAAAGATTGACGGCAGGAGGAGAAGGGGACAACAGAGGATGAGATGGTTGGGTGACATCACTGATGTGATGGACATGAGTTTGAGCAGGGCTCCGGGAGCTGGTGATGGACAGGGAAGCCTGGCATGCTGCAGTCCATGGGGTCTCAACGAGTCGGACATGACTGAGTGACTGAACTGAAGTGATAGTTGATTTCCAATGCCGTGTTAGTTTCTGCTGTACGGCACAGCAGATCAGTTACACGCACCTCCTCTCTTTTTCAGATTCTGTTCCCATACCGGCCATTACAGAGAACTGAGTAGAGTTCCTTGTGCTATAACAATAGGCCCTTATTAGTTATCTATTTTAATATACAGTAGTGTGTATATGTCAGTCCCAATCTCCCAATTTATTTCCCCCCACACACACATCTTTCTTATTCCTTTAGCAGAGTGCTTCTCAAGCAATCTGAAGAAAAGCACCAGCTTTTTAAAATTTCCAAATCATTGTAGACTGGTATTTTGCAATAACTGACCAAATAAATTACTAGAAAATGTTGAAATAACAGAATATACAAAATGCATGCACATCGATCACGTGCTCTGGTGGTGCAGTGAGTCAAACTGCTGTAAAAGTTTCTCCTCTGGGGCTTCCCGGGGGCTCAATGGTAAAGAACCCTCCTGCCAATGCAGGGGACACAGGTTTGATCCCCGGTCTGGGAGGATCCTACGTGCCTCACAGCAACTAAGTTGGCACACCACAACTTCTGAGCCCACACACTTCTATTGAAGCCTGTGTGCCTAGAACCTTCTTCCACAGCAAGAGAAGCCACTTCAATGAGAAGCCCACACACCACAACTAGAGAGGAGCCCCTGCAAGAGAAAGCCCAGGCGCAGCAATGAGGACGCAGTACAGACAAAAATAATACATAAATAAATCTCAAAAAAAAGTTTCTCCTCTGGTGGTGATGGTGGCATGGTGGCACGAGAATTTAAATGTACTTAAAACCACTGAACTGTGCACTTTAAAAATGGCTAAAATGGTAAGACTTCTGTTATGCATATTTTGCTTCGCCAGTGGCTCAGAGATAAAGAATCTGCCTGCAATGCAGGAGCCGCAGGAGATGTGAGTTCGACCCCTCTGTTGGGAAGATTCCTTGGAGGAGGAAACAGTAACCCACTCCAGATTTCTGTTATGCATATTTTACCACACACACAAGTTTCTCCTTTATTTTCATAATACCCTCGGTCAAAGTTTTAGAAAAGTCAAAGTTACTTTTAAGTCATTTTGTGCTTTCATCTCTGTGATACTGTGATTTACAATAAGAAATATATATTTGGTCTTCATTCTCATTTCTGGTACATAGCTCCTAAAACTGCTGAAATTTCCTGATAAAAGCAACACAGGTTTTATACTCATTACAAGCCCCTTTGGATCACACCTGAGTTTCTGTTAGTGAGGTGGATTTATGTTAATAAGGATGGGGGCTGGTTGTCAGGGGAACCAACTACCAGGTGAGAGGGTTGGAATTTATCCTCACCCCCGGATCTCAGGGGAGGGGAGCAGGGCTGGAGATGAAGTTCAATCACAAATGGCCAATGATCTAATCAGTCATGCTTACATAACAAAGCTTCCATAAAAACCTGGAAAAGGACAGGATTCTGACAGCTTCCAGTTAGTAAACTCGTGCATGTACTGGGAGAGTGACACGCCCAGTGAGGGCTTGGAAGCTCTGACCCCCATTCCACACACCCTGCCCTAAGCATCTCTTCCATCTGGCTGTTTCTGGGCTACACAACTGATACAACTAGGTAATCTAGTAAGTAAACTGTTTTCCTGAATGCTACGAGCCACTCTAGCAAATTAATTGAATTGAGGAGCGGGTTGTGGGAACCTTCAATCCATGGTGGGTCAGAGACATAGGTAACAACCTGGACTTGAAACTAGTTTTATTTAAAATGAATGGGTATGGATGAGAGACCCTTGTAAAACTAAGGCCCTTAAACTGCTGGATTGGCGGCATCTTTCAGGTAGATAGTATCAGAACTGAGTTAAATTGTAGGACATCCAGGCTACTGAGAATTGGCTGACTGCTTGACAGTGTTGAAAAACACACACTGAAACTACAAGATGAAAATGGTCACTATTGTTTTTTGAAGGTGTTTATTTTTTTTCTTATGAAATAGCTTGCACTCCCATCTTTTCCTTCCCAACCTAACCCTGCACTTCTTCAGATCAGGTTCTGCAACCATCTGTCCAATGTCCTCCTTGGCACGATTCCGTCAATCAAAAATGTCTTATATATGAGGAAGCTAAACTAAGCTTCTGAAAACAGTTTTCATGTTTCCACTCAAAAATATTTGGTGACTCCCTGGGGCCTCTGGCATCAGTTTCAAGTTCTCTACCTAACTTTAATAAAAGCCCAGGACCGGGACCTCCCTGATGGTCCAGGGGTTAAGATTCCACCTTGCAAAGCAGGTGGGGCACAGGTTTGATCCCTGGTTGGGCAGCTAAGACCCCCACATGCCTCACAGCCAAAAAGCCAAAGCATAAAACAGAAGCAATACTGTAAAGAGCTCAATAAAGACTTTTAAAAAAGTGATCCATATTAAAAAAAAAAAAAAAGCCTATGACTGTATCACTCACTGCTCGCTTCATAACATGACATTCCACTCCAAGCAGCCATAGTTTCTCTCAGGCCACTTGTCCCATCTACTCCAGCCCTCACTTATCTTTCTATTCTCAGAGCTCCTACTATGCAATTTCAATGAAACCTGGATTAGAGATGATTACTGAAAGCACTCTACCTGTATTGTGCATGATTTCAACCAGCCTGAGGCCAGGGACAAGTTCTGCTCAATCTCTCCTCAACTCTTGATGCCAGTGCCATAAAAAGATGATGTTAAGTAATATGGGGTAAGTGTCAGCTTAGTAGTGACTGAAGAGAATACCACTGTATCAGTTCAATCATCCTACTGAACAAAGTCTAGCAAATCATGACATCTTCCTAAGATGTGCTTTATCCCCAATTCTGGGTGGATGATAATGTTTATCTATTTTACAAATGAAAACACTGAGAGACAGCCAGGAGAGAAGTCAGTTGCCCAAGGTCACACAACTGGTAAGAGGAAAAAAGGATTCAAAATAAAATGCCTAACTCTAAACTTATCGCCATTTCCACTGTATACACCAGCTTTTAAATGGCAGCTCTGTGGGAGAAGGCGAGGGTGGGATGTTTCAAGAGAACAGCATTGAAACATGTATATTATCAAGGGTGAAACAGACCACCAGCCCAGGTTGGATGCATGAGACAAGTGCTCGGACCTGGTGCACTGGGAAGACCCAGAGGGATCGGGTGGAGAGGGAGGTGGGAGGGGGGATCGGGATGGGGAATACATGTATATCCATGGCTGATTCATGTCAATGTATGAAAAAAACCAGTACAATATTGTAAAGTAATTAGCCTCCAACTAATTAAAAAAAAATTAAAATTAAAAAATAAATAAATGGCAGCTCTTCTCCAGGTTCTAGGAACTGCCCACTCATTGTTCCTGATGGCCTATGGGAACTGTGTACACAACACAGCAGTGTAAACCCTCCGCAGATGCCATGGGTTTGCCCCTCTACAGTCCACCGCCAGTGCCACCAAAATGAACACTTTTCAGCCCTGAGACACGTGCCACCATCTCAGCAGCGGACTGTCAGGCACCGTGGGTCACCTAGCGTTTCCCTTCCCATCCGTGTTGAATGGGAAGGATGTTTTCAGAAGTGGGTTGAAATAGGGTTGCAGAAGATCAACCCTATTCGCTTTTTCCCACCTTGCAAGATCAAGGTCATGGATAGGAGTGAGGGGGATGGTGGCAGAGGATGGAACTCTGGGAAGAATAATTTTTAAGAAGCAGGAAGAAAAGGGAAATTCTATGGAGAAAAAAACAGATGAAGTGCTCAGGTAACCCTGAGAGAGAGCTGTTACGGCCAAGGAAGAGGAGTATTCCAAGAGGCCGACCACTGAAGAGAGAGCACCTGAGACGAAGAAAGAACATTTGGAAGTTGGGCAGTCATGGGCAACCTTTGCTGGAACAACTTCACAGGAAGCAGAAGTCAGACTGCAGATCGATACACCATTACAAACTGCAAAAGCGCCGTGCTGGAGGTGGATTTTCAAGACATTTGCTGAATAAGGGGAAAAGAGGAGATGACGGAGGAGGAAGGATTTGGGCGGCCCTGAGGGTTGGGGTAACGTTAGAGTCAGGGGTTTGTCCCAAGTCCTTCAGGCAGTTTATGAGATTATCTCCAGCAGCTTTTAGTGGACCAGTGCCAGACTCAGCAAAAAGGCCTTGGGAGTGGATTCAGGCTGGAGACTGCACAGCTGGATCAGTGAGAGAACAAAAGGGGCTGGAGTGGAGGCTGGGAAACCCGAGGGTGCTGGAGAGTGTGGCTGAAATAATCTCCAGTTGACCAGGCTCAGGTGTGGGGGACTGAGGGTCTGGGAGAAGCGAGGGTCAGGAGCGAGAGGTTGGCGGGCACGTCTTCCTGGGGATGACAGACTAGAAGAGGTGCTGACACAGACGGCTGTGGGCAGGGAGGGGACGCCCAGAGGGCAAGCATTCGGGATTCCAGGCGTGGGAGCAAAGTCACGTGGTGGACTGGATGGAGTAGCTGTGGATGCCAAGGCGACGGAGGAGCTGCACGGCTGACGGACAGGTCAGGAAGCAGGCTGCTGCGCTCACAGAGAGGAAGGGAGTGCTGGACAACTCCAAGCGCTCAAGTCCTCGAGAGCAAGATGCTCCCAGGGGCTTGTAATGGGGCTATGTGTGTGTTGCCAGTTCCTCCTCCAAGGAGAGTAGGCTAACCCTTAAAAGCAGGGCAGGTTTCATAGGAGCCCTGGAGGCCAGTGAGCTCCAAGTGTGCACGGAAAACCAGGGGAGTGCGGGGAAAAGGCCATGTCCCAGAGACAGGCCTGAGTGTCGGGGAAGGCGCATGAGGAGTGGGCTCAGGCGGTCTGACGGTGGGGAGTTTCTCGAGAGCAGAGCCAGGACTCCAGACAGACAGCTTGGTGGAAGGGGCGAGTGGAGGCGCCTGGCCGGAGGGAGGGGAGCTGCACGATCTGAATGAGGAGACAGAGAACGCAAGAGATCAGAGGAGTGGAGTCCCATCTCATGCTGGCCTCTCATAGAGGGAAGGCAATCAGGTCTTCTACTCTGAGGCCCAGCAGTCATCTCACAGAGGCCCAGAGCAGCCCGCGGCCCCCGAGAGGGTCCCCTTGGCCCTCCCTGCCTCCAGCGGTCCCGCGAGCAGAAGTCCGGTCACCTGATGGCGGTCACGGCCACAGGTAAAGGCAGCAAGGGTTACAGAGAAAGATAAGAGGCGAGGGCCAACATGGCCTTGGTGATGGAACGTGGGAGGGAGAAAGGAGGAGAAAACATAGCAACTTCAGGAAACCTAGTTTATGACTGTGGTGGGAGACTATTCTTCTGAAGGGTTAAAAAGGCATAAATGCCTTTCTAATCCTAAAAAGCATACCATAAAGGAAAGTACAGGCCTGTCTCAACAAGCTCCTTCCTAGCTAGGCCCCTTCTGGGGACTCGAGTCTTCTCTCAAGCTCAGAGATCTCTTACCTTCCCAAGAATCATGAAGGCCTAGCTTGAATTCACTGGGCCCAGCCTGCAGCTGCAGCCGAGGGGGCAATCATAGCAACAGGAAGGCAGGATTGACTTGTGCCCCTCAGGCTGCAAAATGCTGCTCTCTGCTCTCCTTCAGGGACCACAGGACTGCAAAACTGCTCCCTGCCAGTATGTTGGACTTGCCCCCTCTGCCTTTCTAAACAGGATGGAAAAACTGCTTACGTTGTATGATATTTTAACCAGAGGGCACTTGGAAAATCAGAAAGTGAGGGTAGCCTGCACAGGAGTCTCAAGGCCAACCATGGATTTATGGAAACGTCAAGCACAGGGCGGCTCGGATCCGAGCCGTGGAGGTAAGGCAAATTATTGCTCGGCCGGCCTCCCATTTCTCTCTTTATTTTTATCTTCGGGATCAGGCGTGTTGGAGAGAAAAGAGGAGGCCTGGTAACAACAGCTTCCCCGTCATTCTTGGTTACTTACATCTGTGGTCAATTTTCCACACTTTATTCCATAAAAGGTAAACGAGGCACGGTACTTGCAAGAGGATAATCTAAACAATATGAACCATGTTACTGTTAAAGACCATCTGGTTGATCACGCTCAGCCCCAGACTTTTAACTCCTTGAGGTAAGAAAGATGCCAAACCTGGAGAGGCCAGGCCCTCCTTGGGTCTTTTACTCCAGAATCTTTCCCTCCCTCTTCAAGTCAATTAAAACAAGGACCTCTAAGGTCTCTGCCAGCCCTAATATTCTAGGCTGGCTGCTGGTGAAATTCGGCGAGCTTTGTGAATGAGCAACTTGAAAAATGCTTCTACCAAATGCCTCTTCTCTTCTTTCTCTTTAAAAGGAAACATTAAAAGCTGGGGGGAAAAAGAAAGCAAAGCAAAAAAAAAAAAAAAAAAAAAAGCCCAACACACAACCCAAACTAAAATATTCTTGAGTGCTAGGTTTGTTTCCTTCATATCTGATTCTCCTACTTCCAGCCAAGGGATGATTTACATAATTTTAATTTGAAAAAGCAACTGACACTTGTGAAGACACAGTGAAGGCGTGCTTTGCTTTTATTTGGGCTTACACATTTTCTGGCCATCTGTTAGTCAAGAAAGTTGCAAACTCCAATAAGAGATGGGAAAATTGGAAATCGGATGGTGTTTTTCATCCTTTGGGTGGGGAGCTGATGATAAGGGATTCCTGGAAAGTTTCTAGGGGGTAAGGTCATCACAAAAATGAGACTTCGCTTTCCCTTGTAAGGGGCAGGGTTTCCACCTGCAGGAGGAATTCAGCATCTGACCTCAAGGTTCAAGTGCATTTAATTCTTTCAGTCCGTCATTAAGAACTCTAGCTACCCGCCTCCCTCTGGCAACCTCTAAGGGTATTCAAGCCATTAAAACAATTCAGTTTAATACACCTTTTAATATTTTAACCCACGTGGTATTGCAGTATTCCATCAGGAAAGCATCTTTCAGTATAATGGCCACAATAGAACCCTCATTTCTAGCCCAGATCTCCTTTGTGTGTAACCACAGATTAGACCTAAGTAGTCAGTTTTCTGGAAAAAGGTTTTCTGAGGTCAAGGCAGAAAACGAGCTCAAATACTATGGCTCTGCCAGGCTTCAACAATAATGTCTAAAACCAACAGAGCTAGAGCTACTCCTAATTCCCCCTTTTAAAAGCATTCTGCAAAATCTCGATGACATAAACAGAAAAAGAAGACATCAAAGCCCAAGGGAAGGCCACTTGGCATCACATACTCATGACAGAATGTGGCTCTTAGTTTGTCAAAGCACTTCAAATTCTACAGCATGGAGCAGTGGCTTTGCTGTTGTTGTTTAGTTTTGTTGACCTGACAAATGAACTGCTGTATCCTTCTTCTCCCTCCATCCACCATGCGAGCTGCCTCTGCTGGATAAAAAGACGGAATACTGAGTTGAAGAGTTAATGGTCACCAGGAGAGCCCCTGGGAAATGAAGCTTCATATCCCATGATCATAAATCTCTTTCGAGGCAAGTTTGAACCAGGACTCAATTCTGCTACAGCTCCCAAAGCTCAGCATTCATCTTCAATTAGATAAAGTGACTTTCACATCTATTTATACTCTCTTCATTTCCCAACACATTTATCTCATGAAATGACAACTGGAAAACACTCCTGTCCTAAACACGCATGTTATTTTTAAAGAGAGTTACTGAACCAAGCTGAATAATGTAATTAACAGGCCTTTCACTGGAATTCACTTTTAATATATATTCTTAAACATCTGTGAGCAATGTTTTTTAAGCAACAGGCAAGAAAGAAAATGAGGGGTAAAAAAAAAACACAACAACTTAATCATTCCTCAATTGTAGTAGTAATTTCACAATTCAAAGCACAGTAGGAGCTATTTGGGCTTCCCTGGAGGCTCAGTGATAAAGAGTCCACCCGCCAAATGCAGGAGACGTGGGTTTGATCCCTGGGCTGGGAAGATCTAATGGAGAAGGAAATGGCAAACTACTTCAGTATTCTTGCCTGGAAAATCCAAAGGACAGAGGAACCTGGTAGGCTAGAGTCCATGGGGTCACAAAATAGACACGACTCAGCAACTGAACAGCAACAGGAAAAATTTCATGTTAATTGAAGAAACAGTTTTACTTTAACTCTATGATTGGACATCAATCACATTACAGCCCCTTTCCCTTTGGAGAAGTAGATTCCATCTCTTGGTTTTGGTCAAATGGACAGAAGATGCCAGTGTCACCTAGGACCCTTATCTCTATGAAGATCAGAGTTGTAGTCAAAACAGGGAAAGTTAGGAATTTCCAAAAACTACTGGGTTCGGACTAGTGCTCACACAGACACACTAGTTTGCACTCACAGCCGAAGACCAGGAAAAAGTCTCCAAGGGCAAGTGAGGTGCTGTGACTAAGTGTTGATGGCACAAGGAGAATAACAAGAGGCAGGGAAATTGATGGAGATTGACGTGAGGATCCAGGTGGCGTCAGCCTCAAGGTCATCTGGACATAGATAAGGCCCAGCCAGTCGGGCAGAAGGTCTGCATGTGGAAGGTCTAATAGTAGATGGTGGCTCAAGCATGAATGTGGGGGGGTGGGGGGGGGGTGGCTGTTGGACAGGTGAGAGCTCATTGGGTTTTAAAGGAAATAGGATGTGGGGATAAAGGAGTGAAGCTACCTGGGAACCCACCAAGGATTGGAAAGGCAGGGTAGACACAACAGAGAAGGGGCTTGGATTCTGAAAACCCCTTCCTGATTCTAAGCTGCTGAGAGGTCTTCTCTACCAAAACCAAGAGGGGTTGCACAGCCAGAAGGCCTGAGCCTTTCGGCTTCGATCCAGAGGTGGGGGCTAGCACACAGGGTATTCTGCAGCTCAAACTTTGTGATCGAGAGGATGCAGGCCAGGGTGATGGTGAATGGGCAACATCTGGGCACTGTCCAGGTAGGGTGGGAGGAGGTGTGGAGGTACCTGCTGGGGTCAGATTGTGGGAGGGTCCAGCACAGCCTGGGAGGGGCCAGCACAGCCTGGGAGGGGCAAGCTTGCCCATGCAGGGCAGGAGGTACTGGTGGAAATGGGGGATCAGCTATTCACCAACCAACACAAAAATGAAGTGCTACGTGTCGGCAGGCAGGTTACTCCAACCGCCCACTTGGTGGTTTTCTTTCACATCTGTGTGAAAGGAATATTGCTTAAGAAAGGAAAATATAGCTGAGGGTGGAGCCAGCAGGGCTTGTTTTGGTCAAATTTTTCAATAAAAATATGCCTTCCTGATAAAAACGTGTTTTTTATATTAGGAATCATGTCTCTTTGTTCTTGTGGCAGGGGGAAAAAAGAGGTTGAGAACCTCTCTAACCCATCAGGCAGGTTTGGGCCTCTTTCAGGAGGCTGGGTGGGAGGGGGGTGTGAAGAACACTGTAGGGGAACCAAGTTGACAGCTGGCCCCAGTGCTCCGTTTATGACCAGCCTCTGAGATCCTTCTTTCTCATGTTTAAAGAAAGAGATCATGGAAGTAAGTGTGAACTGTAAAGTTGTTAGGAACTGCACTAAACGTCAGGATCAGGGTGAGTAATGGGCTTGGTAAGATCCATGTCAAACCCCCCAGAGAATGCCTGGTATCAGATTCTGGAAAGAAATGAGCCTCTATGTGAGTTCTGCTGGGGCGGCATGAGCAACTACACCCTGTATGTCTGGGAGAAGGGAGGGGAGAAGGTATACAGAGTTCCTCCCCAGAGAGGAGACCTCCCCCCTCATTAGGAGTGGGGGCCACTGGGGTGTTAGAGCCTGCTCTGACCAGCTCTCTGGTATTACGTTTTTCAGGAATTCATAGGGCCGGTTGTTAAAAACAGCCATTATTAAAATTTAAATCATACACTTATAATTAAATAAATGATACTGGAAAACAAGGGTAATAAATACTCAACATTCATCACTTCTTCTGTTATCTATGCTCTTGGGATTATTTGTATTTATGGGATCTATATGGTAGAAATGCTGTGTAATGATGTGCTGTATAACATTTCTCTTCCCAAGTCCACATTCAAAGATACCACAAAATTGGCCACGATGGGGTGGTATTTATACACTGTTGTTGTTGCTGAAGTCATTGTTAAGTCATGTCTAGCTCTTTGGCGACCCCATTGACTGTAGCCCACCAGGCTCCTCTGTCCATGGGATTTCCCAAGCAAGAATACTGGAGTGGGCTGCCATTTCTTTCTCCAGTGGATCTTCCCAAACTACATCTCCTGCATTGGCAGAGATCAAACCCTCATCTCCTTCATTGGCAGGTGGATTCTTTACCGCTGAGCCACCAGGAAAGCATGCTACAAGTATATAATAGCAAATATTGCAGGTCAGAGCTTGGTTTCTTGTTCTGTTGATTATTTACAGTTAAGAAAGTAATGGAAGAAATGTCAATAATGCAGATGTGAGTCATGTCTGTAGTCATTACATTATGAACGGTATAAAAAAAGGAAAATACTCTCCCAGTATTTGAAAACGATTATTTGATTCGGCAAAGAAGGTGTTGAGGTTGGTGGTGAATGAGTATGCTCTGACAAATGTAATGCTGAAGCTGAAAGAGGTTTCAGTTTAGTGAACATAACAAAGATCATCCCTGACTTGTGATGAAGTTACATCCGGATAAATTCATCCCTGGAGATTCCCAGGTGGCGCTAGTGGTCAAGAACCTGCCAGACAATGCAGGAGACACAAGAGACGTGGGTTTGATCCCTGACGTGGGAAGATCCCCTAGAGAAGGAAACGGCATCCCACTCCAATATTCTTGCCTGGAAAATTCCATGGAGAGAGGAGCCTGGTGGGCTACAGTCCATGGGGTTGCAAAGTCAGACATGACTGAGCGACAAAGCACACAAACCCACCATTAAGTCTGAAAGAGAAAGTGAAAGGGTTAGTCACTCAGTTGTGTCTGACTCTTTGTGACCCCATGGACTGTAGACTGCCAAGCTCCTCTGTCCATGGAACTCTCCAGGTAAGAATACTGGAGTGGGTTGCCATTCCCTTCTCCAGGGGTCTTCCTGATCCAGGGATCAAACCTGGGCCTCCTGCATTGTAGGCAGATTCTTTACCATCTGAGCCACCAGGGGAAATAGCAAAAGTTGAAAATGCATTCAATACATCTAACCTGTCAAACATCATAGCTTAGCTGAGCCTACCTTAAACATGCTCAGAACACTTACGTAAATCTACAGTTGGGCATACTCATCTAACACAGAGCCTATTTTATAACAAAGTGTGGAATGTCTCATGTAACTGATTGAATGCTATACTGAAAATGAAAAACAGACTGGTTATATGAGTACAGAATGGTTGTAAGAGTATGGGTTGTTCACCCATGGATGCCTGACTGTGAGCTGTGGCTGCTGACACTGCCCAGCATCATGAGACAGTATCAAACCAGTAGCTCATCACCAGCCTAGAAAAAGACCAAAATTTGAAAGTTGAAGTACGCTTTCTACTGAATGTATATAGCATTCACACCATCATTAAGTTGAAAAATCATAGGTTGAACTACTGCACAGGGTAAAAGAGTTGTTTAGCAAATCACGTATCAAATTCAGTGACAGCAAATGCATTGGGAAAGAGTGGGTGGATTGGGATGAAATTCCATTAGTCAAACCATGGCTGAACCACAACCACAGGCTAGCTATGGATAACACAACATGAAAATAGCAGAAACATTCAGTGAGAATCAACTGGAGTGTGAAATTTACAAGAAAGAGTATTAGACATTGTATTATTACTTGTGAATTGTGTGCTGTAGATCCTTCCTATCAGTAAGACTTAAATGGTAAAGAATCTGCCTGCAATACAGAAGACCTGGGTTTGATTCCTGCATCAAGAAGATCCCCTGGAGAAGGGAATGGCTACCCACACCAGTATTCTTGCCTGGAGAACTTCATGGACAGAGGAGCCTGATGGACGATAGTCCATGGGGTAGCAAAGAGTAGCACACGACTGAGCAACTAACACACTCACACACACATTCAGACACACACTTTTTTCCCAGAGAGCTGATTGTTAAATATTTATCAGTGTGCTTCTTTTAAAATTCTGAACCTGATTAGATTCTGGATTAATACATATCACACACTCCTTGCCAACTGACAGAATTTGCTCCTCCTCCAAATTCCTGAAGCTCTTTCTGTTTCTATTCACTTGGCACTTAGCAAATGCAACCCCTATATTGACTTCTCAATTTAAAACATTTTAAATTTATGCCCCATCTCATTTTAGGACAAAAGGTCAGTCTCAGAAGTTTTCTCCATGCCTTTTAAAGGTGCCAGCGCAGAGTTAGGTGCTCAAAAGTGTCTCCATTCAGTTGGTTGATATCAACGTAAGGTTCATGGAGTCTGATCTCTGCATTAGACACTTTGCCAACCCAGGAGTTTCAAGATGTAAGAACAACCTGTCTGTCCTCAAGGATCTCACAGCTTTGTAATGATGACAATGCTGGTGATGTGATGACTGTCAGTGCTTGCTAAGTACCAAATATGTGCCAGAAGCTATGCCAAGGATTTTGTATATAACATCTAGACACACCAGTGTCTGTGAACTTGTGGCAGACCATCCAGAGAAGATACCTAAAGGTTATGGTACCTTGGCCATCTCAGGAGCCCACTCTGTCCTAGCTTAGTAATGTCAAATGCATGCATGAGTGTGCAAATGAATGACTGAATGGCCTAGTGTTAGCATCTAGTTATCCATCCTTTCAGCTGCTTCTCTTCTCTGTTTACCTCACTTTCCTTCCTTCCTTTCATGTCTAATGCACAGGGCTTGAGACTCCTTTATTGCCCCTCTCTGCTCATCTGCCACCCACTGTTCTGCAAGTTTCCTAATCCCTTTTATAGAAAGCAACTGGAACCATGGAAGAGGGCTCCTGGCTTTCTAAGGAGGGTCCCATAGGTCGGGAGCAAGCCGAATCCCAGGTGTGAAGACTTCTCCCAGGAGGAGGGAGTCTCGGAGCAGACTCAGGTGAATGAGAGGGTCTGTAAACCTCTCATTTACATGAGGTGGGCCTCGCAGTCACTCCCGGGGTCTCCGCCCCCCTCTCTTGCCCTCTCACCACAGGAGTTTCTGGGCACACACCTAGACAGACACAGTCCTGCTCCCTGGAAACCGAAAACAGGTTTCCTCACATCTCAGCTGGAAGCCTGATGGTAATTTACTTCTCATCTTTGTGCATTCACCTTTTCTCAAGAGAATAGAGTAACACAGCAGCTATACTTGACCTTTGTACCTGAACACTCATAACCTAAATTCAGCCGCAGATGCTTCCTTCTAATTTGCTCAGTGCACTTGATAATCCATATGATAAACATACAAATCTTGCTTTTTAAAAATACGTCCGTTAGGGTAGAAAGCATTTCTAAAGCTGATGAAACCCATCTCCTTATGGGTTGAACATAATGTAACCTTTGCTTGCACAAAGGCAAGGCCATCTCTACTGCTGGTACTTGTTGATTTGGGCTAAAATAACCATGTGTACACACTGATGGTTTCATTTTTCTATTTTAGGAAGGGATTTAAACAGGATAATGCAGACTGGTCAGACTTCAACAGACAGGGAAAGGGGGGCGGGGGGAAGAACGGGCCCCACGGAGGGCAATAGATCTCCTCTCACATCTCATGACAATAAATTGTTGACTAATTTCATTATCTCACTCAACTTATCTGCTTCAGCTTGGTTAGCTAATTTAGCTAGGAGTTATAAATATTATTCCATACAGTGACTCACTTAATAATAATTATCATTTTTCACTTTTCTTTTCTTCTAATTATCAATTATTAGTTTGATTCGTACTTCATTTCTGATCCTAATTTTATTTTATTTTCTTGCTATGCTTTTGCTGGTTACTTTCCCCCCCCTAAATTCTAAATTCTTTAAAATGAGAATTCAAAGATTAAAAAAAAAAGTCTAAGTAAAGCATATTTATTCCCTTATATCATATTCCCTTTTCTAACCTTTTGCCCTGACCCCCAAACACCAATTTCTTCTCAATTACACAGTACCCCCTGGTTCGTGCTTTGACCTCTCACCTGGCCCATTGAGAGAGTCTCCTAATTCATCTGCCCGCTCCTTTGCTGCCTAACTCCATCAGCCACACAGTGGTCACGTGATCTTGTGGCAAGGCTCTGACCCAGCGGTCGGAGCTTAGGCGTAGGCTCTGGAGTCTCAAGGCAACCTGCTTATATATAGACTCTTTCACCAATATTCTGTGTGACCCCAGGCTAACTGCTTAACGTCTCTAGGCCTTGGTTTCCTCAACTGGAAAACGGGCATAATAAAGTACCCATGTAATACAGATGTTCTCTGTATTAAATAAGATTATACGTGGTAATATTACTTGGACAGTACTAGGCATATACACTGGCTTGGAAAAAAAAAAACCTCTAGAATGTATGTCAGATAGCTTAAGATCCAAGTACTTTTGAATCTGAATCTGCCTCAACCATGGGAACTTCCCCTTTATTCACCAAGCTCCAGTCATACACTGGCCTTTTTTTTTTTTTTTAACTAGAAATAGTTGGCTCTTTTAAATTGGCTATTGATGGTATAATAAAATAAAATATTAAGTGGCACCTAATTTAAACATTTTAAATAGTTCATTGAAGGATAATCCACAACAAAATATGCTCAGCCAAAAGTCAAAATAACATCTTTTTTTTTAATTTCCCCAAGAAAGAAGAAATAAAAGGCATGATCAAAATTATGACCAACAACTTGGGTTCATTTGGACACTTATCAATGGCTTTGTAGGCATATTGGCAGGCATGATGTTCAAGTATCAGTCAGGTCCACTTGACTTTAGAAATAATGGTAATATTTTTAAAAAGAAAGCTATATATTTCAGAATTAATTTTGAAATTAAAGAAAAATATCCACCAAATATCACAACAGATCTTTAATGACTAAGTTTTTCTAACATTACAACTGTTATTTTAGGGAACACTTTTTTCTTTGAACATTTAATTAAATGTTTAATGACACGATGGCCTTTGATGGTTTCTCAGACCCACTAAGCTCTTTCACACTTCATGGTCTTTGCACAAGCTGTTCCCTCTGCCTGGTTTCTTTACTTGATTATACTAGGCTAACGACCCATCCTTCAGCACTCAGCTTAAATGTCACTTCCTAAACTGACTGAGGCCCTAAACAACCGCCCAGGCTAACTTTAATTGTCCATATCCTTCTCTTGCTTTTATAGCACTTAATACAGTTTGGAATTATGTATTTGAAGGCTGAGCACCAAAGAACTGAAGCTTTCAAATTGTGGTGCTGGAGAAGACATTTGAGATTCCTGTGGACTGCAAGAAGATCAAATCAGTCAATTCTAAAGGAAATCAACCCTGAATATTCATTGGAAGGTCTATTGCTGAAGCTGCAATACTTTGGCCACCTGATGCGAAGAGCCAACTCATTGGAAAAGACCCTGATGCTGGGAAAGATTGAAGGCAAAAGGAGAAGGGGGTGGCAGAGGATGAGATGTTCAGATAGCATCATTGACTCAGTGGACACGAATTTGAGCAAACTCCCAGAATTAGTGGAGGACAGAGAGCCTGGCATGCTATAGTTCATGAGGTCACAAAGAGTTGGATGAGACTTAGTGAGTGAGCAACAACAACTTGAAACAACAACTGAAACCAACAACTTATTGGTTTACTAGTTTAATACCAATCTCCCCTACTAGGATGTGAACACCTTGAAGCCAGGGACTATACTGATTTTGTTCAACCCTGTATCTCTCACACCCAGCACATGCTAGGTACTCAAGAGTAATCTATTAGTGAAGGGGAAATAGCTGCTGAATTAACAAACTTGGAAGATGAATCTGGTCCTTTATGAAATCTCTTTTGCCTTTTTCTCTTCCTAGGTTACATAAAATTTGCCCTTGGCCACAGATTTTATTGGTTTTGCCTGGTAATGAAATGAGAATCCTTAATTTATCAAAATTCTTATTCAACATGTATCTCTTAACTTCATCCACATACTCAGTCTGATACATTGGACTCTCTTTGCTAAACAAAAGAAATAGAAAACCTGAAATCTCCCTGTACTCCCAACCCTACAGGGATATTAGACATATGAGACATACGTAATGACACAGAAGATAATTAGATAATATGACAAGGCTGTGGATAGTTATTTGCCAAAAAGAATGACATGATCAAGGAATACATTAAGATGAGAGCAGAGAAAAATCACTCAGAGAAAATCTCAGACAGAAACTTTGGGTGGATCCTCAGGGTGAATGAAAGGTGAAGAGGAAAAGGGTATTCTCTCCATGAGAAACTCAGAGCTGGGAAGAGGTAATGAGGTCAAGGGATGGAGGAGGGGAGAGGAGGAGACTGACCTGGGGACTCAAGTTGGGGAGTCCAATTGGAGGGGTTGAGGGGTAGGGGGAAGCCTTGAGGATTCCAATGAAGAAGGGATGTGAAAATCCTCATTCTTTTTGATAGCCAATGTCACATTCATCTTGTCAGCCAGCATGCTGCCTAGTGTTTTACCAGAAGTTTACATTCAGTGTAAACTTTGATGGCGTTTGATGAACTAATTATGAAAGTGAAAGTGGCTCAGCTGTGTCCAACTCTTTGTGACCCCATGGACTATACAGTGCATGGAATTCTCCAGGCCAGAATACTGGAGTGGTAGCCTTTCCTTTCTCCAGGGGATCTTCCCAACCCAGGGACCAAACCCAGGTCTCCTGCATTGCAGGTGGATTCTTTACCAGCTGAGCCACAAGGGAAGCCCAAGAATACTGGAGTGGGTAGCCTATCTCTTCTTCAGCGGCTCTTCCCAACCCAGGAATAGAACCAGGGTCTCTTGCATTGCAGGTGGATTCTTTACCAACTGAGCTATCAGGGAAACCCAATTATATTAGATTAAAAAACTAATTATATTGGATAAAAAATTATAAACATGAAGAGACTCATATCAGAGAAACTGTTTGGAAAAATTTTGCTCCATCCATACATTTCTAAAAGAAGCCCCTAATGAATTCTCAGGAGAACATCACTAAATTTTCACATACCAGTTACATAAACTGTTTCAAAATATCAGCTCAGTCGCTCAGTTGTGTCCGACTCTTCGTGACCCCATGGACTGCAGCATGCCAGGCTTCCCTGTCCATCACCAACTCCTAGTGCTTGCTTAAACTCATGTCCATCAAGTCGGTGATGCCATCCAACCATTATATACCACAAAGTCATGTTAGGAAGCCAATAATATCCTGACTGAACATCTAATGAGGACAATACTGTGGGGGGTGAAGGTGTCTTGAAATTATAAGACTATCTTAGTGAAGAATATAGTTTAGTAAATCACAAATAATATCCTACAGACAGGGGAAATTTTCAAAAATGAATAATATGAGCTATTCTACAAAGATAGAACTTGCACTGCATGGGGAAATTTATTAGGATTATATAACACTTTGATAAGAAAAATCTATTTTTAAATCTAAGAATTATTTTGATGGATTCTGAGAAGGCCATCATTAATGTCCAATACTAACTCTTTATAAGAAATCTTTAAGAAAAGGGGATATTTTCCTTAAGATAAAAATGATTATAGGTTAAAACCTGAGTATCAATATTATTTTTAGTGTGGAGAGCCTTGATTAGAGCTGTCCATTTTCTGTAATGATGGAAATATTCCTGCACTGTCCAGTGTAGTAGCACCTAGTCACATATGGTATATTGTGCACATAAACGTGACTAATGTGACTGAGAAACCAAATTTTTAAGTTTACTTAATTTTTAGTTTATTTGAATTGAAACATAGCCATCAGTGACAAGCAGCTAACCATAATGGATAGCGCAGTCCTAAAGGCTTTACTTTGCAAACACAGTCAGAGGTCTAAGATTCTTCTCTCAGTATTTCTATTAGAAGTCATAGTAGAAAAGATTATAAGACAAGATGAATAAGAAATAGAGAATAAATACAGGAAAGGCAGAAATAAAAATACAACTTTTTTTTGCAGATAATAATGTCTGAGCCACCGGGGAAGCCCAGTAGTGTAAACAGAGAATGCAAAAACAACCAAATACGTACCGGTGATACAAAGCTAGAAAAGGCAATGAAAAATGATACGATTCCCAACACTGGGGAAAAAAAAAAAACAAAACTTGAGAATCTAGATGAATCTAGATGAATAGCATATCATGGTGAAATAGAAATTATTGATATCAAACTATAATTGGAATTAAAAATAAAGAAATACTTAAAGTTAGAGCCAGTACTCTTGATTTAGAGTAATATCACTAACATTAGTCTATAAAGCAAAAATAGATTAGCATAAGAACAACTAAATTCTTGCTAGAGTGCTCTAGTATGTGATAAATCACTAGCAAAATTTCTAAGTAAAACTGCTGCTGCTAAGTCGCTTCAGTCATGTCCGACTCTGTGCAGTCCCATAGACAGCAGCCCACCAGGCTTCTCCATCCATGAGATTTTCCAAGCAAGAGTACTGGAGTGGATGCCATTGCCTTCTCTGATAAGTAAAACATAATACACAATAATACCAAAGAAGATTGGAGGAGGATGTAATAATCAAATTTAAGGATATATTATAAAGTAATCTTCATCAAAACTGAATTTTGTTGGATCAAAGCCAGGATAAAGATTAGAATAAAACAGTGATCCCAGGGGTGAATTTAAGCACCTATAAGTCCTTAGAATACAGCAAGCAAACAAACAAACAAAAACTAAGAATCACAATAAGTGGATGAGAGAATCACCATCTAATAAATACTGGTGGAAGAATCTATTATCAATAAGAAGAAAAGTAGATTAAATCTTAACTTACCTAATATGAGAATACTTTCCAAATTGGTCAATGAACTAATTAAACTCAGAGAGCACTTAATCAAAAAGTGTATTTACTCCAGTTATAGCAGAGAGATGACTTCATGACTACTGGCTAAATAGTATTATTAATATAAGGCAGGAAGAAGGTAGACTCAAATATTTAAAAATCTATTTAAAGTGTCCCTTAAAATTCTCAACAAAATATTAGCAAATCAAATCCAACAACACATAAAAAAGATCATACACCATGACCAAGTGAGGATTCATCCCAAGTTCACAAGGATGGTTCAACATATGCAAATCAATCCACGTGACACACCACATCAACAAAAGACAAAACTATAAGCACATCTCGATAGATGTAGGAAAAAAACACTTGACACAATTCAACATCCATTCATGATAAAACTCTTATCAAAGTGGGTATAAAGGGAACATATTTTAACATAATAATAGTTATTTATGACAAACTCACATTCAGTGGTGAAAAGCTGAAAGCCTTCCCACTAAAGTCTGGAACAAGAAAAGGATGCCCACTCTCATCTCTTTTTTTCAACATAGTTTTGGAAGTCCTAGCCACAGCAATCAGACAAGAAAAAGAAATAAATACAAGGTATCCAAACTGGAAGGGAAGATGTAAAATTGTCATTATATGCAGATGAGACAACACTATATATAGAAAACCCTAAAGATACCAAACAAAAACTACTGGAACTGAGACATGAATTCAGTAAGGTAGCAGAATACAGGATTAAGATACAATAATCAGTTGCATTCCTTTACACCAACAATGAAGTATCAGAAAGGAAATGTAAAAAAACCAATACCGTGTAAAACTGTACTCCACAAAATAAAATACTTAGGAATAAATCTGACTGAGAAGGTGAAAGATTTTGACTCTGAGAACTATAAAACATTAATAAAGGAAACTGAAGAAGATTCAAAGAAATGGAAAGGTATTTCATGCTCTTGAAGAATTAACATTGTTAAAATGGACATAATACCCAAAGTAATCTACAGATTTAATGCAATTTCTTGTAAAATTACCCACGATATTCTTCACAGAACTAGAACAAATAATCCTGAAATTCGTATGGAATAGTAAAGACCCGGAATCGACAAAACAATCCCCCCAAAAAATAATAAAGCAAAAGGCATAACTCTCCTAAGACTTCATACAATTCTACAAAACTAGTATTTTAGCTACAATTTTGATACTACAGTAATCAAAACAGTGTGGTACTGGCACAAAAGCAGACATATGGACTAATCGGACAGAACAGAGAGCCCAGAAATAAACTCATATGCCTATGGTTAATCTTCAACAAAGCAGGCACAAATATACAATGGGGAAAAGACAGTCTCTTCAGTAAGTGGTATTAAGAAAGTTGGATCATCTCACCATACACAAAAATAAATTCAAAATGGCTTAAACATTTAACATTAGATATGACATTATAAAACTACTAGAAGAGAACATGAGCAAAACATTCTCTGACATAAATCATACCAACATTTTCTTAGATTAGCCTCCCAAGGCAATAGAAATAAGAATAGAAATAAACAAATGGGGTCTAATCAAACTTACAAGCTTTTTCACAGCAAAGGAAACCATAAAAAATGAAAAGATAACCTACAGAATGGGAGAAAATATTTGCAAATGACGTGACTGACAAGAGCTTAATTTTCAAAATATACAAACAGCTCATAAAACTCAACAACAACAACAAAAGCAAACAAGCCTATCCAACAATGGGCAAAAGACCTAAATAGATATTTCTCCAAAGAAGACATACAAATGGCCAAGAAGCACATGAAAAGTTGCTCAACATCACTAATAATTCAGTTCAGTCGCTCAGTCATGTCCGACTCTTTGCGACCCCATGAATAGCAGCATGCCAGGCCTCCCTGTCCATCACCAACTGCCAGAGTTTACACAAACTCATGCCCATCGAGTTGGTGATGCCATCCAGCCATCTCATCCTCTGTCGTCCCCTTCTCCTCCTGCCCCCAATCCCTCCCAGCATCAGGGTCTTTTCCAATGAATCAACTCTTCACATGAGGTGGCCAAAGTATTGGAGTTTCAGCTTCAGCATCAGTCCTTCCAATGAACACCCAGGACTGATCTTCTTTAGGATGGACTGGTTGGATCTCCTTGCAGTCCAAGGGACTCTCAAGAGTCTTCTCCAACACCACAGTTCAAAAGCATCAATTTTTTGGCTAATAATTAGAGAAATGCAAATCAAAACTACAATGAGGTACCCTCTAACACCAGTCAGAAAGGCCATCATTAAAAAATCTGTAAATAATAAATGCTGGAGAGGATGTGGCGGAAAAGGAGTCCTCCTGCACTGTTGGTGGGAATGTGAGTTGAGGCAGCCACTGTGGAAAGCAGTATGGAGGCTCTTCAGAGAACTAAAAATAGAATTACTATATGAATCACTAGTCCCACATCTGGGCATATATCCAGACAGAACTATAGTTCAAAAAGATATATGCACACCTATGTTCATAACAGCACTATTCACAGTAGCCAAGACATGGGAACAACCTAAATGTCCACCAACAGAAGAAGGGATAAAGAAGACAGGGTACATATATACAATGGAATACTACTCAGCCATAAAGAAGAACAAAAGAATGCCATTTGCAGCAACATGGATGAAACTAGAGACTATCATACTATGTGAAGTAAGTCAGAAAGAGAAAGACAAATACCATGTGATATTACTTACATGTGGAATCTCAAATATGACACAAATGAACCTATCTATGAAACAGAAGCAGAATCACGGCCATAGCGAACAAACTGGAGGCTGCCAAGGGGGAGAAGATTGGGGAGGGACGGAGTAGAAGTTTGCGGAGGGATGGAGCAGAAGGATGGGGCTAGCAGATGTAAGCTTTCA
The DNA here is from genome assembly GCF_023699985.2 of Odocoileus virginianus. NCBI lineage: Eukaryota > Metazoa > Chordata > Mammalia > Artiodactyla > Cervidae > Odocoileus > Odocoileus virginianus. Next base: position 36,171,557 of record NC_069683.1, on the reverse strand, counting down.
TATATAGAATGGATAAACAACAAGGTCCTACTGTAAAGCACAGAGAACTATATTCAATATTCTATGACAAACCATAATAGAAATAATATTTTTAAAAAGAATATATAAGTGAATCATTTCACTGTATAGCAGTAATGAACACAACACTGTAAATCAACTATACTTCAATTTAAAAAATAAAAACTAAAGTCTCCTTAATAAAAACAACAAAACAAATATAAAAGGAGCAAAAGAAAGTTTTAAATTATGATAGATATAACAGATATTTACAATCCAAAATAGGAATGAAATCTTATATTATGATATAAACATACTGTTGTCAGTAATGGCACTCTATTTGACAAATGACTAATGAGGGAAAGGGGAAAGAGAGAAGGAACATTAAAAAGTGGTACCCTGTGCCAGCCTCTTATATACACATTATGCTCCCTGGAAATGTACCCAATAAAACAACATGGAGAAAATGTTCCACCTCAGTAATAACTTAAGAAATATGAATCAAAATAACTGTATACCTACTAACAAACAGCACAAGAAACAACAATAGAACAATATTGGCAGAGATGTCGGGAACAAGCATCGGGAACATCACTGGGAGCGCTGTGAGTGCTCTGGCGTTTCTGCAGGCTGCCTGTTGCCATGGAACAAGAGCTATAAAACCTCTGATCCTTAATTCTTCTTTGGGCTATATTCCCAAGGAAATACTCAAAAGGAAAAGAGAGACAGAAAAGAAGAAAGTAAGCAATGCGAACAAAGTTTCTAACAGCATACAAAATCAAACCGGTTTAAACGTCCAATCACAGAACAGGTTAAGTAAATTCAGTATAGCAACCCAACAGGATTCCATGAAGTTATTAAAAACTATAGTGATCACATAAGTAGATGGATAGAAATGTAAACATGAACAATTTTTAAGTTAAAAAAAAAAAAAGTGTAAGAATCCTAAATGGGAGCAAGCACACTCCCGAACATTTCAAATCATACACAGAATATGATGACTGTAAGTGGAGGCCCTTACCTGACTGGAACACTTGCTCTCCAAATGCAGGGAGAAGTGAAATTAAAGCAGCAGCATCTGGCTGGCACAGCCATCTACTAAGGCTTTGAATTCTATCAATAGATCTTGAACTACATAATCCAGAATGCTCCAGGAATGACCCATTTCCATATTCTAGAGCTTAGACAGTTAAACTCCAAAAGAACATAATCAGAAAAAGATTTGAATGGCCCCAACACTTCTGAAACACATCCTTCTGGTTTGTCCTTTTACTTCATGGATTAAGGATTGGAGTGTACAGACGATAATTGCACAATTTCAGTCGAAGAACTTAAGCCGTTGTTTCCCACCAAAATACATACATGGCTAAAAGCACTGCACCTAGATGATTGCCAACAAATGGCTGATTTCTAACTGCCCTTGCAATCATCACCAACCTGACTGTAATGCATGGCCTGAGCAGTTAGGTATTAAGAGGCGGGCAGTTGAGACATGCCTTAGTGGATAGCCTAAGCCCATGGGAAGTCTATTGCAGCAAAACTAGTCTGTAATTATCACAAAAATAGAAAGAAAAAAAAGGCAAATTAAAAAAATCTATTGTTGGGATTCATCTGGCATTTAGACTCACAAAGAACTTGATAAATATAGTCAGACTCACCACGTTGTACACTCTCTCCAGGAAAGTTCATTCATTCTCATGGCCTAATGTCCACCGTGACCACCCCCACCCTGAATTTTAGTCCCACATCTTTGCCTAGACATCTGAGTAGGGCTGAGATGTTCGTAATCCCTCTGTTACCAGGCTTGAATGCCCTTGTCTGTGCCACGACTTCGTAGTGAGCCAGATGCTCAATCTCCTCTCTTGTTGGCCTGCCTCCCTGACCATCCCATGTCAAGTAATCCATAATGGCAAATGCCTGAGTCCATCAAGATGTTACATACAGTAAACTCAGTACTAACTCTCAGAGCTGGTACAGATTGAAAAATACCCCCCAAAATGTCCTAAACAGGTTGATATGGACAGATGACTGCTGTTTGGGTGACCACTGAGGGAAACAGGAATTGAAGACCCCTGGCAGTTCACCCCTCCCATCCCTTGCTGGGAGCAGTGGGTGGTGTGCAGAGCACAGGCTCCGGAGTTCACTGCCTGGATCTGAACTCTGGTTATGACACTTACTAACTGTGTGACCACAGCAAATCACTTCCCTGGGCCTCAGCTTTTTCCAGCTGGGGATAATGGTGGTTCTTGCCCCACAAGATTGCTAAGACTCTAAAGTAATTTAAGGCCTGTCTTGTGCTTGTAACAGTGCCTGACACATAGTAGGCACTCGATAAATGTTAGCTGCTATTATCATCATTATCCTGTAAGAACAAGTCTTGGGCTCAGGATCAGAGCTCACAGAACAATCCTTACTTCAAGCAGGAGCAAAGACGGAGAGAAAAGATCCAGAGAGGAGGGGCAGGAAGCCATCCAGTAGCAAGAGAACAGAACAGAGTCACGTTAGTGGCAGGATGCCTGACGAACAGTCCAGAAACTTCTACCACCGAGGCCACGCCTGCTGCCTGAGGTTCCGAGCACCCTCCACGGTCCTCCCTCCGCTCTCCTGCTCTCCTGGGTGTCTGCTCAGCCTCTGGCCCACCCAGTCTGCTTCTTCGGACTTCCTGCCCACATGCGGCCTTACAGTAATCCCCACTGACCTCAGGTCATTTGAATAAGGCTCTCTGCCTCTCTGAAACGAAGATCAACTAGCTGTGGCCTTTGTTTTCTAGAAGAAGACGTGAGGAACCACTGAAGGAGAGGGAATTTACGGCCAAGCCGGGAGGCACCGGGCCTCTGGACTCCCAGGACAGTGCTCTCTGCAGGTGAACCCTCCCCTGGCTTGTGGCACGGGCTTCCGGCCAGGCTGCTGCAGTTCCAGGTTTGTTCGCCTCAGACACTGAAGACTTCTCCCGCCTTTCAGGGGTCTGCAGCAGCAATCATGGCCAGGGCTCTTCCTGCCACAGTACCGTGCTCGCCATTTTTAACATAAATAATAGAAACCAAAGGGCGTGCATGGGCCGCAGATATCTCTCTGCACGCCCTCCAGCGCTGCCGTGTCTCCTGTTTCCTCGCCTGCTCTGGCTGTGCTCGACTCATTGTTGCTGGAACCCCTGACGGGGAAGGCTGAAAGGGACTAAGAATTTAGCTCTGCAGTCATTTCCTTGAGTCTCTGAAAAGCCCTCCCTCTCATAATTAGCAGCCTCACTTCCTCTGTGTCCTGCTTTTTCTCCCCTACTGTTGCAAAATCCATTTTCCCGGTCAGTAGAATCTCCCTTTTTGCCCAGCCAGAAGAATTTTTTAACTTCCCTGCTCAAATTTCAACCCAATAATCCTTCTCTAATGCACACCACCTTTTCCCCCCTTTAGACTGTCAAAGGCCCATCATTTCCCCATCTTCTCCTAATTTTTTATTCTTACTTGGACTTTTTGGCTCTCAGCCCTTTAGGACTTTTTCTTTTTTCTGCTTCAAACATTGTCTGCTAATACAGTATTCTTAGGCTCTCTTTCTCTTCATTTTGGGCTGGGATCCAATCCCAAACCGCCTTTGCTTAGTTATAGCATCTTTTTTTTTTTTTTTTTAAATCTCTTTACACTACTCAACACCACATAGGATGCTGACTCCTGTCTTCACATCTTACTTTTCCAAACAAAATGAATAGAATTTGCTTATTCCCTCATCTTTCCTCAACTATAGATCACCCAAAAGTATTCCTTGTTTTGCTATGGCACCAAAAGCAAAGGCTACAAAAGTAAAAAAAAATTAATAATAAATTGAACTACACTAAACTTAAAACTTCTGTGCATCAAAGGACAGAATCAACAGAGCGAAAAGACAACCCACAGAATGGAAGTGACTATTTGTCAATTATATATCTGATAAAGGGTTAATACCCAAAATACATTAAAAATTCCTATAACTGAACAACAAAAAAACAAACTATCTGATTAAAAAGTGGGCAAAGAGCTTGAATAGACATTTCTCCAAAGATACACAAATGGCCAAGGAGAACATGAAAAGAAGCTCACATCACTAATCAGGAGGGAAACATACATCAAAACCACAATGAGGGACTTTCCTGGCAGTCCAGTGGTTAAGACTTCTCTTTCCAATGCAGGGGTGTGAGTTCAGTCCCTGATTGGGGCGCTAAGATCCCACATGCTTCAGGGCCAAAAAACCAAAACATAAAACAGAAGCAATACTGTAACAAATTCAGTAAAGACTTTAAAAATGGTCCACATCCAAACATCTTTAAAAACACATACACACACAATGAGATACCACCTCATACCCACCAGGATGGCTACTACGAACAAAACATGTGTTGGGGAGAATGCGGAGATAAAGGAATTCTTGTGGTGGGAACATAAAATTGTATAGCCATAATGGAAAATAGTATGGCTGTTCCTCAATAAATTAGAAGTAGATTTACCATAAGACCGAGCAATTCCACCCTGGGTATATGCCCAAAAGAACTGAAGCGGGAACTCAAACAGATATATCTATGTTCATAAGAACATTATTCACAATAGCCAGATGTCTAGGAACAGATGAATGGGTAAGAAATCTGGTGTATACATAATGGAATATACATAATGGAATATCATTCGCTCTTAGAAAGGAAATTCTGACACATACCACAACGTAGGTAAACTTTGAGAACATTATGCAAAGTAAAATAAGCCAGTCACAAAAAGACAAATACTGCATGGTTCTACTTATAGCGACAGAAAGTAGAACAGTGGCTTCCAGGGTCTGGGGTGGGGGAGCGGTAATAGGGAGTAGCTGTTTGGTGGGTGTAGAATTTCAGTTTTACCGGATGAAAAAGGGCTCTGGAGATCAGCTCCACAGCAACGTGAATTTGCTGAACACCACTGAGCTGTGCACTTGAGCATGGTTAAGATGGTAAATGTTATGTTATGTGTTGTTTAGACATTCAGTCATGTCTGACTCTTTGCGACCCCATGGACTATAGCCTGCCAGGCTCCCCTCTCCATCCGTGGGATTTCCCAGGCAAGAATACTGGAGTGGGTTGCCATTTCCTTCTCCAGGGGATCTTCCTGACCCAGAGATCAAACCCAGGTCTCCCGCTACCTAGGAAGCCCATGTTATGTGTATTTTACCACAATTAAAAAAAAAACAAAACAAAACACTTCTTGGTGACAGCCTGGTTATTTTACCAATTCATATACTAACTTGGGCAAGTTATTCAATTTCTCCATGGTTCCATTTTTCTCATCTGTAAGTGGGTAGTTCATATCTGCTCCAGAGGTCACTGTGAGGATTAAGTAAATTTCTATATGCAAAGTATTTAGAAAACTTCCTGACATAAAGTATTGTTCAGTATATGGCAGTTATCACCCCAGTAATAATATTATTACAGTGTGTGAGATATTATTCGAAGCACTTCCCTATGTTAGGGAAGTAAGTCTTCAACCTACCCATCTTCCCCTCCAACCTCCACCCCCAATAAAGCTGAAATATTACAGATGAGGAAACAGAGGCTCAGAAAGGTTAAATGATCTGCCTGGATCACATAGCCAGTGGGTGATGAATAAAGATTAAGTCTGGCTCCAATAAGGTCCAGTTGCTGAGAAGTAAGCAATCAGCACACTGGTTCCAAATCAAGTCAGAACTGAATCTTCCATTCCAACCAAGAACTAGGCAGCTGGGGGAGGCTGTGGCAGGGATGGCCGAGAAGCTGGGCTCTGCTCCAGGCCAGCAACCCACCAGCTAAAGAATCCCAACTGTCTTGGTCCTCCTCCCACACCCATCCTGCCCCGGGGATGAGACCAGCTGGATCCAACAAAGAAAAATCAAGACAAGAGTGGGAAGTAGTCCCAGAGGTCACCATAGCCTTCCAGCAGATGAAGAGCAGATACAGAAGGAACTTCTCAGAGGCCTGTGGTCAGGATCTGCCAGAGCACCCTTGTCAAGTCCACAGGGAGGGAATAAAACCCCATGTCACCCAGAAAGTAGAAGCATTTATCACAGAAAAGGCAGCAAGAAAGCCCCCACACCCCACCTCAGACCCTCGAGGGGCCCATGCTGATGTGCTTGGAGAACTTCTGAGAATGGGGCATGAATGCAGTTCTTGGTTTTCTTCCGGACCAAGAGGGCCTGGGTCCAGCAAAAACCTTCCAATGACTGGCAGTCTAGGGTTTCTTTTTTCTTTTAAATAAGTGATTTCTCTTCCCCCTCCAGTCCCCAAGTCTTTTAAAATACCAATGCTGGCCTTGGGTGGTCTCTGGTCACTTGCCATTAGAACCTAGAGTCTCCAGCCCAGAGGAAAGGGTATCTACCATCTGGCAGAGGTGCCCCTTCTGCCTCCCCCTCCAGTGCTGCCGGCTGCAAGGGCATCCGGCCACCCGAGGGGCCTCAGGTCAGGCTATGAGCAAGAAGGAGGGCTTGGCACCAGAGGGCCCTTGAAGCAAAAGAGATCCAGAAACAGGATTTTGACATTTGGGAAGGTTTTTTTTTTTCCCCCCTTCCAACATTGGGAGGGGCTCTGTAAACACAAACTTAACTTGGGCCCTTCTCTGTGGGAAAAAAGCTTGAATAAATCCTCTCTCAGAGTGAAAAATCCCCCTCTCCTACCAATTGGTTTTTTTTTTTTTCTTTCAATGGTTTTTTTAGAGTAGGCAAGTAATACATATTCATTGTAGAAAACAAATGAGAAATTGCAGACAAGAAAATTAAAATCACCCCAAACCCTACCTTCCTAGTTTTAATCATTGTTAACAGCTTAGGTATATCCCTCCAACTTTTTTTCAATGTAAATATAAATGTTTATACACATATAAACATATGCTTTCTGAAAAAATTTTAATATACTGTGAAAATCATTCCATGTCAAAAATACAGAACTGCATTGTATTTTTGATGATGCTATAGTATATGTAATAAACGTACACCATGATTTATTTAATATCTATTAGACGTATATGTTTATTTTAAGGTTTTTACAAGTATGAACAATGCTGTTAGCCACACAGTGTTCATACCTTTGTCTAAGTATCTCTTATGAATAAACTTCTGAAAGTGGAACTGCTGGACACAGCGGTGGAGGCCATGCAGGAGAACGAGGCGCTGCAAGAGAGGATCCTGGAGATGGGGAAGATCATGGACAGGTTTGAGGCGACTGTGAACCAGGCGATGGAGGAGGCTCAGAAAGAGAAGGACATTATTAAGGCCGAGACCTAGAAGGTTCTGAAGGAGAAAGCTCAGCTGACGGCAGACCTGTACTATAAGGAGAAGTCATTCTTCGACCTCTTCAAGCGATCTGAGAAACAGAAGAAGGTGATCGAAGGCTGCCGCACGAATGAAGAGCTGCTGAGGAAGTGCGCTCAGGATTTTACACAGACGGGGTCAGGCGCTGAAGGCCCAGGGGAGGAGAGGCTTCAGCAGGCAAACGAGGAGATGGCCCAGGTCTGGACGGACGCCCTGCAGCTGCAGGTGGTCCTGAGGAAGGAGCAGATGCAAGTCTCCTCGCTGGAGAAGGTGGTTGAGTAGACTAAAGAGGGTGATGAGCTGCCCAGGATCTGTGATGACCTCATTTCCAAGATGGAGAGAACCTGAGTTAGCAGCCCTGACCTGTACTGTCTTCCCTTCATGGGCCTGTGTGTTTGTATGTCTGTCTAGGTTTTCCTGCTCTATTGATCTTAATTCGTTTTTAAACTAGGTTGCTTTTAGGAAAGACTGAATAAAGTTTCCCTTAAATCTAAAAAAAAAAAAAAAATTTATGTCATACACATAAATCTCCTGAGTCCAACTATTTCACTGATATATACAAGTTTCTTTAAGTGAGGGACCTCTGCCCTGTGCTTGTAATCTGAACCAGCCCTCAATTTTCTCAAACACAGTTCTCCATCATAAGCAGTTCCAAAAGAAAACTCCTTAAACCCCTTGTCTATGATCTCATAAGTGACTAAGTGGCATTCAAAAGATACACAATTTTATTTTGACTGTAGTAATCCACTAAACGACCGAGTGGCTAAGCACAGCACAATCCGCTAAACCGAGACCCACATGACAGGGCTACCAGGATACTTGCCACGCAAAATATAATTGTACAAAATTAGACTTAACTACCCACCATCGGACACCCCCAACCTCTGCCCCTCCGTCTCTCTGGTCCTTCTCCCTTCTCCTTCAGCCCTCCTTCCATCCATCCACCCATCCATCCTTCGTCCTCTACCTTTCTTCTCAAATCACTCCCCTTCTTTCTTTTTCATCCCTGCCCTACTCTTTCTCCCTTTCTTTTCTCCCTGCCTTCCTTGTCGCCTCTTCTTTCCTGAAGCAGTTGGGACCCTTTATCAGAGCAGACAGTACTGCAGTTGCATGAAGCTTCCAGCTGCACAGAGAGCTGGAGAAGCTGTCTGTGAAATCCTCAGTCTTTGGTATTCATTATTTAAGTTCTGTGGAAATGGGTTCGCTTTGAAGTCTACTGACTCATCCTCCTCCTTAACTTCTTATTTCCTGTAAATGACCCATTAGTTTTTGGCAAGGCCCATGTCACACAGCATTCCCATCAGAAGGGGCTGTTCCACAACCCTGGGCAGTGTGAACACTGCCTTTTGCAGTGGAACTGGGAGCATGATGGGGACGTGTAGACTCTGCTTTCTTAAAAGTTGCTTCAAGCAGCCCTAATGCCGCCTCGAATTAATAATGTGAAACACATGCTCCATCTGCCTGCTAAAGGGTGACAAAGCCATTTATGTTCATAATGGCCAAAATTATTCTACAGACGAAAAGTTTTCTAAAGCAGCTCACATAGGCTCGTCAATCAGTTCCACCAAGGGGGAAAATTCCCCCTCAATCATCCCACTTGAGACCTCTTTGCCAAAACAGCGAGTTCACTGTGGCATTAAGATGTTGAAAGGGGGAAACAAATGGAGATTATAAACAGTTCTCATAAGTTTTCAAACTTTCTGCCCCTGGTAAGGCATGCATAGATTAGCGCCAACAGCTTAGTGGGAAAGGTCATGTGCCTTTTCACAAAGATCCAGGGAGCCACGCAGGATCTTGTGGACTTCAGAAACTAAACAAATCATTTACAAAGGGGGAAAAGAAAAAAAAAAGTTCTTTAAGAAAAAAATCAAATTGGGCTGGAAAAGTACCATTATCAGCAAAACGCTAAATCTTCCCCCCTCCCCCCACCCCCATTCTCCCTGCTCCCCACACCCTAGTGGGAGCAGAAAGATATTCCTTTGATATCAGAGCAAATAAAAGTTTGAATTATTGACTGCTCATGTTAATGCTGGATTTTACTACCACCATATTTCAAAATGAAATTATTCTAACATCTATGCCTCAAATTAAGATCTGTGATAATATATATTACAGTTCAGAAAATGTCTTAGGTTCAGATGATGTAAAGGCTGATTCCCCTGGAGAGTAAACACTGGCCATTGTTTCTCAAGGGCTAAAACTCTCCTCATCCCTCCAAATAAATTTAAGTATTGATGACATCAGGGAGTGTTGCCTGGTTATTAAAGCACATCTGGGGTGGGGGTGGGGAGGGCAAGATAATGCCACTTAATAGGCAAAGTGGTGGAAACGTCTTAAACGCAGGGTTGTCAAAAGAGGGCTTTCACCTATAATTTACAGATATGAAAGCCCTATGAGAAAGTTTAGCACACAACACATGAAACTTAACTCTTTCCACTCCACCATGTTGGAATCCTGGTTTCAAGTTTCCCACTCCACCTTTCCTCCCACGGGCCCTACAGTGTCTTTTGGGGGGATTCACAGATGTCCAGGGCCCAAACGCCCATCTGTGTAAGTACAGTTGGCAGCTCACTTGTCAGACATAAACCCCCCAAGTCCTGGGGTCCTCGGTGCTCGGCCTCCGCACATCACCCGGCGAGGCGGTGGGGGAGGGCCACGTGGGTGAAAAGCAAAGAGCTGAGCCTGCCCGCCAGTGCCCAGGTGGGTTCCGCAGCCAGCCTTGCACTCTAAAAAGAGCACAGCCCTTCAATCTATGGCATTAGTTCCCGACACAGCGGCAGGATGTCTTCTCCTCCCAGAAGCTGCATGAAGCAAAACTTCACCCACTCCCACCAGGCACACGAGTGAGAGGTTCATCGTGAACAGGCATCAGGGGTCAGCCACACCCTACTGAACTTCTCTTCCACCCCAAAGAAGGGGTCACTGGCCAAACGACACTACGCAAATAATTCTACATGAGGAAAAAAATACATATTTCCACTTTTAAAAGTACGTTTCACAATTCCTCTCACTTCTTATGAAAACAAGATCAAATGTTTGTAAGGACTTGCTTGAATATATTTTCACTTTCCAAGCACAAAGTAGAGGACAAAAAAAAAAAGAAAGAAATTCTCAGCAGCCACAAGACAAGAACGTCTTCCCTGCCAAATCCAAGCATTATGCACATAGAATGAACATGATGCAACAAAAACATCTCCAAATGCTTTCTGATACATTCTCTCATTTAATCTTGCAACTCCTTAATGCTCACATTTTAATTGCAGTTTTAGAGCCTTACATTCTTCCAAAGGTGCTAAAATACGAAAGAATGTGAAGCATGATTTCATACTAACTAGAAGCAAAAGAGGAGTTTCAGGCCTCTTAAAATAAAAATCTATCTTCAAACCCCTCAGAGTCTGCATGAAACACAGCAAACTCAGTCTGTTGTCCCGAGGGAAGCAGGCTGCTGCAAAATGTAAGTAACTCTTCACTGGCACTGTTAGCTTTTTTGTGTGTTTTAATTTTAAAACCCGAGTGCAATTATCTCTTATTTACTAGAGTCACAACTCTTGCCAAAGGGAATATAAACCACTTCTTTGGGGATGAAGTTGCTGACAAAGGTTTGACAAAGAAAAATAATTAATAGCTCCATGCTGACCCTGGGGTAAGTCTCGGAGCACCGTGAAGTGAACTTGCCAAGGATGAGCCGGGCATGGGTGTGTGATGCCTGGCAAAGGGCATGGCACACACCCGGTCCTGAGAAGCTTGGCGGCTTCTGAAGGGACTTAGGCTATGGGACAAAAGTATGAGAGGTTTTTGCACATCCTCCTTTAGTCATGGTTCTGTGTTGAAACTGCTTTGCACTCCAGTTACAAACGCTCTCCTGTTTAAGAAAGCTGTGGATGGACAATTAATGCCTTTCAGCTGGGGCTGGAGTGTTCTCCAAGTTTGGTTCTGGGCTCTACAGTTTAGCATGCTCATTCTCAGAAATTCTGGCAAGAGAGCCTCTGGGATAGGGAGCCGCCAGGGCCAGTTTCCTGAAGCCTGTCCGATGGATACCTCACCTGATCACCGTCACATTTGGTGAGCCAAACAGAAGGTGGGTGCGAGAGGATCATAAGCAGCTGGGTCAAAACCCTTAGGAGGAGGAGTCTGCCTCTTAAAACATGCGAGTTCAGAGATTCCATCTTAACTTTGCTCTTAAACTATAAGAGCGTCTATATATAACACTTCTGAGTGCGAAGAGCATTAAATTCTATTTTCATTTGTTTACCATGACTGCTGGGAAGCTTGGGGCCCCAGAACTGTAAGATACTATCATCCTTTTTATCATTATTATTAATGATGGGTTTACTTGCAATACCATATCTTTCTGTCTCCTGCAATAATCCCATCCCATCCCCTGGAGCATAGACATGTTTCATGATTGGCAGCTATTTTAGATCCTTTTGGGGTGTGCTTGTGTGACTGACAAGACTTCAAGTCTTGAAGCCAGAAAGAATTTGATTTCCAGCCTTGACAAACCACTTAATGTGGCTGACCCTCAGCTGCCTCACTATGAGATGGAGCTCGTATCTTTGCAGCAGAACGGGTGAGGATTATGCTGCTTTAACTCTCCCTGGATGCCCAAGAGCAAGTGCCTGGCATGGGCAGAATCCCTCCATCTCAAAGTGTAACACGGAGTAGGTACCCAATACACTAGAGCTATTGTTATTCTTATGAGTGTTAATAATACCAGCCACAAGGACAAAATTAAAGAGGTTACTGACCCCAGAGAGAAATTTATAATTCAAGCTTCACTATCTTAAATTAACTCAGCTATTTTTCCCCCTTCTCATAGAATTCAAAAAAAGCCCTGAGATTTTGGCTCCAACTTCTCAGTGATAATCTTGGCTTTAGTAATATCCATTAAGAGTTTCCGATCCAGGGAGAACTATTAACTCTGCAGTGGAAGCAGAAACTGGGAAATCTGAATGAAGTGAAGGTCTGCTGGCAGTTGTAACAAGATCATTTGCTCCTGCAAATGTTATTTCTTGGCTATCGGTATCTTTTGTGCCAATTTCTGCAGGCAGAGATCTCTGGGGGAAAAAGACTGTCTGGGGCCCACACGTGTTTTCAGAACAGACTGGTACATCCTGTCCTTGCTACAGAGCCTGGTACATCAATAGCAAAACAGACCTCCCTTTAGACGCACTTTTTTTGGTGAATTCTGCAGGACTCAAGGCTGGCTGCTGAAGCCACCAATGAATCTTCCTCTCCGGCTGGGTCAGTTAACTGCTCCCTGAAGCCCCCTGGTGGCCACTTCCATGTACTCACACCCCTCATGGGTAGGGAGAAAGGGGCTTTAAAAGAGCCACCCAAGGGCTGGTTACTGGCATCCTTCATCCACAGGGGCACCCCCACATTTTTAGGGTCAAGGAAACGTGCTGTGTTAAGGCTGGTACAGACACAGCACCTCTCTTAAATGTCAGAGTCATTCACTGAACAGCTCTTGAGCATTTACTGCATGTCAGGCCTCACACCAGGCATCAGGAATACAGAGGATTATGGCTCAGTCCCTGCTCTCAAGAAGCTTCTGGCCCAGAGGGAGAGGTGGATCGGTACCTGTACCAAGAAGGACAATACAGAGAGAAATGCCAAGTTTTTAGGGAACCCCGGGGACAGTGTCAGCCTCCTTAGGGAAAGTGGGAAGGACATCAGGAAGGGGGCAAGAGTTAACCTGGATCTCAGAGGCCAAGAATTAGCTGGACAGAGAAAGGAGGGCAGGCATTCCAGGTAGAAGAACCAATATGCATCAAGGCCCAGACTTTTTGGAGGACTGTGGTGAGTCTGGAGGGCTCCCAGCAGGGAGAAGAGGCTAGAGAAGTGGGTAGGGCAAGCTGAGAAGGATCTCATAGGCCACACCAAGGACTCTGCTTATCTATCCATGATTCTCTAAACTGTGCTTGAGAGTTCCCGCAGACATTTGATTCCAATTTCATGGATGCTGAAGCTAAGAGAACTCTGTGGTAGTCATCCACAATCCACTGACTGCAAATTCTAGCGTTCAGCTCCAGGCTAACCAGGAGAGAAACATCAAATTCCATTACAGGGGCATCCTACAAAATATCTACAAAACACCAGTACTCCTGAAAATTGCCATTAAAAACAAGAGAAGTCTGAGAACCTGTCACAAACAACAGGAGCCTAATTCCTTAGAGGAGCCTACTTCCATTTCTGAGTGACAATTAAATGTAATGTGCTGGGACTTCCCTGTTGGTCCAATGGTTAAGACTCTGCACTTCCAATGCAGAGGTCCCAGGTTCGATCCCTGGTCAGGGAACAGGACTCTGCATGCAACAACTAAGGCTCAGCGCAGCCAAGTAAATAAGTATTCTAAAAACTAAAATAAAATGCTATCATACTTAAAAAAATAATAAATGTAATTTGCTATCCTGGATGCAATTTTGCAACAGATAAATGACGTTCCTAGGTAAAAACTAGGAATAATGTACAGAGCCTAGTTAATGATTATGTATCGATCTTGCTTTATTAATGGTAACACATGTGCCATACTAGTGTAAGATGTTAACAATAGGGGAAACTAGATGCAAGGTAAATGGGAATTTCTGTAATCCTCAAAATTGTTGATAAATCTGAAATGGTTTGAAAAAATAAAATTAATTTTTAAAAAGTTCTGTGTTCATACAGACAGCCAAACTACTGTCTGCAATGGGTTGTATAATTATACAACTGTATAATAAAATGATAATACATGTTACACATGAGAACTTAGAAGATTAATTCATATTCTAGTAACAAGAGCCAACATTTACTGAGTACTTATGCTCAGCCAGGCACTCTCCTAAGTAATTACTTCTGATCTCCAAAACAGCCCCATGCACTAAGAACTGCCAACATCCCATTTTACAGGTGAGGAAATGGAGACAGCAATCAGACAACTTGTTGACATTATATAAGTGGCAGAGTCTGGATTTGAACCCAGCCCTGTCTGATGCTAGAGTCCGGATACTTAATGACAATTCTATGCTTTACTGCCTCCTGGTATTCAGCTTTATATACTGATATTTCACTGAAAAAAAAGTGCATTGATTTTATTATTTTTTTTAATGTTTGAAACCACAGCTATAAATGGGGTGATGAGAGGAGGGGGATTTCCAGTCAATGAGGGACTAGGTCAGAGCTGGTGGTTGGTGTCGGTGCAAACATTCTGACAGTTTCAGTGTGAAGGATGGACTGGTATGGGCTAGGCCCCTGCTGCTGAGATCTTCTAGCAACATCTCCAAAAGGAGGAGGAGAGGCAACCAGAGAGAATGAACTTCCCTAAAAGGATAAAGTGAAAGCCCTTGCTTTATACAGGAACCCTTTGTGTCCAGCCCCAACCAATCACACCCCAGGCACTGCTGAGCCCCTAACTTGTTCCTGGGCGGGTCTGCCTCCAGGAGTCCCTGTTTGCCGCCTCCACAGACAGGACCTGAAGATTAGTAAAGGGAAAATAAGAGCAGTCCAAGCAAGCAGCAGCTGGCCCAGAGCCCCCCCAGGGGAGGGGCAGGGCCTGAGAAGGGGTGTTAGTGGGGGCAGGGGGAGGTGGGCTGGGGTGCCTCATGGAGGAGGCCTGCGGGCTGGGCCCAGGGCAAGCCCACCCCTCCCTGCAGTCCTTGTGTCTGGGTCACCAGCCAAGGGGATTGGAGCTGAGAGCTCAACCTCTCACCATGAGCTCAGCCGCTTCCCCTGCCCTCCCAGGTCAATGAAAAGCAGGCCTCATTTCAGTTCTGTACTTGAGAGGCTGCTATGTGCCACCAAAGGCACATATGGAGTTTGGTACCCTTAGAGGTTGTGGCAAACACAAGAAAGTCTCCTAGACGGTCAGCTTCTCCAGAGTCGTCTTATCTAGCCTGGCATGCTGTAGGCATCAATCAATAGACGGTGAACTAAATGGAAATCCTAAAACGCATGCGTCATAGGTCATACTGGAGTGAACTAAACTGGAGTTTGGAATATTTAGTACAAAATCTTTACCACATACTTAGTGGCTTGAAACAACACAAGTTCATTATCTCACAATTCTGGCTGTTGGATGTCCAAATGGGTTTTTCACTGGACTCAAATCAAGATGTTGGCAGGGGATTTCCCTGGTGGTCCAGGGCTTAAGGAATATGCCTGTCAATGTTGGGGACGTGGGTCCAATCCCTGGTCTGGGAAGATTTCACATGCTACAGGGCAACTAAGCCCGTGTGTCACAACTACTGAAGACTACATGCTCCAGAACCGGAGTGCTGTAACTACTGAAGCCCGAGCGCCTGCAGTCCGCACTCTGCCACAGAGGCCCATGCACCACAGCTAGAGTGGCCCCTGCTCAACACAGTAGAGAAAGCCCACGCACAGCATCAAAGACCCAGAGCAGTCAAAAACAATTAATAACAATAAAAGAAAGATGTCAGCAGGGTTGCATTCCCCTCTAGAGGCTCTGGTTTTTGTTGTTCAGTTGCCCAGGCATGTCTGACTCAGCAACGCCATGGACTGCAGCAGGCCAGGCCTCCCCGTCCCTTACCATCTCCCAGAGTTTGCCCAAGTTTATGTCCATTGCACTGGTGATGCCATCCAACCATTTCATCCCGTCACCCTCTTCGCCTTCTGCCTTCAGTCTTCCCCAGCATCAGGGTCTTTTCCAGTGAAAAAGCTCTTTGCATCAGGTGACCAAAGTATTGGAGCGTCAGCTTCAGCATCAGTCCTTCCAATGAGTATTCAGGGTTGATTTCCTTTAAGATGAACTGGTTTGATCTCCTTGCTGTCCAAGAGACTCTCAAGAGTCTTCTCCAGCACCACAGTTCGAAAGTGTCAATTCTTTGGCACTCTGCCTTCTTTACGGTCCAGCTCTCATAACTGTACATGACTAAAGCCTTGACTATGTGGACTTTTGTTGGCAACGTGATGTCTTTGCTTTTTGACACATTGTCTAGGTTTGTTGTTGCTTTCCTGTCAAGAGGCAATCATCTAAGGCTCTAAGGGAATGTAAAAGGTTCTATTTCCTTGCCTTTTCCAGCTGTGGCCACCTGCACTCCTTGGCTCGTGGCTGCTCCCCCATCTTCAAAGTCAGGGACACTGTCTCTCTCTGACCTTCCTCCATGGTCATGTCTCCCTCCGACTCCCTTCTGCCTTGCTATTCCTCTTTTAAGGATTATCATGATGACACTGGACCCATCTGGGTAATTCAGGACACTCTCCCTGAATTAACAATGTTAATTCCATTTGCAACCTTAATTCTCCTTGGCCATGTAAGGTGACATAGTGACCAGTTCCAAGGGTTAGGACACGGACGTCTGTGGGGTGCCATTATTCAGCCAACCACAAACTTCATCTTTTAAGGTCAAACTGGAGGAGACCACCAGTGTTTCGCCAAAAGGTGAAAATATTAATTAACACTTATGAAGCACCTACTGCATACAAGGCATACCACTAAGTACTTTTGCATATATTATCTGATTTAATTGTAGTTAATGTTCAAAGAGTAGTAGTAACTACTACTACTAGTAAACCAGATCATGTTATTCACCTCTAAAATCTTCTGATAGTTTTCTACATGTTTTAGGGGAAAACTCGCAGTCTTCTGGCAGCCCCTTGGGGCCCCATGGGATCTAACTTTGGCCCGACTCCCAGTTCCATCTCCCACCAGCTTCCCCTTGACCTTTACGCTTCAACCATGGGAGCCTTTCAGTTCCTTGAACTTTTATGGCTGCACCTGAAGACCCCTCTTTCTGGAACATTCATTCCCAAGATCATCGACCCTCTCTCATTATGCAGATCTCTAGTCTATTCACTGCCACGTCCCAGCTCTTAAAATAGTGCTTAGCACAATACTAGGCACATGATACACATTTATAAATGAACTAATCTGAATTATGCCAGGGAGGAAACGAGATGATAAGGCCAAGTTCACAGAGCTAGTCAGCTCACGAATTCCAACTCAGAGCAGACTCTACATAAAAGCCTCTTAACGAGCCACCCACAAGCTCCACATCAGAGACCCCTAGGCCAGCTGGGAGGTGCCGGGATGGAAACACTAGATCGAGCTCCTGAACAGTCAGTCCCCTGCACACTGCACGGCAGTGAGATAGTGACACGGACTGCCGACCAAGCAGTCAGCGAGCCTGACGGAGACTGGTCTGCACTCTTGGCTGGGCGGGCTACAAAGCAGATCTGGAGAAGACATGGTCACGGCAAACCAAGAATTCCTTATCAGGTGGGGAAAACAATCCAAATGAACTTTTGGGCTAACCCAGTGGAATTGAGGCCTCCGAATGAACCTTAAAAAAGAAAAAAGTTCCAGTCTGCAAAGGAAGTGATTTTTCCATATTCTAACAATCAGAAATATGCTTTTTAAACATCAGAATTCTCATTCCACGTTGCTGTCATTTTGAGGGAATTTAAATAGATGACATTATGCTTTCCTATGGGTGATAGCAACAGCAGTCCTGGAATGTCATTATTTTAGTGTGTGACAGGGGAGGCCATTGCATCACGGATTCCAGAGACTGAAATCCGAAGCAAGCTAACCACATTGAAGAACTCTTTTAAGATTCCTTGCAGGAGCTCTGAAGAACCAAACATATCAGCAGTGAGCCAGCAAGCAGCAGGAGAGCATGGGAACATCGGCACCAGTATAGGAGGACTTCTGTCCCTTCTCGTCATATTCCTTCCTGCCCCAACTGTAGACAAGAGAAATAGGAGGAGGGAATGAAGAGAGTGAAAGACCACGCCAGGCCCACCACCCACACCCATGCCTAAGTTGTGGGGCAGGCTGGGCCAGGAGGAGTGGAAGAGCATGGGATTAGAAGGGAAGCTGAAGTTTTGATCTCAGACTGGACTAGGCCTTCAAACCTACAGGTGAGTCCTAATTCCTTAAATGTCCTCATAGCTGGACATGCAATCCGCCTAAGATGTCACAGATCATGTCTGAAGGCCGTGCTTGGGGTAGGGAGAGCTCTTTCCTGACTGAAATCCAATGGAAGTCAGCTGATTCAATAAATTTGTTACGGGATAAAAATCAAATGACCAACAGAATATCAGTTTTTGGCTAGCAAATTTATAAGGTAAAAAAAACAAAATAACGCCCAGTTTTGATGAGAGAGAAGAGAACCGAGTATCCCCAAATACTTCTGGTATGTCTTAGCCCATTCAGGCCACTATAACAAAACATCACAGTCTGGGTGGCTTATAAACTACAGAAATTTAATTCTCATGGTCTGGTGGCCCAAGTCCAAAGTCAAGGCACCAGCATGGTCAAGTTCTCTGGTGAAGACTGTCTTCCTGGTTCATAACTGGCCCCTTCTCCCTGTGTTCTTTTATGTGGAAGAGGCTAGAGATCTTTCTGGACCCTCTTTATAAGGCATTAATCCCACTCATGAGGCCTCTACCCTCATGACTTAAGGACCTACCAGAGGCCTCACCTACTCATACCACAACCCCAGGCATGAGGAGTTCAGCAGACACATTTCAGAACACAAACATTCGGACTATTGCTGGTTTACAAATCAGAATAAATTGTCTTGGGCAGTGCCTCTCACACTGCAATGTACACAAGTCACATGGGCATCTAGTTAAGATGCAGATTCTGATTCAGTAGGTTTGGGGTGAGGCCCAAGAATCTGCCTTTCTCATAAGCTATCCAGATGGCAAGACTTTGGCCATCTGATGTAAAGAACCAACTCACTGGAAAAGACTTGATGCTGGGCAAGAGTGAGGGCAGGAAGAGAAAGGGACGACAGAGGATGAGATGGTTGATGGCATCACCGATTCAATGGATGTAAGTTTGAGCCAGCTCTGGGAGATGGTAAAGGACAGGGAAGGCTGGTGTGCTGCAGTCCATGGAGTCTCAGAGTCAGACATGACTTAGTGACTGAAAAACAGCAACCACAGCTTGGTCATACTGATGGTATTGGCGCAAGGATCACACCTTGAGAAGTCTAGAGAAAATCTGACCAAGTGTAGCAAAAGTCTTAAAATCTTTACTACTTTTGACTCAGTAATTCTCCACTAATGATATATTCTAGGGACTAATAAGGAATATATATATATATATATATATATATATATATATATATATATATATATAGAGAGAGAGAGAGAGAGAGAGATGTAGCCAAAGATGTTTATCACAATGTTACATCTACAGTGGAAACTGGATACAACCTAAATATCTGACAACAGGGAAATTTATAAACAAATGATGGTAAAGCCATTCGGTGAATAAAACAATATAGCCATATCAAGTTCTTATAAAATGTTTGATGCTGCTATGAAAAAAAAATAACATTTGTGACATGAGAAACAAAAAGATAAAAATACAAAGATGGGTCAGTTTTGTGTGTCAATTTGGCTAGGCTATAGTACCCCGTTACTGACTCAAAAGCTAGATGCTGCTGTGAAGGTATTCTGTAGATAGGATTAAAATGTACAATCAGTTGACTTTAAGTGAAAAAGAATACCCTCTGTAGTGTGGGCAGATCTCATCAGTTCAAGGCCTTACAAACACAAACTGAGATTTCCCATAAAAGAGGATATTTTGCCTCAAGACTACAGCATTAACTCTTGCCTGAGTATTCGGCTTGCTGGCCTGCCTTATAGGTTTCAGATCTCCCAATCCTATAGTCATGTAAACTAACCCCTTGAGATAAATCTCCTCAAATATATGTGTATGTGTGTGTGTATCTCTTAGTGCAAATGCTTATGTGTGTTTGTATGCTATGTGTCTGTATGCGTGTGTATGTATACACAATACATACATATAGATATATCTCCAAAGGTTCTGTTTCTCTGGAGAACCCCGACAGATGAGTCTAACTTTGCATGAGTCTAATTCTGTTAAAAACATTTATGTTACAAATTACACTGCAAAAGCTTGAGTCCCATAACTGAATATACAGTATGATTCTTATTTTATTGTTAAAATATTAGATATATGAATGAGAGAGAAAACATTCAAATATTAGCAATAAAAAGATGATGGTTCAATGTTTGTCTTGATATTTAATATTTTTAAAAAATTTTTATAAGCATGTGTTTCTTTTATGATCAGGGAAATCATAGTTACAGTCTGATTTGCATTGAACACTGCAATTTCAGTGTCCATTGAGAGGGGGACTACACAATTTTAGTCAATCTGAAGAAGAGAACACCCTTCTTCACCATTTCACCTGCTTCTCAAGTCACAAACTGCATTCTCAGCATTTCCTCCAGACCTGTCCCAGCCCCTTTTTTCTGTCCCATTTGGCCTCCTGTCCTTCATTGTCTCAAATAAAAAACCCATTAAATGGGCAAGGCAGTGACTTTCATTATCCTTGTTTTTAGAAACGAGGAAACTGAGGCTAAGAGGGTTTAAGTGGTTTGTACATAGATACCCAGCTGGCAATTGACATAGCCCAAATTCCTTCCTTTGTAAACTGGAAAACCAGGCACATGTGAGTGATTTTCATTACTGTTCCCATATGGACCGTGTGAGAATCATGTCAATTATATTATGAGGTCTTCTCCCTGGCCTGCCACAGCCTTCCTCAGTGACTTCAGACAATAGCTCATTAATCTCCAGAAGAGACGTGGATGGCCAGCATCAGGTGCCAGGACCAAAAAGACTCTGGGTTTGACCACACGTCCAGGCACCCTGGCCAGGGCCTCTGATGACTCAAGCCCAACAGCTGGAAGTGAACAGGACCACCCGCACTGCCCCAAATGGGGCCAAACTCAGCGCTTTCTTTCCAGTCCCCTCCTAATGATTGGCGAAAGGTTCTGGCTAGCTGCCATCCCATGCCCATGAGGGATGGCCCCACCGCAGAAGACTTAAGCTACAAAAGCAATTCCCACTGCTGGCAGCATCAAGTTCTTGGACTGGGCTCTAGCATGAAGGGCCTTCCTTCTCCCCCACTCCTGGGCCTGCTAAGACTGAATGTACTCTTGAATCCCATTAGGACTGGATCCTTTCCCTTGGACCCCGACATCCACCTTGGCATCCCCAGGGAGCAGGGTCTGCTTGTACCATGACCCCTACCACAAATGGGCTGATCTTCCCAAATCATGAGCCCTTCACGTCCAACATGAGAGCCCCAAGATATCCTGCTGTCACCTGCAACCCCAAGACCTAAAGGTAATCCAGGCTGGAATAACACTTGGTTGTTTACTGAACAAATGAATAAACATACTACACACAGACCATAACTCAGGTCCTGGCCAGCCTCTACCTAAGCGTTTCCCAGTGATTTAAAAAAAAAAAAAAAAAAAGTGCTATATTAAATGGTAAGCCAGTTAGATGGCTTCATGGGGTGCAAGTTTATAAAAAATTCTAAAACATCCCTGGAATAAATTGGAAATATGGTACCAGTTAACTCAAGTTTCCACACTGCTTCCCCCATACTGATAAAGCATAATTGGTCCCCCTTTGTCAAAGATGATGCACTTGGTGGGATGGGGAGGAAAGGCATAGTCCTCTTGGAAAGCTACTTTGGATAAAGCTGTCTGCACTGCCCAATGTGCAAACTGCCAGGTGTTAACACAAGGCCCATACCACCAAGCCCCAAACCGGCAAGCTGACAGGATCCTGAGTTCAGCAGGTCCAGGTCTGCTGAAATTTAAAAACCAAACTAACCCTAGCCATTAGACCTATTTAGGGGAATAAGTGATGTATCTGAGTAACTATTAAACTCCCTTTTAAAATATTTTTCAAGACGTTGCTTAGCTCAGAAAATGATGCAAAATAAAAACACTGTAATCCCTTTGTCTTATTGTGAAGACAAAGAAATAGCCTTGCTAGTTTCATTTCTATAAATGCCAGCTTCTCCCCATCTGCCCTACATAAATGCTGAACACATACTTCAGTTATTTGGCCTGATATTGGTCTGGGTCCCACAGCAGAAGCCCTCAGGCCACAGGGGAAATGCCCAGAGCACTGGCTGGGGAACACAGTGGGGGCTCCAATCAGCTTCTGATCATCAGCTCCCCACCCTGAGGGTTGTGTAGGGTCCCTCTGCCCTTGGAGGACTAATCAGGGCACCTGCTCTCCATCCAGGTGACATCAAAGCCACAAACTCCTGCTCAGGGCAAAACTGGAAAACCAAGAGGATCCCTCTCCCTGTCTCTTCACATCCTTATCATCAATAGAAAAGGTGAGGGAAGGGGAAAATAAAGGAGAAGGCAGAGTGAAGTAGGGGTTCCACAATGATGCCTTGGAAAGAGAGAGAGAAGAGGAAACTGAGAAAAGTGGAAAGGATCTTAGCGAAGGCCCCCGCCTTACTGGCCTCAGCGAGAAGGGAGGAAGGCCGCCAAGACACATGCTGGCAGGGTTGATGACATGTGCTTTAGCACAAAGATTTAATAGGCAGAGCTAATAAAGCAGGATTGAGAAATGCCTTCTTCGTTGTGCCAAGTACAGTACAGAAAAGTTACCATCAGCATCAGAAAATGTATTCAGGTTTCTGGGACTGAGTTAAGGTCCAGCATGGAGATTCAACCACTGAAACACACGATCAGAAAGGTATTAAACTTTCAGATGGAGGGACAGATCCAGGAGAAAAACAAGCTCCTTCTTATGTACATATGTATTACCTGCAACAAAGCAGAATATACACATTGATATCCCTTTGGAACTGTGAGGAAGGGCAAAAAGCTCATGGCTTCATTTTTACTGAGAGCTTATTATGCACCAGGCACTGCTCTATGAGCCTGACATGTATTAATTCATTATATTTCTCACATCATGAGGAACATACCAGCAGTATCTCCTTTGCAGAAAGCAAGCAAGCTGAGGCACAATAAGGTTAAGTCATTTTCAATTTTCCAAAAGTGTCACTGAGAATAACCAAGAGCAATCCTGTAGAAGATTCTGTGAACAAGGGGGAAAAGAGGAAGTTAACTACACAGTACCCATCAAATTAGTCGGGGACTTTCCTGGTGGTCTAGTGGTTAAGAATCTCCCTTCCAAGGCTATGGATGTGGGTTCAATCCCTGGTTGGGGAACTAAGATCCCATACGCCTCGAGCAACCAAGACCACACACCACAACTAGAGAGAAGCCTGTGCACTGCAACTAGAGAAGCCTGTGTGCTACAACTAAGAGTTGATGCCCAAAAAAAAAAAAAAAGTTCTTTAGTTAACACCTACTGAGCCCTTACCATTTGTTGCTCCAAATCCACTCTCTACCATAGCTGGGCTGGACCAGTGGATGAGACGTTTATCCCCTGGCTCCCTCCCTGCCGGGCCATGGTTCGCTCTTCTATAGCTACGGCTTTCTTCCCAGCTGCTGGTCAGTGCCCCATCCCTTGCCCCTTCAAGGCCCATGGGTAGGATCTGTTCCCAGCTGTTGTCGGCCCTGGGGTGCCTCGCCATCCTTGGTTTCCTTCATCTCCACCCACATCACTTGGGTGGAGCGATGAAGGTCCCTTCATCACTCTCTCTGATTACCTCATCATGGATGCCAACTGCTCCCCGCCAGGCTCTCAACTGATATGTGAAACTCTGAGTTCGTACCATGTATTGTTAATTCCCACATCAACCCTTGTAGGTGAAATTATTATCCTCACTCTACTATAGGTGGGGAACTTGAGAATTCTGATGGGTTGACTCACTGCCCAAAGTCATACAGCTAGCTAAGTGGCAATGTCTGAGTCTGACATATGCAGTTGTATTTCTAGGCATCCACTCTCCTTAATCACTATGTAATATTGGCCCACTAACCTAAATTGTATCAAATGTCTTAGCTTACTGGACTATCTTGGTTGTTCTATTTTAGTAAAAGGAAGACACATTTTTAGTGCCATTAAACACCTGACCTGTGATGATGACTTCCCAATCCTATTGCTCCCCAAAGGCTACTGGTCTACCACTGGACATAAAAGAGAGCTGGTGGTAAATAACTACATTCCAAAAAAAAAAAAAAAATCAATCTTATAAAGCAAGGGATATGCAACCCCATGGACTATATAATCTTATCTGGGTCGTGAAGATCTTTTTTGTACAGTTCTTCTGTGTATTCTTGCCACCTCTTCTTAATATCTTCTGCTTCTGTTAGGTCCATACCATTTCTGTCCTTTATCGAACCTATCTTTGCATGAAATGTTCCCTTGGTATCTCTATTTTCTTGAAGAGATCTCTAGTCTTTCCCATTCTGTTGTTTTCCTCTATTTCTTTGCATTGATCACTGAGGAAGGCTT
Source organism: Odocoileus virginianus (assembly GCF_023699985.2). NCBI lineage: Eukaryota > Metazoa > Chordata > Mammalia > Artiodactyla > Cervidae > Odocoileus > Odocoileus virginianus. The sequence continues at coordinate 36,147,118 of NC_069683.1, read as the reverse complement.
TCTTATCTCTCCTTGCTATTCTTTGGAACTCTGCATTCAAATGGGAATATCTTTCCTTTTCTCCTTTGCTTTTTGCTTCTCTTCTTTTCACAGCTATTTGTAAGGCCTCCTCAGACAACCATTTTGCCTTTTTGCATTTCTTTTCCATGGGGATGGTCTTGATCCCTGTCTCCTGTACAATGTCACGCACCTCCAATATGTCACTTAGCCCCTGCTTTAGAAATTCAGAGAGAGTATTAAGCCTTGATAGAAAGAAAAGAAGGTCCTTTAACCTACCTTTTTCTAAACTAATTTGTTGTGCATTTTTTTTGAGTAGATGCTTATTAATAGCTTTTCTAAGTATGAAATTCAATAACTTCCATTCTCAATTCCCTTAATGTCTATGTATTTTAGCTAGTTAAAATTATTTGCCCTTATGGTAACTATGGGTTCCAATTAGGGTCTTTTTCATTGCTTAAAAATATCCACCAGCCCTGGAAGGGGACTGGAGGTTTGTTAAGGCGAGAACCACCTACAGTGGAATACTCTGGTGCCTCCACCACTGCTACACCTGCCACTGGCAGACTTTGAAAGGGCACACGGAGAAATCACAGTCTCACTGACAAATATCTCCTGATATTAATTGTGAAAGTGAAAGCTGCTCAGCTGTGTCTGACTCTTTGCGACCCCATGGACTATACAGTCCATGGAATTCTCCAGGCCAGAATACTGGAGTGGGTAGTCTTTTCCTTCTCCAGGGGATCTTCCCAACCCAGGGATTGAACCCAGGTCTCCTGCATTGCAGGTGGATTCCTCCACCAGCTGCGCCACAAGAGAAGCCCAAGAATACTGGAGTGGGCAGCCTATCCCTTCCCTAGCAGATCTTCCCAACCCAGAAATCGAACGGGGTCTCCTGCATTGCAGGAGGATTCTTTACCAACTGAGCTATAAGGGAAGCCCAATATTAATTAAGAGCTCTCAACAAATCCCTTTAAGGGAAACACAGGTCCACATCTATTGCCAGACCTCAGCCTGAACCGCACCTCAGGCCTCACTTTGCCTACACTGCTAGTAAAGCACACAGCACATGGGAATATGGTTAAATATTTCTACTCAGACATCTAGACTTTCCTAAATTCATCCAGATTTCAAAAATGCTTCCTACTTCCCCATCACTAACAAAAATACATCAGAAATTCCAGCAGATCAGTAGTTTAAAAAACTGCTTGATTCAAGCTGGCATGTGATACTTACAAAAGAGGTACAAATTTGACACAAACACAGAAACAAAAGGAAAAGAAAAAAAAAAAGAAAAAATATTTTTGAGGAAAAAATTGAAAATACTCAAGAAATATCCCCAATTTAGTCTGTTGGGCTGCTATAACAAATCACCATATACGGGGTGTCTTACAAACAACAGAACTTTATTTCTCACAGTCCTAAGGGTCAGAGCCCAAGATCAGGCACTAGCTTGGTTATGTGCAGCTGATGCCTTCTGTGTCCTCATGTGGTGGAAGCAGGCAAGGGCTCCCTCTGGAGCCCCTGTGACAAAGGCACTAACCCCTCTCTGATCACCTCACAAAGGCCCCACCCCCTAACATTGCCACTTGGGGGTTAGGATTTCAACATATAAATTTGGGGGAACACATTCATTCAGATAACAGTCCCATATAGGGAACTGCCTGGTGGGCTAGTGGTTAGGACTCTGAGCTTTCACTGCAGAAGTCCCAGGTTCTAATCCTGGTCAAGAAACTAAGACCCCATAAACTGCATTGCGTGGCCAAATCAAAGAAACACCACAGTCCCATATACTTGCTACATTATCCATGTGTACCATTAGGTCTGAATTCAGATGGCTTATTCTAAAGACAGGACCATCGAGACCATATAAAGGCATCCTCTAATTCTGGCAGCAGAGAAAACAGGAAGGACCCAGAAAAACGAGATACCATATTTCAGCAAGTACAGACTTTCTGTACGGATTGACTTGGCCTCCAATTTAAAGTAGTTTGAAATCTGCTCAAAGTAATAACATTTTATTCTAGCGCCCAGTCAAGTATAAAGCAAAAGAGGAAATATAAATGGCTACACGCATGGAAAATGTTCAACCTCACTAGTAATCAGAGAAATTAAAAACAATTAAGGTTGTTCTCATTAATTAAATTATAATTACGAATGCAGAAAAGGATGTTGTTAAGCAGACACTTTCATAGACAACTGCTGGGAGCATATATTGGCATATCCCTTTTTGGTAATAACTATCAAGAAATTGAAAAGGTTTCATATTGTTTGATCCAGTAATTCCATTCTAGGAAATCTACTTTATGGAAATATTAAATATGGAAAAGCAATTAGACTAAAACTGTTCAACATCATACTTTTATCATGGCAAATAAATGGAAATATACTGAACTGCGTGACAGAGGACTAGGTTGGTAATCTGTAGTACATTATTCAGATGGAATATTATCATTATATCATAGTCATTAAAGATTATATTTAAGAATTATTTATAGCGAACATCGTAACAGGAAATACAGTGAGAAAAAGAAATGTGACAAAACTAAAAATAAATTTTTTTTTTAAATTCTGGAAATAAACATGCTAAAATGGAAACAGTGTCTAAGTCAATGCAATTGCAGTGTGATTCACAGGACAGCAGCAGTCTGTGAACTGTACGTTACCCTATCAGGAAAATAATTTTAGAGTGTGCATTTGGAAACTTTTAGCAGTTTAGTATTGCTGTGACACCCAAGCACATGTCTCATGGAACTGTGAGTTGAACAGGGTGCAGACCAGCTTGAATGCTGTCAAACTGGGATGGAAAGTTCCAGGTTACACAAGTTGCACCGTAGTCACACATGGTGGGACATCACAGTCCACAGTGGGCTGGAAATACGAGAGAAGTGGCCCTTCACGTGGACCACTGGTCTAGGTGATAGCACTGTAGATGATTTTATCTCCCCCTTCCATATTTTTCAAAATTGTTATAATGTTATATTGCTATTATAAGAAGAAAAACAGGTTTTATTTTTTAAATGCAAGTAAAAAGAGGAAACTAAACGTCACTTAACTGCTATAACTCTGGAAAACTTTCCTATAAATACATAAACATATATTGGGAGGCAGGAAGACACAGTAGTTAGGAAGATAGATTTCAGATTTTCCAAATTTCTATAGGAAAACTTTACTATAGAAATATATAAGCAAATAGTGGGAGGCAGGGAGACACAGTGGTTAGGAAGATAAGATTTCAGAGCTGACAGTCTGGGTTTGAACCCTGGATCCACCACTCCACTATTTACCAGCTATGGGCTAGTAGCTCAACCTCTCTATGCCTCGGTTTATTCATGCATAAAATGGGGATAATAACAGAACCTATCTCATGGTGACTCATAGCGTTTGGCAGAATTAAATGAGTCAACACACATAAGACCCTGGAACATAATAAGCTCTATATAAATGTTCACTCTTATTATTACAAATCATAGGCAGGGATGAGAGCTACAGCCAAAACACATTTCCCAATGCTTTATTTGCAAAATGGGTCAAGAGGAACAGTAGAAATAGTAGTAATAATAACAATGAATGTTAAGAGCTTGTGTGCCAGGTCCCAAGCTAAGTTTCTGACATGAATCAGCTTATTCATTATTAACATTAGAGATTGGTCCTAAATTCATTCCATCCTTTCTGCAGACGGGAAAACTGAGGCTCAGAGAAATGAAGTGACTTGCCCAGGGTCACCAAGCTCATAGGTGCGTCTCCCTCTAGGGCACTGAGCTAGGCCCAGGAGGACAGGGGTCCCTAGAGGCGAGACTGTGAGCCCTTTGAGAGCAGAAACACACTGTCTTGTTCCCAGGGGGAGCCAGGGTCACCAGCCTATTCAAGGACCAGGCCACAAGAAAAATCCAGGACTCGTTTGCAGCCCCCTCCCTGGGTCCCCCTCAGCCAGGCCGGCCAACAGTGGCTGCGCCCTGCAGCCTGGTCGGGGCATTGCTCTTAGGGAGTGACCTAAGCCCTGAGGAAGGCAGCTGTTGGAATGTGATGGCAGGATGCAGAGGCTCGTGAGTCATTTCACTCCCCCTCCTCGCTGTGGTCCGGGACACAATTTATTACCTTCGTCACTGGGCTTTCTGCTCCTGGTTGGCTAGGGGTTGGTGAAGCAGTCATCCCTAAAAGGAAATCAATCTGTTAGCAAGTCCCATCTCTCCCTGCCGTAGGGGCTGGAGGCAGAAGGAAGGACACTGGCAGGACCCAGCTGTTTCCAGATCTGGAGGGATTCAAGGAGGCTTGTAGGATGCTCAGCAAGACCCTGGCTTCAGCCATCTGCTGGGGGATGCTCTCCTGTGATTTTCTCCACCAGTTAGAAATTTGGGTCCTTTGCAGCATAGAGCATCCATTCCAAAAGAGTGTGAAATCTCTACATATTTATCCTGAAAGTTGAAGGGAGAAAACAAAAACCCTTCTTTCAGAGAACAGGGATGGGGGCCTTGGGAGTGGACAGTTAAGAACATACAGAATTTTGCCTTGAAATCCAGAATATTCTATCTATACCAGAAGTCAGAATTTGATGCCTAAAACTGTATGGTCAAGGAAAAACATTTCCAATAAAACTACAGTTCAGGACAACTTTTCATTTTTCTTCCCAAGTATTTCCTTTTTTAGTGAGCAATTTGGTAATAACCAACAAAATTCAAACAGGACAAATTTTTGACTCAGCAATTTCCCCTCTAAGAATTTACTCTACAGATAAACAGATACAGAATGTTTTCATTTGCAACATACAACGCAGCATTTGAAGCAGCAAAATACTACAAAAAAATTAAATGTCCATTGATAGGGAACTGCTTAAATGTTAACAGTGGCACATCCAGACAGTGCATAAAAATATTTATTAAAAAAATCAGATAAATCCATATGTGAAAGATACTCAAGATAAATGAGCATGTGAAAAGTATAAACCACTGAATGCTCTTTTGGAGAAGGCGATAGCACCCCACTCCAGTACTCTTGCCTGGAAAATCCCATGGACGGAGGAGCTTGGTGGGCTACAGTCCATGGGATCACTAAGAGTCAGACACAACTGAGCGACTTCACTTTCACTTTTCACTTTCATGCACTGGAGAAGGAAATGGCAACCCACTCCAGTGTTCTTGCCTGAAGAATCCCAGGGACGAGAGAGCCTGGTGGGCTGCCGTCTAAGGGGTCGCACAGAGTCGGACACAACTGAAGTGACTTAGCAGCAGCAGCTGAATGCTCTTTACAGTGCTATTGCAGAGAGAGTATAAATATATGCTTTATAAGGGACTACCTGACTCTACTACCTAGTGTATCATCATCAGATACACTATTATCTTGAAAGCCTGAGAGTTGGAAAAGAAATGGGCCCTTCCTTACTCTCCAGTTCATATTTCTTGCCTCTTTGAACTTTTTTTTTTCATAAATATCTTTAGTTTAATAAAAACAGAAGCAGTAATATCATCTGGCCATACATACGAGGTAAGTTCCACAGGAGATAAGACACAGCTATCTCTATGGCCTTGACAGTGTCTGTCAGGGACTCATATATATGGAAAGCTCCCTGAGGGTCAGGCCCCACTTTAAACACTTTGCAAGTACCAGTTCATTTAACCCTCATGACACCTCTGTGAAGTGGGTACTAGTAACATCCCATTTCACAGATGAGGAAACTGGAGCTCAGAGAGAATGTCCCTGGTCACACACCCAGTGTGTAGTAGGACCAGGGAGTCTGGTAGGCTCTGGAGCCAGAAACCTCCCTACTGGGCTGCCTCTTAATAAATGTTTGTTGAACAAAGAAGTGGACAAACTAGAAAAGCTGCCACCATCTTTAAGGCCAGAAAAAATGTAAATCATTAGCCACTTACTATTGATACTGTTTTATTCATCACTGTTAATTATTATTATTGGCAAAAGAAAAACTATTCAGAAAAGTGAAAGTTGCTCAGTCGTGTCTGACTCTTTGCAACCCCATGACTGTAATCCAAGTCCATGTAATTCCATGGACTGGAATTCTCTGATAAGAATACTGGAGTTGGTGGCCATCCCTTTCTCCAGGAGATCTTCCCAACCCAGGGATCGAAAATGGGTCTCCCACATTGCAGGAGGATTCTTTACCATCTGAGCCAGGGACGCTGTTCAGAAAAAGCCAGTTGTTTTAGAGTGAGTGATGCACTGAATTTGTGTATGAAGAAACAAATTATGTTCTCTGCTCTACCACCGAGCAGCTGAGAGACCTTGAACAAATCACTTCGCCTCTCTGAGCCTCAGTTTCCCCACCTGTAAAATGGACATGACAGGATCTCCCAGGGTTATCGCAAGGATTAAATGCAACATCATACATGAAAGCCCCTCTGTGCTGGACATACCTTGGATACATGAAAAAATAGGAAAAGACGTTGAGGATGGAATAAATTATACTCAGAGCACCGCAAAGCCGACCCTCATCTTTTTCAACCTGCTAAGTTTTTTAAGTGAGCTGAAAAACTTATATTCATATATACACCAATGATCTGAGGAGAAAATCAGGGTTTTAATTGTTCTGATCCTGCTTCTAGAATATTGATTTAGGACATTTAATACCATCTCCAAATGCCAGGCTTAATTTGCATCAAGTTGGAAGCCGGGTTGCTAAGCGGTAGATGTTGATTTTAGGCAGGGGCCTGGGAAAGCCAGCAGCCCACCTTCCTGCTGGCCCACAGCCAGCCAAGAACTGGCTTCACCTGGGACTCCGGAGAACAGGCCAGCTGAGGAGGCCGCGTCTTTAATGGATTTTCACCGTTTAATTAAAGTGCAGCTGGGGCCTGGGGCTGAGCTGTACCTTTCAGCAAGATATTCATCACGGGCTGCACAAGAAGCCTGGGTATCTGAGGCCACTTGGCCAGGGCAGAGCCTGAATTTGACCTGGTCTCTCCTTGCCCAGGAAGCCTGTGCTCCTGCCTTTTGGAGGCTCTGGGGCTCATTTTCAGAAGCTCCATTCTCCAGGCACTAAACCCTACCTCCAGGTGTATCTCAAATCACAATTCAAACACCAGCCAATGGCTCCCAGGGCCCGGGAAGGCCTGCTCCACAAAACATTCCAGGCCGCTCAGCTGGTCTTCAGCAAATTCGTTTAGTGCTCTGACCCACCCTCAGCACTTCATTTACCATCCAGGGGGCTGCAGAAAGTCCGTTCATTAAAGCCTGATTCAAAGTCTCCTTTTTTATTATAATTATTATGGAAAATTTCAAATAGACTCCCAAGTGAGAGACTAGTACCACAATCCTCCATGGACTTATCACCATCCTACAATAATTGGCAACTCATTGTCACTTCTCCACCAACATTGTATGATTTCAAGCAAATCCTAGACATTTGACCATGTTGTCCATAAACACTCAGGATGTATTTTGCAAAGATAAGGAAGGCGTTTTTTTCTTTTTTAACATAGCAGTCCTACAAATTAACAAAGATTCTTTAGTGTCATTACATCTCCAGTGTTTACATTTTCCCAACTGTCTCATAAATGACTCAGAGAGCTGCTTTGTTTGAAGCAAGATCCAACAAGGTTCTGGCTGGGTTTTGAATGGGACCTGCAGTGTGTCTGGCTTTCTCATCTTCTCTTCCCTTCAGCCCCCACCTCGTACCGTAGGGTTTTGTGTAAGGGCCTTTCGGAGCCCAGAGATGCTGTTTACTTATGTGGCCATGGACACATAACCAGCTTCCTTGCCTGGAAAATGGGACCAATGATAATTCCCTATCTCCTGAGTAATTGTGACGATTAAATAAAGCAGAACATGTAAAATGCATACAGTCATGTCTGGAACAGAGCAAACACTCAATATTTGTTCTCATGGTTATTGTTTCCTGAAGACAGCAACTTTGACAGAATTCCCAAGCACAGCAACCAAGCAGCCACATACAGTTATAGGTGGGAATAAAATTGACAAAAAAACTGGTGCAGTCCACACTTTTCTCAGACTTTGAGCCACTGTTCATGGTGAGGAGGTAGAATGTGCTGGTGTAGAGTCAGTCTTTGGTGCCAAACTGCCAGGGTTCAAATCTCATGTCTGCTAGCAATGGCATAATGCCGGATACACTTGCCAAAGTTCATTTCCTTTCCCTCTTGGCAACTCAATTCAACTCTGTTTCACGGCCTCTCTCACACGGAGGTACGGCCCTATAACTGAGTTCTGGCCAGTGGTGAGTGGACAGAAGCGATCATACAGGTGTTTGACCCATAAAAACCTCCCACTGCAGTCCTGTTCTCTCTCTCACCAGCTGGCTGACTGACGAGGATTCAAAGAATCTGGAGGAGGCAGAGCCATAAGTGGTAAGGCGTCTGGGATCGCTGAATGACCGTGGGGAGAGCAATTCAATCAAGAATGCTGCCACTGGGTTTGCTTTAAGCAAGAAATAGGTTTTTATGATGTCAACCTTCTGAGAAATGGGGGTTTATCTATTACAGCTGCTAGTGTTACCTTAAGCAGTACACTAGCCTTGATCACGGGCAAGTTACCCGGCCTATCTGTCCCTTACTTTCCACATCTGTAAACGGGCAAAGATGCTAATAATATCCCCCGTCCCTGGGATTCTCCATGCAAGAACACAGGAGTGGGTTGCCATTGCCTTCTTTGTCATGGGGTTGTTAGGAAGATCAAATAAGTTAATATATGTAAAGCATCTACTGCGTCCTCTGGCCCATAACAGCACAAAGCACTTACATAATTGTTGTCATTGTTATGTTAATATTATTATTAGAAAAGTAATGGTGTAATACCAAGAATTTCCACATTTCATTTAAGTGGACATGTTCTAAATCTTTGCTGGTTTTCTGGCATATTTTATTTTTTACAACTTGGGGCTAAAATTGTATTCCAGCCAAATAATTTCTCATTTAATAATGCGAATCAGTGGTATAATAGGATGATGACAATTTGCTTCACAGGAAATAGTTCAGGAATACAGTCATTCTGCAAGATGAAGATGCACCTAGTACAAGATGTGGCATGTCTCCTGGGCTCCCAGCCAACATTTAAAAAATGGGAGGATGAGACTTCGCCAGGCTTCCCCCTTCTGCATGAGCAGGCAGAACTCCCATCATGCTCAGGACAAAGGAGATGGGCATTGAACTCTATGGAGTTTTAAAAGGCTAAGTGCCCAAGAAGACCTACAAATGGCCAAAGAGCACATGGAAAGAGGCTCAACATCATTAGCCGTTAGGGAGATGCAAATGAAAACCACAATGAGACCCACTTCACTGGAAGGGCTACAGTCAAAAACACAGATAACAACCAGGGCTGGTGAGGATGTGGAGGCATTAGATCCCTCATTCACTGCTGGTAGAAAGGTAAAGCGATGCAACCTGGCAATTCTTCAAAATGTTAAGACTAGAGTCAGCATAAATGTCAGCAATGGCACTCCTAGGTATATACCCAGGAGAAATGAAAACATGCCCACACAAAAACTTAATCTGAAAATTGACAGCTACATTATTCATAATAGCCAAAAAAGCACAAACCATGCAAATGTCTGTCAACTGATGAATGGGTAAACAAAATGTAGTATATCTATGTAATAGAAGATTGTTCAGTCATAAAAAGGAATGAAGTGCTAAAACAAGCTGCAACATGGATGGACTTTGAAAATAAGTAAAAAAAGTCAATCACAAAAGACCACATATCACAGAACTCCATTTGTATGAAATGCCCTGAACAGGTAAACCTGGAGAGACAGAATATATTGATGGTCACCTGGGAGGAGGAGAATGGGGAGGAGAGGGGGAGAGATTGCTAACAGGTACAAAGTATCTTTTGGGGGTGCTAAGAATGTTCTAAAATTGTATCAATGGTTGTACAAGTTCGAATATACTAAAAACTACTGAGTTATACCACTTAAATGAGTTAATTGTATCTCAATAAAGCTGCAATGTTTTTTTTTGAAGTGCCCACTCTTTCACATAAACCAGACCACCTCTCCTCTGGACTCGAGCTGTCATCAGAAACCAGAGTACTTTCTCACCTCATCAGAAGCCTTTGAGGATTATGTGCCCTATGTTAAAATCCAGGTGCATCTATCTCTGTGCACAATTTACAATGCCATGACCCACACATGTTAGTGAGTCCAAAGCTCAGGTGAGAGGTCACAGCTGGGAGCTTGGGCAGTTACCAGCACATCCAGGTAGGAGATGAAATTGTCATCCACACTCCCATGAAAACTGGTAATCCAACACAACTGTCCAACTCTAGTGATACAAGCAAGGTGTGTTTGGGGTTTTATTTGTTTGGGTTTTTGTTTTTTTTTTCTGTTTAATAACATAAGCGAGGCCATGAATCACACTTCCAAGAACCAGGAATACTGAAAGGGCTAGGTAGCTGGGAGCCCAAATTACTTAAATTGATGCCATATCACTTGAAAAGCTGACGTTCAAGACTCACAAACTGAATGACAATTGCTATCTATCTAATTCATGGCCCTGGACTCCTGTTTCCCACCTGCTCCAACACCAATTTAAGCAATTCTGAACTTTGATCTCCGCGGCAGAATGTCTCAGATTTATTGAAGTGTCAGGTCCCAATTGTGCTAACATCCACCCCTGGCAGGGCCATTACAAGGTGTGAAATCCGGGTGCCCCTCACCCCGGCCAAGTTCAGCACAGTAACAATCAGAAGGAACAAATCAACCTGCCTCTCCCGACCATCATGGGAGCCTTGTAATTTACCATAATGACAGGCGTGGAGGAAAAGACGACGAAGGGATCATGCTGTTTGTTCTCCAGGCACTTGGACATGCACTGGAGGGGCTGCTGAGCCTCGCCACCCTCAGCCAAGAGGCAGCTGCTCCTCCTTGCAAGGGGGTACTTTGGGACTTGCCTGTATCCTGAGTTGTTTAAGATGGAATTGTGTTACCCTTCTTCTGCCTTTTGCAAACAGCATCAAAACTGTCAGTTCCGACTGCCCCTGTTTCTCCCAACTGTCATCATTAACTGGCTGTCATCTGCAGCTCTACCCACCAGGGCTGGGAGCCCAGGATAGCTCAGCCTTAAGGTAAGTCAGAAACCCCCTCCCGCACCCCGAGAGGAAAGTTTATTTCCAAGCCTGGAGTCTAGGGGAGGTAAGTGAGGCAAAACCCTGGCGTCCTGTGAGCCTTGGCAGCCTCCCCCGCCTACCTCTACACTGGGGGAGGTGGTGAACCCTGAGTCCACACCAAGCATTAGCCTGTCTCTGCTCTTCACCTCCTCAGCCAGGGTCCTAACTAGCCTGCTTAAGTTCCTCCTGGAGGAGGGCATGGCAACCCACTCCAGTATTCTTGCCGGAGAACTCCATGGACAGAGGAGCCTGGAGCTACAGTCCATGGGGTCACAAAGAGTTGGACACGACTGAGCGCCTAACACACACAAGTTCCCCCAGCTTCCGTCGCCAAGACCCTGAATCGCAGACCTGATCTGGATGAGCCTCCCTAATTCAGGACTCAGACACCCAGTGGATGCTAAGAATCTCTGTATCCCGCCACCTCGGTGCCCACTGCAACAGACCAGGAGTGCCCTTGCCCCTGAAACCGGGTGACAGGGCTTGCAGACCCTCTTTCTGAACTCCTCTCTCACGTCCCCTCCCCACAGGAAGCATTTCCCCTCCCAGCACACCCTGTAGTCAGACACGTTGGCCAACACAAAAACTGCTTTAGGAATAATGGTTTTGAATGAAAAGTCAATATAACACTACGATTGGCAGATTAACTATTCTACCGATAAATGTTTCCTGGAAAAAAACAAGTGCAGGGCCTGCTCCACAAAGCCGCTTAGGGTCATCGGGAGCCCTGCAACCTGAGTTTACAGCACTGGGGGAGCAGATACAGGCTGGTAGCCTTGCCCATTCATCATCCAACCTCCTCATCCCCAGGAGATCTGCGGCATCATCCCCGGCTCCTTGGTGTCAGGTTGTTCTTCACAGCATAAAGAGGGGAGTCGCCTCTGGATTTTAAAAGCGATAAGGGGATGAGTGAAAAGAATAGGATATGACTCAGTGATGAAATAAATGCCCGCAACACATCACTACTAAGGAAGGGTACCTGCCTCCACAAGTGACTCCCAGAAATACCCCCTAGGGTGGTAGGTGTGATAATTGCGTGCTCCAACTGGCTCCCATCCCTTCTTAGGAGATGAAATGGGACACCTGACTACTGCCTTCTGTGCAGGTTCAGGAAACCACCCCAGAGGCAACAGCCCAGCCCATTCTGTCAAAACCCAACCCGAAACTCAGAAGGCCCCCAAATCCCATCCCTTCTCTGTCAGCCTATGGGCTTCTTCCTTTGGCGTCTTGAAGCACTATGTATCCTGAGGGGTCCCTCAACCCCGACCCAAATCTGTCTGCTGTAGCAGTCAGCCCACTGTCTGTGGTCACCAAACTGGGGGGCAAGTCCAAGAATTCAGAGATTAGGAGGTAAGAGGAAATGATCAAAGGAAGGAGGGACTTCTTAAACAAACCTCCACTGGGTCTCACACAACAAGCCTGGGGAGAACTCAGAGTGGGATAGAAAGTGACAGCTCTGACTTCAAGGATGACTATTCCCAAGGCAGCCCCTCCTTGGGTCGTGTTAGAAGGAAGAGCACGGGGGTGAGGGCCAGGCCATAAAAGCATGAAGAACGGCCATGAGAGAATGTTGTGAAATGAAGACCTGCCTCTAGTAGAGCTTACTTTGTACATGGTAGTGGCCAGGCTGGAAATCTGTGCTCTCCTGACCCATTACTCTCCCATCCCACCCCACCCCACTCCACCGGTGACCAGTCCTCCCAGGACCAGAATATTTCAGCCTAACAATGTTGGTTTCACTTTCAAGCAAACTATCAGGAAGACCACCAGATCCAAAAGCAGCCATGTCACCTGGTTACCAATTATAAACTCTTGATGGTAAGCAAGTCAACTGTTACCCTTTGACCCTGTAATTGTACTTCTGGGGCTCCATGCTAAAAAAATTATTCTGAATATTAAAAAAAAAATTTATGCATTATTTCTAGAAAAATAAAAAAGCACCAAAAGAAATGATTAAATAAGCAATAGGACATTCACTATTATGAATGCAATATTATGCACCTATAAAAAGCATGTTCAATAAAATATAAGATGAAAAATATTTATAATAAATGAAAATAAAGATACAGAATTTTTATCTATATAAGATGATATGGGCTTTCATGGGATCACAAAAGAGTCAGACACGACTGAGCGACTAAACAACAGAAATGGCACGGTTACAATTATAAAAAAGAAACTATTTATAAAGAAAAAAATAGAAAAAAATGAACCAAAATCCTAGTAGTGATTGCTTTTGAGAATTAGAACATTGCATGATTGTTTTCTTTATTTTCCCATAAATCCCATAAGCACAGGTTAATTTTATAATGCAGAAGAAAAAAATAACTTTTATTTAAAAAGTCAGGAGCTAAGTAATTTGGTTTCTTTTTCCTTTCCCCAAGAGAGTCTGCGGTAGTTAAGAATATTTCAGTTTAATATCTGTTTAATATCAGTTTAAACTGATTAAGCTCACTGCTTCTTCCATCCATGGCCTAGCCATCTCCCTAAGGCTGGTTTGAAAGAAAGCCAATGACGCTAGTCACACAAGTGGGTTTCTCTAAGGCTGCGGCAGGCGGGTATGTTCAGAGAAAACAGAATTGTCACTTAGAAATGCTAATAGAGCCAGATTTCAAACGAGTGTGAGAGTGATCGCACACCACACAGACAGACGTCCCAGGCCTGAACAAGGTGGCAGTGACCGTGATCGGGAGTGAGGCTGGGCTCAGGGAGGTTCCTTCTCCTGGTGGGCTGGTGTCGGGGGAGCTGTCCTGCTGGAGCTCCCTCGCTGAGAAGCAGTGATAGAGGCAGGCTTGGCCGATTTTCAGATTTCCTGAGTTCTGCACTTGGTGAGTAAATGAAGCTAGAAGGGATAGAAAGGGTGGGGGCACGGGGCTGACTCGGGGGAATGAAAGGTATTGTGAATCTCACTTGCAAGAGCTTCCATCTGAACATTTCTCTCATCTTCCCCAAACTTTGCAAATAGCCTATTTCCTCACTTAAGCACTTTAACATGAACATGTGAAATGTCATTTCCACAAAGCAAGCTTTTCTGTATGAAAACAAAGAACACTGGCCTGTCACAACCCTTGACCAGTGGGCCTCCTCTCAGGCTCCCTGCTGCCACTGACCAATCCATGCCCACTGGTTCTAGGACCCACTCCTCCAGTCTCAGGGCCCTTTGTGTGTTTCTGAAATAACAGAGCTAAGTGACGTCTTCCCACAAAAGGGTAAAGAGATTCCTGAGTGGAGGGAGGAGGCTGTTTCCTAAGCTCCCTCCCCCTCGCCCCCCACCCCCCGACACACAGGGCAAGAAGTAAAGGCCTGGGTGAAATCAGGGCACCAGAAGATTCATCAAAGCTTGGAGCAGAGTTCAAAGTAACCCAGGCATCCTATTCCCACTGACAGTTCAGGAAGTTAAGTACTGTTTTACAGAGCGCCTGTTAAGTGCCAATGCTATGCCAGGCACACGGGGTACAGTGTGAGCAGAACAAACAACGCCTGCCCTCTGGGGTCTACAGAGAAGACGGAAAAGAAAGAATGCGGCCACCTTGTCCTGGGGGCCCTGGTCCTCAGGGATAGCCCTCATCTGGGCTTCCCACTGACTGCAAAGCTACAGAACATATTGAACACGTAACAGAATGTTTACATTTTTAAAGCATTTTACTTTTATTTTGTAAAGTATTCTGAATTCTGAAATCTTTTATTACAAAAATTGTCATAACTCTTTCCCCAACTGTGTTCTTTTTTCCATGACAGCAAGTGGAGATTTTAGACACTTAGAGCTGTTTACAGGACTTCATCTCTCGTCCTGAACTAATGGCTAAAACATAATTATGAGCTGCGCTTGTTAACCAAATGGAGATATTCTCTGAGATAAGGAGACAGATTCCTAATATGGAGGTGTCCTTGGGCTGTGGCCCACTTATCCTGGTTTCCATCTTCTCCTCCCGACATAGAGGTGCCCTCATTAGTGGAGGAAAGAAAGAGGTCTTTGTGATGATGTCACTCCCAGACCACCCTACATAGACAATAAAGCTGAATTTGAGAGAAGCCTGGTGAAATGAGAGCTCAGAAGTCATAGAATACCAGACCTGCAAGGGCCCCGAAAGTTTACTTAGCCTAATCACTTACATAAGAAATGAGCAAAGGAGAAGAGACTTGTCTAAGATTACACGGCCAGTTAGTGGCGAGCTCTTTTCACCAAGAAAAAAAGGGGAAAATTCATCCCATAGAGATTGCAATATCATTATGTGTTAAATGCTATAGCAGGCAGGACGGGCACAGGAGAACTCTCATCATAGTGTAACACGCGCAGCCACAAAGGTGGTGATGCAGCGTGGCCACCGTACACAGGCAAGGTAGTATGGAATGACAGAGAAAGAAGTATCTCACTCTTCCTGGCGGATCTCTAGTAGGCCTCAAGTAGGATGGGATATCTGAGTTGGGTCTCAATGATTGAATAGGAGTTTGTTGCATAGAGAAGGGAAGAAGGTCAGTCCAGAAATATGGAACAGCATGTGTAAAGGTGAACACACGTGGAAAAACATGACGTGTTTGGGGGATGAAGAGCAGTTTCTTTTGGCTAAAATGGAAACTTCTTGAAAAGGAAATGAAGAAGACTAAGACAAAGAGGGTCGACTACAGACTAACTGTGAAGGACTTAATGCCATGCTAAGGACTTTGTTTTCATGCTTAAAAATAAAACATGTCAGCAGAAGGATGATGGGTGGATTGAACAAAAAAGGACCAGAGACAGGGAGACTAGTGGCATGGATACGGCAATACTTTAGGTAGAAAATAAAAATGCTCAAGTTTAACAAAATATGCAATCCTGAAGAAGACAATGAGGTCTGAATTAAAACAGAAATATTTAGCTGGCAGAATCAGCAGGATTTCATGAGAGATGATTGGATGTGGGGGTGAAACAGAGCAGAGATAGGTGAACTACTGCCCATGGCCATATCGTCTCCATCTAATTTTGCACAGCCTCAGTACTATGAATGGCTCTCACATTTTACAAGTGACTGAAAAAGGACAAAAGAAGACTATTTGGTGACATAAGAAAATTATGTGAAATTCATAATTTATGAAATTATGAATTATGAAAAATATGAATATTGTGAAATTATGTGGAACTTCAATGTCCATAACTACATTTTTACACACCACACTTGTTCATTTACCTATCATCTGTGGCCTCAAAGGCAGAGCTGAATAGAGGCCAGACGGCCAGCAACATCTAAAATATTTACCATCTGCCACTTAAAAAAAAAGATGCTGACCTCTGAAACAGAGGACAAGTGCAACATTTCCACCTGAGCTGGTGAAACAGTGAAAGAGAAGCAAATCTGCGCCAAGTGGGACACATAATAACTCCATCATGGGCATGCTGAGTCTGAGGATCCCTGACACACCCAGGAGACAGGGGAAAGATGAATCTGGATACGGGTGAAAGATCTGGATTTGAGATGTGGATTGGGGAACCAGCAATTGGCAAGTGGTTGCCAAAACCATGGGATTAGCTAAGAGAATCCATGGAAGGGAAAACAGAAAGAGGACAAAGCAGATCCCCCGGGAAATGCTACTGAGAGGTAAACAAATACTAAAAGCCTGAAAAGGAGTACAAAAAATAAAATAAAATAAAGGCACAGGGAACAGTTTATTGTGGATAAGATCAAGGGAGAAGAGAATTTTAAGGGAAAGAAAAAGTTGAATACGAATGCCACCAAGAACCCAAGTAGAATGAGGATTGACAAGGAGGCAGTGGATTCTGGAGACATTAGTCAGTGAAGGGTTTAATTCAGTTGCTCAGTCATGTCTGACTGACTGCAACCCCATGGACTGCAGCATGCCAGGCCTCCCTGTCCATCACCAACTCCCAGAGCTTGCTCAAACTCATGTCCATCAAATCAGTGATGTCATCCAACCACCTCATCCTCTGTCATCTCCTCCGCCTCCTGCCCTCAATCTTTCCCAGCATCAGGGTCTTTCCAAATGAGTCAACTCTTCGCATGAGGTGGCCAAAGTATTGGAGTTTCAGCTTCAGCATCAGTCCTTCCAATGAATATTCAGGACTGATTTCCTTTAGGATGGACTGGTTGGCTCTCCCTGCAGTCCAAGGGACTCTCAAGAGTCTTCTCCAACACCACAGTTCAAAAGCATCAATTCAGTGAAGTGTAAATCATGGAAATAAATTCTCCAGTCGACTTCTAGGAGTCCATGCCTCCCCAGTTTCCATCTTATCACACCGGCCACTCCTTTCCAGCCTCTCTCGCTGGTTCCTCTACATTTCCCACCTTCTACAAAAGGCAATGGTAACCCACTCCAGTACTCTTGCCTGGAAAATCCCATGGAGGGAGGAGCCTGGTAGGCTGCAGTCCATGGGGTCACTAAGAGTCGGATACGACTGAGCAATTTCACTTTTCACATGTTGGAGAGTACTTAGACCTCTTGTATGTCCCGTGCTCCTTCCTTGATGATCCCATTTAGTCTCCTGGCTTTAAATACACCTACACAGAGTGTCTCCAGCCCAGATCCCTCTCCTGACTAGACTCCTAAAACCAGCTGTGAACTCAATATTGCCTCTGGGAAGTCCAAGAGGCACCTCAAATTAAATGGATTGAAAACAGAGTCCTGCCCTTTCTTTCCAAACCAGCTCTTCCTCTAGAATTCTCCAACTCAGCTAAGTCAGTTCCATCTTTCCAGTTGTTCAAACCCAAACCCTGGAGTCATCTTGATTCTACTCTCTCATCTTCCTTCCAGTGTTTCAATAAATCCTATCCACTATATCTTCAAACTATATCCAGAACTGAATGCTTACCCCTCCACTGCTACCACAGCACCAGACCACCACGTCTTACCTGGATCATTACAGTGGCCTCTTAGATCATCTCCCTGCTGCCACCCTGCCTCCTTTAGCCACTTATCACCATCAGAGCCATCTTGTCAAACAGCAGCATGATCATGCTAGTCCTCAGCACAAAAATCTCTAAGACCTTCCCACATCACTCTGAATAAAGGCCTCCAGGACCCTACACAGCCTGTCCCCACCCTCACTCTAAGTACCCCTGAGACCTCACCACTTCCACAGTTGTCCTCAACACACCAGGCCCACTGCCATCTCAGGGTCTTGGAATCGGCCATTCCCTCACCTGCAGTGCTCTTCTCCAAGATACACATACGGCTCTCCCTCACTTCCTCAGGACTTTACCCAAGTAAACCCTTCTCGGTGAGGCCTTCTCTAGCCATCCCACTTAAAACTGCCAACCATCCCTTCTCCCTTGTCCCACAACACTCCATCGCCCCATTCCCTGCTTTATTTTGATCTACAGCACTAATCACCATCATAATATAACACACATATTTTATCCACTCACTGTCTTGTTTGTGATCTGTCTTCCCTACTAGAAGGCAAGCTTGTGAAGGCAGGGATTTTTGTGTGTTCTTTCCCGGCCATACCCTAGTACCTAGCGCAATGCCTGGCACATGCTAGGCAACTCAGTATATAATTGGGGAAAGAATGGGTATAGGGCATCAGGAAGTGACTAGGAGCTAAGAAAGGGGAAACCAGTACAGATGGCTCTTTCAAGGCCTCTGGTGAGCAGCTTGACAGGAAACCAGCATCGGGAGAGTGTCTACAAATGGCAAAGACTCAAGCACACTTGCAGATGTTAGGGGGATTAAGCAGCATGAAAAAGACTGGGGGTATGAGAAAAAGGGTATGGCTACACTGAGTCTGGGAAGAATGGAGATGAAGGGCCTCCTGAGCAAGGGAAGAAGGGATCTCCTTGGAAGGGACAGGAGGGAACAGGAAAGGACAGGTTTAGACATAGATGGGACTGGGGGGTAGGGGGTGTGAAGAAAATTCAAAAAAAGTTCTGGCACTTAATTTTTTTTCTCAAGGGGCATCAGCTATTATTTATCATTATTTTCATAAAAGTGGTGTCAGAGGAGAAATCTGCAAGCACAGTGCCCGTTTGTCTTACCAGAAAGGTGCAAGTTACATGGGAGCATGTGATGCAGAGAGCCTTTTGTAATACTCTGGGGAAATGGCAAAGCAATGCTAACATATCTCCTTAACAAAAATTGAGGACGAAGGGTGTTTGTCTAGATCTGGCACTGAATTTTCTATCTCGAAGTCTGGGGAAGAGACTGAGCGACAAGGATTTAAACAGGTCTGTTGGAAAATGAGGATGCAAGCTGATTAGAAGAGAAGGGTTGCTCAGCAATACTGAGACTTCCTCTCATGCTAGAAACCAAACATCTACTTTCCCAGTTACACTGGACAGCCTATGGGAGCCAAAATGGTACAGTTTGGGCATCAGACAAAATATAAAAACTCTAAGGATAATAAATAAGTAGATAAAATAAAGGAATAACCATTGCTGCAGGACTAATTTAGGGCACCTTCAGCTGGCAGACACCATTCAGGACGGTGTTCTTGGAAAGAGCAAGTCTTGAAGACAGATCTGGAGGAAGGAAGGTGAAAAGTGACCCTTTGACAAGTAGACTCTGAAAGGCGAACCTAAGAACCTACACAGAAGGTTCTTTACCACATTAGTTTTAAAATCACAACTCATTTGTTCCTGTGTTTCCTGTAGAGACTCTGACTGAAACTGAAAAGACAGGAAACCAGAAGGCCATGAAGTTCAACTGGAAGAACCAGCTACAGGAAAAGAGGATGTTTGGATGAGTTAAGGGACTCCACAAAGCAGGTGCACTTGGAGAAAGTGAAGAGC
This sequence comes from Odocoileus virginianus, assembly GCF_023699985.2. Lineage (NCBI taxonomy): Eukaryota > Metazoa > Chordata > Mammalia > Artiodactyla > Cervidae > Odocoileus > Odocoileus virginianus. The sequence goes on along the minus strand of NC_069683.1, from coordinate 36,127,334 downwards.
CACATCCCACTTCTCCTGGCTGCATGAACAGAACAGTAGCAGATACACAGAAACCAACTTTGTGTTCAACATAAAGTTTTCTAAAGAGTTGGCAAAGTGGGGAGAGCAATTCTGATAGGTCGTGAGCTTCAGTAACTCTGAGTTGCCCAGTCTCAAGCTGGAGAGCCCATATTGAGAACACCATAGGAAAGTTATAGGGATAGCCTAGAAAAACACTCCCCAAGCCACGGTTTCACAGTTTGCTACCACATGTATTGCTCAATATATGTGGCTCACCAGTAAAGAATCAGTCTGCCAAGGCAGAAGACACAGGTTCGATCCCTGGGTCAGGAAGATCCCCCGGAAAAGGAAATGGCAACCCACTCCAGTATTCTTGCTTGGGAAATCCCATGGACAGAGGAGCCTGGCAGGCTATAGTCCATGGGGTCACGAAGTCAGACACAACTTAGCAACTATACAACAACAAAAGCACACTATTCACACAACGGTTTACCAAAGTAACCACACCTCGGGGGAAACATTTTTAGGGATGTGTTTTGCTGCTTCTCAATTCAATAAAGAGAATTAGAAGTCTAGTTCTCTGTGTCATGTTTGATAATTCTCAACACTGAGTTTTCATGATTTAAGATAAGTCAGGAACATGAAACTTATTTTACATATCACCATCACTAACTTAAAAAGGTTTATTCCCAAACCACTGAGGAGTCTGAAAAAAAACTTTTTTTTTTAAACTAAGCAACTTCTACCTACACACCAATCACTAGGCCTTTTCCCAAACCATCACTTCATTGCTCAAAACAACAATCAGGGTGCTACGTATAACAAATATTGGAGAGGATGTGAAAAAAAGGGAACCCTCGTACACTGCTGGTGGCAATGTAAATTGGTGCAGTCACTTTAGAAAACAGTATGGCGGTGGTTAAGATGCTAAGTCAGGACTGACTCTTTGGATGCTACGCACTGTAGCCCAGCTGGCTTCTTTGTCCATGGGATTTTCCAGGGAAGAATAATGGAGTGGGTTGCCACTTCCTCCAGGGGATCTTCCCTACACTGCAGCTCCTGCATTGGAAGGCGGATTCTTTACCACTAAACCACCTGGGAAGGGCTTCCCTCGTGGCTCAGAAGGTAAAGCATCTGCCCGCAATGCGGGTGATCCGGGTTCGATCCCTGGGTCAGGAAGATCCCCTGGAGAAGGAAACAGCAACCCACTCCAGTATTCTTGCCTCAAGAATCCCATGAACAGAGGAGCCTGGTAGGTTACAGCCCATGGGGTCACAAAGAGTCAGACACAACTGAGTGACTTCACTTCAAACCACCCGGGAAGCCCCAAAGAGGGAAGGAAGAAGGATAAATAAGAGGTATGGGATTAACAGATACAATTACATATAGACAAGCAACGAAGATATATTGTATAGCACAGGGAAATATACCTACTATCTTGAAGTAACCTATAATGGAATATAATCTGCAGAAATACTTAATCACTATCCTATACACCTGAAACTAACACAGTATTGTAAATCAACCATACTTCAATTAAGAAAAAAAAAAACAGGATGCAAAATCTGCCCACGGAACAAAATATTTTACATGTAAACTGTCCTGGAAAAAAGTAAGTTCTCCTCAATTCACCCTGATGGGAAAAAGGAAATGGTTTTTGCAAGAGGCCTTAATCGTAGAGTTCACAGAAGGGTCAGAGCCCAGGATGCTACAGTGTGTGTGTGTGTCTAATCGAGGTTTTCTCCTAGGGTGCGAGTTTATCATTTTTCACAAGGTGGGACCACTGAAGGTGGAGCCACAGCTCCAGGCATTCATTCAACAAACATTTGGTGTTGATCTACACATTTACAGAGCCCGGCTTGGCCCTGGGCACGGACGAGAGCTCCAGGAGGCCAAGGCTGCAACCGCAAACTAGGACACGACCTGATTTCAAAGACCAATGAAGGCAAAAACTGACAGTGACGGCGCCCAGAAAAGTTTCAGCAGAAACTTGGAAACTGCCAGCCTTCGGCGCGGAGAAGGCGGGGACTTCGGGCCTAGGGGAGGCCGCCGCCTCCGGGATGGAGGGCCCGGCCGCCTTCTCGGCCCCTGGCCCAGCGCGGGCGCCTCCCGATTCCAGGCCCCGGCAGCCCCACCCGACCGCCGCGGGACCCGGGAGGGCAAGCGCCCCGGGCTAGAGCGAGCCTGGCGGCAGCGAGGACTGGCCCCGCGAGACATTCCCGGGCAGCGCGCGCCCACGCCACCGCGCGCCCCCCTCCCCGGCGCCGGGCACCCGCGGCGCGCTCCCGCCCAAGCCCCGGAGCTCCGGCCCCTAGCTTCCCGGCCCTACCCGGGCCGCACTCACCCTCCTTGGCTTTCTTCCTCCGGGCCAGAGTCCCTCCGAGTTTCCCCAAGAAGGAGTCATCTTTCTTTCGGGACGGGGGCGACTTGGGAGTGGGGGACTTGGGGACAGACGGCGACTTCTGCGGCGAGGTGGCCATGGCGGCAGAGCGGGCAGCCGCGGGCCGGTCGGGACGCGGAGCTGGCGCTGGGCGGACGCGGCGGGACTGAGGCTGCGGCTTTCCAAACGGAAGCGGAATTATTCCAAGCATTCGAGGCAGCTCACGCTCGCCTTTCCCTTCCCTCTCTCCCTCCCTCGCGCCGCCCTCCGCCCTGCGAGGAGCTGAGCGCTCGGGGCCCGCGCCCGCCGCTGCCGGGAGCAGGGAGGATGCCCCAAACCTGCCCCTGGCAGGACGTGGGGTCTCATCTGTTTGGCTGTGTGTGACCCTCCGGCCTGGGAGCCCTGGAGCCTGGAGGCCGCTCTTCCCCCGGCTCTGCACTCGGCACACGTCCTCGCTCCGGCCCCGGGTTCAGTGATTACTGAACCGACCCCACCTGCTACTCCGTCTCCCGCTGATTTGGCCCGGCTGCTGGTGAGGAGCTCGCTTTTCACCTGCTGCATTTCTAAGTGTAGTTATTAGGCCCATCTCTTGTGACCACGAAAGAGAAGGAGCTTGCTCCGGAAAGAAAGAAAGTGAACCGAAATGTGTTCGGGCCCTACCCGAACAGCACATCCAGCTATTCTGCTTTTATCATGCCTGCCAACCTCCTCTTCAACCCCATCCTAGAGTGAGAAGTTTGAAGTTCGTGAGCACTCGTCAACACCTAGAGGCATCCGTGTTTCCAGCAGTTCAATGGCTTGTACAGAGGAGGATCCCAAATGTAGGTGGAAACATGAATTGGAAGATGTGGTCGTTGGCTCCTGTGGGGGCTCCAACCCGCCCCCCCAAAACTTATGTTACCTAATTAAAAGCAACAGTGACAACCACACCCATTTGTGCTAACGGGGGCGGCACAAATGACCGCATTTCAAGGACTCTTCCTGGAAATGATTAAAAGCACGTTTTATAGTGCTTGGCCAGGTTGAGGTTCTCACTTGGGCTCACCTGCCTGAATCTGACACACACAAACACACCACCCACCCACCCACACACTCTCACTCTCTCTTTCTCTCTCTCTCTCTCCCTCCCTCCCTCCCTCCTAAACTGTTTCCTCCAAGTAGCTACACCTGACTGATGCTTGAGTGATCACATGATTCAAAGGGCCCTACCTAATGCTTGACTGGAGACCAGCCAATCAGATACTCTCCATCAAGAACCTGATCTAAGCTAGACACTGTTGTCAGAAGGCCAGAACTTAGTGATGATCAGGCAGACTCCAGATTGGGGGCATCTATTTTTAGCCACAGGGAGACTGATGCCTGACTTCCCAGGTGGCACTACTGGTAAAGAACCAGACTGCCAATGCCGGAGACAGAAGAAAGGCAGGTTCAGTCTCTGGGTTGGGAAGATCCCCTGGAGGAGGACATGGTAACCCACTTCAGTACTCCTGCCTGGAGAATCCCATGGACAGAGAAGCGTGGCGGGCCACAGTCCATGGCGTCATAATGAGTCTGACATGACTGAAGTGACTTAGCGCTCACTCATACTGATGAGTAGAGGAGCAAAACAATGGAGTGAAGAAGTGTGTTGGAGAAAGCTTGTGGTCCGAATAATGAAGAACCTCGGGAGTAGCTGCCTGGACTTAGAACGTCTTTCGAGGGCCCACCTGTAGTTCTCAGGAGGAACTCTTCTGCTTCCTTCCTAGGACATGCTCCTAAAGCCTTGTAATAACCCATCTGCCTGTGCTTCAGCTGATTAACAAACAATTCCTGAGAACATAAATTTAACAAGGTGGTCAATAGATTCTTAGTGTTCTTCTTGTCTTTGCTTAAGAGTTATAATTTTACCTGTTTTGAAAATTATACTTTAGCTGTTCCCGCTTATCTAGCAGATACTGCTAGATGACTGAGCTTCTTCAGAGCCCACCATAGGAAGTGACTGCAGTCTGATGGCTGCTAGAAGGCAGGTATTCTTTCCTTCCTGAGTTCCCTCAGGACTCACCCTCACCATCTGTGTGGCTGCAATTGCTGGTGACTGTGACATCCTTGTTTAGTGATATGGCAGGGAATATTCCATTTCGCAACATCTCCAAATGCTCCTTGGCCTAGTGGTTAGGATTTGGCAATCTCAACGTCTCCAAAATCTGATTTCCAGCCTCGAAACTCTTCTCAAGGAATCATGAGACACAGCTCAAAAGCTGTGTGATCTTGGACAAGTTTACATCCATTTCTGAGTCTCTTTCTTCATCTACAGAATGATGTGGTGGGAGAGCATAATGGTTCCCAAACCTGACTGTGCTCTAAAAATTCTGCTTCGATACATCTGAAGTGAAACCAGGGATGGGGTTTTTTTTTTTTTTTTTAAATAGGGATTAATTACATCAGGGGATTTTTGATGTAGTTGATTCAGGTACTGATGTTTGGGTATCTAGAATCACTTCCAGCTCAAAAGTTCTATGTTCTCTATTCTTTACCAACTGCTAATCTCTGTGTGCAGGGCTTAAGTTCTGAATACAACGTGCTCACATTTGTACATGGAGATCTCTTAACTGCTCATGCATGCTTTTGTATATACAATCCTCTTTGGTAATTTTTATACATACTGAGGTTTGGAAATGACAGAGCAAGACTAAATGTATAAACCCAGGAAAGTTTTGATTGTTGGATGCTTGCTCCCTGGAAATACCAGCAAAATAAGCTATAGGGCAAAGCTGAGTTCATTGTATGCAATGGTAAAGAGAGCCCCACCTTGGTAGTCTTAGTAGCATCTTAGACTGAGGAAGAGCAGACTAGGGATATTTATCAGTTTTGAGATCTGGTTTAAGTCAGGTCTTTCAATGAGGGAAGTGTTTGATTAATTTTGACCAAGGATTGTGATGGACATCACCAGATGGTCAACACCGAAATCAGATTGATTATATTCTTTGCAGCCAAAGATGGAGAAGCTCTATACAGTCAGCAAAAACAAGACTGGGAGCTGACTGTGGCTCAGATCATGAACTCCTTATTGCCAAATTCAGACTTAAATTGAAGAAAGTAGGGATAACTACTAGACCTTTCAGGTATGACCTAAATCAAATGCCTAATGACTATACAGTGGAAGTGAGAAATAGATTTAAGGGACTAGATCTAAGAGACTGCCTGATGAACTATGGACAGAGGTTTGTGACATTGTACAGGAGACAGGGATCAAGACCATCCCCATGGAAAAGAAATGCAAAAAGGCAAAATGGTTGTCTGAGGAGGCCTTACAAATAGCTGTGAAAAGAAGAGAAGCAAAAAGCAAAGGAGAAAAGGAAAGATATTCCCATTTGAATGCAGAGTTCCAAAGAATAGCAAGGAGAGATAAAAAAGCCTTCCTCAGTGATCAATGCAAAGAAATAGAGGAAAACAACAGAATGGGAAAGACTAAAGATCTCTTCAAGAGAATTAGAGATACCAGGGGAACATTTCATGCAAAAATGGGCTCAATGAAGGACAGAAATGGTATGGACCTAACAGAAGCAGAAGATATTAAGAAGAGGTGGCAAGAATACACAGAAGAACTGTACAAAAAAGATCTTCACGACCCAGATAATCACGATGGTGTGATCACTCACATAGAGCCAGACATCCTGGAATGTGAAGTCAAGTGGGCCTTAGAAAGCGTGACTATGAACAAAACTAGTGGATGTGATGGAATTCCAGTTGAGCTATTTCAAATCCTGAAAGATGATGGTGTGAAAGTGCTGCACTCAGTATGCCAGCAAATTTTTTTTCTTTTTTCTTTTCATTTATTTTTATTAGTTGGAGGCTAATTACTTTACAATATTGTAGTGGTTTTTGCCATACATGACATGAATCAGCCATGGATTTACATGTGTTCCCCATCCTGATCCCCCTTCCCACCTCCCTCCGTGTCTTCCCAGTGCACCAGCCCTGAGCACTTGTCTCATGCATCCAACCTGGGCTGGTATGCCAGAATATTTGGAAAACTCAGCAGTGGCCACAGGACTGGAAAAGGTCCGTTTTCATTCCAATCCCTAAGAAAGGCAATGCCAAAGAATGTTCAAACTACCACACAATTGCACTCATCTCACATGCTAGCAAAGTAATGCTCAAAATTCTCCAAGCCAAGCTTCAACAGTACATGAACCATAAACTTCCAGATGTTCAAGCTGCATTTAGAAAAGGCAGAGGAACAGATCAAATTGCCAACATCCGTTGGAGCATTGAAAAAGCAAGAGAGTTCCAGAAAAACATCTACTTCTGCTTTATTGCCTATGCCAAAGTCAATAGTCAACATTGACTTTGACTGTGTGGATCACAACAAACTGTGGAAAATCCTTCAAGAGATGGGAATACCAGACCACCTGACCTGCCTTTTGAGAAACCTGTATGCAGGTCAGGAAGCAACAGTTAGAACTGGACATGCAACAACAGACTAGTTCCAAATAGGAAAAGGAGTATGTCAAGGCTGTATATTGTCACCCTGCTTATTTAACCTATATGCAGAGTACATCATGAGAAACGCTGGGATGGATGAAGCACAAGCTGGAGTCAAGACATCTGGGAGAAATATCAATAACCTCAGATATGCAGATGACACCACCCTTATGGCAGAAAGTGAAGAGGAACTGAAGAGCCTCTTGATGAAAGAGGAGAGTGAAAAAATTGGCTTAAAGCTCAACATTCAGAAAACTAAGATCATGGCATCTGGTCCCATCACTTCATGGCAAATAGATGGGGAGACAGTGGAAGTAGTGTCAGACTTTATTTTTTTGGGCTCCAAAATCACTGCAGATGGTGATTGCAGCCATGAAATTAAAAGATGCTTACTTCCTTGGAAGGAAAGTTATGACCAACCTAGATAGCATATTAAAAAGCAGAGACATTACTTTGCCAACAAAGATCCATCTAGTCAAGACTATGGTTTTTCCAGTGGTCATGTATGGATGTGAGAGCTGGACTGTGAAGAAAGCTGAGCAGTGAAGAATTGATGCTTTTGAACTGTGGTGTTGGAGAAGACTCTTGAGAGTCCCTTGGACTGCAAGGCGATCCAACCAGTCCATCCTAAAGGAGATCAGTCCTGGGTTGGAAGTCCTTCATTGGAAGGACTGATGCTGAAGCCAAAACTCCAGTACTTTGGCCACCTCATGTGAAGAGTTGACTCATTGGAAAAGACCCTGATGCTGGGAGGGACTGGGGACGGGGGAGAAGGAGACGACAGAGGATGAGATGGTTGGATGGCATCACTGACTCGATGGACATGAGTTTGGGTAAACTCCGGGAGTTTGTGATGGACAGGGAGGCCTGGCATGCTGTGATTCATGGGGTTGCAAAGAGTCGGACACGACTGAGCAATTGAACTGAACTGAAGGATTATGATAGACTAGGATTGGTGGACACAAGGTAAGACCTTCAAAGTGTCTTGGAAAGTAAATAGTCTTTAATGCTATCTATTGAAAAGTTTAAGGGTTTTATGTTCATTTCAATGAGATTGTGGAGGAAGTCCTTAAACAATGAAGTTATTGGTACCTTTTATCTTTCTGTGCAAAAATTTTTGGAATAGTTTATGTTGATAAAGGCAAGGACTGATAAAGTCCTGTTAATGTAACAGTAACCTATATGGGTATGAATGGCCTCCAAGTTCTCAAAATCACGCAGCTGTTTTTTTTATTCAAACTTTTCTGCCTCTTAGATAATTCTCAATCTCTCTTGAAAGCCCAAGTGGAGTGAATGGTGAATTATATACAAATTGGTGTTATTCAAAGTGTAAAGACCAGTATTGTCTGCAAACTGCTATTAGTCCTTGATCTAAAGATAGAAACTGAGAGTGTTTAGAAATTTCTATACAATTTAACAGTGCAATTTTACATTTATTCCTTTTTATTGTATTTTACAAAAATATTGATCTGTAATGGATTGAACTTTCACTGTGGATTGTTTGAAAAACATTATTCTAAATTACTGTGGTTTGCTTATAGATTTCATATACTCTCTTTTGATATTATTCTTTTATAGTCCTTATGGATATGAATTGTTCTGGCAATTCATATGCCAGAATTTGATATCATATCCTTATGATATGAACTTGTTCAAAATTAAATCAGGTAATATATTGGAAGGCAGCTTGCATGGTGCAATGGCAACCCACTCCAGTACTCTTGCCTGGAAAATCCCATGGACGGAGGAGGCTGGTAGGCTGCAGTCCATGGGGTCTCTAAGAGTCAGACATGACTGAGCAACTTCACTTTCACTTTTCACTTTCATACATTGGAGAGGGAAATGGCAACCCACTCCAGTGTTCTTGCCTGGAGAATCCCAGGGACGGGGGAGCCTGGTGGGCTGCCGTCTATGGGGTCACACAGAGTCGGACACAACTGAAGTGACTTAGCAGCAGCAGCTTGCATGGTGCCTGGCACTGAAGTGGACTGAATTTAAATCTAGCTTAAGCAGGCACATACACCACAGGACGTTGTTTGATTAATAAGATGCAAAGGACCTGCACCAGCTCACTGCAGTCTCACTTGGCTTTTACAATCATGGCTTCGCTGACCAGCTAGCTGCCCCTCTCATGCTTGGTTATTGGTTTCATCTTATCCAGTGGTTAGATGAGGAGGACGGCTCATAAGTTACATGTGTGTTGCTGTGAGCCTACTAACTCTCTAGCCAGTCTCTCTTCAAAATCTAGATTTAAGCCAACTGCCCTGGGAGAAAAGAACCCACATTCGAGTCCTGGCTCAGTGGCTAGACGACCTTGGACAAATATCTGCCCCTTCTGTACACTGATTATATTCTTTGCAGCCAAAGATGGAGAAGCTCTATACAGTCAGCAAAAACAAGACCAGGAGCTGACTGTGGCTCAGATCATGAACTCCTTATTGCCAAATTCAGACTTAAATTGAAGAAAGTAGGGAAAACCACTAGACCATTCAGGTATGACCTAAATAAAATCCCTTACAATTATACAGTGGAAATGACAAATAAATTCAAGGGATTAGATCTGATAGACAGAGTGCCTGAAGAAATATGCTCGGAGGTTCGTGACATTGTACAGGAGACAGGGATCAAGACCATCCCCATGGAAAAGAAATGCAAAAAGGCAAAATGGTTGTCTGAGGAGGCCTTCCAAATAGCTGTGAAAAGAAGAGAGGTGAAAGGCAAAGGAGAAAAGGAAACCAATTTGGATGCAGAGTTCCAAAGAATAGCAAGGAGAGATAAGAAAGCCTTCCTCAGCGATCAATGCAAAGAAATAGAGGAAAACAACAGAATGGGAAAGACTAGAGATCTCTTCAAGAAAATTAGAGATACCAAGGGAACATTTCATGCAAAAATGGGCTCAATAAAGGACAGAAATGGTATGGACCTAACAGAAGCAGAAGATATTAAGAAGAGGTGGCAAGAATACACAGAAGAACTGTACAAAAAAGATCTTCATGACCCAGATAATCACAATGGTGTGATCACTCACCTAGAGTCAGACATCCTGGAATGTGAAGTCAAGTGGGCCTTACAAAGCATCACTACAAACAAAGCTAGTGGAGGTGATGGAATTCCAGTTGAGCTATTTCAAATCCTGAAAGATGATGCTGTGAAAGTGCTGCACTCAGTATGCCAGCAAATTTGGAGAACTCAGCAGTGGCCACAGGACTGGAAAAGGTCCGTTTTCATTCCAATCCCTAAGAAAGGCAATGCCAAAGAATGCTCAAACTACCACACAATTGCACTCTTCTCACATGCTAGTAAAGTAATGCTCAAAATTCTCCAAGCCAGGCTTCAGCAATATGTGAACCGTGAACTTCCAGATGTTCAAGCTGGTTTTAGAAAAGGCAGAGGAACCAGAGATCAAATTGCCAACATCTGCTGGATCATCAAAAAAGCAAGATAGTTCCAGAAAAACATCTACTTCTGCTTTATTGACTATGCCAAAGACTGACTGTGTGGATCACAACAAACTGTGGAAAATTCTTCAAGAGATGGGAATACCAGACCACCTGACTTGCCTCTTGAGAAACCTGTATGCAGGTCAGGAAGCAACAGTTAGAACTGGACATGGAACAACAGACTGGTTCCAAATAGGAAAAGGAGTGTGTCAAGGCTGTATATTGTCACCCTGCTTATTTAACTTATATGCAGAGTACATCATGAGAAACGCTGGGCTGGATGAAGCACAAGCTGGAGTCAAGACTGCTGGGAGAAATATCAATAACCTCAGATATGCAGATGACACCACCCTTATGGCAGAAAGTGAAGAGGAACTAAAAAGCCTCTTGATGAGAGTGAAAGAGGAGAATGAAAAAGTTGGCTTAAAGCTCAACATTCAGAAAACTAAGATCATGGCATCTTGTCCCATCACTTCATGGGAAATAGATGGGGAGACAGTGGAAGCAGTGTCAGACTTTATTTTTTTGGGCTCCAAAATCACTGCAGATGGTGATTGCAGCCATGAAATTAAAAGATGCTTATTCCTTGGAAGGAAAGTTATGACCAACCTAGATAGCATATTAAAAAGCAGAGACATTACTTTGCCAACAAAGGTCTGTCTTGTCAAGGCTATGGTTTTTCCAGTGGTCATGTATGGATGTGAGAGTTGGACTGTGAAGAAAGCTGAGCACTGAAGAATTGATGCTTTTGAACTGTGGTGCTGGAGAAGACTCTTGAAAGTCCCTTGGACTGCAAGGAGATCCAACCAGTCCATCCTAAAGGAGATCAGTCCTCGGTGTTCATTAGAAGGACTGATGCTGAAGCTGAAACTCCAATACTTTGGCCACCTCCTGCGAAGAGTTGACTCATTAGAAAAGACCCTGATGCTGGGAGGGATTGGGGGCAGGAGGAGAAGGGGACGACAGAGGATGAGATGGTTGGATGGCATCACTGACTTGATGGGCATGAGTTTGAGTAGACTCTGGGAGGAGTCTGGGAGGACAGACTCCCTGGACTCCCTGTCCAGGACAGGGAGGCCTGGCGTGCTGTGGTTCACGGGGTTGCAAAGAGTAGGACACGACTGAGCGACTGAACTGAACTCTGTACATTCAGCTCCATAATCAGTAGTAAGTCAGATAGTTTCTACTAACTGGACACCTCACTTACCTTATCAGCAATAATTTCAATCTCGATTATGCCCAGCAAAATGAGTACATTTGTTTACCAGGATACACGTTCTAGCAAATTTATAGCAGCACCATTCAAACACCTATTAACAGTTGAATTGATAAATTGGAATAGTCAGACAATGGAATGTTACACAACAATGAGAATGAGCAGTTTGCAACTATAAGCAGCAATAGGAATGTCCTTCACAATATAATGTTGAGTGAAAAAATCCAGACATAAAGGAGCATATGCTGTCTCATTCTATTCATATGAAGTTCAAAAATAGCAAAACTAGTCTCTGGTGTTAGAGTCAGGTTAATGATTAGGCTTGGGGGCAGTAGTGTCTATAACAGGGCAGGGGGGAAGGTATTAATATGAGAGAGGTTACCAGAACTGGTGATGCTCTGTTTCTTGATCTGGATACTGGTTACATGGGTGTATTTACTTTGAAAATTCATACAGCATTTACTTAATAGTTTGAGCAATTTTCTTTATGTACATTTTACTTCAATAACAATTTACACACATCAAAAAAATGGGTGATTTTTTAAAATGAAGCCATGGGATTGCATGCTCTGGAAGCTCCCCTTTATCTCTATGGTCCCCTTCTCCAACTCCCATGTTTGATTTAGGTGTTAGTCGAGTTGTTTGATCATCTAACCCTTGGGAAAGATGAAACTGATGACTAATGGCCCGTGTTACTCAAAAATACATTCCAAGTAGGCCAGTTTTGCCCCCAGACATTCCCACAGAGAACCATTTTTCTAGCTAAGCATGTGTAGCTCTCAGCCACCCAGCATTGTTCCTATCCTGGTCCCCTCGTCTTTCCTCAACTGTTACAACAGGTAGGGCTTTGTGATTTACAAGGCAAGACCATGTCGTGGTGAAGATCTGGGGCTCAAATCACCATTCAGCAGCCAAATACCTTTATAATTTAATCATTCTGTGCCTGTTTTCTCATCAAAATGAGTACTTTCCTCAAGAGGTTGCTGGGATAACCAACAGAGTTAGTGTAAATAAATTACTCAGCTCAGTGCCTAGCAGATAACAAACCTTAGTTCAATAACTATTCATTATTAGTATCTCATTTGAGACTCATAAATGATATTATTATTACCTCCATTATACAGATGAATAACTTGAAATTTGGAGTTTACTTCCTTTTTTTTTTAAATACAGTATTTATCACTGTTCAAAAGACTATTTTTAGCTGTTACTGCCTAAGTGTAAATTAAAGTCACTCAGTTGTGTCCGACTCTTTGTGACCCCATGGTCTGGAATTCTCCAGGCCAGAATAATGGAGTGGGAACGCCCTTCTCCAGGGGATCTTCCCAACCCAGGGATCAAACCCAGGTCTCCCGCATTGCAGGCGATTTCTTTACCAGCTGAGCCACAAGGTAAGCCCCAAAATTTGGAGTTTAAACAACTTGCTTCAGATCACATAGCAAATAACCGAGAGAATGATAGCCCTTATAATCTGTTCTGTCAAAGAGATACAGAATCTAGTTTTCAGCTAGGATTATAGTCCTTCAGAATAAAGACTATATTTCCCAGCAAGGTGCAGTCAGATGGCTAAATGTTGATCAATGAGATGTAAGCAAAATTGTTATGTGACAGCTTCTAAGAATTTTCCCAACAAATATGTGGGAGTTGGATGTTCAGCTTCTCAGACAACCAGACAACTATGTGATACAGGCCAAGCCTCCCACTGAGAACAGCTGGAAAACCTGGACAAAATGTAAAATAAGTCTACTTGAGCACACCAGAAAGCTAACAGAATTTACAAGGGCAAGATCTAGGAGAAGGATGAACCCCAGAGAGGTAAGTCTGTCACCTGCGACTACTTTCCCCTGAGAGGCACCTGCCAATTTCAGAGGTAGCAGATGAGAAGCCAAGAGGTTGAGCAGGGCAGTTACCAACTTAACCTACATACCAAGCTAACAAGGATAGGTAGACCATGACTCAGACAGTAAAGAATCCACCTGCAATGCAGGAAACCCGGGTTCAGTCCCTGGGTCAGGAAGAGCCCCTGGAGAAGGGAATAGCTACCTACCCCAGTATTCTTGCCTGGAGAATCTCATGGACAGAAGAGGCTGGCAAGTGACAGTCCATGGGGTTGCAAAGAGCCAGACACCACCGAGTGACTAATACTTTCACTTTTTTTCAGACAAAATTCAGGCAGGCACCTGGGACTTCCCTGATGGTCCAGTGGTTAAGAACCTGCCTGCCAATACAGGGGGACATGGATTCGATCCCTGATCCTGAAACACCCCACATGCCACAGGGCAACTAAGCCTGAGAGCCACAACTGCAGAAGCCCGAGTGCCCTAGAGCCTGTGCTCCACGACCAGAGAAGCCACTGCAATAAGTCCATGCACCCCAACTAGAGAGCAGGCCCCGCTCACCGCAAGTTGGAAGAAAGTCCACTTGCAGCAACAAGGATTCAGCACAGCCAAAAAAAAAAAAAAAAAACCCAGCACCAAACTGGGGCTCCCAGTAAGCCCCCCTTGCTTGATTTGGGACTCCAAAATACTCCTCTTTAGTAGAAAAATTGCAAATAGGGGAACTTTCAGTAAAAAAACACAACTGAGAAAAGTTATTAATAAATAGCAGATCCAAACAGAAGGAAATTCTAAAGTGTATGGCAGAAAGAAAGTTTTTCCAGATGGAAGAAGAACAAATAAAAGGGTAAATATATGGGTGTATCTAAAAGAATACTGACTACATAAAATGACAATAATAATGTCTTACAGAGTTTATAAATATATAAATCAAATTAAAATGCACAAAAGCAAAAGCATTTAAATTGGGAAGTGACTAAATGAAGTTAAGTTCTAAGATCCAGGCATTGTCCGGGAAGAACTAAAAGTAACGATTTATCCTGGACTTTGATAAATCAAGGAATCATGTTGTAACCTCTAGGGTAACCATTAAAGGAATAGTAAAAGAGTAACTACTGAGATAATGGAGAGAAAATTGGAGTCTGTGTGTTCCATTCAGACAGATTTCATAAATTGTGTTTGTATGTGTCATCTGTCTTTTGCATTCTGTTTTATTTTGCTACTTTCCTTTATTTTTGTTGTTGCTGTATAGGTTTAAAACCCAGGATAGAAGTAAACTAAGCATTTCAAATCAAATTAAGGTAAAATTCAAGCTGGAAGAGGCTTTCATTGGGGAAATCTTCACATTCCCCAACTGTGAATACTGTCTGTTATAGGTTGAATTGTATCCCCTAAAAAATAATATTGAGGTCCTAACCCCTAGAACCTTAGAATATGATGTTATTTGGAAATGAAGTCATTGCAGATGTAATTAGCAATGTTAAAATAGCATGTTGGGTCATACTGGATGGGCATCTAATCCAGTAAGACCAGTGCTGTTAAGAGAAGGATGAGGACTTCCCTGGTGGTGCAGTGAATAAGAATCTGCCTGGCCAATGCAGAGGACACAGGTTTGATCCCTGGCCCAGGAAGATTCCACATGCTGCAGAGCAGCTAAAGCCCATGTATAACTACTGAGCCCATGCCCTAGAGCCCACAAGCTGCAACTACTGAAGCTTGTGCACCTGGAGCCCACACGCTGCAATGAGGAGCCACAGCCAGACGCCCGTGCACTGCAGTGAGGAGCAGCCTCCACTCACTACAACTAGAGAAAGCCCATGTGCCCCAACGAAGACCCAGCCAGCCCAAAATAAATAAATTATTCAAAGAGAGAGAGACAGAAGGATGAAATCTAGACCCAGACAAGCACAGAGGAAAGACGCTGTGAAGACAGATGGGAGAAAGTTCACTGGAGTGTCATCACAGCCCAGGAAGGCCTGGGGCTCTCAGAAGCTGAAAGAGGCCAGCGAAACACCTTCCTCTAGGGGCTTGAGAAGAAGCACTGCCTGGAAGACACCTTCATTTTGGACGTCTGGCCTCCAGAACAGTAAGAGAATAAGTTTCTGTTGTTTTAAGTCACCCAGGTGTGGCACTTTGTTGTGGCAGCCCCAGGAAACTGATACACTATCTGAGAGACAACATGGGAAGCCCCAGGAGGTCATGAAGAGGGTTTTACAAAGGGGCTGGCTCCCAATCAGTCACTGGAGGTTTGACCACATCAAAGCAGCAGGATCAGGGGATGTGGAGAAAAGCTAGATACAGTCTCTTGAGACTTCTTTAACCACTGAAAGCAGAGCATGCTCTCAGGATGAAAAGAGCATGTGAGATAAAATGGCATGGCGTCTGGGCTCAGAGTCTTAAGTGAGAATTCTCATTACATGTCCCCCTCAGGAACTCTGGGGTATTATTAGCAGTGGCCTTTGAAGACCAGGCTGCCAGTGGCCATGTCCTTCCGGGTCCCTACCTGCTGAGAGCAGGGGTGAATGAGTGCTTCTCTAGGTGAGCTAGGAAGGTATGGAGCCGGGGGAGGTTGGCAGACCTCAGTCTTGGATTGTGACATCGTGGACTAATGGTGGGGGTGTTTTTGAGGATCCCATGGATGATTCTATTCAAATGGTCTCTGATCCAGCTTTGGGGGAATGTGTCCCAAGTTCTTGAAGACAGGTGACTTGCTTACCTATCCTTCAGATGCCTAGGAATGAACTGTAAACATTAGCAGGGAGATTTCCTTACCTGAGCATGGTAGCTGAGTGTCAGCTGCAACGTAGAAGTGAAACTTTAAAATCAGTGGCTCTTACTGGAGTCATCTGGCAGAGGAATAGAGAAGCCTCCAGAGAATCAGCAGCAGGGGTAACATTTTAAGGATAGAAAGACACAGTTGTCAACCGCTTTGGACTCAGCCAGACAAGAATGCCTGGGGTTCTGGTGCTTCTGTTGGTGTGGTCTGTGTCACAGGCCACTGAGATTATCCCCAGGGTCTCCCCTCCCCCTTCCCAGAGCAGATGATCAGGGGAAAAAGATCAATCACCAGGGCGAGACAGTGTCTTAAGAGTGGACTTAAAGAATCAGCCAAAAAAATCTGCAAGAGGCTGGGCATTCAGTCAGCAGAGACCAGCTCAGAGAGAGAGTCCCAAAAGGGAGGTGACAACACTCTGAGAAACGCACTTCTTGGATTTGTTTACTGCTTACATCTCCTCTTGTGGTAACTGCCCATTCTTACCCATTCTGCCGAGATCTGAGGAGTCGTTTTCTGTTTCTGCTGTGGGATTGGAACAGTTTGAGATTCACCACAGTCATTCCAGTTACAAAGTTATATGTTAGCCATTTCCATTTTAAAATTGGAGCCTGTGTCGGGCAGACTCACTCTTGTAAGGAAGCTGCAAGGCAGGGAGAGAGGATTAGCCCCACTTCACAGATGAAGACACTGAGGCACAGCTGAGTAGCTCAGGATCATCCAGTGAGCAGTAGAAGAGCTGGAATTTGAGCCCTAATTAGGGATTCATGCTCAGCTTAATATGTTTAGAATGATTATACCTGTTGGGTTTTTTTTTTAAGCTATTGATTTGTTTTCAAATCACGCACTTGTGGTTTGGGGACTACCCCACACACATGCATATATATTTCCTCCAAATTCTTAGGGATCCAGTTTCTGTTACTCTGGGGATGGGCAGGGGACTGAATTCTCGTGCCACCAGTGTCCTATGGGCAGCTGCGCCAGTATCAGGTGATTTGTTTCAGGGTCACATAGGCCCTCGAGAACTGTTTCCCAGTGGCCCCGTCTTGCTCGCCACCATCCCTGCTCCTCCTCTCACCTCTGCACACTCTTCCTAAGGACCTGAAGAAGCCACACCAGTCCCCAGCACGCTCCCTGACCCCCCACTCCCATCCCCATGGCCTGTGCTCTTGGCTCCCTACCCCTGGGACCAGAGATTGAGTTCTTTAGTGCCCTGCTTCTCAATTTAGTGCAAAAAGTCCCCTGGGGGTGCGTCCATGGCAGTGCGTCTGCAGTACTCAATTCCCCAGGATAAGCAAGATGCCTGTTCCTAGAGAATCATGGTTATTGTAAGACTGTTGTGAGGGGTGGTGGAGTTTAGGTACTTTAACCATTTAAACAACTGTTTTCGTGTTTGAGTATACATAGATGTAGTATAGAAAGAAATGAAAAGCTTCAAAGGGGCGGCTTGGTCTTCTAGTGCCAGATTTCCCCTGAACAGGGCTGGGCACTGCTGTGTTGGGAGAGCGTGGCAATGAGAACCCATCAAGGAAAGAAACAAGCCCGCACAAGGCACAAGTCTGGGAGGGGACCCAAGCGAGGTCACACAGCCAGGCGGTGGAGGGCTGGGCTCCAGAGGCCGACGTCTGGGTTCACCCCAGTTTCCCTACTTTGTACCTGGATGACCAGGTAAGCTCCTGACTTCTGTGTCTCCGTCTTCTCATCTCAGAATGGAGCAATGTTTATCTTAAGGATTCTGCTTTCAGGATTAAAGGGAATAATGCCCCTAACAGAACTTATTGCACCACTGGCAGGTGATGGGAGCTGAATTCACAGGGCCCACTACCATTATCAGGGTCACAGGGCTCCTGAGGGGAGCTGGGACAGCATAGGTCCTGCTCTTTTTGTCTCTAGAAATGAGCTGGGAGAGGGAGTGAGCATGAAATTACCAAGTGTGCCCAGAAGGCCGAGGGGTGGTGAGCTGCAGCGATGGGGTCAGCTCCAGGCTGAGCGTCTGTGGCTCTGTGGGCCTGGATGAGCCCCTGCACGGGCAAAGGAAAACTTGCAGATGCCCTGGAAGGTGGCTAGCCTTACCCTCGGCAAGGCAGCACTTGCGAAGCAGGAGCTCTCATGTGCGGTTACATGTATTTTCTGTTGACAGTCAAAAGAAAAAAAGGAATCTTTTCAAGTGGTCCACCTGCAGACAAAAGCTTTCAAGCAATGGGGCAACTTAGTGTGGAATGATGGGATCAGCACTTGATTCACCTGATGTGGCTCTTCTGGTGAATCCTGCTCACACTTCATGAATTTGCATGTGCTAGGATTAAGAGCAGAAACAAATAAACCAAAACCTCAGTCCTGAAAGAGTGTGAGTTAAAGGGAGTGGCCCGCCCAGTGCAAAAGGGTGTATTCCTGTTGCTTGAATGAAATACAAAACCAGATTGTACTGGCTAAGAGAAATAGGAGTTGGGACTAGGAGAGTCCCCCTCTATCCTCCACCCCCAACTCTGAGAACAGCTTTCTTTGTTGAGCGAATACACCTGAGGCAAGCTTTCTTCACCCCTCCTCCCACTCACAGTCAGGTAAGTCCTGCCAGATGCCCCAGAGGGAATAAAGAGTCCAATGATAACTCACAGACTCCTACATGAAATCAAAGCTTTGCTCACATCTTTTCACTGGAATAAAGAAATGAAATGGGCACTGCCCTCAGAGATGCCAGATCAAGCCCACGTGTTGGGATTTTCTAGACAGAAAATCATTTATTTTTGGTCCATTTCAATATTTATAGCAGTGCACATGTAAATCATTTCAGCTCCCAATTGTTGGAGCAAATTAATCTTTCACAAGCCACTCAGCAGCGAGGTTAGAAGATAAACAGTAGGTGAAACAGTACACGCTCCCCTGTATGTGAACCTTCCTGTTATAATACAATAAATGCCTACATTTGAGCTCACTACATCCAATGAGTGCCACTCTCTCCATTCACGTGGCAGCCCCAGCTGCCCCCTGCTACCTCTGCCCTGCTGAGGGAGTTCTCTGATCAACCACCTGGGTGGGACATGCTGCCATTTTCAGTTTGGAAAGAAAAGCCTGTAAATCTGCTTCCTGGGAAGACAGACATTGCTGAATTGTTATCTGCCTCCAGAATGCAGAAAACATCAATTTCATTGCAGCTCATCAGAGTTGGAAACACCTGCCACTTCCTTTCTCAGTTGCAATTAACATGCTGCATCTCAACATTGATTGTTTCCAAGCAGCCTTACACTGCCAAAGTCAAGGTTTAAATGAAAGAGTATAACCTGATATTATTTTTCACGGTTTTAGAAACATGAACACACTTGTGTTTTTATTGCCAAAGAAGCACTACAAATAGTTGGGGGGATAAGTCTTTGTACTTGAGATAAACGTGAGTAGAATAGGTTGATGCTTACAATAAAAATCATTCTTTATTCTTGTATTTATTTGGAGTTGTACTTATTTATCTTTGAGTTTACTTGTGGGTAGAGGAATAATGTTATATCTGTATTTTTCACCTAGCACAGGGCTGCTGAATCCCATGGTTATTTGGAAGATGTTTATTAAACAAATAAATAGATGAATGGTTTGGGAGAGCAAGCTTAATTTAAGAACTGTCCTCTTGGTCCAACTTACATAAAATTCTGAAGTTTTAATCATGAGCCTTTCTTTCAAGTTAAAAGCTGTGTGAGGTTATGGAATATGACCCGAGGCTGGGGTTTTCTGTTTCATCCTAAACGGTTCAGCCTTGATCCCAAGTGTTATTTTATGGAAAAGTAAAGGCTCCGTCTGTTTTCAACATGATCCTACTCATACTGCCTACACAGAAACTTTTCAAATGCTACAACATTTTACCTTTTGAGAGTCTCAGAACATTCTCTGTTGTAATCATTTAACATAGTTCAACAGCCACAATATTTATGTCCTTTGGAAATGATCATTAAAATGGTTTTTAAGTACTGGGAAAACTGAAAGCTAGAGTAAGGAGAAGGCTGTTAAATATAAGGTTTATGTTTTAACTTGGCCAGATAAGACTCAGCCTTACACCACAGAATATAATCTTTGGAAGAGAAAATGAGCAAATTTCTTCTCTCATCTATTAACAGAATACTGGGGCCAAGAACCACCTTCTTTTTTGGCCCTCTTGGGAAAATCTTCTTTTAAGACTGAAATAGAACAAGTTAAAATAAGTGGTACTTAATTCTTTCACACAAAACCAACCCAGACATGACACATTTGAGCATCATCTGTTAAATATATGCAAGCATCAAATGATGACTAAGCTTGAATATTTCTACCCATTCTGGAAGGAAAACTGAAGTTATGTCTTTCTTAAAATGAATTAACATTCTGGTACATCTGTAGTCTTACCTCTAAATGTCTGATGGCAGAAAGCATTATTTTGACTATCTCCATAAATCTTTAATACTATATAACTTAATGCCTCAAACCTCTGGGTTATTTGTATATTAAATAGCTTATTTACTGATAGCTTAGTGTTAATAGGTCTTCTCCAAATTATAACACAGGAAAACCAGAATTACGAGGAAATCACCTTAACCATTTCCACCAAATATATAAATAAATAAAAATAGAAGTTTTCAGAGAGAGAGGGAGAGAAATAGATGCTTGCATATATTTCCTAATAATAGAATTCAGGCACTAGAAGACCTGATCATGTTAAAAAAGAAAAAGGAAGGAGAGAAGAAAGAAAAAGAACCACAACCTTTAGAACTTGGTATACCATGGAAAGGTTGCGTCTTAATACTATCCAGAACGGTGGCTGACTCTGGAAACGCAGGCACACTTCTAAGTTCCAGCCTGATCAGCTGACCAGATTGTCGTGTATGGACAGCATCTCAGACAAAAGTGGATTATGGGTCAACTTCTATTGAGGAAAGTTAGCTCTCCAGGCAGTTGCAAAGCACCATTTGTCCAACAATACATACATTTAAACACTTGCTGACACGAGAGAGGCCAAACATACAATGACTTCTTCAGTCTCCCACTTGTCAATGATGGACTGACTCCTCAAAGAGTCTCACTGAGGGAAAATAATCAAATACTTTAGAACAACAAATCACCATTTAAAATCTTTTCTTTGGTTTCCATATGAACCATCAAAATGTCCCAGGAATCCCATGTCAGTGCACAAACTCCATCTCCCAGCTTTTTTTTTTCCCATGGAAAATGCCACCAAAAAAAAAAAAAAAAATCCTTTATCCAATTTGGGATTTGGTGAATGGGGCCCCTGCACCTCACTCCACCTTGAAGGCAGAAGTGGCCTTGTCTTGTCCTGTGGAGTTCCTGGAAGCCCCTGTAGAGAGTGTCAGAGACATTTCTCTGTTTGGACCTAAGGAGACCACCGCTGAAAAGCATCCTTCACCCTTGATCACTAGAATGTTCACTTTCAGTAGCAGCATCAACCTCACTAATATTTTATCAACAAATGAGTTTTCCTTTTTGCCATTACCAGCAGATATAAAAAAGTACTTCAAAATTCTTCTTTTTTTAAAATATTGGTTCTGTCTTTAAAAATTATTCATCTTCTAAAAATGTTTTTCACTATATTCTGGGGAAATAAAGAGAGTGCTCTGAAAAAAAAAGAAAAAGCTTTTCTAAGCCAACAGCATTTGGTGAAAACTAACAATCCTGCTGGTATGAAGTTGAAGTTTTATTTCCTTTTTTCTTTCTTTTTTTTTTAATAAAATTAAGGCTCAAATGTTCTATTAAATTCTCATTGCTTATGTATATTATATTAAGGCTTATAAATACACCTGGTGAATTAAATTCACCCTGGATTGAATTAACACCTGCTATATGAGTTATTTGCTTTATGTAATCAGTAATCTCAAGGTTTCTTCCCTTTCTCTGGAAGCACAATTTAAATATTAACCTAATCTTTAAACAGTGGCTACTTCTTTCTGACATTTGAAAACCAGTCACCCGTGCAAAGAAAAGGCAAATATGGATATAGTAATGAAAAGGCAGCTTCTTAAAAATCTTAAGATGTGTAACTCAATGAATTGGGAAGAGAAATGATGAAAGGAGCAGGAAAACTGATCTCTGTGTCACTCTTTATAGAAAACAATGCTGATTATCTGCCAAAGTCATCTTCAATCTGAGAGACCAGCTGAAGTTGACTGCCTATTTCAAAAGAGTCTCGATATTTTCTTCATAATCATCTCTGGAAGTATCTTAGGCAGCTGGAGTACATACGAGAGAATCTTAATTATTTCAAAAAATACTGCAGCATGGTATAAGTTACGTTTCAGGTCTAACATCCTTTGAAAGGAGGAACGAGTGAGTGTGGGGTGCTTGGCCTGATCTGGTCGTCAGCTTGCTCCCCGTGGGGCCTGCTCACGTCCTGCTCAGCTGACAGCCCCGAGAGAATATAAAGCTTTCAAAGTGCTGGTCTTCGGCCTTCTCTCTGATGCGTTGTTCCTCTAAGGAATCCACCAGTTTGTCCCTTTGCTCAATCACTTGCATCATCTCCGTGAGTATTTCTTGCTCTTCATTCAGATCATTCTCATCTTTCTGGCTCTCTACAAAAAGAAACAAAACAAAACAAAAAAACCAATAACAAACAAAAACGACACATTGGACTTTAGGTAACATTTGACCACAGAGGAGCTTTTGGCAGGGGTGTTCTTTATTATTCTGGACTTGTTCTGCTCTTTAATTTCTAAGGAGAAAACAAGGAAATGAATTTAACACCGGGGACCTGCCCTGCAAGACACAGATTAGAAAGGTGGCCGCTTTGTGCTGCTCTCAGCTCAGTTTTCATCTCGAGACTCTATATAAAGCAACAGGGAAAACCCCTTTGTGAGAAAAAGGAGTTCATACCAGCCAAGCCCTGCCAAGCCCTCCCACCTGTCCTCCCCTCCCCAAAAAGAAGCCAGCAAACCAAGGGCGGTTTTCCCTAAACGCATCTGAGCTACAGCAGAGCAATCTGTGAGAGAAGTTTCTAAGTAAACCGTCTGCATCAGTGGATGTTATTTCAATGACAAGAATCCTGTTTTCATTTGCAGTTAATAACACATTGCAGCCTTCTGAATAGAGACCAGGCTGCTGCCAAGTGAGGCTGAGGCTAGCTGCTGGGGGGACGTTTCCAGACTGTGACTAGGCTGCTCCCTTTTGCCTTCTGAGTGCATGACCTTCTTCCTAATTGGCCCGAGATGTTCAACTGCCTGGGGAAGATACGATTTGTTATAAAAGGAAGGAAAAGAGTAAGAAATTGGTAGTAATGACTTTCTGACACTCAAAATAGGATTCTCAAGGCAGATCTTAAGTTTTGTCAGATTATTGCCTTGGGAGAAGACTTTATGTATTATTCCATTAACCCCTCTTGTTTAATGCATGGGGACGAGGCAGTGAGCTGGATCCCAGAGTAGAGATGGTACCACTGTCTCTTGCCTCAGGCTGTGTTCTGAGACTGGCATCAGGAATAAGGGGGACATGACAAAAGGGAAATAAAGAGGCAATATTGCCTTCGCAGCTCACGTTTTATGGGAGGGAGGAGCAAGAGGCAGGAGAAACTGAAGGTGGAGCCCTGGGCTCCAGTCTCTCCACTCTGGGCCTTGGAATCCTCCAAGGGGGCTTCTATCCTATCATTTGATGGGAACACTGGGGGCCAAGGGACCCTTGCCCTGACCCTTGCTTGGAACTCCAGAAAGTCATCAGTTGGAAAGGCACCCTAGGTATAAACATGGGACAGGCGAACTTCATGGTTGGGCAGAGAAGAGGGGTCTGGGTGGGGCTCCCCAGATCCTGAGTTGCTATGTGTGGCACACAGAGGCAGTGGCCAGAAGTGTCCACTTGGCCCAGAGGTGCAAAGGTCGCTGGCCACTGGGCTGGCCACGGTGCTCCTTCTGGTGAGGGATGAGGTGGCCCCACAGTGCAGACTGTCTGGTAGACTGTCTGGCCAGGCTGAGTGGAGGATGCATGGAGGCGAGGCTGAGTAAGGCTAGGAGTGAGGCTCCAGGCACGCTGAGAGGATGGCCAGGCTATGGTCACGCCAGCCACACACCTGGCTGCAAATGGCAGCAGCGTGCAGCCTAATGACAGGAGACAACTGCATGGGGGTCAGTGGATCGGACCCATCCACACCAACTTCCAGTGCTGCAAAGTCACGCAGACCTGCCTCTCACTAACACCTGGTGGTCACCTTTAAGGATCGAGCAGATGGAAGGGGTGGCAATCTGCAAGGCTGAACATTTTCATCCCAAAGAGACTGAGCATTTCCTGGAGGGACTTTTTAAATGTTTGCATCAGACTAAGTTTACCAGAAAAGCATATACTTTTGCTTTATTGACTACACCAAAGCCTTTGATTCTGTGGATCACAACAAACTGTGGAAAATTCTTAGAGAGGTGGGAATACCAGACCATCTGACCTGCCTCCTGACAAATCTGTATGCAGGTCAAAAAGCAACAGTTAGAACTGGATGTGGAAAAACAGACTGGTTTCAAATAGGAAAAGGAGTATGTCAGGGCTGTATATTGTCACTATGCTTATTTAACTTATATGCAGAATGCATCATGAGAAACGCTGGGCTGGATGAAGCACAAACTGGAATCAAGACTGCTGGGAGAAATATCAATAACCTCAGATATACAGATGACATCACCCTTATGGCAGAAAGTGAAGAAGAACTAAACAGCCTCTTGATGAAAGTGAAAGAGGAGAGTGAAAGAGTTGGCTTAAAAGTCAACATTCAGAAAACTAAGATCATGGCATCTGGTCCCATCACTTCATGCAAATAGATGGGGAAGCAATGGAAACAGTGAGAGACTTTTTTTTTTTTTGGTCTCCAAAGTCACTGCAGTTGGTGACTGCAGCCATGAAATTAAAAGATGCTTGCTCCTTGGAAGAAAAGCTATGACCAACCTAGACAGCATATTAAAAAACAGAGACAATATTCTACCAACAAAGGTCTGTCTAGTCAAAGCTATGGTTTTTCCAGTAATCATGTATGGATGTGAGAGTTGGACTATAAAGAAAGCCGAGAGCCAAAGAACTGATGCTTTTGAACTGTGGTGTTGGAGAAGGCTCTTGAGAGTCCCTTGGACTGCAAGGAGATCCAAGCAGTCACTCCTAAAGGAAATCAGTCCTGAATATTCACTGGAAGGACTGGTACTGAAGTTGAAACTCCAATACTTTGGCCACCTAATGCAAAGAACCAACTCATTGGAAAAGACCCTGGCACTGGGAAAGATTGAAGGCAGGAGAAGAAGGGGATGACAGAGGATGAGATGGTTGGATGGCATCAGCAGTGGGATGGACATGAATTTGAGTAAGCTCCAGGAGTTGGTGATGGACAGGGAAGCCTGGGATGCTGCAGTCCATGGGGTTGCAAAGAGTCGGACACGACTGAGTGACTAAACTGAACTGACTGAAGTTTACCAGAGAGGGAGTTCCCTTTCCTTTCCTCCTTCCTTCTTCTTTTTCTTCTTGCTAACTAGTGGAATGAAGCTTTTGTGCAAGATGACAAGGCAAAATGAAGAAACTACATTTTTTGGTACACCTTGGAAGAGTAAGAAAATGTATAACCATCACTCTTCAGTAAGAATTTTTTTTAAAAAGATTCAAAAGTGGCTCATGAGTCTTTTGTGATATGTATTTTACCACCCTGAGCCAGAGTAAATTAAAAATTTTTTGAGATGTATAAATCAGATCTTAGTTGCCTACTATGATTTGTTAATTTAGGTATACTTCAGTATTCCTGCCCCTTATTTCATTATCAACACAGAGAAATTAAAAATTTCAACCTCAATTTTGGTTTGTCATTGGTGGAAACATCTGAGCCCCTTCTGACAATTAAAAGATGATGTATACTACTTTTATCAGTTCTATACAGAGCAATTGTATAAAGATTTTGATAAATAATCTGCCTGCAGTGTAGCAGACTCAGGTTTGATCCCTGAATTGGGAAGATCCCCTGAAGAAGGGAATGGCTACCCACTCCATTATTCTTGCCTGGAGAATTCCATGGACAGAAGAGCCTGGCAGGCTATAGTCCATGGGGTCATAAGGAGTCGGACATGACTAAGTGACTAACACTTTGGCTTCATATTACCACTTTTATCTGTTCTGTACGGAGCAGTTCTATAAGGATTTTGTTAAAAATAGTTTTCTATTGCTGTAAAGAGACAATCTACAAACACTATTATGTGAGACAGAATAGGAGATCCTGAGTCTGTAATCTGTTCCCAAGTCATAGCCCCATCATTTACCTTGAGCATGCTTTTTAAGTTCTCAGAGACTCAGTTTTCCAATCTGTAAAGTGGAGTAACATATCTGAGAATGATCATGATAACATCTCATATTTACTATTGTTCTGTACCAGGTAACCCTATAGGTAGGTGTAATATATGGTCCATGATGTATACAGAAAAGATTTAATTTGCTCTTTTAGACTTTGGTCTCAATGTAGGAAAGCCATGCATGGATCTGGCCCCCATAAACACACAGGCACAAAACAGTGACTATGCCTCATGGGTTGGAACCAATAAGTCAGTATATGGTATTAGTTTATTCCAACTCTCCCTCCATCTTGGTGGAAATAATTTTCTCACATGTGAGGCCCTGGCCCAGTTGTGGTAGGAAGGATGTGTCCTTTCCCATCTTCGGTGCCTGGTAGAACCATACCAGCCTTCCTCTCACTGTGGAAACACGAACATCATGGCCCTCATCTCACTGTGTTATAATTACCGGTCTGAGTGCCAGTCTCCCCAGGGAGGCCACAGGACAGGGCTGCTCTTCTCCATCTGCCAGGCCCACTCTAAATTCTCAACAAACGTTTGTTAAATGAATGGATGGATGAGTGAATGAAGCTGTGAATGAATGACTTCACTCCCGTTAGCACATGGGTTGGGATGGAGCAAAATGCTGCTCTCCCAGCCCTAGTGAGCAAAGCAAGGAGGGACTTGCTGGGCTCTAGTGGGGGCAGAAGCAGCTGGCTCTGTGCCCCCTCTGGCTCCCAGGCTGGTGGCACCAGACAGGAAGAGTACTCTGCTCTACAAAGTGTAGCATGTTCTGGTCAAGTGTCTGCATAGGAAAAACATCTTTAACAAAGGCCTGAAACACATCACCGTACTCACCTTCCTGGAGCATTTTCTCTCTTAATTTCTGCTCTAGTCTGCTTTGATGATCTTCCAGTTCTAGTTCGTGGGCCCTGGGAATGAGAAAACGTTCAGACTTTGTAAATACTGAAGACCTGTGTAGAGATATTGATTAATAAACCCATTGACCATAGCAACTGCTTTCCTTTTCCCTTATTAAGACTGGGGTCTTGGAATGCCTCTAAACCAGAAGTTTTGCTACTACTGCTGCTGATACCTTGAACTCAGTAGATACTGAAGAGCAGCTGAAGTTTGTGATGTGATCCCAGTGAACTTCTAGAAGGCCACACTGGAATGGATCATGAAGAAATGACTAGAATGGTAGAAGCAATGACAATCTAAAACTCCTCTCTTTTAGGGGCAACGTGACTTCAAGCATCACCTCTAACAACTCCCAAATCTTGGACTGTGGTAAGCAAGAAAACAAGGAGGAAACAGGAGTGAGGCATTTTGTCAGTGGAGGCAATAGTACTCAGACAACCACCCATCTGGTTGTAGGCAATGGTGAAAGAAGAACAGTGATGCTTTAGAGGAGTCAAGCTAGAGTGCTGACTACTCAGTGTGCCCACCAGCAAAGTCAAGAAGTCAGCTTTCGGTGAAAGTCAGATGGAACGTCATGACCTTTCAGTGCTTGATGATATGCCATGTAAATTACAGAACTTGTGTCAGCTCCCCACATGTTGGGCCATGTGGTAATGTAGAGGTTCCTCCAACCTCTGGGAATGCAGCCCTGGAGTTCTCAGGAGAAATGAGGGCCACAAACAAATGCGGCAGGGGTCAGAGGTGAGAGGTGAAAGGTGAAGTCACATGAGCCCTAAAAGGGAGACAATAGAGGAAAAAAAAGTTTGAAGACAGGAGCATGGGACTGCCTACATTTAGAAGCTAATCAAAAGAGATAGAAGTAGGGAAGAAGCAAGCAGAAGGTAGGAAGGATATACAGCATCACAGAAACCAAGAGAGGCAAGTTTTAGGAAAGAGAGGGGTCAAGGCTGTCCATTGCTACAGAGACACTGGAAAGGGTGAGGACTGACCCTCGGGCCCTGGGGCTTCCCTTCCAGCTACAGCTGCAGGCTGTGTGCGTATCTGCTACAGCACTGGGTCACTTTACTACACCCTGTTGTTGCTGTTATTACTTGGGCCAAGGTCCATACTTTGTTCAATATTCTGCCTTTTGTTACTGACACTGAACTTCCCTTGACCCACTCTAGCTCCCAATAGAAATGCACCACTCAGATTTTCCTTTAAGAAAGGACTTTGTGGAAGGAGTGTACTGTGTAGTAAGCTGACAGCTGCAGCAGAATCCACTTCAATGTGCTGAAGCCACACTGTCCCCCAGCACAGCGGTGGTGCTGGAGCTTGGCCATTTCTGCCCCACTTTGGACTCCTCGGATGGGCAGCCTTGGCTGGTGCTCCCTTTGGCCTGGCTCAGATTTTTCTCAGGGCTGCTCTGCAGTCTGAAGCTCCTCCTGCTAGTCCTCCTCCCCTCCCCTCTCCTTTCACAGGTGTCAGGACTGCAGGGAGGTCTGAAGATTTCACTTTCATTCCCGCTCCCTTTTTCCTTCCTTCTGTTATATCTCTTGTGCTTCTAATTCTGTCCCGGTACCTGCTTTCCCAAGGGACTCAAAATCACACACCAGTCTAAGACATTTCTCCTTGTTCACCCAGGCCTTTCTCCAAACTAGAAGCTGTCCTCTACCAGAGCTCTTGTCTGGCTCACACTCCAAGTTCTCCTCCTTGGACTCTTTTGGAGGAGAACGTTCCCTCTGACAGCGTACCAGTAAGGGAAGCCCCAGTCACCGAGCAGTCACCATCCCCCTGACCTTCGTAGGTAGGGCCTGTGCACTGAACACTCCTGCTACAAGTCTTCACAGAGCAATTGCTGTTTTTTTATTTTTCTCATGCTGTGTGCTTGCATGTCCATCTCCAAAAACCATGAGATCCTTGAAGGCAGGGACTGGGGCCTGGTTCATCTTTACTTCCACAGTACCCAGCACAGTTCCTGGCACAGAGATTATGCTTGATAGTTGTTTGTTGAATGAATTTTATGATTTAAATCTAGCCCAAAGGCAGATGGTATGGTTGTGTAAAAAGGGCTTTGTGGTCAGGTGGATGTGGACAAATTACTTTGCTGAATCTCAGCATGTGCATCAATATAAAAAATAGTAATAGAAAAAATAATTACAGATGAGCCCTGCCTCCCCACGCCTGGCATTTCCTTCCATGTCAGTGGCCCTTGATGAGTATAAGTCCTGGCTGCTTCTTTCCACTTTCACTCTTAGATTCACTCTCACCCCAGGAGTGGTAAATTTGGGAAGAACAGGGAAACACAGCTGACTCCTCACCTGGGATCAGCCTGCCTGCAGCAAACATGTGTTCCCTGGGTACACATCATGTATAAATACACATATTTATACACACATATGTAATGAGCCAAAGTAAAATATACTCTGGATCACTGCCAACAATGTTTAAAATCAACTGCTCTGGGGAATTCTCTCTACTCTGACAGCTACTGATTAAAAGTTCTTTTGATAAGGAATAGATTATAGAAATTGTACCTCCCCATCCGTGTCTCAGCCTGTATACCTACCTGCCTACTGAATATCCCACTCACTACTAAATTCAAGTTGCTCAAAACAACTAGCTGTATGTTAAATATGAAAATTGTTAAGAGAGTAAATTCTAAGAGTTCTATCAGAAAAAAATGTTTCTATTTCTTTCATTTTGTATCGATATTTTTGCATGAGATGCTGGATGTTCTCTAAACTTCCTGTGATAATCATTTCATGATATATGTCAATCAAATCATTGCACTATATACTTTAAACTTACACAGTATTGTATGTCAATCACATCTCAATAAAACTGGAAGAAAAAAAACCAACTATAACTTTAAAAAAAAAGTGTTCTCTTACTCTGAGCCTTGCTAGTGGTCTAGGGCAAGATTTCCCACCTTGACACTACTGAGATTTGGGGCTGGATAATCCTGTGATGGTGAAGGAAGTGGGGATCCCTGTGGAATGTTCGGTAGCACCCTTGACCTCTCCTCTCTAGATATCAGTAGCACCTCCCAGTTGTCTTAGACAAAAATGTCTTCAGATATTGCCAAATATCCCTGGAAGGAGGAAGCAGAGATGGAAATTGCCCCCAGGTGAGACCCACTGGTCTTAGGTAAAAGCCTTACCCCTGAGAAGCAAGTGATTCACTATGCTCTGTGACTAGGTCGGTAAGTATGTCTAATTCTGAAGTTTGGTTCCATGGTGAACCCCCAAGTGATCCTAACCCCTAGAATCTTTGAATGTGACCTTATTTGGAAAAGAGTCTTTGAGGATGGGAAGTTAAGAACCTTGAGATGAAAATATTCTGGATTATCCTGGTGGGCTCTAAACCGAGTGGCAAGTATTCCTACAAGAGACAAAAGAGCAGACACAGACACAGAGAAAAGGCCGCATGAAGATAGAGGCAGAGTCTGGAGAGATGCAGCCACAAGCCAAGGGATGCTTGGAGCCTGCTGAGCCAAAGAGGGAAGGAAAGATTCTTCCCCAGAGCCTGGCCCCACTAACATCTCAATTTCAGTCTTCCAGAACTGTGAGAGAATACCTCTCTGTTATTATAAGCCACCCTGTTTGTGGTAACATGGTAGTCCAGCCCTAGGAAATGGATATAGTTAGCAAGATTTCTTGGACTCTCATATTTAGCCAAACTAGCCATGATCAGTAATAAATGGTTTAGTTTAACATTCCATCTGTTTACCCAGTAGTCTTATTTCTTGCCCAATTCAGAATCCAGGCAGAGAAAAGGGATAGAATTTATTAGACCCCTTTAAGACTCCCAAAATTATTTCTCAGGGTTGGGTGAAAATGAAATGAGTCAGCATAAGTGAAAGCACCCAGTACAACCTGTGGTGCTTAGCCAGTTTATATTAAATGTTACTTTCTTTCCCTCCAGGATGATGACAAGTAAAGTGACTCTCAACTTTCTCAGAGTGCAGTGAGATCCATCTCTACTTTCTGATCTCCCAGCCAGACTGCAGCCTCTTATCCAGAGGACAGCCAGACAGATGTCCACCTTCAATATATTAAAGCCACAAAGAATGGTCAGGCAGATCTCAGCAAGCCCTTTCCGTCGTTCACACTCAGAGGCCAGGCATATGCTTCCCCATTGAGGATGTGTGACTGCAGGTGGGTCCCCCCTGCCCTGGGGGGCAGAAATGGACTGCAAGTACCTTATCGACATGCCCTCCAGCTCCAGACCTATTACCTGAAATCATTTTAGCCATAGGACTCCACAGCAGAGAACAGAAAACTGAAGACTCTCTGTACTAATGCCAGCATGATATGCAAGACCTCAAATACCAATTTGTCTCAATCACAATTCTGTATGCACAAGGAGAAAAATCCTGGGACTTCAACTGAGGAGGGTGGGCCATCCCACTGCCACCCCCCTCCCCCGCTTGCTTTTAGGCCTCACTGTTATCCGTGTTGCCTTACTTACATGATCAGGAGCTCTGACTCATATCGCATTAATTTATTCTTCTCCAGAACCAGCTTAAGCCATTCCTGCAAAAGCTGTGCTTCATCCTGTGTGCCTGAATCTGCTTAAGAAATCAATGGCAAATGGGTTAGATTGGCATTTCTCTTCCCATGATCAAACTGCTTTGAAGCTACTTTAGGGGGCCATGTTTGTAGCAAAAAGGGCTCTGCAGGTGGCAGCCCCCTGATGGCCTGTTGAAGTCTCAAGGTCATGGGCATAACAAATAAAACACACCTGTGCATGCTCTGGGACAGTCCTCTTGGACATTTAGAGCATGAATACTTTCAGTTCGAAGGGTCATATACCCTTGACAATGGCCTGCCACACTAATGACCCTCCTCTGAATATTTGAGTGTCTTCCATAAAATTTCTATATATTTGTATATCATATCCACCACCAAAGAAAGCCCTAATAACCCTGCTGGTTACTCTCTCCTCCTCTTCTGAATCGAATGCCTACTGAGTGCCCAGGTGGTGCTCCCTTCATGGGGCAAGAAGGTTCACATACCATTTGGTTACAGAAGAATGGTAATTGGCATTTTGGTTTTTTTGCACAAAGAAAAGCCAAATGATTAGAGGGGGAAGGTTATTAGCTTTGAGTCTCATAGGGAAAAAGTTTTATCCATACATGCTTATAACTTAGATTATGACCTTTATTCCTTTATTAAACAGAAGAATTACCATGATAAAATTCACATTGCTTTTATATATTTAGTGTTAGATGCTAAATGTTTAGATAATAAAATGTTAAAATTTGGGAATGTTTGAGAAGTAGTAACATCAGTGGCTTTCCAGTATTTCACCCTGAAATGGAAATACAAGCTATGTTGCAAAGCTCATGGCCATCCTCCAAGGATTTAACTTGGTAGGTCCCATTGTTGTTGTTCGTTGTTCAGTTGCTAAGTCATGTCTGACTCTTGCAACCCTATGAGAACTGCAGCATGCCAGGCTTCCCTGTCCTTCACTATCTCCTGGAGTTTGCTCAAACTCATCCATTGAGTCAGTGATGCCATCCAACCGTCTCATCCTCTGTCCCAAAGGCAGGGAGGAAAACAGGGCAGTCAGAAGATGTGTGTGACCTTGGGAGAGTT
The DNA here is from genome assembly GCF_023699985.2 of Odocoileus virginianus. Lineage (NCBI taxonomy): Eukaryota > Metazoa > Chordata > Mammalia > Artiodactyla > Cervidae > Odocoileus > Odocoileus virginianus. Next base: position 36,094,485 of record NC_069683.1, on the reverse strand, counting down.
GTTTAACCTCTCAGAACCTCTGCTGCTTCACGGGATAAACCAAACAAGAAGGCACACAGGTAATAGAATAATAATAAAGAGCTGCTGTTTATAATGCAGGGTTACCTGCCAGCCAATGGGCTAAGTACCTTACATGCAATACCTCATTGAATCCTCACAACAAACTCACCAGTAGGTTTCCTTATTATCACCACTTGATGGCTGAAGAAACAGAAGTTTGAAAGATTAGAATAACTTGCTCCAGCTCACAATTAGTAAGTGGCAGAGCCAGGGCTTGAGTTCAGGAGAGCCTTATCCTAAGCTCATACTCTTCTCTGCCTGTATACTCCTCTCCCCTCTTCATTACTCCCTCCCTTCCTCTCACAGCCCCGTAAAGTAAATAAAGCCCCTAGCACATTGCCTTGCACGTTGCAAAGTCATCCATAAAAATGACTTCTCTTTCTCCCTGGCTCCTTGATCATTCTTTTATTGATATGGAAACTGGGGTCCAGAGTGATTGATGTGCAATGTCCCAAATTATATATTTAGTTAATGTACAAACTGGTGTTACAATGCAGAACTTGATTCTGATGAATTCATTCATTCATTCATTCATTCATTCAATAACACCTGTTTACAGAATAGGAGTCGGGTATTGCCTTAGGTACGGGGATACAGTGCTAGATAATGCTACTTATCACCAGAATTTTGGAGATGGTAAGGCATGGTTCCTGCTGAAAAGGGTATTGTTAGATAATCTTTTGGATCAGATAGACCAAAAAGCTAGAATAAAATAGAATATCAGAAAACTGTTGCCACAACAAAAAAAGGACTTGGAATACATAGAAGGGAGGGTTTTCCTGATCAAGATATGAGGCTAGGCTTCCCAGGGGAGGTGGTGTTTGAACTGGGGTATTGAAGAAAGGATGACACTTTGAGAGGAAACACTGAGGGTGGGAGAGAACATTTCAGTAAGAAGGAACAATATGAGTAAACACAAGAGGATAGAAGATGGTGGAGACAGAGGTCAAGGAGGGCGAAGGGGACACAGAGGGTGGAGAATGAGACCTCAAAGCGTATGACCTTCTCATCACAGAGGCCCCTGAATGCCATGCTAAGGCTTCTGCACTTTATGCTGTAAATACAAAGGGACACTAAAGGTCTTTGAGTGGGAGAATGATACCTGAAGCAGGAAGGATTAAAAGGGAAAGAGAAATAAGTGTTATTCTTTCTTAGGTTTCTTGAATGAATGGATGGATGAATGAATAAAAGAACTTATAAGCCCGTTGAGTACCAACATCTTCTGAGCATTGTTGGTGGTGCTGAGGGACAGGGATGAATAAGCACTGGCTCCAGTTGTCCAGGAAACTGGGACCTTCAATCCAGTGGGGAAACCAACACCACACAGCCAAACAGGGTACAATGTGCCCCCTGCCATGCAACACAGGAGGGAAGTGATTCATCATGTGTGGAGGAAGTGGGGGAAACCTCAGAGAGGAGACAGCAGGTGAGCTCAGTCTAAGTGGATGGGTGGGAGTTTTCCAGGGGCAGGAGGAGGTGAAGAACAAGGCATTCCAGGGCATTGGTTGCTGAATGGAAGAATAAAATTTATAGACTGCAGATCATATATATGACATAGATGTTAAAAGCATATACTTTAAACTCAGACTTAGGATCCAACTTCCATTCTTTGACCTGTCACTGTGGAGGCTTGAGCTCTTAACAGCCTCCCTGAGCCTCAGTCTCCTCATCTGTTTAAAGATACAATGGGATTGTGCATACAGAGACCTTAACCCAGCCCTGGCACTGAGTATAAACTCAGTAATGGTCATTATTCAAATGATGTAATGCACATGATGGAAGATCACTTAGGAGTCATCTCTCCCAGCCATGGAGGGCACAAAGGAATTTCCTCTCCCACCCTCCGCTCCAGTCTCTACAGTAATTCTCCATGAATGGTGGAATGCCCTGCTGTTCAAGAAGCCCACTGCAGACCTGTGTACTCTCAAGTACTGGGAACTTCTATTGCTCGTCAATGGGTTGGCTATTCGCCACTGAGTCCAGTTTTGCTCTCTGGAGGCAAATAGAGACCATATAACTGTATTTTACATGAAAGACATTCAGATATTTGAAGACTGGTCTCATGATCCACTGTAGTTTTCTTATTTCAGAGTCAATACCTCTAGGTCATTTATAATTTTATCATAAAAGAACTGTCCACCTCTATTTGCCTTCTAATTTCCCAGAACACACCTTAAGAAGAGTCCAGAATCAAACAAAATATCAACAACCCAGAATGGAGAGACACACTTACATCTTCACCTTGTGCCCTGGAATTGAGGTATCCTTTCAGAAGCGGTGTCTTCACCTGGCTCTTCCTAACTTGCAGTTGAATCTTGTCTTTCCACACGAGGAGTGGTGAAGTCTGAGGACTTCATGTTCAATTTGTGCAACTGGTCTTCTTCTAAACCTAATTCAAGACTTACTTGTGCCGTGTTAAATACCATCTTATTTTGTTCCATTAAGGGGAAATCTTTGGGATATTTTATTCACCTGATACATTTCTCCTAGTTTGGGATTTCTGTGAATTGGTAAATAGGGCATCTTCCACCTTCATGTGACATTGAAAAATGAAACATCAGGTGGAACTGGACCAAAAACAGAGCCGTCTATCCCCTCAGGGACCTTTCTTACCCTTTGGGCAAGACTATTCTACAAATTTTAAATGCATGGCACCCAACTAGCATCATCCAGCCCCCATTTCTATACCTTGTCCACTAGGATCTTATAAAAAACCTTAATAACAAGACAATTTTCCAAAATCAAGCTTCACAAAGCCTGCTGTGTCCATTGGCATGACAAATCTCAAAATACCACCCAGAAGAGGAAATGACATTTGTTTTCCACAGCATGTAAGTAAATGGCAGTGGTTCCTAAATTTCTGTCTATTATTATTTCTGTCTAAATATCCACAGTTTCTTTAATAATTCTTTCTAGAATTTTGACAAAGATCAGAACTCATGTTTCTTTCTCATATAAAACTAGAAAATATACCCATTTCTAGTCTTTTGGTTCTGGAATTTTTCCTGAGTTTTCAAAGACTGGGGTCATTTCTGCAAGTTATTTCAACACTGGGGGGTTAACTCGGTCAATAAGCAAATTCTGATTGAGTAAGGTCATATCGAAGACATACTCTATTGTGAACGTATCATCTTTCACCACGGCTGAGAAACCTGAATTCCTCGCTCTCCCATTTCTCTCACCTATCCAGGTTTAATTTCCTCATCTAGATATTTGTTTAACATTTCTAGATTGAGGGCCATTTTCCTTGATTAAGAAAACAGAAAAGCTGAGAGTAGAAAACCTTGCCTCTCCCCAGTCATGTAACATTAAACCATCTGTCTCAGCTCTGGGGCTATCCTTGCCTTGTTCTCAATCCAAAAGAAACAGCACTGTTCTGCTGTCTTGAGAGTATTTTGTTGTTGATTTTCAGATCCAGCCTCTTTGCTACACTCACTTACAGGTTCAATCCAGACTATTATACTGCATTCCATTTCCCTTCTTCAGTCTTTCTTGTGTGTCTTTCTAAAATGTGAGAGTTGTGCAGCCTCATTGATTTCTACTGATGCTGTATTCAAAAAACACAGATTGAACTGAATCAATCAATTTAATTTACTTTCTTGAGTGGAATAATTTGCAATTTTATAGCCTACAGTTTATTTTTAGACTCTTCCTTTCCTCAGTAGTCAAAATTACTTTCGGGGATCTTTGAACATAGAATCAAGTGCAGATTTCTAGGGAATCTGCTTTCCCAAAGCACTGGGTGCAGGTGCCTGGCCCAGGCTTGCCTTGCTCTCAACCCAAACAATGCACTGAGATTTACATCACCTCACTGCCACCCACCAGAGAGCTTCCCTGTAGGTCCTAATGAAGTCTCGAGGAGCATTGCTCCTCACTGCAGATGTAGTAGAGTGAAGAGGCAGAGGGAGTGGGCTTTGAGATTGATCAGACCTGTCTGTCCCACTTACAATATGTGACCTTGGTCAAGTAACCTCACCTCTTTCTGCCTTAGTCTCCTCCCTTAAAAAATGGGGGTGGGGACTTCCCTGGCAGTCCAGTGGTTAAGACTGCCACTGCAGGGGTCATGGGTTTGATCTAAGATTGGGGAACTAAGAGCCCACATGCTGCTTATGCAGCCAAAAAAAAAAAAAAGAGAGAGAGAGAGAAATGCAGTGATCATAGTCTCTGTCTCATAATGGGTTATGGGGGTGAAATGACAAAATGCATGTAAGATGTTGACCACGGTGCTTGGTACATAGTAAACACTCAGTAAATCGAAACATTATTACTACTGTGCTGTTGCTTCTTCCAGCATCTAGTTCTATGTTTCTGCATGGACTATTTGCTGTATCTCTCTAAAACTCAGCTAGAGTGTAATCCCTGACTTGATTACCTACGGCCAAACTTTGTCAAGTAACTTCCCTTGAGATTAATAAAAGCACTTAAATAATAATATGTATAATTTTGTCTCCACGTAAACAGAAAGATCATATGGCTAGATCATCAGCACTTGCTTGGGAGGAAGCCCAGAGACTGCCTACACAGTCTGTGAGCTCAGCCACACCTCCAGCTGGTCTCACGGCTGCTGGGGAACTGGAAACCCTTCCAGGACAGAGAGGTGACTGGCATCTGGGAACCAGGATGCAGCTAGAATGGTGCAACCTGAAGGCGAGCAGCCTCTGGCTATGACGAGAACAGCCCGGCTACCTCACCCTCACTGCCACCCCTGCTGTGGTCATCTTGGACCGGTTCTTCCTCTGTTCCTATGCCCTCGTAACACACTCTCTCCTAGACAAAATGCAAGGATCCTCTTGTTAGGCAATTAAAGTTATCAAAACTCAACATAAAACAACTTTTTACTAATGGGATCATATAAATTGTCCCTCTTGTCCCTAGCGAGCTCTCAAAAAAACAAAGCAAATTTTGTCACTCCCTACTGAAATTCAATGCTCCGCCCCCCACCCCAAACATATACACAACTGAGTTTAAATCACCTAGCCTGACAGCATTTAGTCCCTGCTCACAATAGAGGGATTAGCACTTAACGTCCAGAACTTTTTTCTCAGTGGAGAATAACAGACTAAATGAACAATCTATTCTTTAAAGTCATGGCTTTTTAACCATTTCCTTTCGTTGGTAATGCTGAATGCTCCTCTGTGTATTGGTATGTGGTTTTTCCAAGTTGGTCTTGTGTTGCTCTCTGATTCACAACTATCTAAGTCTTTAGATGTGATTTCCCACCTCCTTAGAATCTATGAGAAGTTCTACTTTGGTTTTCCCTGCAATTCTGTCAATGCCCTTGACATCCTCAGTGATGATCTGGAGCATGAAAGGGCATTAGAGTAATCACAGCTAGAATCCTTGGTAGCAGTGGGCAAGCATCTCCCTCAGATGGCAGGTTTCAGCCTGTGCCTCTGGCTCTCTGGCCTCTGGTCAGCTCTTAGCACCTGTGCACACCCGTGGACTTATTTCATTTCATCTCTAGCCAGGCCTCCTGTACCCAGCACTCTGGGTACTTGATTTCCCACAGCTTCTTACACACGATAGTGGTAATCCACTGGGGGTCTGGTCTGATTCAGTCTTGACAAAAACTGGACACTGGGAAAGTAGGTCATGATTTCATTCTGGGAGTCAAGGACTGCAGCTGAAAACCATAAACTCTAGCCCTTCCTTTATTAAACAGCTTTTTGTTTTTGTTTTGCTTTTAGCTACAAATCTAGTCACCATAAATGAAGTTTTCTTGCTTTTGAATTTTACTGAAATGATATAATATATGTAGTCTTCTACAACTTGCTTATTTTAAATTCTTTCTCTATGTTTCTAAAATGCCTCTATGCTGCTCATTTTCACTGCTGTATTTATAATATTCATTTGTATGTGCCACAGTTAACTGTACTACAGTTTATCCATTTTTCTGTTAATGGATAGCTAGGTTGTTGGTAGTAGTTTGCTACTGTGAACATTGTTGTATATATCTTCTGGTTAATGTGGGTATGAGTTTCTCTGGAATATATAATTAGGAATGAAATTCTTGAGTAGTAGGTATGCAAATGTTCAGCTTTTCAGCATAAAGTCAAATTGTTTTCCAAAGTTTTGTGGCTGTTTATACGCCCACTAACATTGAATAAAAGCTCCCTTTGTTCCTCACCCTTGCCAAATACTTAGTATTATCAGATTTTATAAGTTTTTGAAAATTTAATAGTTTAGCTCACACTGCAGTATAAATTTGCATTTTCCTAATTACTAATGACGATTCTTCTGTGAGACCTAGGACTTCCCTGGTGGCAGAGATGGTAAACAATCTGCCTGCAATGCAGGAGACCTGGGTTCGATCCCTGGATTGGAAAGATCCTCTGGAGAAGGGAATATCAACCCACTTCAGTATCCTTGCTGGAGAATCCCATGGACAGAGGACCCTGGCAGGCTACAGTCAGAGGGGTCACAAAGAGTTGGACACAACTGAATGACTAAAACTATTACTATTCTTTTGTGAAATGTATATTTATACCATTCACCTATTTTTATATGGAGTTGTTTATCTCTTATTGATTTGTAAGCATTTTACATATTCTGGAATACTGGATATTTGTTATATTTATTACACATGTATTTTCCAAATTAGTAGGTTTCCTTTTCTGGTTATATTTGTTGCAAATTTGTTTTTCAAATTAGTGGCTTATTTTTTCCTTTCCTTTATGATGTCTATAGACTACCAACTTGAGGTCTAAGAGATTCTTAACATTTCAAATTAAAGTCTTTAATTTTTATGACATTGATTATATGGTTTAAGATAAGGTTCAACTTCATTTTTTTCCTGTATGGAAAGCCAGCTGTCCCAGAATCACTTATCTCCTGTGAACTGCAATGCTACTGCTGGCTTATATCAAGTTTTCATATATGTGAGATTATATTTGGGTGTGTTGATTGCTTTCAGTGAAGTATTAAAATTGGCTCCATAAAGGATGTGCATATTTTTTCTTAGATTTATTCCTAGGCACATTGTGTTTTTATGCTAATGTAAGTGATATCTTCTTTGTTATTTCATTTTCTAGAAACCAATGCTGAGATATGGAAATGCAATTGATTTTTCTATTTTGATCTTTTTTCCAATCACATGGTATAGACTGACTCTTATTATTTAAAAAAAATTATCTGTACATTCTTTTGGGTTTCTATGTGGTTAATTCTATCATCTGGAAATGACAAAAATTTGTTTCTTCCTTTCCAAACCTTGTGCTATTTTATCCTTGTCTTACTGTACTGGCTATGTCTCCTGTGCAATATTGAATAGAAGAGGTGATAGCAAGCATCCTCGTCTATTACTGATTTTAAAAGAAATGCTTCTAATATTTTAAACATTGCTGTTTAAACAATTAAACAATGCTGTTTGCTACAGGGTTTTGGAAGATATGTTTCAAATTCAGAAAGTTGTGACTCAGCAATTTCACTTCTAAGGGCACAAAAACACCAGTTTGAAAAGATATATGAAGCCTATGTTCACTGCAGCATTATTTACAATAGCAAGATGTAGAAACAACCTGTGTCCATTAAATGATGAATGGATTTTTAAAATGTGGTATATATACAAAATATTAGCCATTAAAGAACAGTGAAATCCTGTCATTTGACAACACGAATGGATCTTGAAGTTACTATGCTATGAGAAGTCACACAGAGAAAAATGAGTACCATAGGATTTCATTCATGTGTGGAATCCAAAAAACAAAACTGAACAAACAAAATAAAACAAAAACAAAGTCATAGATACAGAGATCAGAGCAGTGATTACCTGAAAGGAAGGAGTAGAGGGTAGATGAAATGGGTAAAAGGGGGTCAACTGTATGATGACTAGATTTGTGGAGGTGACCACTCTCTAGTGTATACAGACATCAAATTGTCATGCTGTACACTGAAACTTATATAATACAAAAAAATTTAAGCTTCAAGAAGGCAAAATAAAAAGTTCTTTTTTTGCTGAAAGGTTTTATCCTAAATGAATGTTGAACTTTGTTAAATTATATTTTCTTCTTCTATTGAAAAATCATATGGTTTTCTCTTTAATTTGTTAATATGAGGATTGCTAAGTCACCCTTAGAATGTCAAATTTTAAAATGAATTGAATTAAATGTTCATTATATTCTTTTATCTTTTTGAATCTTTTTTATACCTATGGTTATGTCTGTTTCTTTCACTCATTATTTATTTCTTCTCTTTTATTTAAAAAAATCAATTTAAGAGGACTGCCTTTAGTCTTTTGACTTTTTCAATGAACAAACATTTGGCTTATTTGACCCTATTTTATCTTTATTCTCTATTTCATTTACATTTGTTCATATATTTATTATCTTCTTTCTTTAGGTTTATTTTGTTCTTCATTTTCTAAGTGAAGTTGGACACTTAGCTCATTGATTTAAGCCCTTCTTCTTTTCTAATAAAACTATTTAAGGCGATACCTCTAAGAACCATTTGCACTGCATCCCATGAGTTTTGATCTATTGTTTTCCCTTTCATATTTACTATATTTAAAATTTCAAAGTATCTTTTAAAATACCTTTATAATTTTTTTGACCCAGAAGAAATGTATAGTTTTACTTTCCAAATGCATGGTTTAAAAAAAATACCCTTTGGTTATTGATTACTAAGTTAGTTACATTGTAGTATAGAATGTGGCCTTATAATATAGATTCTCTGAGATTTACTTTATGAACCAACATGGTCAATTTTTATAAATCATCATGTCAACTTGAAAAGAACACACATCCTCTAATTTGGGAGTGCAGGGTTTTATACCTATGCCTAAAAAATTCCATGGATGGAGGAGCCTGGTGGGCTACACTCCATGGGGTCACAAAGAATCAGCCACGACTGAATGACTTTACTTTCTTTCTTTCTTTATTAAAGTTATTAACTGCAGTGTTCAAACTTATAGTAATGTTTTGTCTGTTTGACTCTTATTAATGGAGAGATATAGTAAAACCCTGGTGGCTCAGACGGTAAAGCGTCTGCCTACAATGCGGGAGGCCCGGGTTCGATCCCCGGGTCAGGAAGATCCCTTGGAGAAGGAAATGGCAACCCACTCCAGTCTTGCCTGGAAAATCCCATGGACAGAGGAGCCTGGTGGGCTACAGTCCACAGGGTCCCAAAGCGTTGGACATGACTGAGCGACTTCACTTTCATAGTTTTTACTCCTCCTGCCATGATAATAGAAATTTCTCCCTGAAGTCTTGTCATTTTTTGTTTTATATATTTTGAGGCTGCTATAGGCCCAACATTTTAAACTGTCATAATCTTCTTGGTGAGTTGGTCATTTTAAAATTATGTAGTGATCCTGTTTATTGCTAATCATAGTTTTGTTACTAAATGCTAATTATCTGGGCTTCCCAGGAGGCACTAGTGGTAAAGAACCTGCCTGCCATTACAGGAGATATAAGAGACATGGGTTTGATGAATTTATGCTAGCTTTATTTGTTTTATTTAGCTAGTATATACTTGCCATTTTTTTTTAAACTTTTCACTTATTTATGCTTTGTACATGTCTACTAAATAGCATATAAATGGTTATTGTTTTGATCATTAACTTTCACTACAATTATTGAGATATTTAGACTTGTTTTCTATCATCTTTGTGCTTTCTATCTTTTTAAAAATGCTTTAAAATTTCTGTTTAGAATTGAATTGGGGGTTTGGTTTGGTTGATTATTTTTTCTTATTTCTTCTCCCTGTTTCCCCTAGTTGATTTGAAGTTATACATTTTTTCCTATTCTTTTCATAATTATAGTTAAAATTTAAATAGGCATTTTAAAATATTCTCAGCTCAGTTCAGTTGCTCAGTCATGTCTGACTCTTTGCGACCCCATGGACTGCAGCACACCAGGCCTCCCAGTCCATCACCAATTCCCGGAGTTTACTCAAATTCATGTCCACTGAGTCAGTGATGCAATCCAACCATCTCATTCTCTGTCGTCTACTTCTCCTCCTGCCTTCAATCTTTCCCAGCATCAGGGTCTTTTCCAATGAGTCGGTTCTTTGCATCAGGTGGCCAAAGTATTGGAGTTTCAGCTTCAACATCAATATTTACAATTAACACCCAGGACTGATCTCCTTTAGGATGGACTGGTTGGATCTCCTTGCAGTCCAGGGGGACTCTCAAGAGTCTTCTCTAACACCACAGTTCAAAAGCATCAATTCATTAATTTTTAAATATTCTAACAAAGTCTAACCTTAATAAATATTTTAGTTTCCTTTTAAACAACATAAGGACCCTGGAATGCTTTACTTCTAATCATTCAACTCCCAACTTATGTTCATTTTAGTCCAGTATTTTAGTTCTATCTTTGAAAAAAAAAAAAAAACAAAACCCATGCTATTTTATATTGACAATGTTTTACTTACGTGTTTATTCTTTTTTTGCATTCACCATTTCTTCTTGAATATTTCAGATCAACCTCTTAGGCTTATCTTTTTTTTTTTCTGCTTAAAGCATATTTGCTAGAATTTTGTCTGTAGGTAATTTGTTGATTTGGCTTGAATCTCATTCTGAGTGGCTCACTTTTTTGTGTTTTGGGTGATTTTAAAAATTATTATTATAAGCTCATAGTTTACTGAATTTAGTCTGTCTGAATCCTGAGAGCCTAACCTGAAGCATGGTCTCTGATACAGAATCTACAATTGGTCTTAGAGTTCTAGAGACCTGGCTTAACATGGGAATCCCAAGGTTAGCTCCTCTACTTTTTGTCAGACTTGAGGCAACCCTGGATTTCTGTTTCTGTGTTTGCTTTCTTCCTGGAACTCATAGGTTTTAGCAGATGTTTCTTCTTTCCCCTCTTTCTTGGCCCTGAGAGAATTCTCTCACTTAAAAGTCTAGCAACATCTTCAAAAGTGTCTTGTGTAGTTAATGGGCTTTATAGTATATATTCCACCATTCTCCTGCTCCATACATTTTAAGAACCTCATTCTGTATTCTTGGCGGAGGCAGTCACTTGGGTATTTAATTAAAACAAAAATTTTTTTTTTCAGGTAAAATCACTGTAACAGTGTTTTTTAAAATTGAGGGATGCAAAATTAATTTTATGGGTCATAAGAAGCACTAGAAAATGAGGAGAATAAAAGGAGAATAAAAAATATCAGTCTTTTATAAGTAGCAAAGTTAAAATTATCTCCTGAAACATTGTATTTGATTATATATTTATATGTACTATTAATAACTTGTGATATAAAACATAGACTTACTGCTGTCATGGGCAATTTTTTTGTGTAAAGCAATTGCCTAGAGCACATAACTCTGAAACACATAACTCAATGACCCCAGGATCCATACAATGGAGAGATGACCCAAAGCTTCTTCAAGAAGAGAACCTTAGTCTGGCCCTCACTGGGTCCATCTCTGTAATAAGGCCACTGCTTGACTAGGTAGCTACTGAGGCTGGAAATAGAGGTGACTACATAATAAATGGATTACTGGCATTTGTTGAGAGAGGCAGTCTGCTGTAAATCTTGAGCATTCCTGCATGTCTTCGCTGAGTATGCCAAACAGCAAGGACTAACCATCCTATGATCCTGGGCCACTCCTGCAACCAGTCAAGTAGATTACTTGCTTCCTGGGAAAGGGGCTGGCTTGTTGACTGCTTGCTATAGACGCTGCTGAGTTCCTCTGCTGGGGTACAATCCACTGTGTGTGCCGCTGCCATCTGGGTCTCTCAGACCACATCCCAGCACTTGGATACAGGGCAACTTGTACCATGCTGCCGCTCTTGTCATTTGCTGTGCTGCGAGTAAAAACTCGCTTGCTCTGCTGCACTGAATCTCACTGTTTACTTTCAGCACATAGAGCGTGGCAAACCCATCCAAATTCCTTGGTTGCTTAGCTACCAGCTTCAGAATCTTTGCCATGAATGGCATCAAGATTCGAAATCAGGAGTGTCTGAATTTACTATCTGTGTTCTTTGCAGGACACCTTGCTGTTTCATTATCCAAGAAATAATTATTCCTTCTGTTCCTCAGTGGCAATCAAGATAAAAACCACAGAGTGGAAGCCAAACTACTTCCCTCTTCCACCCTAAAGGTCACTGCAATTTTTCTTGTCATGTATGCTCCTGCTGCCACCTGCTGGCAGCCTCAGCCAGCCTGCTACTTCTGTGTAAACCCCTTCTCTGTGTGAAGGAAAAGCCATCTGACTCTAAGGAAAGAGAAACAAGAAGCTCAACGCAGGCAACCAACTGGTAAGCCTTCCTCAAAGCTGGTAAAGCTATTGGGGAGGAAAAATTCCTATACACTCCTGATCTTAGTTTTCACCAGATTTTACCTGTTTCCAGGTACTGAAAGAAAGCACAGATTCTGTTATTTACTTCGCCTAAATTTGAATGGTGGTCTCCTGCTAAACTGGGGTGTTCTATCACCTTGCACATAACACTGACCACCACGTTGACAATCAAGAAACCAGTATGTAATAGCATTTGACCAAGAAGAGTCTAAGCAGCTGCAAAGCTCAACTTGACCTCCTCACAGAGAGTGAGGCTCAGGGCAATCAGGTCATTGCATATCGTGGTCCTTTACTCTGGGCAGCTAAAACCATCAGGACAATCCATTCCCTCCGTGAAGGACTTCTCACACACACATACAAACACACTCACAAACACACCTTACAGAACATAATGACTTGTTATCTGGGGTGGATTTTTGTTTTTCTTTGTTTCCCTTGCCTTGACAAAATGGGGAAAAACCCTTCCTGGGGGTGGGAGAGCTTATTTCTGACTGTTGGAAAAAGAGAAAGCAGGAATTGTTGTCACGACAATTAGAAGCTCATCAAAGGCTCATTTTGCTCATCAGCCATCATTGCCCTCTGTCCTGCACCCCCGCATGTTCCTCTAATTCAATGCCCGCCTAATGAATAACTCCTAGGAACAAAAGACCCATTCAGACTGGTGCACATCCCTATCGGAGGAGACTTGCATAACTGTCGCAGACAACTCATGTTTTCAGGCCTGTCTCTAAATTTGGTTATTCACAACCTTTATAGTTCAATATTATTGTCTAACTGTGATTATTTTCTAATTATCCTAATAATACCTATTAAATAATTCCCATTCAATCAGTTGAACCAGAGCAGCCCAGGCCAGCTCAAATACAACTTAACCTAATAAGCATCGGTCATTCATTAAGCACCAGGGCAATCTCTTAAAGGGGCTGAGTGGAATATTAAACTGCACAGGAATATTATTGCACAAATGTTATTACAAGTTGGAGTGTATTAATTTCGATGCCTCGTTTGTTCATCTCCTGCTTGGGTTCCTCTGGGGCCGGTGTGACTTGACTCTTTCAGTCTCCTGCTCCTTGTTGATCTGCATCTGTCACCCACACAAGGACAATCAAGGAGAAAAAGGCCCATAAACTTAACAGGGAAATTAAATTACCAAGGATATAAAGGGAATGAACAGAATCCATCTTCTGGCTGGGGAAATACTACCTTTGAAAACACCGTAAGCTGGCTGAGTTTCTTTAGCTGATAACTCAAAATAGCCTTTCTTTACAGTGAGGGAGATTTTTCAGGAGCTTTACAAATTTGGTTTCTAGACTTTAAATTTCAAGCAATAAAGATCAGAGACTCAATTCTTTTAAAAGTGCAGGATATTTAATAATATTTCATAAAGTAATATCGGGTAGCCATTTATTGAATGCCTACAATGTGGTGGGAACTCTTGGGAGACTCTTGGCACACCAATGCCCTTAATTCTCAAAATGATCTAGTAATGTGAGGATTATTAGCCCCATTTTTTACTCCAAGGAACCTGAGGCCAGAGAGGTTAAGTGATTCTCCTAAAATCACACAGCCTAAATGCAGTGGAACAGAATTTGAACACGGGGCTCTTTGATGCCTACCCCACCATGCCATACTGCCTCCACAGCAAACCAAAACATGTCCTAGCTTTGCTGGTTTATCCTTTTCAGTTCTAGGTCTCTCAGTGAAGTCAGCAGATTCCGAAAGACAAGTGCCGAGCCTTCTTGATTGGGAATATGACCAAAGATTTCATTGTATCGAAAGCCCTGACAACAGCTGTAGAGGCAGGCTGTGACCCTCACTCCAAGTAGTGACAAACAGTTATCATTATTGTCAAAAACCCTACTTCCAGTGGGTAGATTTGGGTTCTCATTGTAAGGAAATGCACAGAGTATTGTAAGAAAAGAAACAAATATTTATTAATCATCTCTCTCCCATGCCAGGCACTGTCTCAGGGCTTCCATATACATTGTTTTGGCTGGTCTTCAACATAAATCTGAGTAACAGGTACAATTGTCACTCCCACTTTGTAGACACAGACTGAGGCACAGAGGGGTAAAAGTAACTCAGACCCTGACATCGCCAGAGAAACACTAACCATGCAGCTACTGAAGCTGAAATCATAGGACCTCTCAAGTGGATGCGCCTTTGTAAGGCTCTGGGAGTAGCCCCCAACTTCAGGTCTCACAAAATCTGAGTTTGTATCTGCTAACTTTTTAAGAGAATTAAAGTCCTAACCTTTCTCTACATTGTTTACACGAGTGCACACAGAAATATATGTTTTTCAGTATCTGCTTTTTCATGCTTTATTTTCAAGCTACAGAAGGCTAAAGATATCACATCAGAAAATTAAAGAGACAATGCCTTCAAGTATATGGATGTGTTCACACATATAAATGGGGGCTTCTCTGGTGACTTAGAAGGTAAACAACCCATTTTCCAGTGCAGAAGACATAAGAGGCAAGGGTTCGATCCATGGGTCAGGAAGGTCCCTTGGAGAAGGGAATGGCAAACCACTCCACTATTCTTGCCTGGAGAATCCCATGGACAGAGGAGCCTGGTGGGCTACAGTCCATGGGGTCGCAAAGAGTTGGACACAACTGAGCGACAAACACTTTCATACATATATGTGTGTGTGTGTGTGTGTGTATGTAACTGAATCACTTTGCTGTATACTTGAAACTAACACAACACTGTAATAAAATTCAATTAAATAAAAATGAGACAATGCCCACCACTAAGTCCAATTGATTAGCCACACACTGCTGGATGGTTTCCAAAAACACATAGATTTCTTCCAGTTTTATCCCTCACCCAAAACCCTCTGCCGGCTCCTCATTCATTAAAGCATTTCATGTTTGGCCTTTGCAAGTGATGTTCCCTCTGCCAGAACAGTCTGCTCGCCTCCCTGGTCACCTCCTGTTCCTCTTCTGGTTCCTGTCTTAACAGATCATCCCTTCCAGGTGATTAGCCTGACTGACCTCCCCTCCCCCCCACCCCCATTGAGATCAGTTAGGAACCCCATGATTCTGTCCTCATTCTTCCCTAACGCTTGTTCCCACCACAACCCTCATCCCTCTATACTATGGTTTGTTTATTTACGTCTGTGTCCCTCAATGGACCACACACTTCTCAAAGTCAGAAACTGTGTTTATCGTTATAGAAACATTGTCTCCATGTCTAACATAAGGCAAGCCTTCACCAGATGAATTCTGTTTGCATCTAAGAATCTGAAGCTATCAGTAGAATAGATATCATTTATTGCTTGCCCTTGTGCCAGGCAATGTGCTGATTGGGGAAGATTCCAAGGAGAAGGGAATGGCAACCCACTCCAGTACTCTTGCCTGGAGAATTCCATGGACAGAGGAGCTTGGTGGGCTACAGTCCATGGGGTTGCAAAGAGTTGAACATGACTGAGTGACGAACACAGTACTATACATATATATGTGTGTGTGTGTGTGTGTGTGTGTATATATATATATGTATATATATATAAAATTTCTTCTTTAATCTTTATCTTAGCTCCATAAGATAGGAAACCACTATTATCCACATTTAATAACAGAAAACAAAAGTTCATAAAGGTTTAGAACATGAGTGATCCAAGGCCTTACAGCTGATAAAGGGAGAAACAGGTGGTAAAGGCAGAAATCAGGACTTTGACTCCAAGTCCAGCTTTGAATCTCTACCAACATTGCTTGAAACACTCAACTATTTCTCCTGAATTTATCTTATTCCCTGAATTGCAAGAAAATAGCAGCAGAGAGACTGGACAGACCAGAAACCCAAGGCTCACAGGCCAACTGATGTCCTGGGAATTTCAAACTGGATGACCAGTTTGATTTTGCAAGTGGGAAGCGGCTGCAGATTGAGCACCAAGGCCAGCGTTGAGAGTTCTGCAGTGGGTGACAAGGCCTCACTGCTTTGCCTGGATCGTTAGACCAGCACTCTTCTCAGACCACAGTCCCAGGCCTGAGCTCACTGCACTGGATGCGCCCACAGTGATGCCTACCTGCTTCTCCTCTCAGCGCCTTCTCCAGCCTCACGCCCTGGATCTCGGAAGCCCTCTGCCGCTCCTCCACCTCCTCCAACTGCCTCTGGATGGCCTGCAATGCCAGGATTGTGTGTCATGCAGGAACTTGCAACATGCAGAGTCAAACAAGAGAGACAGTTCTGCCACCTACTTTCCAAGAGGAAGAAGCCCTTTCTCTTGTGTTGCCAGCTCTTTAGTAAACTGGGTAAGAATCTCTGAATTCCCCAAACAACTGGAATTTGATATTTCTCTTCTTTAATATGAAAACGTAAAGCAAGGAGTCTGTGTGTAAGCTCAATCTGACTCCAAGGAGTCAGTCCCTTTGGACCAGGCCAATCATATAGACATGCTGTCAGGCAGAGGCTGCTGGCTTGGGTGGGCAGCCTTGTGGCTGCTGGACTCCTCGGAGCCTCGGCCTCTGACCATGGTCATGGCACAGCTGCTGGAGCTACCGGCCATATTCAGAGTTGGACAGGATCTCCGGAGACAAACACAGAGCATGCTCACATTCCATTTTCCTAAGAAGAACCAGCAGATACCTCCCACGACATTGGAACAGGAGATGGGAGCCAACTCCTAAGGCTGGGTGTTCCTTTTGCAGCCTGCCCTGCCCCTGTCCTGAGCTACAAATTGGCAACCTATTATTTCATTGCACCATTGGGCTTTTTACTGGCTGCGGAAGTGTACTGTGGCTTGTTGCTAGCAGTTACTAAGACAAGACAGAGATGTTTATTTCATTAAGGCATATCCTCCTTAGACTACTGTAGGTACCTATCAAGGCTTGGGGTCATGATGGGCTTTGTATTTACATGTTTGGTTTCCCCACTAGCTATTTCTCTCTTGTGTGTATTAGGAAGGAAAACTAAGGGGGAAAAAATCCCTTTCCTATATACATTTTGTTCATCCCATCAGTTTTCTCTGCTTTTAATCACATGCTGCCACAAGGCACATCTCTTGGCAGAACAGACTTTGCACCAGGCACCTTCAAGGAAGTGGCAGCTGTTTGGGCAGGTATAAGCTGTGTGTCCTTCCTTCCCTACTTTCTCCTAGCTCTGTCTCACTCCTCTTCCTCCTTAACTCGGCCTTGTTCTAAGTCTCCCCTGGAGTCAAATTACAATTGCTGAGGCACCTCTAATCTGTGAAGAGGCCTGAGCAAGGGTAGGGGCAGGGACTCAGCAGCCACCTGGCTTCTTGTCTTAGCTGAGAGTGTTTAAATCCCAAACATAAAATCTGAAATAGATGGGAATTCTAACTAAAACTACTTGTAATTTTATGCTTTCTTCCTCTCTGTCTCTTTTTTAAAAACGATGGTATCTTTATAGATCTGTCTTCCGCTGGTAGAGTATAGCATTGCTAAAGGAAGGGAAACATTTAAATGACTTTATGACTGATTGCTTTGTAATTATGGCTATGTAATTGCTATGGACTGAGCAGTTTCCACCCCACACTAAATTCATCTATTGATGTCCGAACCCCTAAAGTGACTGTTTGGCCTTTACGGAGGTAGGTGAGGTTAAATGAGGTCATAGCAGTAGGCCCTAATCCAACAGGACTGGTGTCCTTACATGCAGAGGAAAAGATACCAGAATTCTTTCTTTCTCTTGCTCTGAATGCACACACACGAAAAGGCCATGTGAAGACACAGCAAGAAGGCAGCTGTCTGCAAGCCAGGAAGAGAGTCCTCACCGGAAACCAACACTGGAGACACCTTGATCTTGGACATCCAGCCTCTAGAGCTGTGAAAGAATAAATTTCTGTGGTTTAAGCTGCCCAGCCTGTGGTATGTCATCATGGCAGCTCAAGCTGATTGATGCAGTCGTCATTCTTTAGAAACAAAAATCTCAAAGATTATACAGGGCGGGTATGGATGCTGCTAGCAGATTAGGACGCAAAAGGCTACTGTGATTCTTCTGTTATCACTGTCTACTGTCTGGAGTAGAAATATCAGGTTGGCAAAAAATCTGTTGGGGTTTTTCCATAACATTTCATGGATGTTTTTCCATGAGATGTTATGGAAAAACCCAAATGAACTTTTCGGTCAACCCAATATAAGAAGAAGAAATTGTTGAGTTTGCCAATCCATTTCATAAAGATATCTTGTTCTCAGATGGAAAAGTTGAAATGTTTCAAGAAAGCCTGTTTCAGAAGGTGAGGATGGACAGAGGGAATTTAATTTTCCCCAACTGCTAGGTGAAGAGGGTGGCTCCTGAGTCAGCCACTGAGAAGAGTAAAGAAGGTTAGATTTAGTGACTCCTTCTTGTCAGAAACAACTTATTGGACTACACAACTGGATAAAGTGAGTTACTGAAGAAGGGGATGTAAGGGTACACTGCATTAACACAAGTGGTCATTTTAGGTCCCTTTGTCCAAAAACTCAACTACTCTTCAAGGCTAGGTTTGGGGTCCTCAGGGACAGGGGAAGTGCCTTGACTTTCTGCTTCATTTTGCAGGTGGGTAGATCAACTTGAGCAAAAATGTTTGCAGTAAACAATTAGGCCAGGAAGTCTACAGCAGAATGGTAGATGCTTATGTGTTCAACTAACCTTGGAACAGAGACAGCCCCAAGAGCTGTCAGTTCAGCAAAGACACTGTCAGAAATTCTAGAGGTTGTATCCTCACAGAGGACAAGACGAAGGCCACTGCGTGTGGCAGTCAGGGCCTGGGATGGTCTCCAAGGCCATGTGTTGGCTGCCATTCCAGCTCACTTTGTAGGACACACGCCTGCAGATGGAAAGGCAGCTGGGAATGGGCCAACTCAACACCTGGGCTCTCTGGCCCCAGAGCCCCACCAGGGACTGAACCACAGCCTTCAGAACAGCCACAAGCCTGGTGCTTCGAGAAGACAGACTGACCTTTTCCCAGCTCAGCTTCTCCAGTTCAATACAGATTTCCAAATGGCTTCCAGACCCAGATCCCCAGCAGCCCAGACCCACTCACTCGTTTGTTTTCTGACCTGAGCTTTATGAAGTCTTTTCAATTCTTCTTGCTTAACCAATTGTTTTGTTGCTTTTTCCAGCTTCCTCCTTCTTCTGAGTGTCTTCCTCTCCTACAAAAAACAAAAAGAAAACTATGTCTAAGAAAAATGGAGTTGAAACTTACAAAATACTGTCACAGACTCTCTCTTCTCCAACCAAACCACTGCTTAACTTCTAGAACAATGATGTCCAACAGAGCTTTCTGCAATGATAGAAATGTTCTCTATCAAGGCAGAAGATTGCTTTCCTTCCCTACTTCACTTTGTACAAATAAATCATTAATAGCACCGGGTTCTCTGTGTGCCTGGGCTAGTAGAATACAGAACACTCAGAACTGAGGCATTTACAAAACTTGATCCAGGTCTTCATGACGAGTCTAGGACAACTTCTAGATTGACTATCAACCACTGCAAAGGTTCCAGGCCATTTGGATGAGGAAACCCCTACTTAAGTGGCCGGGACCTTTCTTAGAAGGCTGGGGTGGAGAGGGGCATGGTGGAAATCACTGGTAGTTGTTGTCCAGAGATTGGCTAACTCAATCTCTGTGGAGAGTCAGTCCCCTATTTAGCAAATATCTCTTAAGCTCTCATTATACTAATCTACATAATAAATGCCAGCAAGTACTGAGTGCTATGTGCCAGACACTATACTGATTACTTCACAAATATCATCTTATTTATTCTTCAAATTATGGTTTTTTTTTAATAGACAAGGAAATCAGAACTCAGAGAAGTTAAATAACTTACTCAAGATGACACAATCAGGAATTGGAAGCACCAGTAGCTAAGCCCAGGTAACCTGAATCCAAGTGTCCATATTTCCATCTAGTTTATTCTGTCTTTCCCATGCCCAATACAGTGCAGGTACATCAAGCGTCTCTGTTTTATAGAAATATCAGACTTTCACCCTAAATTAAGACCATTCAAACAATTTCAGCAAGGATGCCTTGACAGCCTCATACCATTTCAGCACTTTACGACAGCAAAGTTGCCAAAGCCCAACTCCTTTATCAAGAGTCAGCAAAGCAGAACCTAGATGGATAAAGAAAGTCTTGTACTGTCTTTTATTAAGATGACAATATAGAGAAAAAGGATGATATATCAACAAACACTCATATAACCTTACGAAGTACCAGGCACACTTCTTACGTCCTCAGTGATGGTGGTGATGATACAGAAAGGAAAGGAAAGAGGCTAAGGAAGAAAAAGATAAAGGACAGAGAAAGAGAGAAATCTGGCAGGGCTGAAGACAAGCTGCCTGTCCCCACCTGTCAGATTCAGGCATTAATTTAAGGGGAGGGGTGCAGAGCAAAGAGGTGAGGGTATTTATTTTGTCTCCAGTTTCCTGACCTGGAGAAGAGCATGGCAACCCACTCAGTATTCTTGCCTGAAGAATTCCATGAACAAGGAGCCTGGCAGGCTACAGTCCATAGGTCGCAAAGTGTCAGACACGACTGAGCAACTAACACACACACACCAGTTTCCTGTGTAAAGGTTCACCGGAGCTGACATGGGCTCTATGCCATGTGGTTGGGGACATATCTGTATGGGACAAAATAGACTAAAAAACCAGAGGGGAAAACACTCCTTCCATTCCTTCAGTGTGAGCTCTGAGAAGTGGTAAAGAAGGACCCGTTTTGCCAGCTTCCCTTCCTGAAGAATGGGCCATGTCAGAAGCCAGAAGCACCAGCAAGCTTTACCACATACATGCCTTCTCAGTCATATCTGACTCTTTGCAACGCCATGGACCATAGCCTGCCAGGCTCCTCTGTTCATGGAATTTCTTAGGCAAAAATACTGAGAGTGGATTGTCATTTCCTATTTCAGGGGACCTTCTTGACCCAGGGATCAAACCCATATCTCCTGCATTGGCAGGCAGATTCTTTACCAAGGCGCTACCTGGGAAGCCCAGCTATACCACACTGCAGCCTTATATGATGATCAGCTCTGTTCTGGGTCACAAGGAAGACAACAGAGCTATTTGGAAGGCTTGCCCTAGGTTATCATGGTCTTGCTATTTTGAGAGCTTTGGACCACTCCATTCTTTTGGTTGCCATGAGTGTCAAGATGGTTGATGCTGGGGTCTCTGCCTCATTTGAACACAGAATTAACTTAGGGTCACTCAAGGGGGTGAGAGGGCCCGTAGGGAAACCCTAGAAATCAACACAGAGAATTCATTTGTGTTGAGTGCCAAACTAATCAGACACGCCCACAGTCAGAAATTAGAAATCTCTCAGTATTGTCTTTTCCCATTCTCTCCCCTTTCTCTCCCTCCCCCCCCATCTTCTCTCCCCCCCACACACACATGTCCCAGTCCCCTCCTGACTTGCTCCAAGCTGCGCCGTGGGGAGTGGAGCCGCTAAGTGACGTGAGATGACGCCAGAGCTCCTAGTGCCAGCTACAGAAAAGTTGAGTTCAGTAAATAAACTTGCTTCTCTCTCTTTCTCCTCAGATCCTCACTGCTCCAAAGGGTAAACACGGCCACAGCATTGAACTGCTTGTCTGTCCGCCCAGGAGGCACATGCGGGCCGGCCCCAGTACGTAAAGGAGACAATGGAGCATTTGGTCACGGGATGCATGTCTCCACATACGTGACACACAGATGCGTTTAAAGACATACAGCGACATTTGTGGTTTTAAATCCATACAGGAGTCGTTTAAAGGGGGCTCCATAAACCAATGTTCGTTAAGCAAAGAGAAGAACGGCTGTCCCTCTGCCGGCGCTCAGCTAGTCAGTGGGGATCCTCAGAGTCTCGATGCAACTGCATGGTTCATTTCGCATTTCTGATTAGAATAAACATAACATTTTCCATGCAATCTGCCTCTAGTGCTTCTTAAATGAAGCTGTGCTTCCCCCGGGGAAATATGCATCTGCTTGCTGTAATTTTTTTCGATGGTTTGCTTGTTGGATCACATATTAAACCCACTTTAAGAGCTTCAGTCACCAAATGGTTTCAAGTAAATACGTCTGGTTTTTTCTGCCTTCCCATTTTGACATTTCTGAGAAAGGCAAGCTTCTAAAAGTTATATATATATATATATATATATATATACACACACACACACACACATATATATATATAAAGATAATCCTTAGGGTGTTCAGGTAAAAAAGAGTGGTTGCTGTCAGATGCAATGAAACATGATCTTCCTAATGAAACTGCTGCAGCTGGAGCCCACATTGGGTCTGAAATCTGGATGGTAAAACGGCCCCCACAAGCCAAGGCCCCTGTTGGTTTGCCAAGTGTTGTTACCTTTGACCTTGAGGAAGGCTGGGGATGGAATTCCTCATCTGCGGAGGAGGTGGTGGAGGAAGAGGTGGAAGAGACAGCCCCTGTCTCCTGTGCTCTGGTGGGGACATGCGTGGGACCTGAAATGGGAACAGAACTCGCTTGAAACTCCTAGCTTCCTCTCCTGCTTCATGACCCAGAGCCGCCTCTCCCTCCTCCCTGCCACCCCCGTTCTCTCCCTCCCACCCTCCCGTCCCTGCACCTGCCGTGAGCATGAAGCCGCAGCACCTAAGGGCAACTGAAAATTTGGCCCTCCACGTTAATTACATTTCTGGGTCCCTGCCAAGAGCTTTGCAGCTCTCTTTTCATGTGAAAAAAAAGAGAAAGGTATTATGCAGAAATCAATTAATTCCTTAAACACCATTTATATGGTGTGTTGCTTAGAATGCATTCAGAGATGAAATCTATTATTAAAATGCGTGTCTGAAGTTAGCTGAGTTACCTAAATGCTTGTGTAAGGTTCGTTCTGCAGAGTAATTGAATGCAAAAAAGTCGGAGCCAGCTCTTAAACAAATCGCCCTTCTGCGGCTCACAGCATCTGGCACCCATTTTTACTACATGACATCTGCTCAGTGTAAAAGGGCTGGCGTCAGAATGTCTGGTCATAGAAAAAAAATCCCAAATGTAATCAGAAGCAAAAGGACTCTAAGCCTAAGGTTTTATCACATAGTCTCATGCAACATAAATATTTCATTAATTATGGCTAAACAAATGCCACTTTTATTTTCCCAACTTGCAGATATTATCACATCATCGAAGTGATGATTCAAATGCCAGAAAAGGCAGTTTAAGATAGGGAGGACTCAACAATTCCAGGCCCATGGGAGAGCTGGAGTCGAAGGGACATGCCAACTCCTCAACAAGAGGTGGATGTTTGAGGCAGGAAGTGCCCATGTTTGCTCGAATCGCTTTGTGACTTGTCTAGGGACCGACCATGTGTGTAAAGTCTTCCAGGTACCACAGGAGACTTGTATTCTGCTCAGCAAGAGCATCTGCCCGGACACATCAGCCTGAAGCGCAGTCAATGATTAATATCTGGATTAACCCACCCTAAACACTGGATATCAGAACCAGCTAGGACTCTGTGATAGAAAACTTACTCATCTTTATTCTGCCATGGCAGGTTCCATCTAAACAGAAATGTGTGCTGGATACAGAGGGAGGAAAGGCAATTTCAAGCTGACTAACATTCTCTCCAGCCTGCCTTTTCTTCCCTGTAATTTTCAACTATTCACCCCAGTGGGAGAGGCCAAGTTTTAAAAAATAAGGGTAATTTTAACCTCCAGGAACATATTTACATATGCCGTTATTCAAAGCAAAATAATGCAAAACATCTATATAATAACACAGCCTCTCTGGGGAGGGAGTTAACTGTTTTTCACTTTAATTTGCCAGATGGGAAAGCTCAGGTGAAGATAGAATCAGGAGCAGCATAATAATGGTGGAGGCATTGTTGGTAGGGATCTGAGATTGTGTCCCAGCTCGAGCCACTAAATTACTGCTGAGTATTTTAAGCACTGAATATTCCCTTCTGTAAGCTTGAGGAACTAACTTCACCTCTTGAGTTTCTGAGGATCGTGATTTCTAACTTGTAGAACTGCTGTGGAAGAAGAAAGATCAATATAAAGAGTCTAACACAGTACCTGGTTAATTGGATGTATGTGTGCATGCTCAGTCATGTCCAACTCTTTGTGACCCCATGGACTATAGCCCTCCATGCTTCTCTGTCCATGGGATTGTCCAGGCAAGGATATTGGAGGGGGTTGCCATTTTCTCCTCCAGGCAATTTTCCTGACCCAGGGATCAAACCTGCATCTCCTGCATTGGCAGATGTTTCTTAACCACTGAGCCACTTGGGAATCCTGCCTGGTTCATTGCAGGTGCTTAAATAAATGTTTTCATCGCCATCAGCTGCCTCACCCAGATAATGAAGCAGCAGCTATTGCTACATCATCATCATTGATCCCAATGAACACTACTGCAATATTAGTGTTGTGCTAAGTCACTTCAGTCGTGTCTCTTTGCGACCCTATGGAATAGCCTGCCAGGCTCCTCTATCCATGGGATTCTCCAGGCAAGAATACTAGAGTGGGTAGCCATGCCCTCCTCCAGGAGACTCTCCCAACCCAGGGATCAAACCCACGCCTGTTACGTCTTCTGCATCGGCAGGTGGGTTCTTTACCACTTGTGCCACCTATAAAACTGTCAGATTAATCTTCATTTTGTGGAGGAAGTATAGTGTCTAAATTTAAAACTTTTTCTAATTTTCAAAAATAAATATTTCTATTGAATTTTATTTTGAAATTGAGAAGAAAATGTTTCTAAATATGAAGCACTTCTTAAACTTCTGGCAAAGTTACATAAAGTTAAATAGTTACCCCTGAATCTCTTCCCCTGTACTCTATTCCATCATAGAACCATTCATTCTAGTTTAGTTTTCACTTGCAAGCTTATAAAGCTTGGCAGCATTTTTCTACTCTGGCTACAACGGAGTGACTGATTCTGGAATTGATCTCCCACCACAAAGCACTAGAAGTCAGGACAAAATATATGAAGCAGCTGCTTTGCTTCCAGACATTGGACAAGAGGCAGTGCAGAACAGTGATAAAGGCAGGAACACAGCGAATGAGGTAAGCCCCACAGAACACAGGGCAGGTAGGAAGAACCTAAACAGACCACAGCAGATTCTTTGAGTGGAGAAGATGGAGGTCAGTATTTGCGTGGACTGAGACAATTGGAATATGTGGGAAAGAGTACTTGAGAGGAAGAAGCTTTGTAGAAAAAGGACTTCAGAAAGAAGCACAGACATCAACTTCAGTCTATCATAGATGCACAGAGAGAAACTGCACAAGGTTGGGCTGATAACTGTTGCAGAGTTATAGTGTAAATAATCTCTACAGCTTTCACAAGACTGGGAAAGCTACAAGTTTTACCCAACTAGGGTAGAGCAAACATTGAGGGCATTAGAGTGGAGACCACAGAAGAGTCACACTTGAATAATAGGGATAAATTAGTTCTAGAATAAAGGTAATTACAGACATAACTGAATAAGTTTAAAAACCAGCCTTGAAAGAAACAAATTGATCTGCAAGTTACTTTACTGCCTGCCAAACATTCTTTAATGCCTATATAACAATCTTTAAATAAAGGAACAAAATTGAGACACTCAAAAATGTAATATTTACAAAATTATTTTGTTGTTTAGTTGCTCAGTCATATCTGACCTGCAGCCCCACAAATCTAGTGGCCAGTAAACAGTTACTCAGTTCAGTTCAGTCACTCGGTCATGTCCAATTCTTTGTGACCCCATGGACTGCAGCACGCCACGCTTTCAGTCCATCACCGACTCCCAGAGTTTACTCAAACTCATGTCGATTGAGTCAGTGATGCCATCCAACCATCTCATCCTTTGTTGTCCCCTTCTCCTCCTGCCTTCTATCCTTCCCAGCATCAGGGTCCTTTCCAATGAGTTGGTTCTTCGCATCAGGTGGCCAAAGTTTTGGAGTTTCAGCTTCAGCATCAGTCCTTCCAATGAATATTCAAGACTGATTTCCTTTAGGATTGACTGGTTGGATATCCTTGCAGTCCAAGGGACTCTCAAGAGTCTTCTCCAGCACCACAGTTCAAAAGCATCAATTCTTCGGTGCTCAGATTTTTTTATAATCCAACTCTCACATCCATACATGACTATTGGAAAAACCATAGCTTTGACTAGACAGACTTTTGTTGGCAAAGTAATGTCTCTGCTTTTTAATATACTCTCTAGGTTGGTCATAGCTTTTCTTCCAAGGAGCAAGCGTCTTTTAATTTCACGGCTGCAGTCACCATCTGCAGTGATTTTGGAGCCCCCCAAAATAAAGTCTCATTGTTCCCATTGCTTCCCTATCTGTTTGCATGAAGTGATGGGACCAGATGCCATGCTCTTAGTTTTCTGAATGCTGAGTTTAAGCCAATTTTTTCACTCTCCTCTTTCACTTTCATCAAGGCTCTTTAGTTCTTCTTCACTTTCTGCCATAAGGGTGGTGTCATCTGCATATCTGAGGTTATTGATATTTCTGCCGGCAATCTTGATTCCAGCTTGTGCTTCATCCAGCCCAACATTTCTCATGATGCATTCTGCATATAAGTTAAATAAGCAGGGTGACAATATACAGCCTTGATGTACTCCTTTCCCAATTTGGAACCAGTCTGTTGTTTCATGTCCAGTTCTAACTGTTGTTTTCCGACCTGCACAGAGATTTCTCAGGAGGCAGGTCAGGTGGTTTGGTATTTCTATTTCTTGAAGAATTTTCCACAGTTTGTTGTGATCCACACAGTCAAAGGCTTTGGCATAGTCAATAAAGCAGGTGTAGATGTTTTTCTGGAACTCTCTTGCTTTTTCAATGATCCAACGGATGTTGGCAATTCGATTTGGTTCCTCTGCCTTTTCTAAATCCAGCTTGAACATCTAGAAGTTCATGGTTCATGTATTGTTGAAGCTTGGCTTGGAGAATTTTGAACATTACTTTGCTAGTATGTGAGATGAGTGCAATCGTGTGGTAGTTTGAACATTCTTTGGTATTGCCTTTCTTTGGGACTGGAATGAAAACTGACCTTTTCCAGTCCTGTGGCCACTGCTGAGTTTTCCAAATTTGCTGGCATACTGAATGCAGCACTTTCATAGCATCATCTTTTAGGATTTTAAATAGCTCAACTGGAATTCCATCACCTCCACTAGCTTTGTTTGTAGTGATGCTTCCTAAGTTCCACTTGACTTCACATTCCAGGATGTCTGGCTCTAGGTGAGTGATCACACCATTGTGATTATCTGGGTCATGAAGATCTTTTTTGTATAGTTCTTCTGTGTATTCTTGCCACCTCTTCTCAATATCTTCCGCTTCTGTTAGGTCCATACCATTTCTGTCTTCTATTGTGCCCATCTTTGCATGAAATGTTCCCTTGGTATCTCTAATTTTCTTGAAGAGATCTCTAGTCTTTTTCATTCTATTGTTTTCCTCTATTTCTTTCCAGTTGTGCATGTGAATGGTGATGGAAGTAAAGTCTGATGCTATAAAGAGCAATATTGCATAGGAACCTGGAATGTTAGGTCCATGAATCAAGGAAAATTAGAAGTGGTCAAACTGGAGATGGCAAGAGTGAACATCAACATTTTAGGAATCAGCAAACTAAAATGGACTGGAATGCATGAATTTAACTCAGATGACCATTATATCTATTACTGTGGGCAGGAATCACTTAGCAGAAATGGAGTAGCCATTGTAGTCAACAAGAGTCCAATATGCAGTACTTGGATGCAATCTCAAAAATGACAGAGTGATCTCTGTTCGTTTCCAAGGCAAATCACAGTAATCCAAGTCTATGCCCTGGCAAGTAATGCTGAAGAAGCTGAAGTTGAATGGTTCTATGAAGACTTATAAGAGCTTCTAGAACTAACACCCAAGAAAGATGTCCTTTACATTATAGGGGACTGGAATGCAAAAGTAGGAAGTCAAGAAACACCTGGAGTAACAGGCAAATTTGGCCTTGGAGTACAGAATGAAGCAGGGCAAAGGCTAACAGAGTTTTGCCAAGAACATACTGAGAACGCACTGGTCACAGCAAATACCCTCTTCCAGAGAAGACTCTACACATGGACATCACCAGATGGTCAATACTGAAAGCAAGTTGATTATATTTTTTGTAGCCAAAGAGGGAGACACTCTATACAGTCAGCAAAAACAAGACCGGGAGCTGACTGAGGCTCAGATCATGAACTCCTTATTGCCAAATTCAGACTTAAATTGAAGAAAGTAGGAAAAACCACTAGACCATTCAGGTATGACCTAAATCAAATCCCTTATGATTATACAGTAGAAGTGAGAAATAGATACAAGGGATTAGATCTGATAGACCGAGTGCCTGAAGAACTATGGATGGTGGTTCAAGACATTGTATAGGAGGCAGGGATCAAGACCATTCCCAAGAAAAAGAAATGCAAAAAGGCAAAATGGTTGTCTGAGGAGGCCTAACAGATAGCTGTGAAAAGAAGAGAAATGAAAGGCAAAGGAGATAAGGAAAGATATACCCATTTGAATGCAGAGTTCCAAAGAATAGCAAGGAGAGATAAGAAAGTGATCAATGCAAAGAATAGAATGGGAAAGACTAGAGATCTCTTCAAGAAAATTAGAAACAGTTACTAGATACATGGAAACAGTTTCTAGATATTAGAAAATTAGAAAGAGTTACTAGATAGGAAAATGAGTCTGATAATCAAGAGAAAAATCAATCAATAAAATAAGATTCAGAAATGATGAAACTGTGAGTTAGTGAAAGTCACTCAGTTGTGTCTGACTCTGCAATCCCAAGGAGTCTGCCAAGCTCCTCTGTCCTTGGAATTCTCCAGGCAGGAATACTGGAGTGGGTAGCCTTTCCCTTCTCCAGGGGATCTTCCCAACCCAGAGATTGAACCCAGGTCTCCCACATTTCAGGCAGATTCTTTACTGTTTGAGCCACCAGCAAAGCCCATGAAACTAGACAAAGATTTTAAAAAGAGTTATTTTAATGTGCTCAAAAATTTTAAAAAGAAAGCATGAACAGAATGAGGACAGAAATGTAAAATATTTTTAAAAGAATCAAATAGACCCTATGAAGATGAAAATTATAAAATCTGACGTGAAATGTTCACCAGATCAGTTTAACAGCAGACTAAATACTGCCAGCAGACTAAGTACTGCAGAAGAAAATATTCAGTGAAATTAAATAATAGCAAAAAAATAAAAAACTATCCAAATTGAAGCACAGAGAAAAAGACCCTGAAAAAAATGAATAGACCTCAGTGATGTGTGATGAAAAATCAAATGGTCTAAAATACATGTGATTGGAGAACCAGGAGACAGAAGGAGAATGGCAGGAACAGAAAATGTAGTTGACATAATATTGCTGAAAATCATACAAATTTAATGAAAATTGTAAATCCATAGCTTCAACAAGCTCAAAAAACCACAAGCAGGGTAAACATAAAGAAAATCATAGCAAGCCTCATGATAATAAAATTGCCAAAGACCAGAGATGTAGAAAATCTTAAAAGCTAAGACTGAGAAAAATAATACATTTCCTACAGGGAAACGAATATAAGAATATCCATGGACATCTTGTCAGAACTGACCTAAGCCAAAAGACAATGGAGCATCATTAAAACACTTAAAGAACAAAATCATCTGTCAATTTATGATTCTATGACCAGTGAAACAACACATTCAACTTAAAGCAAGAATAAAGGTGATCTTTTTTTAAGGAAAAAAAAAGTTAGAATAATTTGTTGTTAGAACACATGGATACAAAAAAATTTTAGAAAGCTCTGTAGCAGAAGGAATATACCAGATGGAATGAAGAACTTCAGAATGGTAAATATAAAATAACTTTTCTTTGTGGCTTTTAATTTCTTTAAAAGACAATTGACTATTTAATGTAAGTTAGTGTGAAATAATAAGAAATACATCTATTGATAATTCTCAACTTACAATGGGGTTACATCCTGACAAACTCATCCTAAGTTGAAAATACTGTTAAGTTGAAAATTCATTCCATACATCTCAAGTACTAAATGTCATAGCTTAGCTTAGCCTACCCATAATGTGCTCAGAACACTTACATTGCCTAGTTGGGAAAAAATAATCTAATATAAAGCCTGTTTTATAACAATGTGTAGAAAATCTCATAGAGTTTATTGAATACTATGCTGAAGTGAGAAACCAAATGGTTGAGTGCAGATGAGTATAACAGTATCAGTTATTTACCCTTGTAATCTCCTGGCTGATTGGGAGCTGTGACTCTCTACAGAATATGTCAGCACATATCTCTAGCCTGGGAAAAGATCAAAATTCAAAATCAAAGAATGGCTTCTACTGAATGCCTATTGCTTTTGCACCACAATAAAGTAAAAAAAATAAAATTGTAAATTGAACCATTATAAATCAAGGACCTTCTGTATTGGTCTCTGTCCCAATTTCTGCTAATATTTGATCTTCGACCTCAATTCCTGACACAGGGCTCCTAAAACCCTTGGAATTTTCTAGGTGATAGGAGCATTTTTTGTTCTAATGAGGAGACTGTTAGGCTTGGGAATAGGAGCTGATCATTAGATGATTAGAAGCTTGATCCAAGCCATGATTAGAAGCTTGGAACTTTTATCTCTAACACCCATCCTCTGAAGAGGGGAGAGGAGCTGGAAAATGAGCTAATAATCGATTATACCTATGTGATGAGGCCGCCATAAAAGACCCTAAAGTACAGACTTTGGAGAGCTTCCAGATTGGTGAACACATCTATGTGCTGGGAGGGTGTTGTACCCCAGCTGCTTGGGAACAGAAGCTCTTGTGCTTGGGATCCTTCCAGACTTCACCCTGTGTATTTCTTCATCAGGCTGTTCATTTGTAACCTTTATCATATCCTTCATAATAAACTAATGAGTGTAAGTAAGTGTCTGTTGAGTTCTACACAGCATTAGCAAATTATTGAACCCAAGAGAAGGAAATGGAAGAACCTCTGCTTATATCTAGTCGGTCAGAAGTACAAGTGACAAACGGAAAGGGTACAGAAGATTTGAGCAAACACTACTGACATATTTGATCTAACTGACTGATATAGAACCACCTCACAATAACTAGAGAATATTTTTTCAGAGCATATGCAACGTTTACTAAATTGGTAGTATGCCAAACCATAAAGCAAGTATCAACAAATTCCAAAGGACTGAAGTCATACATAGTATATCTTCTGATGACAGTGAGGTTAAGCTAGAATCAAGAATAAGAAGTATAAATAGAAAGTGGGATGGGGTGGGAGGTGGCAGGGATTCATGGCTGATTCATGGTGCTGTATGGCAGAAACCAACATAACGCAGTAAAGCAATTATCTTCCAATTAAAATAAATAAATTAAAAAATACATATAAGTAGAAAAATCTCAAAATGTTTAGAACTTAAGCAATAGTTTGTAACAACTTATAGGTCAAAGAAGAAATAAAATAAATTTGAATTGGCTGATGATAAAAATTCGGTACAATAAAATGACTAGAATGTAGCTTTAAATGTACACATTATGTAAAAGAGAAAAGTTGAGAATTGATGCTCTAAGATCTATTAATACTTCAAGAAACTAGAAAAAGAGCCACTAAATGAAGCTAAGGAAACTAAAAGGAAGAGAATACTCAAGATAAGAACAGATTACGAAAGACAATAAAAACAAAGCAGAAATATTAACAAAGCAAAAATCTTCTTTAAAAAGATGAATAAACTTGATAACCTCCATCAAGAATAATTAAGAAAAAAGAGAGAAAAAACACACCAATACTTAAGATAAAAAGTTCAACAGAGTATTAAAGGGAGCTACTAACCAGAAACCATTTTGTGACAATAAACTTGAAAATTTAGATAAAATAGACAAACTTAGTGGAAAACACAGCTTACAAAACTGACAGAAGAAGAAACAGAAAATCTGATTATTTATATATCTATCAGAAGGAACCCCCATATACTGTTGGTGGGAATATAAGTAGGTGCAGCCACAATAGAAAACATTATGGAGGTTCTTCAAAAAATTACAAACAGGTGTGATCCAGCTATTCCAGTTCTGGATATTTATCCAAAGAGCACAAGATACTGATTTCAAAAGATATATATGCCACATTATGTTCATCACAGCATTATTTTCAACAGCCAGTTATGAGAACAACCTAAGTGCCCATCAATGAATGAAAAGATAGATGTGGTATATGATAGAATCTGGTCTGCCTGCTAAGTTGCTTCAGTTGGGTCTGACTCTTTGCTATCCTATGGACTAGCTCACCAGGCTCCTCTGTCCATACGATTCTCCAGGCAAGAATACTGGAGTGGGTTGCCATGCCCTCCTCTAGGGGATCTTCCTGACCCAGGGATCAAACCCCTTTCTTTTGCATTGAAGGTAGATTCTTTACTGCTGAACCACCAGGGAAGCCAATATGATAGAATCCATAAAAAAGGATGACATCTTGCCACTTGTGACAGCATGGATGGACCTTGATGATTTTATGCGAAGTGAAACCAGTGAGATGGAGAAAGATGAAATGCATATGATATGGGGAATGGTATGGGGAATACATAATGCAACTGGTATGGGGAATATAAAAATAAATTAATTGAACAAATCAAATCAAAACACATAAAAAACATGTAAATACAGAGAACAGAATAATGATTACCAGGGGAAGAGGGTATGGGGAGGGAAAAATGAGTAAAGAAGGTCAACTGTATGGTAATGGATGGAAACTAAAACTTTGGTGGTGAGTATGCTGTAGTATATATAGGGGTCAAAATATAATGTACACATAAAACACATAATGTTATAAATCAATAAATATAATCTATAGCAAATAATATATTCAGTGGTGAAACATAAGCCTTCTGATACTGGGTTAAAAAGACAATGATCTATTCTATTTAGCATTCCAGTTCTATTTAGCATTTTTTAGGAGGTCCCAGGCAGTACAATAAAATTAAATTAAAGGTATACAAACTAGAAAGGAAGATGTCAAATTGTCTTTTATTTTCAGACAACAAGATTATCTATGTAGAAAATCTCACCAAAAAGTCTACTAGAATAATAAGAGAGTTTAGCAAGCACAACATAAAAAGTCAAGTGTGTTCCTATATATTAGCAACTGAAACTCCAATACTTTGGTGACCTGATGCACAGAGCCAATTCATTAGAAAAGATCCTGATGCCAGGAGAGATTGAAGGCAAAAGGAGAAGTGGGTGGCAGAGGAAGAGATGATTAGATAGAACCACCAACTCAAAGGACATGAATTTGAGCAAACTCCAGGAGACAGTGGTAGACAGGCCTGGTGGGCTGCAATCCATGGGGTCACAGAGTCAGACATGACTTAGTGACTGAACAAAAACAACTGAAAATAAAAATTAAGAAAGCCATTCCACTTATAACAGCAGCAACAACAAAGTAAGAAACTCTCAAGGAACATTGCTGTTCAGTTCTTAAGGAATACATTTAACAAAATATGTGCAGGAGTTACACATTGAAACCTAAGAAAACTTAAATGTTGAGAGATATTCCATTTCCATGGACTGACTCAGTAAGAATCAATTTTTCCCAAATTATTTATAGATTAAAAACAATCTCAATCAAATTCCAGTAGACTTATTTGGTAGAAATTGGCAAGCCGAACTTTTTGGAAACACCAAAGACCCAGAATAGCAAAAATAATATTTAAGAACAAAACTGGAAGACTCCCACTATGTGTTTGCAAGACTTACTCTAAAGCTATAGCAGTCAAGAGAATGTAAGGATAAACATATAGATTAATGAAATAGAGTAGAAAGTACAGTGGTAAACCCACACATACGTAGTCGACTAATTATCTATGAAGATGCCACAATAACACAATGAGCAAAGAACAGTCTTTTTAATAAGTGGGGCTGTAACAGTTGGATAACCGTGGTCAAAACACTTTAACTTTTATTTACACTATACAAAATTAATTAGAATTGGATTATAGACTTAAGCTCCAAAGCTAAAAACTGTAAAATTTCTGAGAGAAAACATAGGAGAGAGCCTTAGTGACTCTGGATTTAGAAAGGTTTCTTACCTCTGACTCAAACTATAAAAAAATTAATTAATTTGTCTTCATCAACTTAAAAGCTTCTTTTTTTTGGATGATGATGAAAATGAAAAGACAATTAGACTAGCTGGGAGAAAATATTTGCAAACATGTATCTGATGAAGGACTTATATCCAGAATTTTTAAGAACTCTGACTAAATAGAGGGTTATAGTGTGTTCTTGGATCTGAAGACAATATTCTAAAGCTATCAAATGTCTCTAACTTAATGAGTTTAAAACTGTATCATTTATAACTGTGCATACAAATATTAATACTGGGCATATATATAATGAAAATTGTGCAAGATTACTACAACTACAAAACACTGACAGAAATTGCAGAAGTCTTCAGGAATGTATTATGTCCATGAATTTGAAGGCTTAATATTGCAAAGATGTTAATTCTCTCCAAATTTAACTCTGGAGCCAATGCAATACCAGTCATCTCCCCAGAAAATAGTTTTGTGGAAATTGATGAATTGCTTCTGTAAGTCATATGGAAATGCAAAAGGCCAAGAATATCAAACAATCTTCAAGAAGAACAAAGTGGAAAATTTACTTCAGACTATGAAGATTTATTATAAAACCACATAATGAAACAGTGTGATTCAGGTGCGAGGATGGACAAACCAGTGGAAAAGAAAAGAAGTTTCAAAAATGAACCTGCTTGTTTTATGACAAGTGTCACTACAATGAAGTGAGGGCAAAGGATGGCCTTTTTAATAAACGCTGCTGAATCAATTGGATAGAAACATGGAAGAAAAATAAACCCTCAGCCTACTTCTCAGAATATACCAAAATCTATGCTATGGTGGTCACAGATTTACTTATGAAAGATAAAATAATAAAGCTTCTCTAACAACGTTGGACAATAGAAATCCAAATTTAGCCATGTATGTCATTTAAAATTTCTCAGTAGCCACAATAAAAAGTGAACAAAAAAAACAGACAAAATGAGTCTTAATCATATGTTTAGCTCAAATTTCAAAAATGTTATCATTTCAATGTATAATCAATATAATAATATTGAGATCTTTTACATTATTTCATTCATACTAAGACTTTAGGATCTGGTGCATATTTTACAATTACAGCATATCTTGATTTAGATAATACATTTTTAATAGTTAAAGTGAAATGTAGTCCTATCAAAAGAAACAAGTTGAGTCGAATAGAAAGATATTTTATATTGCTTCAGTTGCAAAATTTAAATTCATTAATATTCAATAAAATTCAAATTCAATTCCTCACTCACACTAGCTATATCTCAGTGTGAAAGCGTGAGTACCATACTAGACAGTCCAGTTCCAGAAGATAACATACAACAGTATCTTTGTGACCTCAGAATAGGGAAAGATTTCGTGAACAGGAAGAAAAAATCAGCAATAAGGGAAAATACTGATAAATTTGACTTCATTAAATAACATGTCTTTGTTTATCAAAAACATCTTTAGAGAGTGAAAAAGTGAGTCAAAGAGTGGGAGGAGATATTTTATATATATATAATATAAAAATATTAAAATATATACATATCTGACAAAGATATGTCTACATAGATTACAAACTAATAAGGAAGGACTGACTACACAAAGTATGGACAAAAGACTTGAATAGAGACCTCATACAAGAAAATATCTGTCAATACATAAGCTTGTGAAAAGTAGCACAACATCATTATCAAGTAAATGCCAATTAAAATCATAATGAGATACCACCCCACACCCATAAAAATAGTGACATCAACAAAGCAAAACTGAGGCTACAGAGTGTTGGCAAAGATATGGGTGAAGGGGAGTTCTCATTTCCTGCTGGAGGGTATATACTTTGGAACAATCACTTTAGAAAACCATTTGACAGTATCTGCTAAAGCAAACCAATCATGCCTAACCGCAGGACCTAGCAATTCACTCCCAGGTACTAGTACATACTAGTACAATCTGACAATGATTCTCTTTCTTCGACCACACTCTAGCCAAGCTCCCTTGAGCCCTCTTTTCAACTAGACCTCGACCTTGGCCTGTAGTAACTATATTCTCAACACAAATAGTTTAGCATACCCACTTCTTCCTGCATGGGAAAGTCTTCAACACTGACAGTTTCTAACAGCTCAATCCCTCTTAAAGTCCTTGCCTGAGAAAACTCAAGACTGATGAATTTATTGTTCATTTTAGCCAACATCTGTCTATAGGCTCCTGACTATCTTTTCTTAGAGCTTTTACTAAAAAATGGGCTTACAACTGTCAATCTTTCTCCTGTCCCTTTGAGAGATATATGTATTTCCTACCACTGAGAAGGACCAGAAAGCCAGCCCTTTCAGATGCAATTATCAGGAAGGATAGAGTCTGTCTTCCAGTTTCTGGGGGAGGACAGAATCCTTACTTCAATCTCTGCCAGCTAACAGACCCAGCTGAGTAACAAGCATTTACACTAAGGAAACCTATGGAATTTCTCTCTTCCCTGTCTCTACTGAGACCCCACTTATCCCTCTCCCGACTCCCTCATTCTCCCTGTCACACACCCAGCCACCTCTGGCAAAATCAAAGCTGAGTTCAGTGTTTACTGAATTCTCTTCCCCGCAATAACATCAAGTTACTAATTAAACTCTGTCCTTACCATTCTAACCGGTATCTGGCTTTATCTTTGACAATACCCAACAGAAACAATATGCAAGGGATGCTGAAAGCAGCATTCTTCACATCCGGAAACAAGCTAAGTGCCCAGCATCAGAATGCACCAATAAATAGTGGCATATTCACACAAGAGTATAAAACGTAGGGCTGGAAAAGTGGAAACCACTGCAATGCATATCGACATGGATCCCCACCTCCCCCTGCTATGCCCATAATGTTTAATGAAAGAAGCCAGGCCCCAAAGAGCACATACTTGTATTAATGTTCCATTGTTGTGGGAGCAGTGAACACCAGTGTAGCAGTTTACAATAGCAGCTACTGGTTATCTCACAGCTGTGTAGGTCAGAAGTACAGGTCTGGCTCCACTGGGTCCTCTGCTCAGGGTCTCACAAGCCGCAGTTGAAGTATCCACTGGGGAGGGGTCTCCTCTGCAGTTAGGAGTTCTCTTCCAGTTCATTCTGATTGTGGGCAGCGTCTGGGTCCTGGTGGTTGTAGGACAGAGTCCGTTTCTTGCTAGCCGTCAGCTGGCTATAGTTCCTAGAGGCCTTTTGCTCACAAGCCCTCTCACAACAATGACAGGTTACTCCTTGGAGGCCAGCAGGACCATGTCTTTCTCATGCTTTGAATTTCTGACTTCAGAAGGGCCCAGCCCCTTGTTAAGTTCTCATCTGGACTGAGTGAATGAGTGAAGTGTGAGTCAAAATCGCTCAGTTGTGTCTGACTCTTTGCAACCCCATGGAATTCTATACAGTCCATGGAATTCTCCAGGCCAGAATACTGGAGTGGGTAGCCTTTCCCTTCTCCAGTGGATCTTCCCAGCCCAGGAATCAATCTGGGGTCTCCTGCATTGCAGGCAAATTCTTTACCAACTGAGCCATGAGGGAAGCCCTGATTAAGTTAGGCCTATTCATCTCCCATTTGATGAACTCAAACTCAGTTGGTCTGGAACGTAATTACACTTGCAAAAATCCCATAAATTAAGCAGTAGAATGAGATCCATCATATCCACATCTCACCAAACTCAAGAGGATGAGATTATACAGGGCAAGTATGTGGGAGGCAGGCAGCATGGGGCCCTCGCAGAATTTTGTCTACCACAAGACTGAACAATGCAACTTTTATCAAGTCAAAAAAACTGCAAAAGTAACCTAAGATGACAGAAGTCAGATCGTAAGCACTTCTGTTGGGTGGCACGTGTGTTTGGGGAGACACATGACGAAGGCTTCTGAATGCTGGTAGCCTTAAACATCTTGATCTCCAAGGTGACTACACAAATGTGCACTTTGGAAAAATTCACCAGTTCTGCACTTAATATTTCTGTTATGTATTTTATACTGCAATAAATATTTTACACAAAAGTTTTAAAATAGGTTCTCAGGGTGCTTTGTTTAATTACATATAGGAACAATAACTGGCATTAAAATTGTGGGTATAAAACTGGCACTGGCATAAAGTGCTTGAAATTAGTCTATGCCCCAAAGTAACCTAAAGACTGAGAGGTTTATGTCTACATTAGTTTACTTGGCAAAATATGTTGTAAAAATAAGAAAAATTAAATTTCAGTTGGCTCTTATTCAAGCGATCATAAATTTGAGGTTCTGAAAGTTTCTCACTTCCCATTTGAATATTGGTTCTCTCTCCACTTTATGGAAGTATATAGCAGCAAGTTAAATGTTAACTGAGGTGTGTGTGTGTGTGTGTGTGTGTGCGCATGTGTGTGTGTGTGTGAGTGTGTTTGGTGGGCTGGGCAAGGGCAAGGAAATACAAGGAAACTAAATGGACCTAATTTGATAGAGTAGGTAAAATCTTTACATTCTCAGGATATTGACTTAAGAAGACCTCAGAAACACAAAGCTCTTTTTAAAAAGAAAAATTTATTGGAATAGAGTTGCTTTACAATGTCGTATTAGTTTCTACTCTACAGCAACATGAATCAACTCTGCCTGCGCATTTATCGCCTCTGGATTTCCTTCCCATTAAGGCCACCACAGAGCGTTGAGTTTCCTGTGCTACACAGTAAGTTCTCATTGGCCATTCATTTCATTCATCGCGCGTGCATGCTCAGTCGGGCCTGTCTCTTTGCCATCCCACTAGGCTCCTCAGTCCATGGGAGTTTCCAGGCAAGAATATTGGAGTGGGCTGTATTTCTTCCTCCTGGGCACCTTTCCAAACCAGGGACAGAATCCGTGTCTTCTTGGGTCTCTTGCATTGCAGACAGATTCCTTACTGCTTGAGCCATCACGGAAGCCCCCTCTTTATTCATCAGTGTATACATAGTGTGCATAGGTCAATCCCAATCTCCCAGTTCATCCCAGTACCCCACTCCCCCCTTGTTGTCTGTACGTTTGTTCTCTATGTCTGTGTCTCTATTTCTGCTTTGCAAATAAGTTCATTTGTACCATTGTTCTAGATTCCACATATATATATGTTAATATATGATATCTATTTTTCTCTTTCTGACTTACTTCACTCTTTATGGCAGCTTCTAGGTCAATAAAGACTGTCTTGATGACGACATCTCTGCAAATGGCACAATTTCATTTCTTTCTATGGCTGAGTAATATTACATTAAATATGTGCCATGTCTTCTTTATCCATTGATCTGTAGATGGACATATAGGTTACTTCCATGTCCTGGCTATTGAACTAGCAATTGGTACAGGTATTATTTTCAGAACTGGACAGTCTTAACCTAACCCCATTCTTTGCATTCCCCTTCTGTTCTAAGGTAAGGAATTCACATTATTTCTTTAAGGAATATAAATTAATGAAACTCTCCATGATAAATAAATCAGGAAAACACATTTATCCCAAATTCAAAAAAATATTTATTTATTATCTATTTTTGACTGCATCAGTTCTTAATTGTGGCTCAGGAGCTCAGTAATTGTGACTTAATTGCCCTGCAGCATGTGGGATCTTAGTTTCCTGCTATGTACCCTGTATTAGAAGGTGGATTCTTAACCACTGGACTACCAGGGAATTCCCTACTCCACCTCATTCTAAACAGCACATAAAGAAGTCACATAAATGTGGTATAAGTAAAGTAAAGGCTATTCTTACTGTGAATATGGTGTAAACCTTAAATAAAATATTAGCAAACAGAATAGAAAAATATATTAAATAATAAGATATCATGACCAAATGGTCATATTTCAGCAATACAAAGATGGCTCAATATCAGTGAATCTATTACATAACTCATAATATCAATTAAACTATGGAGAAAAAAATTATGCAATCATCTCAAAATGTGCTGACATTTAATAAAGTCCAACATCCATTCATGATTTAAGATACTTTAAAAAATAGGACTAGATGGCTATTTTCTCAATATGAATAAATATATCTGTGTCAACCCAGAAGCCAGCACCATGCTTAAATGGGAAAACATTTAATGAGATGAATTCTC
This sequence comes from Odocoileus virginianus, assembly GCF_023699985.2. Lineage (NCBI taxonomy): Eukaryota > Metazoa > Chordata > Mammalia > Artiodactyla > Cervidae > Odocoileus > Odocoileus virginianus. Next base: position 36,054,203 of record NC_069683.1, on the reverse strand, counting down.
ATTAAAGTTAAGAATATGGAAACCATATCACTGCCTTAATACTGTTCTGGAGATTGTGGAAACCAAAGAAATGAGGAAACAACATAAGTTAGTGGTACATAATATAAAAGAAGCAAAATTATCATCTGTAGAGTTATAATTGTATATTTTGGTAGGACCCAGAAGAAGTCATTAAAAAGCATTTTTAAGTAAAGAGAATTCAGTAAAAATGGATGGGTGGAAAATTACTATATAGAAATCAATAACTTTCATATACTCACTAGTAGGAAGATAAAATGGAAACTATCTTATTTATAATAGCAACAAAAATGAACATATCTAGTAATAAACAACAATAAATATGTAAGATCTATATGATGTAAAGTTTAGAATATTCCAGAGGGTCATAAAAAAAGGTATGAGCAAATGGAAAGACAATTCATATCATAAGGTTGTAACTAGATTCCCAGTTAGTTTGTAAACTTAATTCCATACAAGTATTCTTCAGGATTTTTTGGGTACATAGACAAGCTATCGCTAAGTCCATACAGAATATCAAACAAGCAAGGAGAGCCAGGAAAGTTTTGAACAAGAAGATCAGTAACAGAATTCTCTTCCTACCAGATGCCAAAATATAGAAAATTTAAAATATGTAAATACATAAAGGAAAATAATTAAAACAGTGTGGTACTGATATATAACAGACAACTCAAGAGAAGGTAATAGATGGTGTGGAAATCAGTCCAAGTACAGGAATCTGATATATGATAAAGATGTTATCTCACATAAGAGAGGAAAAGATGAGTTATTCGCTAAACTATGTTAGGGTAACCAAAGAGACATATTAAAAAAAGAAGGGTGGATTCATAGCTCACATTTATACTAGGGTAATTTCTTCATGTGAACATATAAATGTAAAAAACTTAAACAAGATTAAAAAAAACTAAAAAGATTCTTCTATAAACTTAGAAAAATATTCTTTCTGAATCATTATAAACATAAAGTTCAAAAGTGATAAAGTGGAAAATTGCTACAACTACTATATAAAATTAAAACTTCATGTGACAAAAATCACCATAAACAAAGTTAAACACAAACAAGAAACTAGATAAAGCATTTGTAATTTATATCACAAGAAAAAAGCTAAATGTCCCTTTTCATAAAGCTCCTACATAATATCAAGAAAAATACCAACAACCCAACAGAAAAAAAGATAAAGAAACAACAATTCACAGGAAAAGAAATACAAATGATTCTTTATTACATGAAAAGACGCTCTGTCTATTGCCAGTCAGGTTAGTAAAGATTTTTTTTAAAGTTGGGTAACACACTGGTTAGTGCAAGTGCAGAAATAGCATTCTCATTCTCTGCCACTGGAAGGGTGGACCAGCCCCATTTTGGTGGAGGACAATTTGTCAATATCTATCAAAATTCTCAATTCACATGTGCTTTGTTCTAGCATTTCCATTCCTAGAAATTTGTCCGACAGGTAAACTTGCACATATGTCAAATGGCCCAAGTTCTTCATTATCATAGCACTGTTTGCAATGGCAAAAGATTTGAATTGCTTAAACTTTCCACCATAGGGGACTGGCTACATCAATTATGGTATTGAACACATCAACACAATGGAATATCATGCAAGCATAAAATGAAGGAGAAAGTTCTTTATGTACCAGTAAAGACTGACCTCCAAAATAAAATTAAACGTTCAAAAACAGTGTGTATAATACAGTAGCATGCTATTAATTCTGGAAAAAGAAAGAATGTGATATATAAATTTGTTTATTTATTCATAAATTCTGTCTGGAAGAATGCCCAAGAACCTGATAACAGTATCTGTCATCAGGGATAGGACCTGGATGACTTAGGGACAGAGAAAGAAGATAGGACTATTCATTTTATGCCTTTTGTACCCTTTTATTTTGAGTCATGTGAATGTATTATCAAAAAATGCACAACGCATTGAAGTTTACAATGTAATAAAAAGGGCATAGTTACATTCCAGTCTGTTCATGTTTATCCTGAATTTGCTGAAAATAAAGTCTATTGTTAATCAATACAGCCTTTTTTTTTTTTAGGTAAGAGACTCTTTACTTAATCTGGTTTTAGAATAGATCAAAATCAAGTCCCTGATTTACATAGTTTTTTGATTAAAGTGCCAAAAGAGAAATAATTTTGGCTTGAAAACTGAAGTTCCAAGATAAAAGTTAAATTTTTTAAGTTTAAAAAAATAAAGTTCTCAACAATAGGGATGGTAGAATCAGTTTGTTTAAAGCAGTCAAACAAATATCAATAACAAAAAAGAAATCATGTAGTTTACACTGTTTAAGGGTAAGTACCCCCACTGCAAGGAGGAGAGCAGGGTGAGAGATTACATGTCACTTTTAAAAAATATTTCTTTATTGTTAAATTACTCTGATCTATTGATATATTAATTAATTTTATAATTTTAAAAATTATACTCAGATTTAAATATTTAAAAAACCTAAGGTTCCACTGGTAGCCAAATATACATAAATGTGTTTAAGCTTGTAATAAAAAAACACAAGTTTAAAAAAGACACCAATTTTTTTTTAGACTAGTAAAATAGTAACAGAAAAAATATGATGCTTAATGCAGGTGACAGTGTTGTGAAAAAGGTACTCTCATCATTATGGTGAAATATAAACTGGTCCCTTTCCCTTGTTTTAACTAAAATTTATAACATATAGTTGTAAGAAATAACAGAGAGAACCCATGAAGTCTTTACCCATATAATTCTCTTTTAAAAAATAATTTGTCAGTGTCAGTTAAGAATCTTTAAAAATCCACACTTTCAACTAGCAATCCCATTTCTTGGAAACTATCCTAAAAACATCATTAAAAGGAAAGAGAAAGCTGTGTGCATAAAAATGTTCATTCAATACCATATATAAAATAAAAATATATTCATATATAATACATAAGTTAATAAGAAAATAGTACATTAAATAATAACATATACACTAGGTAGAATATTCTATAGCTATTAAATCACATTTGTGTAGAATATAAGGTAACTGACTGAATGTCAATGTTGAATGTTGATTTAAAAGATATAAAATTTTACAACAGTGAAAAATATTCATATGGTCAATGAGTGAGAAAGAGGAGGAATTATGGTTGACACTTTGTCTCTTTCAAAACTTTATACAACATACTTTCAAATTTAATTTTTTTCAGATTTTTTTTTCCAAATTTTCCAAACTCAAGTTTTCCTACTTTTGTCAGAATTTGAGAAGCAAAATGAGATGAAAGACGGCTACTTATTAATCCAATCAGGATAACTAACTGCCCCGCGTGAATGGGAGACTTTTGCTAGGAAAGAACCACTTACTTGCATCTTTCTCTGGAGAAGGAGGAGGGACCCTCTGCACCAGGCAGGTGCTACTGACTGGCTGCACCTGCTTCTCTGGGGGCTGGGCATTGCCCATGGGCGGCGCCTTCCCCTTGGGGCTGCTGAAGAGGTCTTGGGGGTCCTTTCTCGGCCCAGATTCTTGGAGGGAACTCTCAAAAGACTTGTCTTTGAGTCTGAAGGAGAAGAGTGAGGTCCTTTTCTTGGGAACCCTGGAAGCATCTGGGACTGTCTCCTGCAAACTCACTTTCTCCAGGAGTGTGGGGACATCTTCGATCTTGCCGCAGGGTGGGGACACAAGGGCAGGGAACACCTTGGATGAGCGGCTGGGCAAGCTGTGGCTGCAAAGCACAGGGGCGGCAGGGCTCGGGGCGGAGGGCTGGGCAGTCCTTGCAGTCGGGGAGCCCAGGGAGAAGAAGGCTGAGGCCTTGCTTGCCATGTCTCTCTTGGGGGATGGCTGATCGCTGTCTTTACTGGAGCTGCTTTTCCGAAAGCTGAATGAGCGAGTATGAGCATGAGGCGGGCTAGTGGGCAAAGTCTTTGACTCTGGCTTGGCCCAAGACTTCCTCCCACCGTCAGAGTTGGGGAGCAGCGGCTCCAGGGACCTCCGGATGGCATTGGCTATGAGCCGCAGTGGAGACTTGGGTGGGGCCACGCTTCGCTCCCCAGGCGCCCGTTCAGCTGGGGCCCCCATCTTCTCCTGAGACTGTCTCTGGGCTGGCAAGGTCTCTTTCTCTGCCTGAGGGAGCAGCAAGGGGCGGACTGGTTTCAGCACATGGCCTCCTGTACCATTTTTAGTGTTCTTTTGGGGAAGTCGTGCCCCGGTTTCCAGCTGCAAGTTCTCAAGGTTGGAGTCATTCCAATCCAACAACCAAGTCTTCTGCTCTGGAGTGAGAACCAACTTCTTTAAGCCTGACTTCTCCTCTGCCAGCTCTAACCCACCATCCTCTACCCTCCTGGGTCTGGTACTCCCTTCTCCAGGCTTCTCCCCAGCCCAGGGAGACAGCGGGTGGTCTGGCAAGCACCTGTCCTTCCCTTCAGTGGGGTGTGGACCTCTGTGGATGCTTCTGATGTCCCTAGGAGGGGTCACTGCTTCCTGACACCCATCAGAAGCCACCTCTGCAGGGCTGGATGGCCTGGAGCTCTTGAGGTTGTCTCCACCAGGCCTCACCAGGCAGTATTCTGTCCGCTCCAGTACCTGCCCAGGCAGACGCAGGGGGAGATCCTTGGGTGATCCATGGGCTTTGGCACGCCTCAGAAAGATGGGGGTAGATGGACTGAAATGACCTCTGGAGACCTGTGAGGGGGTGTTGAAAGCTGTCACCTGGAAGGGACAGGCAAAACCAACAGTGATTTAGAAGCTCCCACCATTTACTTACATGAGGAAGGTGCATCTCATCCCACAACCCCCTCCCTTCCTCTCTTCAGATCTCAGACACCCAAAGTCAAAAAGAATTCCGCCTAGGGCGATTTCAGAGGGCCACTCTTCCTTCTAAGTGGCTGCCTTGGAATGCGCTAGAATTAGCTAAGAGCCTCCATATCACTGATAAAAGGCTTACCTGAGTCTTAGAGTAGGTGGGTAGAAAGCCAGATGGAAGGCAAAGCCTTTGACAAGCTCCCAGACCAGTGAGGGCAGGGCTAGCCTGGCCTTTATGGGTGGCCAGGCACATATGGAAGCTCAGCCATGGTGCCTACTAATGGGCACATCCTACCCATTGGTATGTTCCTCCAACAACCAAGAAACGAAGACTTTTTTCCTTGGAGACCATTAAAGAGAGACAACTACCCTCTGCCTTGGAACTGTGGTGGCAGGAAAGACTTTGGGATCTTCCAAACACCCTTTCAGCTATGGGTTTTTTTTTTTGTATGGATGTGAGAGTTGGATCATAAAGAAAGCTGAGCACCAGAGAATTGATGCCTTTGAATTGTGGTGCTGGAGAAGACTCCTGAGAGTCCCTTGGACAGCAAGGAGATCAAATGAGTTAATCCTAAAGGAAATCAACACTGAATATTCATTGGAATGACTGAAGCTGAAGCTCCAATAATTTGGCCACCTGATGCAAAGGGCCGACTCTTTGGAAGAGACCCTGATGCTGGGAAAGATTGAGGGCAGGGGAAGTAGGGGGCAACAGAAGATGAGATGGTTGGATGGCATCACTGACTTAATGGACATGAGACTGAGCAAACTCCAGGAGAGAGTGAAAGATAGGGAAGCTTGGCATGCTGCAGTCCATGGGATCAAAGAGTCAGACATGACTTGGCACAATGACCCTTTAAAACCTGATTCATGCCTCACCATTGAGAAGGCAATCATTGTCAGCAGTCAGGAGCTTGGCCCTTGGCAGAGGGAGAACATAACAGACTTTAGAAGGAGCAGTTGTGTCCTGCCCAGAGCTCTGGTCATGGGACAGGAGCGTCTCCGGAGAATGAAATATTCTGTCTTGCATGTTCTACTTCCCAGAGTCTCAAACAGACTCTGGCAGGTAACAGAGGCTTGATAGATTCATACTGAAGGAAGGAGTCCAATCCTGTCTATCTCAGTGATGCCATTTTCTATTCAAGTGGGATGCTGCTTCCAAGGTTCTCCACTGCGACCAAAGCTGTCTGCATTCTCTGCCTGCCACCCTATAGCTGCCAGCTCCTCAACACCCTCTGTGAGGTCATCAGGGCAGAGCATAAGCCCAAGCATCTCTGCACCCCACAGTCCAGCCCAGATTCCAGGCCTTGTAAAGTCTGCTGAGTGAGTGAGTGGCTAGCTATGCCCTTGGTGACTGAGAAGGAGCAGAGTGCACTTTTGTGAAAGGTACAAATGAAGAGGCCTGGGGTGGGCTCTTAACAGAGCATCTCTCCAGCCCTGGCTTTGCAATTGGGGTGACCTAAGGCATCTGGTCCCATCACTTCATGGGAAATAGATGGGGAAACAGTGGAAGCAGTGTCAGACTTTATTTTTTTGGGCAGCAAAATCACTGCAGATGGTGATTGCAGCCATGAAATTAAAAGACACTTACTCCTTGGAAGGAAAGTTACGATCAACATAGACAGCATATTAAAAAGCAGAGACATTACTTTGCCAACAAAGGTCCGTCTGGTCAAGGCTATGGTTTTTCCAGTGGTCATGTATGGATGTGAGAGTTAGACTGTGAAGAAAGCTGAGCGCTGAAAAATTGATGCTTTTGAACTGTGGTGTTGAAGACTCTTGAGAGTCCCTTGGACTGCAAGGAGATCCAAGCAGTCCATCCTAAAGGAGATCAGTCCTGGGTGTTCATAGGAAGGACTGATGCGGAAGCTGAAACTCCAATACTTTGGCCACCTCATGTGAAGAGCTGACTCACTGGAAAAGACCCTGATGCTGGGAGGGATTGGGGGCAGGAGAGAAGGGGACGACAGAGGATGAGATGGCTGGATGGCATCACCGACTCGATGGGCATGAGTTTGAGTAAACTCCAGGAGTTGATGATGGACAGGGAGGCCTGGGGTGCTACGATTCATGGGGTCGCAAAGAGTCAGACACGACTGAGCGACTGAACTGAACTGAACTGAACGATGCTAGGAATCCAGAGCTCAGTGTGGAAGAAGGGGGCGTACAGGCGTCATCCTCATGCCTGTGCAGGGCCCTAAAGGCACTTACCTGAGGCAGGGAGGGACTGTCCAGGGCGTTCAGGTCACCAGTTGAGGAAGAAGAGGGTGGAGAAGGAGAAGGTGGGGGAGGACAAGCTTCCTTTGGAGGCGACACAGTCATTTTGTGGTTCACTGGTATCAAATCTACCAAGGAAAGAATATGCTCTCCATTACAGAGTTGTGATTTTTCCTTATTTTATCAAGAAAAGGGGAGGTTTATCAGTGAAGCTCCACTCTATAAATTGAGTCAGGAGAGGAAGATGCTGGAGACCAATTCAGAGGCCCTGGAGCCTAGAGCCTGGGACTGGGAAGAACAGGCGCAGGAGTATCAGGTTCCTTAGGGGAAGGAGGTCCCAGGACGAAAAGTCCAAGAACCACTATGTCTCACACGCACAAGAGAATGCTCCTGAGAGAGGGAAGAGGGGTCTCCAGGGTTTTTCTGGGAAACGGATATCTACCTCTAATGTTTGCCCTAAAGCCATTGTGATGGGGGCCTGGGGCTGCATTAAATTCCTTAGTCAATAAAGAGGCCATCTGAGGCCTCTTCCCACAAGAGGCTGGACCATTCGCCATGGGCACGGACAGGATAACACAGGAGAGGCAGTCACAGCTAAGGAAACGGGCTCTTCCTCTCACGGGTGCACAAGGGGGCTCTCGGACGAGATGACCAGCCTGACATTTTAAGAGAACTCAAGGGACAGAGGTCGTAATGAGTATCAGAGCATCTGAAGCATATGGAGTGGGGTTCGTGCCAAGCTCCCTGTTGGTCAGGGAACAAGCAAGAGTGTGTGTGCTCAGATGGACAGGAGAAAGGAGCGTGGCTGGGACTGAAGATGAGCCTAATTCTGAACTGTGGGAGCTGAAATCAATTAGTCTAGTTACAACAGAGTTCTAACAGATGTCGCCTATAAGATCAATCTCATTCCCTCTCTCTCCTGAGGGCACGCGCCACGTGTGCACATGTACCCTCTAGGACCCTCAAATCAGGGGCCTCCCTGCTGCTCAGTGGTAAAGAATCCGCCTGCCAATGTAGGAGTCGTGGGTTCAATCCTTGAGTCTGGGAGATCCCCTGAAGAAGGAGATGGCAACTATGCTTGCCTGGGAAACCGCATAGACAGAGTAACCTGGTAGGCCACAGTCCACGGAGCCACAAGAGTCAGATGAGACTTAGCGACCCAACAACAACAAACCTAAACTCTCGAGAGTTTGGTTTCCCTATCAGACCATTTCAGTAACAGGTCCTCAAAGGGATTCAGAAGATGCCATGCTCACTTGCAGATTTGCCCATCAAGTGTCTGACCCACCAGCCCAGCCAGCTCTCCCATAAGCCCTCCAGGCACATAAAGGCCATTCTCCAGGGAACCTCGCAGGACCACCTGTTTGTCTATCCATTCTTGTCAGACTCCTTACTTCTGGCTGCTCGGGCAACCCGTTTCCATTTCCCTCCAAGGCATGAGATTTCAGCTTGCTTCTTAACATGATCCCCTGGCCTCAGTTTCCCCAGACCTTTGGCTGAGAGGTCCCTCTTCTGGGACCCACCCAGGCCAAGCCAAACCCAAGCTCACTGCAAGAGGAATTCCTTCCAGACCACCAGGGAGCCATACAGTGCTCTGTCCTGCTTTACTCCCTCAAATGCAAGCATGTTGGAGCATGCATCCCAGGCCTGGGCTATGAAAAGCTGGCCACACACACGGTCAGTAAGCTTCCCAACGGAAGAGCTCCAGGGGAAAAGGTAACTCAGGGAAACAGATCTGAGAGTGGCAGGAAGGAGCTGCTGGGGACAAAGGCCACACTGGCTGCCAGGAGCTGACACGGGTGGGGGTGGGCAGCTGGCCGGCCTGCCTGTCACCCAAACGAACCCCCATCTCAGTCCACAATCAGATGGTTCGAGCCTAAAAAGGCAAAAGCTGTGAGTCAGTTGTTGCCGTGCTTCCTGTCCTGGGCTTGCCAAATTCCTGCTAAATTCCTTCTCCTCCTCTTCCTCGCCCCCTCATTCTCCTCTTTCTGCCATCTCCTGAATCAAACTCCTGAACTTGTCCCAAAGTCCCCTCAGCCCCACAGACTGCCTCTTTGTTCCTCTGAGGAGCAATCTGGGAACCTTCTGAAACAGAGCCAGGACACTTGGGAACCAAGCTGACAGGAGAGCTTGGGCTTCTCAAGGGCATGACCTGGGAGCTCCCCTCTCTCCTCTTTGTCTAACCCTACCCCCACCCAGTGAGTGGGGTCTCTCTCCACATATGGCCTCACGAATGAGGCCTCAGAACTGGGAGGCGGCCCTGAGGAGATGGGGGAAGCAACGCACCTGCCATTCAAGTCACAGCCTGGGAGAGGAAGGGGGCGCCAGAGCCCAGCTGAGAGGTGACAGGAGGTCTCAGCCACCAAGGCCTTTGGTTTCCTCAGAGGATGGTAACGGGGAGCCTGGAACACCACCCCCTTCACACCCACACCATCTGGCTGATACTGAGCGAGTTACCCCTCAGGTTTCTCATTTGAAAAATGGGAAGCCTAGTGCTGTTTCATGGGGAAGTTGAAGAAATAAAATGGGATTAAAAAGAGGTGCTCAGCGCAGAGCATAAGGTAAATGCCACAGTGTACAGTGAAAGTTGTTCAGTCGTGTCTGACTCTGTGCAAGCCCATGGACTATACATACAGTCCTTGGAATTCTCCAGGCCAGAATACTGGAGTAGGTAACATTTCCCTTCTCCAGGAGATCTTCCCAACCCAGGGATCGAACCCAGGTCTTCTGCATTGCAGGCAGATTCATTACCAGCTGAGCCACAGGGAAGCCCAAGAATACTGGAGTCGGCAGCCTATCCCTTTTCCAGCACAGCTTCTAGACTCAGAAATCAAACCGGGGTCTCCTGCATTGCAGGTGGATTCTTTACTAACTGAGCTATCAGGGAAGCCCTAAATGCCAGATGGTAGCTAAATATGAATCCCATTCCCTTCCTCCCACGCACACAAGTGGTGTCCAATAAAGGCACTGCTGAACCCCTAACCTGTTTCAGGGGAGACCACACACACCCACCCTGGCCAGGACTTCTGCAACTCAGGGCCCAGAGGCTTCATTTTCACTTACAACTCACATCCTTCTCTGCTGGCCCTTTCTTGTTTTGCTTGAAACCTTGGCATGGTCCAGCCAGGGCTGCCCTGCCCTCTGCGGCAGCCTCAATCCTGGGTGCTTCTGGCCCTTCCAGTTCCATCGTGCAAAGGGGGTTGATGAACAGACCAGAATCCAGACTGCAGCTCCTCCCATAACCTCCCTCGGTCAACTGCCTCTTCTTTGGGCCATCTGGCAATAGAGACCTTTCCCCCTGATCCGAGAGATCATTCTGGTGAGTGTGGTCAGCTGGGGGAGAGTGATAAGGGCAGACACGCAGCCCACTCCATCCACCTGTCTGGGGTTGGGGCCCGAACCAGCCTTAACAGGGCAGTGAAGGGATAGATGAGACAGTACCCCAAGTTTTGCTCCCTCCTACAAGACCAGCCTTGCCTACTGGGTGTCCTTTCAGGCACCATGAAGATGACTGGAAAGATGGCTCTGGAGATTTTCATAAAGACTGGGATCCCAGGGTGCAGCTTCCCCAAATCCAGAGCGTGGGCAATTCTTGAATCCTCCCAAAGTCTTGGAGTGCCCTCTAGGGGCAGAGTCTGCTCAGGCTGAAGTCCTGTTCTCTCTTCCTACACTCAGTTCAACTGGTGTGGCCCCTGATTCTTTAGTTAGTTCCTCTGTTAATTCATTTATTTATTCTGTAAGCAAGGACTGGGTGCCTCCTCTGCGCCAGGCGCATACTAAGCACCAAGCCCTTAGAAATGATTCAAACTCGAGGCCGGCCTTCAACCCAGCTTTTGTATCCACTTGTGAACCAACACCTGATACTCCTGGGCTAACTAAAGACATAGCTGAGAAACCAGCCGCTGGTTAGCTGTCTCCTCTCTTCTGTGCCTCCTCCAGGATCTCCCACCCTGCTGGGAGGGTCCCCTACCAGACTCCCAGCTCTCACCGCCCCTCAACCCCCAACCCCCGACCAGGACCTCCTTGAGGGCGAGCCAGACCCTTCATACCAGTGGTGCTCAGTAAAGTCGGCTGGAAGCACTGGAGGGAATCTGCGCCCAAATGGACCCACCCATAGAATTCCCGTGGCCAGGGAGGGCTTGAGGTGGGGGTAGTAAATGAGATAACATGTGAAAAAGGCCTGACCCGGGCCTTCACTGAAGGTTAATTCCCTCCTTTCCCTCACCTTCCCTGCCTGGAACTACAGAATAGCTTAAGAGTCATTTTAGGTTGTTTCCTGGTGACATGGCCTGCCCAGGTGTGCGGTCCTAGTCCAAAAGTGCCCATTGTCCCAGCCTGGCCCAAGGGAAAGGGGCTGCAGGTCTTGGGGTTTCGGGGAGAATGACTCAGTGGCCAGGAGTCAGTGATGACTCAGAAGGAAGAAGTCAACTAAACTAGCATGCTAAAAAAAAAAAAAAAAAAAAAAAACAAACCTAGCATGCTATTCCAAATTCTTTTTTTATTTTTGTCTAACCCAAGGCCTTCCTGGGTCCACCTCTCTTATAGCAAAGTCTGGAGAAGGAGCGTGAGGGCAGCGATGGGACTGGAATCAGATGAAGAGTCCGCGCCCGCTCTCAAGATTGGAGAGGGAGTTTCTGCTCTCTAACTAGGGTGGCGCCAGGCGCGGGCTGGCTCTGGGACGTCGCCAACCGTGCGCGCAGTCATTGCGCCCCCTAGTGGGAGCCTGCTGCCTTAGCACCTGCTGCAGGCGCTGGTCCTGGTAGCCTGCTCAGAGAAAGAAGTAGGGGTGTGGGTGTGGGTGTGTGTGGGTGTGTGGGTGGGTGTGTCTGTGTCTGAGTCTGTGTGTGTTCTTTCACTGCTTTACCCACTACTGCTCGAGGTTAAGCTGACGGCCCCAGCCCAGTTCCAGTGTCCTGAACCAAAACGTATAGAGACCCTGGGCCAGTTTCCTCATCTTTGTTTCAAGAAGCTCGGAGCTCGGGTCCCTTTCAAGTGCAGTTGTGAAGTTCTAAGGCTCGCTGAAGGTAGAGAATCCCTTGGGAAGTGCTTTGTCTAGTGAGCAGCATAGACTCAAACATACATTTCTTTCCTTTCCCCTCACGCCCGGGAGGCCAGTTCAGAGAGGACATGTGAGGAGTGAGAACAGCTGCCCCTGAGAATTAACCAGACAGCTCCTGCCCGCCCCCACCTTCCCCAGGGAGCTCATGACTCACTGCACTGGAATCTTCTCCCACTCTGGTATTCGCTGGGAGTTGGACATTGGAAACTATTGGCCCGCTGCAGAGCTGTGGTGGGAAAAAGAAAAAGGCAGGGGAGATGAGGAGGGAGGAAGAGTCTGTTAAATGGATAGGGAAAATAGGGAGTTGTCTCCTATGGCCCATTTATCAAAAGCTGATAGACTAATGGTCATAGTTGACTGACCCCTTCCTTTACTCAGACGGTACCTCCCTGTCTCAGTAACACACACCTCCAACTTTTCATTCATTCAGTCATCAAACATATTGAGACACTGCTGGGGGCCAGGTACTGCCCTCTTTCAGAAAAGACCTCAAATTAGGTGCCATCATTCTAACTCACCCATTGTTAATAAGCATGTGTGCTTACATGTTTATATGCATACATGTATACATATATGCGTATATGTACACATGCATATATAACACATCTGTTTTTAGCAGAGCAGCTCTTTGAAGCTGAAGTCTAACATCAATGCCACAACCGCGTCATCGAGGAAACATAGCTGCTCTCGCTGAAGCCTGGAAGCTGCAGAAAACGCCAACCTCTCTCCGTGTTACCCCCAGAGTCCCTAGGCCCTTTTGATTTTAACTGAACCCCTATACAATCCATGGCCATGACCCCTCCTCTTGGCCTGGTTCCAATGGAAACACACTTGCAGGATGCCTTGGGTTGGGCCATGAGAATCAGCAAAATGAACATCACAGGCAGAAGAAATGGATCTTGGCCATTTGGGCCCTGAGAGCGGGCAGAGGGATATAAATGTATCCCATTCACATACCGGGCCCTCAAATTTGGCCTCTGTGGTGGCCCTCTTTCCTGGAGGCATCTGGGGCACTTATACAAACACAGATATTGGCCCCCACTGTAGACCCAAGACATCTGAGTTTCTGAAGGAGGGAACCTAGGAACCTGCCTCTTAAATGGGATTTTTTAGGAACCACTGAACATGGTGTTTTAGGGGAGCATTACGGAGTTTTTTCTCTGACCTCTATTATACAGGGGTTCTTAAGTTCTATTTTAACCATCATCATGGGCATGCTCTATGCTAAAAACTTTGAGAAGGCGATAGGTTCCTTGATAAGCTGAGGCAGTCCCAAAATCCTTTCAAAGGTGGTAAAACATATATAATATTAAAATCACCATGATAACCATTTTTAAGTGTAGATTTGAGTGGCATTAAGTACATTCGCAGCATTGTGCAAACAATACCTCCATCCATCTCCAGAACTTGTTCTTCATCCCAAATGAAACCCTGTCTCCGTTCAACAATAATCCCTAGCCACCCTCTTCCCCCAGCCCCTAGTAACCACTTTTCTATACTCCCTGCCTCTATGACTTGAACTATTCTGGATGCCTCATAGAAGTGAAATCATATAATACTTGTCTCATGGCTGAGTTTCCTTAGCATAATAACTTAAAGGTTCATCCATATTATAGCGTGTGTCGCAATTTCATTCCTTTTTAAAGATGAATAACATTCCATTGTGTGGATATAGCACGATTTGTTTATCCATTCATCTGTTGATGGACATTTGGGTCATTAACCTTTCCGCTATTGTAAAAAATGCTGCTTTGAGCATGGTGTACAAATGGTGTACATTTGGTGTAAAAATGGAGTCTTTTTAAAGTGATGTCCTGGTATTTTTCAGCATCCCTTCAGCTAAACTCTGAGTCATTTATCTAGGTGAAAAGTGTGATTAATGAAACCCTATAGCACCCACAACATGATGTCAACCCTACATTACCTGCTACAGTGACAGACTCACTGTAACCAGGAACATAAAACACAGCACTTAGACTATGCCAGAGATTGTAACCTTACTATGTGGTCTGCTTGGCAATGATGGAAACCATGATGGATGAACACAAAACTGACAGAAGATTGCTTGAAAGTCATGAGGTCTATCCACTTCTGTCAACTATGTTTCTTATTCTGGAATTAAACTGGACTCTCATACAAAATGCTTTGGCCACGCTGCCTTGATCTCTCCATCCAACCCCATCCTGGGAGAAACGCTCTAGCTGTCATACTTTGCTGTCATGCTTTCACCTGCCAGCAAGGGGCGCTGCATAAAACAATCCTGGGAAAACTATGGCTGCATTTTCTGCAGAGCCATTGTGCAAGACACAGTGGAATATCCCTCTCAGGAAATTTCCATAGGGTGAAGCATTAGGAAAAGTGGAACTGAGACCTGCTGCAAACCAGTGTATTTCTTCCTTCTGAATAATGAGAAATTATTGTCTGTTTTCATTTGAACTGTGGCTTCAGGAAAACTCTGTATCAAATGATTCCACTGGAGCAACAGTTTAGGATCATGGTCTGCCTCTCTGAGGTCTGTATCTCCTAAACTGGTTTTCGCTTTCATATATATATAGATAGATATCTTGAGACTTTATCTAGAGGTGCTCTTTCATATATAGAGACACACAATTTTGTTTTATGCCTCTCTTGTAAGTTGCCTAAAATCCGCTGGCAATCGAGGAGAGAGAAGAAATGGAGGGAAGGAATGAAAGGCGGGCAGGCTTCGTATACGTAACTGAGGAGGCTGGAGCCCAGGGAGAGGGGGAGGCCTGCAGTATCCAAGCCTCTGTCCTCTGCATGTGCTAGTCCTCTCTGGATAGCACCACAAATGGTCCTGAGCAAATGTGTTTGGATGACAATTTGTCCTTTTAAAAACCAGCTCACATGGGAGGGTAAACCCAGAATTTCCGGGATTCCAGCCCCAGCTCTGGTCTTCCTGTGAAACCATTGCTCCCGAGAACATTTCCAGGTTCACGTGGAAGTTCTGCTCTTGGCCGCCAGAGGGCAGCACAGGACAAGTGGCGCTCCGGCTCTTCCCAGGGACGCTCAGGCCGCTGGTCCTGATGTGGCAAGTTGCTGTTAGCCTGTTTCTTCACACCCACAGGTTAGCAGTGGCTCTTGACTAACTCAAAACACTCAATCCGAGGCCACCTTTATTAAAACAAGCTGGAATGCTAAAGACAACTACTTCTTAGAGTGTGGAGCACCCAGCACTCGCTCAGTTGTGAGTCCTTGGGAAAACAGTCCATTTGCACACCTGTAAAATGGGCTTCATGCTACTTACCTCACAGGGTCATCCTGAGGATGAAATGGTGCCATGTATAGGCAAAGCCTTGACCAATACAGCACTCAGCGACAGGGCATTTGTTACCGCACATTCCACAGGCCCCAGGCACTGACATGGCCCTGTGGTGTCCCCAGGGAAACTATGCTGCCCAGGGCTACCTGTGGTCCAGCTGCAGCTGGGCCCACCTCCCTTCCTTGTGGGCTATGAAATGCCAAAGGGCCCTCAGGAGATATTCACAGAGGAGACGGCTCCAGGCAAGAGGGTCCTGGGCCGCCCCCCACCGCTTATCTCTGCCTGTGACACACGACAGTCAGTCAGGCCCCTCTGCCACCTTCCCACTTGAGATTCCAAAGCTTCCTGTGGAGAGGGAGGCTGGCCCTACATCCAGTCCCCAGACCCCCACGTGACCCAGCTCCACCGCCTCTGAGCCTGAGGGCCTGACGTACTGTCCCACGGTCCTCCATGAGGAAACACTGGCTGTGAGAGTCTCTGTCCCCCTTCCCCACCCCTGCCCCCACGTCCCAGGGTCAGGCAAGCCCGTCTCTCTCCCAGGCAGGCTCTCTACTCACCAGGCACAGCTTCGGGCTCCCCGAGGTCGTGTGGAGAGACTGCCCTGGTCAGGGTCTCTCTCAGAGAGCTATGCCGGGAGAGGGGCTTCAGGAGGGCTGGGAGGTGGAGTTCCGGCCGCCGGGGTCTTTCGTCAAAGGGCTCTGCACTGGAGGCCTCACTGTCACCACGGTCCGGCTCTGCATCGGAGCTAGGAGGTGGAGGGACAGAACAGCTGAGCTTGGAGGCCTGCAATCTCCCACCCCCCACACTGTGCCCTGCCCATCACTGCCTCACCAGACAAAGGGGTTCCAGGGAAAGGGCTGTAGTTTAGTTACCTCTGTGCCTGGCACCCAGCCTCTGGCTTTGTTCTGGGCTGAACTGTGTCCCCCCAGATTTATAAGAAGTCCTAACTCCAAGTACCTGGGAATGGGGCTGCTTCTAGAGATAGGGTCTTTACAGAGGTCATTAAGTAGTTAAAATGAAGGTCATTAGGGTGGGCCCTAATCTAATCTGGCAGGTGAGAGTGAAAGTCGCTCAGTTGTGTCCGATTCTTTGTGACCCCATGGATGGTAGCCCACTAGATTCCCTGGTCCCTGGGATTCTCCAGGCAAGAATACTGGAGTGGGTTGCCATTCCTTTCTCCAGGGCATCTCTCCCACTCAGGGATCGAACACGGGTCTCTTGCATTGCAGACAGATTCTTTACCATCTGAACCACCAGGGAAGCCTAATCTGGCAGGAGTCCTTATGATTTTCCTTACAAGAAAATTTAGACACAGGCATACATAGAAGGAAGGAGCTTCCCAGGTGGTAAAGAACCCACCTGCTAATGCAGGAGATGTAAAATATGCGGGTTTTGATCCTTGGGTCGGGAAGATCCCCCAGAGGACGACATGGCAACCCGCTCTAGTATTCCTGCCTGGAGAATCGCTACGGACAGAGAAGCCTGGTGGGCTATGGTTCATAGGGTCACAAAGAGTTGGACACGACTGAAGTGACTCAGCATGCACTCATACATAGAAGGAAAATGCCACATAAGTGAGAAGACCACCATCTCCAAGCTGAGGAGAGGGGCCTGGAATAGTCTCCCCTCATGATCCTCAGAAGGAACCAAGCTGCAAGTGAGTAGAGAGAAAACTAGCGCCCCAGAGCTGTCTGTTTGCCCAGCTCTTCCTGCCCCCGTCCTACAGCAGTGGGAGCGTACCTGCTGTCTTCGCTGGTGACCAGGACGCGCACGGCCAGCACGTCCTGTCCAACCACATCCTCCCCGGGGCTGATCCTCACTGCGGTCCACTCAGAGGGCAGCGGGGAGGCAGCTCCACCTGCCATATCCCCAGGCTCCAGCTCCGGAACGCTCTTGGGCTTCTTGGGGGAGGTTGGCTCATCTGTTGAGAGGAGAAGAGGGTCTAGAGAGATGGTGGGAATGGATAACCCTGCAGGGAGCCTGCCCCTCCTCCATAGGCTTGGGTGGGTGCTCCAAGATGGATCTCCTCCTCCATGCCATCACTGGGTCCCCACCACTCAGCCAACCAGACAGCCCAGCATTTAGAGCACACATCTTGTGTGCTCGGCATGAACGCACACACCATCCCATTTAACCCATAAAGGAGGGTTGAACATGCAGAGGGCCCACCCCAGGCCCACCAGACTCTGCACTGCTCTTGTCAAAATCACACTGTGCTGCTAAACCCAGTGGTAACTTCTCATTTCTCCTCTTACTGGACACACCAGCAGCCCCTGACCCAGCTGATCATTCCCTCCTTCAAGAAGCAGTTTTTCTTTCAGGACAGCATAGGTGGCTCCCTCCTCCCCCATTGGCTATCCCCTCCTCTGATTCTTTCCCTGTTCCCCTTTCCCCAGGACCTGACCTGTTAGCCCTGGAAGGTCCCAGGACTCAATCTTTGAACTGCTTCTCTTCTCATCTACACTCATGTCCTTGATGACCTTATTCAGTCTCATGACTTTAAATAACTCCAGACAGCATGGACTTGCACATCTCTCTGTCCAGCTCGGACATTCCCCTGAATGTAGATGCATGCACACAAAGGCTTTCTTGGCATCTCCAGGGAGATTGTCCAATGGATCCCTTAACCTCACATGCATGGAAATCTCCATTTCCACCTCTCCCCAAGCCTGCCTCCCCATAGCCCTCCCATCTCCGTAAATGGCAACTGGGGCCTGCCGGGTACTCCAGTCAACACTTCAGTGGCATTCTTGACTCCTTTCGTTCTTTCACTCTTCACTCGAGCTATCAGCAAATTCTGTTGGCTCTACCTTGAAAATATGCCAGGAATCCAGGCACCTGTCACCACCTCCTCGGCTACCACCCTGGCCCCAGCGACCATCATCTCTTGTCTGGATTATAGATCCAGCTTCTCCTGGTTTCCCCTTTCCCTCTGGCCATGCCCCATACTTCAGTCTATTCTCAACAGCTGCCGAGTGACTGTTAAAACTGATGTATGATGCGGGCAACCCAAAGCTGGTGGTCTGTGACAACCTAGAGGGGTGGGATGGGGGGGAGGTAGGAGGGTGCTTCAAGAGGGAGGGGATATAGGTATACCTATGGCTGATTCATGTTGATACATGGCAAAAAGCCATCACAAGATTGTAAAGCAATTATCCTCTAATTAAAAAGTATTAAAAAAAAAAAAAGGAAGTCAGACAATAACACTACCTCCTCTCACAATCCTCCAGGGTCCCTGTGACCTCATCTCCCAGTGCTTCCCCCCAGCTCTCTGTTCCAACCACGTGAACACCATGCTGACTCTCCCACACTCAGCCCGCCCTCTCCTCGGCCCCCAGCTCAGAGGTTCTCAACTCTTCCTTGGAGACACTGCTTCCAAAAAGCAGGGCTCGCTCACCCTCTACCTTCAAGCCTTCGACCAACTGTCGCCTTCTCAAGCAGGTGACCCCAATCATCCTCCTCAAATGGGAACCCACACCCCCAGCTCTCTCCTTCCCTCTTTACTTTTATTCATAGTATATCACACCTTCCAATGAACTACACACATTCCCCATTTACTTTGTTTGTTATCTCTCTCCCATGCCGAGGATAAAGGCAGTGATTTTTGCCTATTTCTTTTTTGCTAGTATTGTGCCTGGTGAAGAGTAGATTCTTAATAAATATCAGTTAAATGAATCAATGAATCAGTTGGTGAATAAATGAGTAAGACAGGCAGCCTGGGCCCCAGCTCCCTCTTGACCACTAACTAGCTCAGTGACCTCCTCTCTGGTCACAGTGGGAAAGGAGTCCTTTCTCCTCGCTAAGGATGACACTGCACTTGATCTTAGCTTCCCCTATGAGGCCCCCCCCAAGGTCATTATCTCCTCTTCCCTATGTCATTAACTGTCTACTGGATCTTTTCCATAAGTGTTTACATACCCTACCTTTTTAAGAAAACTTTTTATTTCCAGTCCTCCCATCCCCGCTCCAAGCCAACTTTTCTTCCTTCCTAGCTAGTCTTCTTGGAAGAGTTTGTTGCACTCACTTTCTCAATTTCTTCACCTCACATCACTCATCCCTCAAACCCCTAGAATCTTGCCTATACCTCCACTCTCCAAATGACCCCCAACAAAGTGCCTACTGCCCTCCTTGTTTCTAAATCCAATCCACTAGGTTTTGGGGCCCTCCTGCAGCTCTTGCACTCTGCCCCTCGCTGCTCCCAGGCTCACCTTCTCTCCCTGCCTAGCAGACTGTTCCATCTCAACCATTCTGGCTTCTAGCCAACCCTTAAATGATTGGTTCTTCATGCTTCCACCTAGGCCCTCTCATTTTTTCACCCACACACTCTTTCTGGGAAATGTTATCTACTCCCTAATTCTATTTACCATCTGCGAAGATAATTCATTTTGATTTTATGTGCAAAGCCACACATTTAAAAATATTATACAGGTCCCATAAAACATGTTTACAAGCAGATGCAGCCAGGTGGTCACTGGTTTGTAAGCCCTGGTACAGTGCATGCTTGTTTGTGAGGACCCTTCTGCACTGGTGAGGCTGTGGATGGAGGAGATGCATTTGGGGAGTAAGTGTTATAATTGAATACTTGACTATGTAGCAATAATAATAGCAGCAGCTTTTACTGAGTACTTTTATCGAGAATTTTAGCATGTAATAAGTCTATTAAGTGTCACACAGATTCTAGGAAAAGAAGTATTATCCCCATTTTGCTGCTGAGAAAACAGGTATACAGAGAGGTTAAGACACCAGCACTCAGCAGTATATTTCATCAGAGGATGAGGCCTCATCTGTATGTCTGTGAGCGGAACAGAACCACAAATGGGCCCCAATATGCATGGCGGTTATTCTATGAGTTTGGACTGGGATGCGTCCCCAGTTCTTCAGTCCCTCCCCATAACAGAGTTGTAGTTTGTCCTATGACCTTGCAGTCTTTCCCCCTAGAGAGGTGGGGTGAACTTCTCTGTCCAGTTGCCCCAAGACTTGGCCCTGAGACTTGCTTTGACCAGCGGAAATTAGTGGGCATGATGTGAGCTGCACCTCTCAATGTCCTCGCTCTTTGGCTAGTCCACATGCACTCCTGCTTGCTGGCCACGCAAAGAGCTTGTCCCTGGTGACTACTGCCCCTTCAGCCTGGGGTCCCTGACTGGCACATGGAACAGATCTAGAGCCAACCTACAGCCTGGCTGATCCCATGGGAGCCCAGGCTGCCGTTATAGCTGCAGCCTGAAGCAGAGCCACGCAGCCAACCCAGAGACCCGCAAGCAAGAAAAATGATGTTACAAGACACTAAGGTTTGGGAGGCTTGTTACACAGTTACTGCAGCAGAGACCTGGCTCTATACCTGGTCCATATGTGAGTATAGATGTGAGTGCCTGTGAGCTGTGTGCGCAGCTACTTGCATGGTCAGCAGAAGCTTTTGTGCTCTTCTCTGATCTAGGATCTCTTGATCTAGGATTTGAAAGGTGAGTCAGCCATGGTCTGCCTCAAAGCACCTCTTTCTGCCCCACAGGAGAAAGAAGGTCTGCTCACAAATACCTGCGTTATAAGGTAGACCCAAAAGAGTGAGGCCAAGATGAGGTGTGAGTGGAGGGAGGTCAAACTTCCATGCAATAAAGACTTTGGTTACAAGGCTCCGATTCAAAGGGGCTTGAGGATGAGGAGGATTTGAACAGGAAAAGGAGAGGTGGTGCTCTGGGGGGTGGACCCCGGGAGCAAAAGCAAAGTGGGAAAGCACTGCCACCTGCATAGGAATGGAAGCTAAGTCCATGTGACTGGAGGGCAAGAGGGTAGAGAAGAGAAACCAGTGAGAAATGATTGCATTGACATCAAACCAGGAAGGGCCTTGAATGGCGAGGTGAAGGGTGGGTTTTGCTCTAGGAGCAACCACTGAAGGACTGGAAGCTGGCAGTTGGCATCATCAGATTTTCCTCTAAGAAAGATAGCTCTGGTCACAGAGTGGAAGGAGGACAGGAGGACCCACAAGGGGGAGAGAGGGAGACCAGTGAGGAGGCAGCTGGAGGAGACCTATCGGCTGAACACACACGGCGGGGAAGAGGGGAGAGGGAGTGGAGAGCAGTTTGGCCGCATGGGCGGCTGCAGGCAGTGGAGGTGAGCTGTGCCAGGCAGCAGACACACGCCCCCTATATCTCAGAGGCCAGCCCAAACCGGCAAGAATACCCAGGGTCTGCTTTCTTCCTTCTCCTTCTCTCTCCTGGAGAGTTTTGTCTTTGCCAGCAGGGCTGAGGGATAGGTCAGGGTAAGGCTGGCTCCCTGGCTTCTGGAGGGGTGGGGATGTGGCTGAATGAAGATCCCCCAGGGCAGCAGGGTCAGGGCCAGTGTCTCTCATAGGGGAGCCTGGGTATCAGTGGAGGGGCAGGGGCCGGGCGGTGGGGGGCGTGCACCTGGTCATGGAGACTTGTGGAAAAGAAGCTGGTGCTTCTTCTGGTCACTGCCTCGCTCAGGCAGAAGACCCCCAAGAAGGACATGCTCCTCCCTTCTCCTGCCCCACAAGGCCCAGGCGACTGCTGGGTCTCAGGTTCAGTGCTGCCCTAAGAGGAAATCTCTCCACTCACACTTCTATTCCAGATACTTCTTCTCATTCCCCTGAGGATCTCTAGCCACACGCACAGACCAGTAGCAGTAGTTCTGGTGGTACTAATACTTGTAACGGAAGTAATCTAAAAGCAATAACAAAAGCAGTCCCAACTCATCACCTGGGGCCACATTCCTGTTTAGCAGTTTACATTCATCTTCTCTGATATCCCCCCATCCTGAAAAGATGCTATGATCATCTTCATTGAATGAGTGGGAGAACGCGGAGACCAGAGTAGCTCCACCGGGGCCACCCCAAGGGTGTGTGGGATCAGCCAGCCCTGGACACAGAGCAGTGTGTCTGTGACCAGCCCCAGGTGAAGGGCCCAGGTGTGCTCACTGGTGCCTTCTCCCCCAGGCCCAGCTGCTCTTTGTCCTAGGCTTTGCCTGAAGTTATTGGTGCTCACAGGGAGAATTCTGTGGGGCTGGGAGCTGCCAGGGAAGGAGGTGCCTGGTTGGGGAGGGTGAGGAGGATCCAGCCCTTCCCAGAGCAGCCGCCCCGGCCTCCTGGAGGGAAGGAGATATGCTCAGAGCTGAGCACCTCAGTCTCCTCCCATTGCTCAGGCCAGACCCCTGCTCCCTGGAGAAGGAGGAGACTCCAGAGGCAGGCAGGCAGTGTCCGGGGAAACGTCTCTCCTCACTTGGCCCCAAGCAGCCAAGTCTCGAGGCTCTTTTGTGACCAGGCCCCTCCTACAGTGTCAGGGGGAGCACCCTTGCCCCTCTCTCTGCTGGCAAACTTGTTCCTGTTTCTCCCCAAGTCTGGAGACTCTCCACTCTCCTCCAGAACCCAGGAAGACAACGAAGCAACAGGTTCTCCTGGGTACCATCATTAAGCCTGTTTTAGAGATTAGGAAGCTGAAACCCAGAGGTGTTATCTCACTGGTCCGAGGTCACGCAGCTCCTAACTGCCAGAGCCACTTTTGGCTCTGGGCTTGTTAAAGCTCCCTCTGCTCTCTTGCCCATTGTTCTCTTGGAAGACAGAAGTTTAACAAGAGCAATGGAACTTAAGTTTATCAGTCAAGAAAACAGAATCCAAGCCAGGGAGTTCAACAGAGTAAAGTTAATAAAGGAAATCAATAATGATTGGTCAAAGTTTTTTGAGTTATTTGACTGAAAAGTCAAATAGGGATGACAAGGCAACGCACAGATGAGTAATAATAGAAAGCTACTGGCTAGGGGGACTCTGAGAGGAGCTGGTGCTATGAGTCCAGAGGCCAGGGCCACACAGTAGGTGGTGGGTACCATGGGAAATACACAGCACTGCCTGTATCCCCATGCCCAGGATACTAAGCATAGTGCAGTCTCCTCCTGGACCGTGATGAGTGAGGGGACACTGACAAGCCCCCAGCAGGATGGGCGAGGGCCCTGGGAAGGAGCCTGTGTCAAGTATTCCCTCCATCCAAGTGCCCCAGGAGGGATCTGTTGGTCTAGTACCAAGGGCCTTTGCAGTGCATGTCCCTTTCAAAGATAAAGGCACAGGTGTCTATAGACAGCACAGTTGTCACCCTGGAGGAGCGTGCACTACTAGGAATCCCAGCTTCCAGGGCCTTTCAGGGGATGAGTGCACGGATGGGCGGCCCTGGGCCTCGGGTCCACCTGCCATGCTGGGGCATGGCTCTCCTGCCCAGCGGCATGCTCACCAGGCGCCCCCAGGCTGACCATGGGGCACGTCTGTGTGCAAACATGTGTACTCGGGCTCACCCTCTACTGCTTTGAATCAGCGTGAGCAGTGTTCCTCCAAGGACCCTGCCTGGCTTTAGCAGCAACTTCTGTGCAGAAACCAACTCAAGTAATCTAAAAGCCACCCAGAAGGAGGACCCAGCCTTCCTTTGCTCACGGCCCTCAGCAGAGCTGGTCTGCTCACCTCACAGAGCGCTCTGCCTGGACACACCATGGAAACACTAGCTAGAGATGGACCCCCAAATTGGCTTGAGCCCCCCGAGCAGCAAGGCCTCCTCCATCAGGGCTGGGAGGAAGGGATGGGGGCATCCGACAGTGTGGCGGGCCCGAAGGCAGAGAGGAAGCTGACTGTCCTACTTGTGTTTGGCTCACAGTGCCAGCTTTGGAGCCTTAGTCCCTAGATCCTGACTCTTCTCTTTCTTCCTCTCCTGCCACAAATAGGTACCACGCTGGGCCAGCCTTGGGCCTTCAGCTTCGGACATACTTGCTGCCACACGTGGCCAAGAGAGGCTGTGTGCAGATTATACCCCTTGGAGGCAAAATGGAGCTAAACCAAAACTCCCTTCTCCCAGTCAATCCAAAGGCTCTGCAGGGGTAGCAAGACGCAATGTCTACTTCTCTTACGGTTTTCTCTGCTCCTGTGATCTCACCAGCAAGATCGTCTCAGGCCCCAGACGGCTGCAGGCTCCCTGGTCAGAGGAGTCAGAGGTCCAGGCCAGAAGGCAGGACCTTTATTTATTCTATAAACACTTATTGAGGGTCCCCTATGTGCCAAGCACTGCTCTATCGGATGGGTGTACACGAGTGTTCCAAAGAAACAAAGATTCCCACCCTTAAGGAGCTTATGTTCTAACGAGAAGGAAAACATAATACACATAGGTAGTAAATAACTTATATAATATGGTTAGAGGTGATAAATACTATGGGAAAATTAGGTGGTAGGGGGATCAGGAGAGCTGGGGGAGCAGGTTGTAGTATTAAATGTGGACCTCACTGGGAAGGAGACATGGAAACAAAGACTTGAATAGAAGTCGGATCAGTCATATGGAACCAGGCAACGGTGTCCCTGGCAGAGAGAACAGCCAGTGCAAATGCCACGCGACAGAGGCCACTGTGGCTGGGACACGGTCAGAGTGACAGGGCCAGCCTGTACAGAACCATCTGACTCCACCACATGCCTCTGATTTTTACTCTGAGGGAGCTGGGCAGCCATTGGAGTTTTGAGCACAGGAGAGATCAGATTTAAGTTCTAACAGAACTACTCCAGCTGTTGGGTTGAAAATAGGTTGAAAGGCGTAGGAAGAGCTCTCTATAAGAAGGACTTGTAGAAGGTGGCCAGAAGAACGTGGGAAGAAATAACAGTGGTTGGGACCAGGCGGTAGCATGGAGGTGGTGAGACGCAGCTAGGTTCTGGCTCTACTTAGAATTCACTAACGGACTGGATGCATGACCAAGAAAAGCCAAGAATGACTCCAACCAAGGCTCTGAGCTGAGCAACAAGAAGAACAAATCTGCCATTTCCGGAGACTGTGAAGGCCAAGGGTGGAGTCTGTCTCAGGGGAAGATCAGAAGTCTGAGGCGGACATCTTAAGTTGGAGACTGTGCAGATAGCGATGTGGAGACAGTGAGCAGGCAGCCCATGACAGAGCTAGAGATGGCTCCTCTGCTGAGACTCAAGACACTCACTACAGCAAAACTAAAGTGCAGGTAGTGGGTGAGCAGGGGCTCAAACTGAGGCCAGAATATCTAAAGGGAAGTAACTAGTTACCGTCAAGAGAGCCAGGGGACTGGAAGGCTAGACAGCAATAGATGTTGCCAACCCATGTGAACTAAGACCCGTTTAGTTCTCAGAAGTCCTGTCAGACTCTGAGTCTCTCTGACCCAGAATGCCTCCCTCAGAACACCCTCTGCTGCATGGAACCAGGAAAGTTCACTCTATAACTCAGCAAGAGCCCTTGCTGGGCATGTTCACCGACTCTGCCTTCACAAAGCCCTCCGCCAGAGGCATTGCTAGGAAGGGACTTGCCCAGTGCCTCTGAGTCAGGACAAAGTGTTTGGGTCAGAGCTGGGTCTTCAGCCAAGTCCAAGGCCTTCCCCCATGCCAAGGTTTTTCCTGTAAGCAGCACCAGATTCCTGGCCTGAGCCTTGGACAGGTGAAGATGCTTAATAGTTGAAGGCCTGCTCTAGGTCGCCTTTAGCTTCAGTGAACTTTAAAGTCAGTATCAACCCAAGCAGGTAAAGAGCTAATGAGGTACCACACAGGAACTCTTCGACTCCTTGGAAACACTGGCCTTGGGGCAGGGAAAGTACCAGTCGCTTCTTTTACTTATTTAAGGGATTAAAGGAAAAGCCCTGAAAGTGAATGAGTTCACAGAAATAGAGGAGAGCAGCCCATGCTCGCCCACGTCACGTGACCCACTTACCCTACTCCATATGCAGGCTGCAGGGACTTTCTTTCTCTGGCTGGATTGTTTCTTTAGGATCAGTTTCTGGGGTGGGATTACTGGGCCCAGAGGTCAGAATCTCTTTTTAGGGTCTTAATAATCATTACCATATTGCTTTCCAGAAAAGATGGTCCCCATTTAACTTTTCACTTAATATTAGTGATTAAGTCTGCATTTTTTTCTTACAGTCTGTTCACTATTCCTTTACTTATTTAGTGGGTATAGTATAATTAATTTACATTCCTTTGAAAGCCAAGTTAGAACATTTTTGGAAATGCTTGCTGTTTCAGTGTTTTAAAATTTGCTTGACTGTGAACTATTCATGCATAGCCTTTGCCCGTTTATCACTGGATCTTTAATCAACAAATACTACCTACACGCTCAAGGTGCCTGAGACCATTGCTTTGCAGGAACTTTCTAAATGCCACAGCAATGAACATCTTTGTTATCATATCAAATTGAGATTTTTCCCTGTTCTGCCTGCCTATTGACTATTTTCATTTTTACTTTTTATACATTAAGTTTTAAAAACTGTTTATAAGTCAGATCTGTGCCATGTTTTCCCTCTGAGATTTTTTCCATCAGAGATTTTAAAGTTCAGAAAGTTACCACTCCATTATCTGACCAATACTTGATTCTATTATTTACATTTTTTAATTTCTTTCATCCAGTGTTTTGGATAAAGAATATTTTATAAACACTTACATAGAATGTAATATGCAAAACAAAAAACACCCCCCTCAAACAAAAAACTCACTTCAAAGAGGTATAGGAAAACCCAGTTGAAAACAGTTAATTAGGCTTCCTTACTGGAGGACTCCTCGGACTTGAATGTGCTAATGAGTCTTGAGGATCACAAAGATTTGGGAGGATCAGCATGGTAAGCATAAAACATTTCCCAAACTCTGGGACTGTGGAACCCTTTCTTCACAAAGCACCTCTCAACGCTAGTGTTCCATTGTCACACTTAGGAAAATGTTGCTTTAACCCAACTTCAAATCAAAATCAAACTGTAAGCTCCATGAGAATGAGGATTTTTGTCTGTCTCATTCTCTGCTATATTCTCAACATACAGTAAATGCTCACTAAATATTAGTTGAGTAAACAAATGTGTGCATGTACAAATAAATAAGTGCATGCACAACTAAGCAACATGAATCAAGTCTAGTAGAATGACACTGAGATATATACGTCCAAGAGGCAGGGAGGGGCGGTGCTCCCTGCAGCTCACTGCAGCATCTCTAGGTCCTAGAATATGCCTAGGGCATGGCAGGCATTCAGTGAACACGTGAATAGATGAATGCATAAAAGAATAAGTCACTTGTCCAACCCAGCTCCTGACTTCAGTCCCTAATACCCTTCCTTTTAGGGAACAGAAAGAGTATCTCACCTGGGTAAAAGTAACAACACTTGGTCATGATGCCAGGCAGCTCCAGGCACCAGCAACTGGGCTCAGAGGCCCAGGGCCTTGAAAGTGCCCCTTCAGAGATACAAGGGCCCTCGTGAAGTAAATAGATGAGTTTACATGCCAGTGTCAGAAACCAAGCACATCCAGTCTGGCCAAGAAAGGCATCCACCCTAGGGAGGTGGGGGACCAGATTTCTTTGACACTGTCCAGACTAGTTGAGTAAAACTTCAAATCCCTCCCTTAAAGATTAGTGGAACTGAGCCAGAGCCTGCCTTGGAAATGTCCTCAGAGTGGCCCTGTGGGCAGAGCCTTGCAGCCAAGAAACTGAGTGACCTGAGCCTTTGAGGGCAAAGTTGGCCTCTTAGCAGCCCAAACGGCTCTCCTCCATGGATTAAATACACCTGCCATGTTCATTGCCATCCTGAAACCAAAGTCCAGCCCTTCCTCTAACCTTATACCCATCACTCAGCTGGGCCAGCACAAAACTTTCAAGAGCAACCTCTGTTGCCTGGGAACCTAAGTTAGAGTAAGGTTCCTAAGTAAAGTTCTCTCACAGGTCCACAGCTTGGACGCGTGCAGGAAATGGGTGCAAGCAGTTGTCAGTACAGTCTGTTCCTTATAGCTGAGAGCACCCTGACCCTCAGCCAACAATGCCCAGCACCTACGGCAGAAAAGTACCATGAGTTTTCAAGGAAGAGCCCCCAAAGCCTAGCTGCGGAGCATGGGTGATATTTTCCAAATATTACCCCCAGGTAATATTTCCTCTGAGAGTACCCAGCACAGCCCCAGAGAGCTCCATGTCACCACAAGTGCAAGGCCCGCCAGTTCATGAAAGGCCAGCCCCTTCAACCAACCCCTGTGTTTGAGGTTTGAGCAGCTTCCACGGCAAAGAAGAGAGGAAACAATGAGCTTTATAAAGAACCGTATTTATTTCCATGTACAGCATCAAATACCATAAATAAAGCTAAACATTGTTCGCTGTGTGCAAAATACAGGGTTCCACGTGGCACTGTAATGACTACCAAAGGTCACAAACATGCATGGTGACAGGTGGGGGAGGCTAGCTAAGGAGGAGGCTGGGGGGAGGAGGGCACTCTTTGGTTGACATTCTATAAAGGGGGGAGACTCTGCAAGAGAAGATAAGATAAGAACAGTGACTTCATCCTGGCGGGGATCTGCACCAACGAGGGAGCAAAATGCAGCATGCAGGGCTGTGCAGAGAGGTCAGCATGGCTCTGGGCCACATGCAGGACACCATCACCTGCAGCCCGGGACTGCGAGGCCTGCCTTCAACAGCCCCACTGGACTAGGTGTGGTGTTTCTCTTTAAAAGCACTGTGAGTGTCCTGCTGCTCCAGGCAGAGTCAGCAGGGGGACGTGTTCTGAGCAGAGCTGTGGGGGCATTGAAAGGGAGCTGCTCTCTAAGGCACTCCTGGCCTGTGACAGTGACTGCTCTAGCTGAAGCTTCTGTATCCTCTGGGGCTTTATGAGCCTAGAGACCAGAAGAGTCAAAGCAAAACCCTGGGAGGGAAGGTATAGGCTGCTGGGGAGGAAAGATTCACTAGAAAAATTGTGATCGTGTGTTCAAAACAGAGAGTCTCGTCAAGCTTGTGATGAAGCCTGGGAGAAATTTTTTTTTTAAAAATCCTTCCAAAAAGAGTCATCTATGGTGCAGATTGATAACCTTTATATTAGAAAGCAACTGAAGAAGATGCTTGTATGCATATGCTTTTTCAGAGGCTGAGAGATGAAAGAGTTCTTTTCAAAGGTGAAGGGCCCTCTCTATGGCACAGTCTTATATTCCAGGTTAACCCTCCCAGGAAGGTAAGTAGCTTTGTAAGTGCAACCAGAAAAGCATGCACGCAGGCCGTGGAGTGTAGCAAGGAGGCGGGCCATGCACCTGGAGTGGGCTGGGCAGCCTGCTCAGAGGGATGGAATCAGAAACGCTTTCGAGCTGAACACCACCCCACATTGTTCACCAACCATGCCACCGAATGAATGAGTCCATTAGTAGGCAAGACGCTCGCAGTTAGCACAACCAAGGCCACGGCGGGGGGCGGGGGGGGGGGGGCGGCGAGACGGGGCGCAGAAAGCAGGTCAGGGGTTAGTACCACTCTCTGAAAATTGGCAAGAAAACCAGTCACCTCAGAGCAGAAGTGTGTCAGCCAAGAAGTGGGTGCAGCACTGGAAGGCTGAAATGAACTGATGGCCACAGTGTAAGGTTTGGAGAGAGAGAGACACAGAAGAGAGAATTTAGTTGGGGGAACAAGGAAAATGCTGGACAATACAAAAAGGTACGGGAGTTGAAAACGAGGCAACCATTAAAAAAAAGAGCAACTCCCCCAAACAAGTTATGGCTTGCTTAGGACAGATGAACCTTTCTGGAAGTGAGCGGTGACTTATCTGCAAGAGTGGATCCCTGCAATTGGAAATAACCCCCTGTCTCCACTGCCCCCCACATCCTCTCTGCCCCGATTTTACTCTATAGTGTTCCATATTCATTCTCAAATAGGTTATGGAGGTTTAGAAACATCCCACTCCCAGGACTTACTTTTGTGTTTTGCTGCTGCCCCTCCAGGAAGGTTCAACGTCTCAGAACATACAAACATCTCAGGCTTCTGACAGGCACGCCCTGTCTCACCAGAGTAATTCAAACCAGTCTCCTTATGGCCATAAGTGACATTCTCAGAGATCCTAACTCCAGCTTCATGGAGCATCCCACAAAGCATCTCATCCTGCCCTGAGCTGACGGGAATAACAATGACACAGCTGTGATGTGTTTACATAGTGACTTTCAGAATCAAACATGAAACGAATCAAGGGCTCCTCCCACCAGAGAACACTAAAATACCAGCAAAAATTTGGAAAAACACAGTGCAAGTCATAGGACAAGAACAGTTCCAACAGAGACAGAGGCGCCAATTCCCACGGACTTGGCTGCAGTCAGGCCCCTGATTTACCCAAGGACTCAGGGAAGTGTTTATATTATAGAAATGCCTCCCTGCTTCTTCCCAGCCTGGAGAACTTGGCATCTCAAAGCCCTTAAGGGTTCTGGCTCCTAACCCACCAGACTCCATCCTTTCTTAATCTAGAGGATCTTTCTAGTGTAACAGGCAAGGCCCAGCAACTCTAGATACACTGAACTCTGCGGAAGGTTTTTCTTTATCAGCCATCTCCACTGTTCAGCCAGACTCAGCAGCTGTGCATGTCCAGGCAGAGTGGAGCTGGGAAGGCTGAGGCCTCCTCCAGATGCCCAGAATGAAGAATATGGTGGGCCCAAGGCCTGTTTTGCCCTTAATAAGGTATATTTCTTATGCATAAGTCAATAACAGTGTCCATTCCCAGCCTCCTCTGCTAGTCAAGACATGGGAGCTTCCCCCTGGATCAGATGCATTCCTTGGCTGGGACAATTCAATAATCAATGGTTTCTGACCGTTTGACCAAATATGCATGGCAGCCGATTGGCTAAGAAGCCAGAATGCCTGCAGGCCATGCTCACGGGGGAGATCACGCTTTCCAGAAATAATACTGTCAGGTGCAACAAACACCCTCCGTCCCAAAGGACACAGCATGAGAGGGCAGTTTCCTCCCTCAGCCTGACTGTTGTGGACCCTGAATGGCCTTGGCTCAGACTGCAACCTGGATTGGGGACCTCAAAAGGAGGGCTTAAAATGCCACCAGCTGACACGACTCCTCTTCAGGATTGCATCAGTTTGATGGAGTTCTGAGTGGCCCGGGGCCAACAGGCTTTGGCTGCCATGCTCATTAGTGGGAAGGGAAAATGTATGTCTGCAGTAATTCACTTGAAACCCTGTGGTTCTACATAATCTAGCTGCAGTTTGGTATTGGGGTCAGGGGAATCTTGAAGCTACTATTTTACATCAGAACAAGGGAGCAAAATAGTCCTTCTCCCTGGGAGGACAGGTAACAGGCAACTATATATTGCCATATCCTTCTGTCGATTTAATTCTCTTTCATCCTTTCTGTTTTGTTTTGTTTTTTCTTCTAAATTACTATGCTTTCATGTTGCAAACAATTGTCCCTTGTTGACAAGTGGTATACAGGCACAAAAATCAGAAGGCACTGTCAGGAGATCGCACGCTCTCTTTGGTTTACTTAAGAGTTCAAATTATTCACGTTACAGGGAGCGGCTATTTCAAGACCACAACGTGGAAGGGGTTTTTGTAATACCAGTTATAAACCTCAAACCCGTGTTTACAAAAACTGACACTCATAGGAAAAAAAAAAAATGCTTTCTCTTGGCTTATTAAACGTTAAAAATTGAAATGTAAACCTAGAAGTATGGCTCGCTTTGGTATAAAAGTACAAAGCTATTAAAAAAAAAAACATCCTTCATGTCATGGTGGCCTGAAGCAGATGTTCACCGCGACCAGGCTAGGTGCAGGTGGCCGACGGGAAATTCTTTGGCTTTGAGCTAACTGGTTCAAGGGCGTGGGGCTCCCTGGCCAGCGCCTGAGCCGGCCGCACACGCCGCCATCTACGCGGGAAATGTTACGGTACTGTGAGACTGGGCTTCAGTGCAGCTTGGCCGGGACGCATCTGAGTAGCCAGTCGCGGATGCTTTGGAGGGACTCCTCCGACTCCCGGTACATGGAAGCCAGGACCTCGGAGAACACCCAGAGCAGGGGCAGCCCGAGGCTCAGGAGCTCGTAGGTGTAGCAGTAGTTGTAAGCATTGTCCCTGATATGCAGGCTGGTGGCGCGCAGGAGTCCCTGAATCCAGTTAAGCAGCCTCCGGGGAAGGTGAAGCAGGCCCCACGGCAGCCTGAGGGGCCAGCTTAGCGCCTTCCTAAGGAAGGAATTGGGGATACCTGGGGGGCTGCCTTCCGGTGTGGCGATGGCGGCGGCGGCGCAAGAACTTTCTGCGGGAGGGTCTAGCCGAGGGGCTTCCTGCTCTTTCCACATCCCCTCCTCCTGAGAAAGAGATCAAGGTGAGGGCAATCAGTCCATGATGCTCAGAGAGGGCTCCTCTAGTGAAGCAGAGCGAGACTCAATAAAGGCAGGACCTGGCAGACCCTACAATTTGCAACCAGGACCCCTCCCCAAAATCTCAGCACCCCCTGTGCACTGCTGAAGGGGGCTGAACATGGGTGTGACTTTCCTGCGGTGGGGGTGGGAACTGATCACAGCATCACTTTCCTCTGGAGCCTTCAAAACATACATGCCCTTTGACTCAGTAATCTCATTCTTTTGATTGATCCTAAGTAACAATTTAAAATATGGATAATGATACAGGTACAAAGACATTCCCTGTAAAATGTTTATAAGGCAAAAATAGTAATGTCCAACAATATAGGATGCAAATAAATTATCAGTCATCTTTTACAGATATCAAAAATTAGGCTCCAAAAGAATTCTTAATGGGAAACTGTTCTTAATATACTGTTATTGAAAAAAGAAGGCTATGAAACTGCACAGGTAGGATTCCAACTGGGTTAAAACATACAGCTGACCCTTGAACAATGTGGGTTTGAACCGCATGGGTCCACTTGAATGCAGATTTTTCAATAATGAATACTACACCTCTACCTAATCCATGGATGGCTGAATCTATGGATATGGAGGAACCATCAATATGAAAGATTGGCTATAAATTATACATGAAGTTTTGAACCTGCAGACAGTCAAAGGCTCTAACTCCCACACTGTTCAAAGGTCAACAGTATTCATACAGGAAAAAGTCTACAAGGAAATGTTCCAAAATGTTAATTATTATTTTCTCAGGATACAGTGATGATGGGTTATTTCACTTTCCTTCTTTATAGACTTTCATTTACTTAGCCATTTTTCTATTGTGTGTGTGTGTATCTGTGTGTGCCCAGTTGCTCAGCTGTGTACAACTCTTTGCGACCCCATGGTCTGTAGCCTGCCAGGCTTCTCTGTCTATGGGACATTCCAGGCAAGAATATGGGAGTGGGTTGCCATTTCCTCCTCCAGGGGATCTTTCTAACCTAGGGATCGAACCTGCATCTCCTGCAATGACAGGTGGATTCCTTACCACTTAAGCCACCTGGGAAGCCCATATTACTTGTGAAATCAGAAAAAAGCTGAAGTTGTTGGTCTTGCTGGAGATGGATGATTAATCAAGCCATAAAGAAGATGCTGGCTAAGAGCTACCATGGGTGGGGGTAGGGAGGGTGCTATCACAAGCCATCTGCAAATTAAACAGGCCAGTCATGTTGTTGACTCCAAGAGCTTGGGGAAAGGACTTGGAAACCACAGGGGGTTGGCCCTATACCAGGCATCCCTGCTCACAGGGCTCTGTGGCCATGTGGGCCCCAGGCCCTGGGGGCTACGTGGCTTTTGCATGGCTAAGCATTTAGCCCCATCCTTGGCACATGGGAAAGCTCTTCTGGGCTTCTCATGAGAAGCAGCAGTCATTGCCCTGGGAGCTGGCATCTGGAACAGCTCACGCCCCAGAGGCCAGATGAATGGACTGAGACACAGGGACGTTTCTGCCAGGGAGCAGAGTCCTCTTCCCCTGAGTCTCAAGCCCACCCAAAGCTAGAAACATTGGCCTAGCCTGCAGGACCTCTTGACAACCTCCTCCCTACCAGGGAACTTTCCCATTTCACCACCACTTTCGAGATAAAACTTACCTCTCTTTGTTGCTTCAACTCTGCCCGTCTCTTCCGTTGCTGGCTGTTGGTCTTACAGTGAATGAAATGAGACTTGCAGAAAAACTTGCCTGTAAAAAGAAACACACAGATGCTCAGAGGTTTTTCTCCTGTAAGTCAGAGCCACAGCAGAACCTGAGCCGAGTGCCTGCCCCCATCTAGGTCAGAGAAACACCGCTAGGGGAAGCAAGCCTAGGTGCAGACATGGGAAACGCTTTCCGCCACCTTCCTTAAAGAAGGGGCGCTGAGAGGAGGCCACCAGCCACAACAACAGTGGCGGGGGACCGGAGAGAATGCTCCCGGGAATGGGGCAGAAGCCCTCAGATAATCCCTGAGGCCAAGTTTCTTCCCAAGGCCAGTTGCCAGGCAGCAAAATGGACAGCCTGGAATAGCAACTCTGTTTGTAGTTCCTCTTGCTTCTGGGACCCCTGGGGGTGGGAACAGCACTGAGCAGATGGTGGCAGAAAAACCCAGTGAGCCACACACTGGGCCACTGGCCACTGCCCAGGATACTGGATGCCTTCCAGAAAACCCTTTTTTGCTCACTCTATCAACAGTGACAACAGGGATGGGAATAATGATATAATAGTGAAGTCTTGAGTAGGACTCAATATACCGGGCGCTATCTTAAATCCTTCCCCTGAGTTAAATCAGTGATCACCTTACGAGCAAAGTACTATTATCCTCATTTTATAAATAAGAAAACTGAAATTAAAAGATGCTTACTCCCTGGAAGGAAAGTTATGACCAACTTAGACAGCATATTAAAAAGCAGAGACTACTTTGTCCACAAAGATCCGTCTAGTCAAGGCTATGGTTTTCCCAGTACTCATGTATGGATGTGAGAGTTGGACTATAAAGAAAGCTGAGCATTGAAGAACTGATGCTTTTGAACTATGGTGTTGGAAAAGACTCTTGAGAGTCCCTTGGACTGCAAGGAGATCCAACCAGTCCATTCTAAAGGAGATCAGTCCTGGGTGTTCATTGGAGGTACTGATGTTGAAGCTGAAACTCCAATACTTTGGCCACCTGATGCGAAGAGGTGACTCATTTGAAAAGACCCTAATGCTGGGAAAGATTGAGGGCAGGAGGTGAAGCGGACAACAGAGGATGAGATGGCTGGATGGCATCACTGACTCAATGGACATGGGTTTGGGTGAACTCTGGGAGCTGATGATGGACAGGGAGGCCTGGCGTGCTGCAGTTCATGGGGTCGCAAAGAGTCGGACACAACTGAGCGACTGGACTGACTGAACTGAGGGACCCAGAGGTCAGGTAAGAGGTTAAATGTATGTGGCATACATATGCCATATGCTGGAAGTGGCATACTCTGGATGTAAGCACAGGCAGTTAGTTTTAGAGTGTGGAATCACAAGCTTCGTCATTATATGATGGTGCAAACACCAAGTGCTGAAGGTTAGAAATTAATCACTTATTCCAATGAGTGCAATTCCTTCATTGATGACTCTGGTAGGACACTCAGCAGAGGGCATATTACAGTTATGGTCATTCTTACAATACACGCTTCATTGATAATAACATGAATATGATGTCATTTATTGAACCCCCCCGGTGTCCCCCCCCCCCCACTTTTCACTGGAAAAGACCCTGATGCTGGGAAAGATGGAGGGCAGGAGAAGGGGGCAACAGAGGATAAGATGGTTGGATGGCATCACTGACTCAATGGACATGAGTTTGAGCAAACTCTGGGAGATGGTGATGGACAGGGAAGCCTGGTGTGCTGCAGTCCATGGGGTCGCGAAGAGTTGGACATGACTTAGCAATCAAATAACAACAAATTGAACCCCTATTACATGTCAGGTGTGGTGCCCAGTATGTGACATAAATTGTCAGGTTTGATTTTCTCGACCACACAGGGGCAACTGAAGGCGGTGAGACTGAGTAAGAAAATGTCCATAAAGCACGTGGCACCTGGGAGGTGCTCCCTACACATGTGCACCCCCCATGCTGACCGCTCCCCTTTCCTCAGGCCCCTGCCCACCAAAGGCAGCCTCTCCCCTTAGCAGGGGATCCCTGCTCCCTGAACTGCTTTCCTGATGACACCAATACTCCCCGGGAAGTGCTGGCTGTCCCAGAGCCTCCAGAGTCAAGAGGCCCAGGCCAGACACAAGAGCTGCCCTGGCCCCTGGGGGTTACCTTCGTCAACATCAAAGGCATAGGCGGCCAGGCGCAAGGTGGTGGCGCAGATGCTGCAGCGGAAACACTCCCGGTGGAAGAAGTGGCCCTCCGCGCTCAGCCGCTCCATGACATACACGCGCTTCTTGCAGAAGTAACAGGTGTCGCTGCCACCCACGTTCAGGGGAAACGTCTTCCGTACGGACTCCTGGCAGGCACACGGCATCGGAAGAGAAGAGCAGCGTGTTAGGGTGTACACCGCATCTTCAAATGCAAGGCCGGGCGTGTAGAGATGCCAGCCTGCCTTGTGGGGCCTCACAGGCTACGTGCTGCTTTTGTCACTGGGGGTGCTGCTGCAAAGAGTGAGGGTGGGAAGGTACGCAGGGCCCAGCCCTGCCAGGGCAGTGTTGACTGTACTCCCCGGCAGGCTGCTGGACACTCTGGTTTCATGGTGGGAGTGACATTTCCTGGTCTGACAGAGCAGGTGTCCCTCACAAGCATGCCTGCCCAGAGATGCCATCTCCAGGAATCTGAGTCAGGGGTTAAGTGTTGCCTGGGTCTAGAGTGAGGTCACTGAAAGAATGTCTTATCCATCCTTGTCCCCTTGCAGTGACACAGGTCAGGCAGGGAAGTCTCATGGCATCAAAACTGTTCCGGAGAACTGCAGGAAACGGGCATGAGGCTGCCAATCAACTTCTTCAATGCAAAAGGGGAGGGGGAGGCCCAGGGCAGGAGGGGCACCCCTGGGTGATTCCAGGGGAGTGTGCCAAAAGGACACCAAAAGAACTCTCAACTCAAACTGTTGGTGGTGACAGTGAGCAGAGTCATCTGGAGAAGGAGAGGATTCAGAGGAAAGGGATGTTTCCCCATTACTTCTTAATCCAATCTATACTGGATGCTAAACATTGGTAGTAACGGTTATCCATCTCTGTAGATGGCCTCCCCTGAGCTTTCCCCTGAGCTCTCCAGAGCCCCAGCTACAAGGGAAGATGCTCTGCTTTCTGAAATGACCCACAAGGGGGCCAACTGAGGTTCGTCTACAAGGAAACACAGCCCCCCACTAACCTCTGCTCTGACCCGGCCTGTTCTCAGCCCCTCTTGTCCCATGAGAAGGGGGCCAGACTATCCTCTCCACATCCCAGGCACCCTCCCTGGGAGGCCAGAGCCGGTGTCTGTGGGTGAAGGTGGAAGGGTGCGCATCCTTACCAAGTCTGGAGAGGTGGCCTGAGTCTTAGGTCTGTGATCATTCAAGTACAGATTGACCAGAACTTCAGCTGCAGCCCCTATTCCGCTGGATACTTTCCCTACTGTCAGCTACCCAAGAGTAGAGATAAAGGAGACAGAGACAAAGGGAGAGGCCGTTAGCACCAAGGAGGAGAACACGAACAAGCTGGAGGTGAGAGAGGGCTCCAGCTCCACGCCCACATGCAAACAGCAGCCAACGTCCCAGGAGAGGCCTCACTAGCCTACAGTTGGCAGCAGGCACTCTGCAGATGGAGAAAAGAGAGATCAGCGGGGCGACTCACAACTACATCCACTGGGTGTACACGGTCTTCTGGAGTTCTGCTTACTCAGCTCACAGATAGGGAGAATCAATCCTGGAGGAAGGGATCTATCCAAGGCCACTTAGAAATCAGTGCAAGATCCAGGGCTCTGCTAAGGTCTCCTGAACCCCAGCTGGGGGACCTTCACACTAAGAAAACAAGCCCGCTACACTGAAGCTGACCTTCCCAAGACGACTCCTCGCTAGAGGGCCTGGAGTGGCTACATAGTGAGACCTGTTCCCCATTTCCCCAGATCAGGAGGGTTAGGACCGCGCTCTACCACTAATGGTTCTAAGATGGGACACGAAGCCCTCAACTTCTGAGCCCAGTGTCCGCATTTAGTGAAATGGGAATAAATGGTGCTTACCTCGTGGAGCTGTGGCAAGAAAGCATGTGTGTGACTGTCGGGCACTTGGCAGGGCTGGGCCAAGATGAACTTGACTCCTCCTCCCTTCTCCCTCTGAATTTGGCAGCCCCAGCCTCCCTTGCAGCCCCTGCGTCCCCTAAGGAGCTGTGGCTATGCCTGACTTCAGTTCTATTAGGTCAGGACGCTGACTACCTTGCCAGTAAAGAGTGGCCGAAATGGGAATGGACGGTGGTCCCCACTGGGCAGGGAGCAGGACAGGGAGCTCCAGGTGGCAGTGCCCAGGGCCCCAGAGCTGGTGCTGGGCAAGTCAGTTCCTCGTTGGCCTGGAGACCACAGCCTGATGGGTTGTGGGTGCCTGTGTTCCCGAAGGCATGATGGCCCGTGCCTACCCGTGAATGCCTGGATCCCCACTGGTGTGTCATGGAGCTGGGAAGGGGTGAGAGCTGACAATCCAAGCAGATGTGGTACAATCACACATACACCCCCAGGCAAATCCCAGCTTATTCTTTCCCCACCAGCTCTGAAAGGCTAGCCCGGGAATATTGCAGTCTCCTCTGCAGGGAGGCAAACATGCATAGTATGAGACTGTATCTGTAAACATGGCTCCTGATCCTAAGACCCTGGAGAGAGGGAGGCTCCAGATGCTCCTCAGCCTCTGAATCCAGCTTCTGGGAGATGTGGCCACAGACAGCAGCAGTGTAGGCTGCTGGCCCTCAGTCACAGGTTGATAGCCATCTTCACAGCAAGTAACAGTGACTTGCGAGGGGACAAAGGAAGGCCCTCAATCTAAACCCAGGACTGCTCTTGGAAGGCCACACTGAATTCACTGTGAAAGCCTCAAAGATAAAGCAGGAAGCTAAGGGACAGCAAAGCAGATGGCAGCAAGTGCCCACAGGTCCTGCCTCCTGGAAGCAGGGCCCACCCTCAGAACCTGAGGCCAACTCATTGGGCACCA
The DNA here is from genome assembly GCF_023699985.2 of Odocoileus virginianus. Classification (NCBI taxonomy): domain Eukaryota; kingdom Metazoa; phylum Chordata; class Mammalia; order Artiodactyla; family Cervidae; genus Odocoileus; species Odocoileus virginianus. The sequence goes on along the minus strand of NC_069683.1, from coordinate 36,015,117 downwards.
ACAAACGCACAGGTACAAAAAGAGGATGAAGAGGGAAGGGCTGCCAAGCAGGCTGGGGCAAAAGACATGACCAGGGGATACCTGCTCACTTCTCATTAAGGAAGCCCCAACACCAGCAGCTACTTTGGATCAGTCATGCCAGACCATGTGTGGGGCTCTCTGGGGAACTATGGAAGATATGGCCGGGGACCTTCTGGGGTGTCTGATCCCAGACAGATGGGACCCCTCAGACTTCACAAAGCTCACTCCTTTTCAGTCGCAGCAGCTGCCAGGCCACTTACCCCTCCCTACTCTCAAAACTGGCCCCATCTGGAAGAGATTAGGATTTTGCTTCTGAGCATACACACTGCCATTTTCAGGATTTCACAAACGCCAAGAAACTTGGCTCCTGCTCCTAAGAGAAGTTCAGGTGCACTGGCTCTGGACAATAAGCCATTATTTGCCTGATGTTCCACCCCCTACTGGGGCCTCCAACACAGGCCTCCTCGGATAGGAACTGAGAATACCAAGTACTTCCTGGCTTTACAGCAAAATAAATCAGAGGATGTCAGATTTACCTCACTGTCCATACTCCCCTTGCGTGACTGTCTCTCCTGATCCCATGTGTGAATTGGCTCTGAGGAGCTCTCCCAGGAAGGCACTGTGTGATGCCAGATACCCACGCGCAATTACTACCTCCCTTGAGTGAGCAGAGAGGGAGACTCTACTTTCTGGGGCTTTAAATACAAGTCCCTAATGAGACCTTATTAACTACTTAGCTAATAAGCACTTTGTGCGCCTGAGCTTCCGTGCAATCCTGACTTAGGAGCAATTATAGAAGCAAGCAGAGAGCCCTGGGGTGGCTGGGGGTGCCGCCAAAGCATGTCTGTGCAGTCGTGGGCCTGCTCGGCTGTTCTATCAGCACAAGGGATCCAGGATGAAGACCAAGCCCTGTCCTTCCTTTCATTGTGGGCCCTTAGTCATAAGAGACTCCGTTCTCCCAGTTGCATCCACAGGCCCACCTATGACAGCGGTTTTCCTAGGAATAATGAAATGAAGGCGCCCTCAGGGAAAGCAACACTGGTGCTCCCATAGGCCCTTCCCAACTGTGTCCTGGAAACCATGCCAGGAACACCGAGATGAAGAGGTGGACCAGGACTTCCTGAAAGGATACTAGGGGACCAGGTGATGGAGAACTTGTCTCAGGGGTTAGAGGAGGCCACCCCAAAGGCCAGAGTGAAGGAGGACGTTGCCCTGGAGTCTCCGGTTATCTCCCATTTCCTGATGGTAGGATGTCTTCCCGGCTCCAAGACAGTGCAGACCTGACCACCTGGACTCATGCTAACTCACTGCTCCTCAAATGGTCAGCGGTAGATGACTAGGTTTTGGTTTTTCTTTTAAATCTCAAATCCATGGTGGCTTGATATTTCCGAATACAATGAAAATGAATTACTAGAAATATGATCACACACTTGGATGTGTGGCTATGTTGAACTGCGCTACAAGTATCTAATGCTTCCTTCTCACTTGCTGTGCTCCTTGGATCACAGACTAGTTCCTGCCAATGGAACACACTTTAAGTAGCACTGTTCTAGCCAATCTGGAAATGAATGGGTCCTGGGCATCCTGAGGAAGAAAAGAAACTCCACGCATGGAGAAACCTCCAGAAAACTCATTATGGTTTGACCTCAGAGTAAGAATCTAGAAGCCAGAGGTTCTCAACAAGGAGATTACTGCACTGGAAGGCAAAAGCACCTATGCTCCTGGGGAGCTGGTCAAAAGGAAAGCTTACAATTTGGCTGGGGATACTTTTTCCAAATCCAAAGCTGGGCAATCAGATGACCTCATCAGAAACAAACATGTCACAGTCACTGGTTTTTTAAGAAATGGTAATTTTGGAGGGCCATGGGACTGCTTTTGCACCCTTTATGTATCTTTCAATAGTTTTATCATTTTTTAAGAACTGGGATATTTTTCACTAACAGAAACTGATCTGTGATCCAAGGAACACAGTAAGTGAAAGCATTAGACACTTATAGAGCAGTTCAACATAGCCACATGTCCAAGTGTGTGATCATATTTCTAGTAATTCATTTTCATTGTATCTGGAAGAATCAGGCCACCATGGATTAGAGATTTAAAAAGAAAAAACAAAATACTATATGGGGTATTTTTTTCCTCTTGGAAATTCTAGTTTTTTTTCAGCTAATTAATTAGGACAAGCTGGAATGGTTGGACACTTCAGGTGGGCCATCATCTAACTTTACATTAGGTTAACGTCACATACATCAATTCCCTTCTGTAAGCCTCAGCTTCCTCGTCTGTAAAACGGGGAGACCACTGCCATCCTCACAGGGCTGTGAAGAGTCATCAGAGAATCTGGGCTACACCTAACAGGGTGCTGGGTTCCCAAGAACCGACTGGCAGATGGTTAATGAGTCCAAAGCACCACCACTGATGCCGCTTCAATTTTCCATGTTCTGGAACTTCTTTTCTCCTCTCCTGGGTGGCCTTCAGACAAAGGAACTTACAGTTGCTGTGTTCCCTCCTCTGCATGAGTAAGAATAATACAGCCCACCCAGACAAATGCACTGGTTTCTCCCTCTGCTTCTCGCGTCAACTGAGATTCAAACATGATGACATTAGTGGTCGGCACAAGCACCATCACCAAGCACGTCCCTGTCCGGATATGGGAACCTTTCTTACCCTGCTCCAAGCTGGGAGATGGGTCATCTCTGCTCTTGTTTGCACTCCCTGATATCTTAACCCTGTCTTTCTCATCTCTACACTCCTGGCACAGGACAGATGCTCTGAAGGAAGGAGGAAGCAGGCGCTTGGGTCTGTTTGCGTCCAGACAATGGTAACATCCCCCTTGGGCCTGGAACTCAGCCCAGAATACCAGGTGTCCAGGCTGTACTTCTCCGCCTGACCTGCCGTGAGGGTCAGGAAACCCACGTGGGTTAGTCAGGGCTAGGGACAGAGTTTCCAGGGCCTCGGAGCTGAGAGCTTGAGGGAAGGGGAGGTTTCGACATATAGGGCCAGGGGAGGTCTCCTGGGCAAATAGGAATACACTCCTCCTTGAGGAGTCCCTGGATGAGGCAAATCAGATGACAGACTGGTATGCCTGAGTCCTCAGCCATATGCTCAGGGCAAGGATTGAAACTGCCTTATATGAGGGGCTCTGGAAATGATGCCTTCAGAGCTGAGATGCAGGCAGGTCTTAGGGGCGGTGACCTCCCAGTGGGCACCGGTGTCCCCTGGTGCCAGGCACTGAGCTGCATTGAACCCTCATGGCCTCGCGAGCTGGGTCTGATAATCCCCCTTCGCAAACGGGGCCGCTGTGGTTCAGGGAGACTCTAACTCACCTGAGGCCGCAAAGTTCCTAAGTGGCTGGGTAGGAAATGGAAACCTGAAGGTGACTTCTTTGCCTTTAGAAAGAGAGGAATCAACATGCATTTTAAGTAAGTGAGCTTTCTTCCAGAATTCTCCTCCACTGGGGAAATATGACAGTTATTGGATATTCGAGGGACTGGATACATGCTAGGTCTTTGCATTATTCCAATCACCCTCAGGAGTAGCTGCTGCCACCTCCATTCTGAAGATTAGGAAACTAAGGTGCTGAGAGGTCTACTAATTCATCCAAAGCCACACTGCGAGTAAGCAAGTCATCTGCGTGCTGAACCTACGGGTGTAGTCCAAGCCTACATCCTGCTCACTACAGCACCTGCCTCTCTGCGAATTAAAATCCCCCAGGCTGGGATGCACACAGTTTACCTCCAAAGGATTGCCTAGCTCTATTCCCAGAGCAGAGAGAACAATGAGGTTGGAGCCAGCCTTGAACTCTACCCTTGTTATCAGATGAAACACTGGCAGATTGCCCAGCTAAAACTCACCCAGCTTCTCTCTAATATGCAAATCTCTAGAGTAAACCCTGCAAATCCAGTTTTAAAACAAACACCCCCAGGGTAGAGAAAGCTCCTTTTGCAATGTGCATTGCTCTTCTGACCCAGGAGGACTAAACTGCAGTCTGCAGCCCCTGGAGGCCCTCCCTCTGGTTCAGTCTTGTAAATACGCTGCCATCGTGATCTTGCAAGAGCTCCCCAGCCTTGGTAAGCGGCTAGCAGCCGTGTTAAAGGCTAAACCGGCAGTGGCCTCCTGCACTGAAGAAAGAAGTTAACTAAGGGTTGATGGGGGCTAGGGACTTCCCTGGTGGCTCAGATGGTAAAGCATCTGCCTACAAGGCGGGAGACCCAGGTTCAATCCCTGGGTTGGGAAGATCTCCTGGAGAAGGAAATGGCAACCCACTCCAGTATTCTTGCCTGGAGAATCCCATAGGCGGGGGAGCCTGGTGGGCTGCAGTCCATGGGGTCTCAAAGAGTAGGACACAACTGAGTGACTTCACTTTCACTTTCAATGGAGCTACAGGAGGACTGGTTTGGTGGTATGAATGATCAGACTGGGCATGATCCCATAGCCCACGGTCTTAAAAAAATAACTTAAAAGACCCCGGTAAGAATTTGGGCCCAAAATGAGAGGACCTCAAGATGTCTTGTGACTATTCAGGCCAAAAACCTAGCTGCATCACACTGAAATTTAAGGCAGCATGTCAACTGAGAGGTCAGGCAAGTGTAGTCTGAAGGTAGAACCCTAGCTATATTTCTTGGACTCGGTGACCCAAGTTTGCATCCCTGTAACATGTGTTCCTCATGACAAGTTTAACTAGGGCTGTTTCTAAGAGGAGGTGATTATCCCTGGATCCTCAGAATTAAGGTATAGGGCTCTAGAGCAGGAACAGAAACACTCGGCCTGCCAGGAGGTTACCAAGAACCAAGCATCAGTTTCCAAGAGCATTTTCCTTTCTCTGGCTCCCCTGAATTGAGGCACATACAGTCTCTGGGCATCAGAGCAGCCCCAGAATCTGCTGGGGAGAAGTGTGAAGGCCCCAGGCTCTCTCCAGGGCAGCGGCTCTCTGAGCTCCATCAGGACAGAAGGAAATTGTCACCAGGTTGTCACCTGCTTTAAGGGGCAGCAGAGTCTCTCCTCAGAGGAGGCCATAACTCTGCCAGATTCTGCATGTGCAGAGCCTGGAGTGTAATCAACGGTGGGGTCTGGGCAAGGTGGGGAAGTTGCAGGTGGGGGCAAGGGAGCAGTGCAGCTGGCAAGATCCTTTCCAAGACTGCTGGAAGCTAGAAATTCACCACACCGTGCTTAACTGCCTACAACGGCTTCATGGTGAGATGTGGAGGGGTCTGTGGGTATCAAGTCCAAGTCCACAGACAGGGTAAGTGTCGCACGGTGACCTTTTTCTGAGAACTCCCCAATCACTCCCAGTGACAGGCTCATCAGCCTGTAATTAGTAAGTCAGAAGCTATGGAAGTTGCTCAATGACACCATCATCTGATGGCCAAGACTAGCTAGGGAGATGGGATAAGAAATAATAGGGAGCAATTGTTCTACCCCAACCTGGGAGAAACAGAGAACAGAGCTGTAGAGGTGGGGGCCCCAGGAGTCCCTGAAGCCCACCCACCCCATTTGCAGCCCTCCTTGAGCCTGGGCTTGGGGCTCTATGCACATAGGCTCTGGGCTGTTCCCTCTGGCAAGGCCTCCATTCACACGTGGCTTCTGTGGTACAGAGGAGAGAACACAGGCTAGAATCAGGAGCCTGGGAACTAGTCTCCTCCCTGTGCCTTTGTTTTCTCCTCTGAGACTCTGTTCCTGCTTCATTCTCTTTCCCAGGAACAGCCCTCCCACCGTTATCCATTTAAGATTGAGACCTTCCCCCAGCATGCCAAGTCTTTGCTACCTGCTCTCATTTTCCCATGGGAAAAACTGTCTTCTGATACATCATATAATTTACCTAGATATTATAGATTATTTAAACCTTCCTCTGCTAGGATGCAAGCCTCATCAGGGCAGGAAGTTAACCCCTGATAACTGATGTGTATCCCAAGAGTGAAATGCCTGACACCAGCTTGTCATTCAATAAATATTTGTTGGATGAATGAATGCTCACTCATTGGCTTAATGAGTGATGCTGATTTAAAGCTGTTTGAAGGGCGCAGTGGAGAAGCAGCCAAGGGCCTCAGTGGAGTCAGATGATGAACGATGGGGTAGTCTCACTATAAGAAGTGTCTTTGCCAGACCCAGTGGCCCTGTGTGTACCTGGGCAGGCTGCCTCTTGCCATCACCTAGAGAATTAATACCTTCTGGAAACCAAGTCAGGGAGCTTGGGAAGTGTGGTCCCTTTTCTTGTACTATCTCTGCTCTCAAATCTGAGAGGACGATGACCAAGCCAGGCCTTTCCTAAGGACAGAAGAAAGGGCAAGCCCAAGGCTAGCAGGAAAGGGTCTGGGCCAGGCAGTAGCACAGTGTGGGCCCAGCTGCCCAGCTAGGAGCACTGGTCATTGCCTGCCTGTGCCTAGGTGCCCTCGCCCCTCCCATCATCCTGGCCAGGGCACCAGTGACCTTTTCTATAGCAGGAAGTACCCACCAGGGAAGGTTCTTCTCCCAAAGGCTACTTGGTAGCCTTGGTGATGGTGACGACCAATATGCCTGCCAGTCTCTAACCACAGAGGTCACTATCAGATGAGCCAAGAGTCACTCTTTTGTTGATGAGAAAATGGAGACTCCCTAAGGTCAGGAGACTTAAGGTTAAACCGCTGACCAAAGTTGACTTGGAACAAGTCGCTGGGCATCTCAGCCATGGCTATGTTCAGTAGAACTGAAGATGAGAAGTGTTTGTTTCCCCACATCACCCCCAGCTTCCCCTCCAGGGAGGCTTCACACCTACACTGGGGACCATGGAGTGGGTGGGGCTGCTAAGGCTCCTTGCTCCTTCCTTGGAGACCCTGCATGCACTCTTCTCCCCACAGTAATGGGGGTCAGTGGGGGTGGGACTCCCAGGAGGCAGCTCCTAACATCCCACTGATGCAACAGCCCAGGGAACAGCCCAGTGGATTTCTGGTTTGTCTAACAGAGTGGAAACAAATGAGTGGTGACTCCGCCATGGGCACACTCAGCACCACACGTGGAGATGAGCCCTAGTAGGGGTAGACAGGATAGAGGTGTTCAGGGGAGCACAGTCCTCCAGAAAGAGGCTCCGACTTCCTGTCATGAGCGGTAGCTGAACAAGTGCACTTCACCCCATTTTTAGACTCGCCCATTACAGGGGCTAAGCTTCTCCAGAGGCTGCCCCTCTCCCACCCCAGCCTGGTAGTGTTCTTGGCATATTAGGTAACAGGCAGACAAGTGAAAGACATGAAAAGTGCTCTAGAACCCAAACTGAATAACTTTATCTGCTCAACCAACATTGGCTCCCACCAGTTCTCCACCCTCTGCACCGCTGCCTGTGCCCGTCTAGAATTCAGAGCAGATGCTGCAGTGACTCTTTATGAGGATGGAATGAATTCCTTTAACACAAAGAAAGTGGGCTGACTTTCACTCTTACTCTCCACCCTCCTATACTCTTATTCCCAAATCAAGTTGCACCAGAATTGTCTTTCCATTCATGCAAGTCCTATCTGCCTTCCTTACCACATGCCAGATCCTTTTGAAAATGCCCTTCCCCTACACTTCTTTCTAGCAAAATCCCTCCATATAATCTTCAACACTTGGCTCCCATATTACCTCCTCTGTGAAGCCTTCCCAGGCTTCACCATTCTGGGTTCTTAGAATCTTCCTTTTAAACCTCTCACATAATTCATCAATAGTATTGTCTGAGGTCCACCATGTGAGACTGTCTTGTTAGGTAAAAAATAGCCAAATATTGGCAATATCATATGGTAAAATGTGAGACATCTCTGTGCTAATATGCTGTTTGTCATCTACACCATAGTAAGAGAATTATACCTCCCTCCTCTTTGTCTTCCCAGCATCTGGCATGATGGTTAGCATATAGTGGGTGCTCAGAAAGTGCTTGCTAGACAAGTAAGCACCATTTGATAAGGTTTTGTGTGCTGTCTGTTCTGTTTAGTTTCTTGCTCCAACACAAAACCAAAACCAAACTCAGGACTGTTGTAAAGGACCTTATAAATTTTCATCCCAGCCAAGCCAAGCTTCAGATGGTTGTCTGAGCAGGCTGAGCAGAGGAGGAGAATATCTAAGAACATGCAAGGAGTAGGGGAAGCCAATTGTTTGGGATAACTACCTTTCTGGCAGGAGAAACAGAGTCAACAGTTGATGGAGAGGAAGTAGCAGCTGAATCAGGAGATGGAAGGCAGGAGGGAGAAGACGTAGGATGAGTATGAGACAGGCTTTTAGAGAGTAGTTTATTCTGCACAGAACAGAAACAGAGGAAACTTTGATTATCCATAGGGAAATGCACAGTGATGCTTGCCTCGATGATATAGCCCCCTAATCTACACATCCAAGGAGAGGAAAGGATATCCAGGCTCCTGTCTCAGGACAAATATGTAACCTGTATCTTTGGAGCCCAGCAGGACTGTCTAGTTCCTGGTTACAATGCACTCTGTTACAGCTATTCTGGCTCCCTCATCACAAAATAGCTAGAGCAGAGCCATCCTATTCCTGACATGAACATAGACACGAACTCCTGAAGGCCTCACCCTGGAGCTTGGTATAAAGCAGCAGCTTCAAGTTTAGGAAAGGACAACTGCTGGAGGCTCTGGGGCACATGCCCCAGCAGGGGCCTCTGCAACCGCAGAGAACCCCGGAAATGGACGAATGGCAGAGTATTCTTCCCATGCCTATGCTCTGCCCAGTAGCAGAGAACACAGGTCTGGAGGAGGCCGAGTGAAAGCCGCAGAGGTGTGTTCTAGAGACCAGGCTTGCTGCAGGCATGGGAGTACCTTACACATGCACGTACCGTGGGTCCTCACCCTCAACTCTGTCATCTCCTTGCAAGCACATACTCTTCTTTTCAGCAGGTTTCTAACTAAGTGCCGGGACTGGGCTGTGCTTCCTATTCTAAGGCAAGGCCAATCTGTCTGGCTGGTGCTGCCTTTTGGGAAAGCAGAGCAGGTTATGGCCTGTGGTTGACCTTGACATTCAGGGTCTTCTGGATCAGGGCTATAGTGGTATTTCTCCACTATGCTGCCAAACATCATGAGCAACTGGTTTGCTTTCACTTTAAAGGCACCGTGATGTGATTTCTGCAGTGGGCCAGCTTTCCCTCTTTGTGTTGACCCCTAGGAAGCTCAGCCTACTCAGAAGCTAAGACCTGACAGTACACATGCTTCCATTTTCCTGTGACCTGAGCCTGCTTTTCTGCCTTGGTTTTCCCTTTGTCCTGATTTATCTACTTATTGAGTCTCCTCATTTGGAGCTTTTTTAGATGCCAGTCCAAAGCCTTCGGTGACTTGAAAACTAAATAGCTTTACAGACTACAAAGTGTGGAGGAAGGAAGAAACGAAGCTCCAGAGACTGATTCATGTCATCTCCCCACAGGTCCAACACCTGGGTTCCCAGGGGCTCTGAAAGCCCTGCATTTACCTGTGGGAAATCCCCGTGTCCAAACATGGAGGCAAGGTGAGCCGCCTTCTCCTTAATGTTCTTTTTGTGAAATTCCCTGTTGGCCAAGTTCTGAGCCCTTTTCTGCAGCCAAGGCGAGAAAGGAGAAAGAAAAAAGAGACAGTGACAGAGATGGTGAGGGCTCCCTCTGGAAGAGAGGCGGAAAGGCAGCCAGGTGGGCTTGCTGTGCTCAGTACACAGGGCAGGCAGGATGAGAGATGGGGAGGAGCAGTCGGAAGAGGAACCCACCCTGGGCAGGAGGGGCGGGGGAAGGCAGGCATCCCAGACACAGGCAGGGCAGAGGCAGGGCAAAGTCACGGGCAGGGCAGAGGCAGGGCAAAGAACGAGGCTTTCACCTGGAGAACCTTTTCCTCCACTTGCTGCAGCCGCCGCAGCACCCCAGAGAGGGCCAGCGCTCCCGGGCAGGTGGGAGGCAGGCTGGCAAGGTTTTCTGGCCCACCCAGTTGCAGGTCAGACTTGGCTCGGGCTCTCCAGGGCCTGGTTGGACACTCGCCACCAGCAGACACTTGCTTTAGCTCTCGGAGCACATGCCCTGTCACAACCACGGAGGGGAACTAGGGGAGACGGAAAATCAAGCTTCCTTCCCGAGGAAGGCCCTCTCATGGACCCCTCCCACCACTCACTGTGAGGAATCCCCACCAGGATCAGGGACAAGGGTATGCCACGTGCCACCTTGAGTGAGATTCCAAACTAACCTTGAGTGTTGACTTCTCACCACCTGCATCAGAATCACCTGATAGCCTCCTTAACAATACCATCTGGGGTGTTATCGACAACACTCCAGACCCCCCAAATCAGAACCTGTACTGTCCTGGTTCTGAAAGTCAGGGCTCAACCCCCAGAGAGTCAGCTTTAATTGGTTTGGGGGTGGGTACCAGAGATGGACATTTTTAAATAAAACTCTCTAGATGATTCTTATACTCAGGGACATAAAATCACTGCACTATCCACACGGACCTCCTTTGACTTCCGCCACCCCCACCCTTGGAAGCAACACAAAATTCCTAATGCTGTCCAGTAGTTTTGAGTGCTGTGTCAATAACAGTGATTCTAATTCCAAACCCAGAGGTGTTAACTGGAAAAAAGCCTCAGCCCATGGCTCCTGGCTGCCTCCCTACCCACTGGGCAGTTCAGGTCCTTGGGGCACCTGGGAGGTCTTCATAACATCCCACCACATCAATGGCATATGGCTAACTGGCAACCTGAGCCCATTCCATCATCACTGCCACTTTTCCCCATCAACTTAGAAATCAGTCTACTCAAGAGATCTGCAAACAAGCTGAGTATCCCAGGGGCACTACACAAAATACCCTGCACTGAAAGCATGGTAGTTGGTCAGCTGATATCGCCGACTGGCATGTATTTAAGATGCTGCATCCTTGGTTATTCTTACCTATAAGGGTGGTAACCTCAAGTTGTATCTGCCTTCCCAGAGAATCTACACTCAGCCCTAAGTGGGGTGCAGAGAGAGCCATGAACCCCAACCCCTCTGGATCAAAGTCCCCTCTGGCTTCACCAAGATGGCATCCACTGGAAGGAGTCCTACCTGCCTTTTCAGGGTTGGTGATGGGCTGGGTGTGGGCTCCTCCGGCTTGGGACAGCGAGAGTTAACAGGAGGGTCAGAGGAAGAGCGCAGTATAGGCTTACCTATCCCTGAGACACGGTGCTCCTGGGAGGAGGAAGGTGAGTCCAAAAAAAAGCAGCCACAGGAAATAGGAAGGAAAAGGTGAGTCAGATTGAGACACTTGGAGGAGGAGAGGAGAAGCAGGGAGACAGAGTTTGCAGATGCCGAGCAAGCCCAGGGCTGAGCTCTGACAAGCTGTGCCCAGCTGGAAAACGTGAACCCCAGCCCTCTGTCCCTGGTAACAGCTACTCTCATGGTCCCTTTCTCTTAGACAACGTGTGTGTCCCCAGGATGCAGTGTTTTTGGCTCGGACCGGGGCACTGAGCAGGCACTGCCAGAGCCTGTGCCAGGCAAGGGTGGCTAGTCCCAAAGTCCCTCCTGCCCATTAGATGATAGGGATGCTACAGTCCTTCTGAAGGAAGAAAGCCCTCATCAACACCTGGGGACCACAAGCAGTCAAGCCTCCAGAAAGGCCAGTTGAGAAAACAATTCGGACAGTTACAAATCTCAGAAACCTCCTTATGATAAAACCTGGCTTCCTGGGGGAGGTCAGTTTTTTCAGAAGGGGCATGATCTACATCAAGACTAGAAAGATGTCTATGATTGCCTCTGAACCAAATTAACCAAGAGTTACTCCTTCTCCTGAGAGGGGCCTAATTCTGTCATGTGACAGACATTCTCCAAAGGCAAACTGAACCCCTTGTCCCAACCTTTTGTAATGTGGCAGTGGTGTCCCAAAGAAATTCAGGGGAGCAAATGAAACCACGCAAGTGCACACTCCAAGTCGGAGTCTGAGATAAGAGAGCCGGGCCTGCGGCCTGACCCACAGCATCCCACTGTCTTCAGCCTTACACAGACCCTGGTCAGACAAACAGTCCTGCCAGCCTGACCTAAGGGAACAAGGAGAGAGGAGCACCAGGGTACACTCAGGGGGTTGGTTTCCATTCCTGTAGGCCTACATGGCGCTAAGATCTGTGATTCAGTTCCCCTGGTTTGGACCGGGTTTTCACCATGGACTTAGACCCTCAGACATCAGCATCTCTAAAGCTTCCTCCAGCTGCATCATCTCAAAGATGACTATAAACCCAGCCATGGTTGCAAAGCAAAACAAAATCAGGGCAAGGATTTTATCTCCAATAAAACAGGCATCAGCAAACTACAGTCCTCGGCCGAATCCAGCCTGCTGCCTGTGTTTGTAAATAAAGTTTTATTGGCACACCGCCACATGTATTTGTTTACATACTGCTCATGGCTGCCTTCACAGTGACTCAACTCTGCCATTATAGCAGAGCTGTCATTGCAAGAGAGATCACATCGACCCTAAAGTCTAAAATACTTGCTATCCGGTCCCTTTTAGGAAAGTCTGACTCCAGACCAAGAAGAAGCTCGAGTCTCCTTTTGAGCCAGGACTGGCTGGCATACCTGAAGTCCAGCACTTGCCTGACATTTGCTGGCTTCTCAGCAGGCTCCGGTCACCAGGAAGGCAAGGTCAGTGGATGTTTGACAGGACTCACCTGCCTCAGGATTGAGGGGTTCCGCGAGCTCTCCTCGAACTTGGCCAGCAGCTGACTTGCCATGGACTTGACTTTGTTCTGATTTCCACCTTCCTTAATGCCCTCTTGATTGGAGCCCAAGCTCTGGCTGGAAAAGGCTGAAGGCTGCAAAGGCCAAATCAGTGCATTGGTTGTTGGATCCGGAACCCAGATATCATGGGGTAGGTCTGGGGGCTCACGACAGGGAGAGTTCTTGAAGAAGGACACCCTCTATGGTCTGAGAAAATGAGGCAGACACAGCAGGCAACGCCCAGTGGAGACAATGCTCAAAGGTGGGACATGGTTCCCCAAAGGTGGGCACAGCCAGGCTTGCGAGCCAGACAGTGTTTGAATTCTGACTTCTCTGACGTTTCCTCGTTTGTAAAATGGGAGCAGAAACCCACCCTCGCGTAACTGTTGCAAAAACAAAATATAATAATGAAATGATGAACAGAACAGTTTCCAAACCCATCACGTGGCTGACAGGAGGTGAAGAGTAGTGGGGGTGAACGAAGCAAGAGGGGGTGTCAGTGGGGCAACGCACAGGGGCCTAGCTTCCCCTCTCTCCTCTGCACCCCACGCCCAATGGCAACCAGCCCTGTCCTGTTGTTTCTATCTTTTTAAAAAAAGTTTAATTTTGAAATAATTTTAGACTGGCAGAAAAGTTACAAAGACAGCACAGATAGCTCCTGTATACCACAGATGCAGCAGTACCTAATATTAACATATGGAATAATCATGGTACTGTTATCAAACCCAAGAATTTAACATGGCATGATACCATTAACAGAACTATGGACTTGATTCAGATTGCACCAGTTTCCCACGGATGTTCTTTTAGGTTCCAGGATGCAATCCAGGATCCCACACTGCATTTAATCATCATGCCTCCTCCACCTCCTCCCATCTGTAACAGTCTCTCCATCTTTCTCTGTCTTTCATGACCTTGACAGTTGTGAAGGACACAGGTCAGCTATTTTGTACAAAGTCCCTCCATCTGGGTAGGACTGATGGTTGCTCATGATTAGACTAGAGTTAGGGATTTTGAGGAAGGATGTCACAGAGGTGAGAGGTCCTTCTCATTGCTTTGTTTTGGGGTACATGATATCAACATGACTTGTGACTGTTTAGAGGCTGACCTTGACTGCTTGGTTATGCTACCTTATAAAATGGAATTCCATCTAAGATTTTCTTAGCTCATCTGCAAAAAATAAGACATCGAAACTGATCGCTGTCCAGTAAATGTCTGTTCCCTGGTACCATAGATCTGCTCCCATCAGCCTCAAAAATACAAATGGCATTGTCATGTCAAGAGGGCAGTCAGTTTTCCCAAGGAGACAATGCATCTCCCTTACAAACAGATATTCTCAAAACAAAGATATGTTCACTTAGAAGAAATTCATGAGAAGAGATAAGCTATAGTCAATTGTTTTTTTGTTTTTTGTTTTTTTTTAAGATTCCCTAAGTGTAGCAGCCCCATGGGAAACCTAGTATGCACAGCCACTCTGAAGAGTTGGACAAACACAAATCAAAGAGTCACTCCCCACTTCAAAGCGGGAACTGCAACTCTGCATAGCAATCCAGTCTTGAGTGTGAATAGGGCAAGTTTACTAGGCTGGTCACTGTTTGTACAGCCCAAAGTAGGCCAGGACAGTGGGTCATGCAGACAGGCCCTTTGCAGACATTCATGTGCTCATGAATCACTTTAAAACCAGATTTGGAATTAGCCTCCAACTAATAAAAATTAAAAAAAAAAAAAAAAAAACCAGATTTGGATTCAGTGGATCTGGGGTGGGCCCTGATCTGCATTTTTAACGAGCTGCCAGGTGATACTGGTGCCCTGGTTCTTGGCTCACACTTTGAGTAGTAAGAATTTAGAGGAAATTATTGCTTGGTTAAATCTCACTTAAGCAAATAGCTGGCCAAGAAAATAGAGCCATTTCAGAAGAGGCAGGTGCGACCAGATTTCTTCCCACACTGACTGCTGTGCTGCCAGCAACAGAAACAGTACAAACACCCCCTCAGATGAGGCACAGATGAAAGGCAGAAGACTTCCCCACGGACAAAATGTATCCAAGGGAAGCTTCCTGGGAGGAGGCGGGAACAAATCATAGGCACTTAGAGCAGAGCCAGCGCCCCATAACTAGAGAATGGGATGTTTCTCAGCCATGGCTTCCTCCTCTCAGCTGGCTTCCTGCTCACACCAGACCCAAGAGCAACAGCTCTCAATCATATAAGTAAAAGAAGTTTTTTTCTAAGTCCTATAAATCAAGTACGAATGTATCCTACAAATTATCCCTGTGCCGTTGAGTCATTGTTTTGGCATCAGCCAGTAGGCTAGCTAAAGCTGGTATTCTTAAAATTTACAGACAGTATCTAGCCTGCTTTTGTGGATTAGAATGGCTTTTTGGAATAAGGTGTGGGGCTTCCCTGATAGCTCGGTTGGTAAAGAATCTGCCTGCAATGCAGGAGACCCCAGTTTGATTCCTGGGTCAGGAAGATCCACTGGAGAAGGGATAGGCTACCCACTCCACTATTCTTGGGCTTCCCTTGTGGCTCAGCTGGTAAAGAATCCGCCTGCAATGCAGGAGACCTGGGTTCGATCCCTGGGTTGGGAAGACTCCCTGGAGAAGGGAAAGGCTTCCCACACCAGGATTCTGGCCTGGAGAACTCCATGGACTGTATAGTCCACAGGGTCGCAAACAGTAGGACACGACTGAGCGACTTTTACTTTCTTTCACTTGGAATGAGGGATATATCTCAGGTCTCTTTAAAGAGCTGCCCGGGGAAGCAAGAACTGGTACTCTTTCTTCTGATCAATTTTTCAGTAGCAGGAGAGAGCTAGTCCTGCTTGGCTTTGACAAAGTAGCCTGTAAGTTTCTTCTTTCACCAGAAGGTGGCACTTGTGGGTGCTGGGACATTCCCCTTAAAGACTAATGGTACAGAAAGCACAAAAAGTAGAAATGAGGACTGGGAGAATAGTGGGACTGCTGGTGCCTCTTTACTACTTACTATTAACAGTGGTTATATCTTGATTAACCTAGGTGCCAGAGACCATGATTGGTATGGTATGTGCATGCATGCATGCTTACACATCCTCTAATGTAATCTTTAAGATTAAATTAAAACTTGTTTAATCTTGACTCTGGCATGTAGAGAATCTTGTCATCTGCAGACTGAGAATCTTCCTTCTTTTCCAACCTGGACTCCTTTTATTTCTTTTTCTTCTCTGATTGCCATGGCTAGGACTTCTAAAACTATGCTGAATAATAGTGGTGAGAGTGGGCACCTTTGTCTTGTTTCCTGATTTTAGAGGAAATGCTTTCAGTTTTTCACCACTGAGAATAATGTTTGTTCTGGGTTTGTTGTATATGGCCTTTATTATATTGAGGTATGTTCCTCCTATGCCTACTATTTAATCTTTGAAAATTCTGCAAAATGTCCTACATTTCAAATGCAACATCTGTGTTTTACAGACATGAGCCACACCCTGGGAGAGTGACATAGCTAGTGACCAGACCCGACTGTTTTCCCATCAAGCTAAGCTTGGCACCCAGCGGTTCATGAGAGGAAAGAAAGAAGGGCGGGGAGACTGCCTCGGTCAGGCAAGTGGGCTGTGGCCACTGGCTGTCAGGAAACAGGCCTTTGTGTAAACCGACGCTGAGCACACGAACCTCATCCAGGTTGTTGAAGCCCTTCCGCCTCCGCTTGTTCATGTCATTCTCTTCGGTCCGGCTGTCCACCTGTGATGGCCAAGAAAGCATGGTGAGCTCAGGGCTGGCCAAGGGCTGCGGTGCCAGCACTGGGGATCCAACCCTGCCCACAATAGCTGCCAGCCCAGTTACCCTGCACCGTGATAAATGCTCTCAGCTCTGTTCAGGCACAGCGGAGGAATCCTCCCTCCGCCTCAGGAGCCAGGGCTTCTGTCAGAAGAGGGTGGGAATACAGATCCCCAAATCATGCCGAAACATCCCAGAGCACAAAGAATCCCTGTGACATGGGCAGGGATTGCCTCCTTTCAGTGACCTTGGACTCAGAGCCATCACAGCCAGGCCTGCTGATGCTGCCCTGAGGGTATCACCTCCTATGAAGAGGTGTCACTGGCTCCCCTGACAGGCACGGATTCTCAGGACTCAGATCAGCTGTCCAGGAATTTGATGGCAAATTACTTCTGCCATTCAGTCCCACTGCAGCAACTGGTAAATGATACTGTGTTAACTTCAAAACAGTATCGGATATGACATGAAAACTATGATGACCATATAGCTAAGTCTGCCCAGGACATTTTGATGCATTGCTTCCCCCCCTCCCCCATCCCAGGCATAATTAGGAATAATGCCCTTTTTATTATTTTTAAGATTTTTGTTGTTGTTGTTATGGACCATTTAAAAAGTCTTTGTTGAATTCTTTGCAATATTGCTTCTGTTCTATGTTTTGGTTTTTTGGCTGTGAAGCATATGGGATCTTGGCTCCCCAAGCAGGGATCGAACCTGGCCCCCTGCACTAGAAGTCAAAGTCTTAACCACTGACCACCAGGGAAGTCCCTCATTCTCAAAAGTACCCTGGTTTAGACAAAAAATTGCATGACTCTCCTATTGATAAGCCCTTACAGTCGACTCTGCTTCGCAGATTTGGACATTTACATCCAGAGACCCCCTTCTACCTCAGGCTATTGCACGATGCCTGCAAGGACCACCCAAGGGCACACCTGTGGTCTGGCTTTTCTACTTAAGGGAAGCAGCGGGACTGCACAAGTTGAGCTGATGCTATGAGCTGGGATAGGGCTGCAGGCTAGATTTGGTGCTTCCCCCTACCCACTAACCCTCTCCTTGACACTGGGGTTAGACCTAAGCTGGGACCTTCCCCATGTGGCCAGCCCACTGAGGACCATGGAGCCAACCCCACTGACTATGGCTCCCCATGGGAGACTCCAACCCCCTCAGCGGGGAAAATGTGAAAAGTGTGTTAGTTACCCATGGCCTGTACCCACCAGACTTCTCTGCCCATGGGATTCCCCAGGCAAGAACACTGGAGTGGGTTGCCATTTCCTTCTCCAGGGGATCTTCCTGACCCAGGGGTCAAACCCTTGTCTCTTACGTCTCCTGCACTGGCAGATGGATTCTTTACCAATCTGAGCCATCAGGGAAGGCCAGATTAAATCCCAGCCTCTGTTCACACTGGATGCAGCTGAAATGGCTTCTGGCCTCTCTCTCCCCTCCAACCCAGGCTGCAGCCCAATCAGCACCACATGTCCTCACCTTGCCCCATCCCAGAGGACCCTTTACCCCCCGGATGTTGTAAATCAACAGGAATGATCAGAGCCCTCAGCACAGAGTCTAGTCTGTACCCACTCGCTCTCACAGGCAAGCACCTGCTCCCCCTGCTCTTACACTCCTCACCACCTCTGCCCCTCCTCCTATTTACCAGCAACTTGAAAAAATTTTAAAACAAGATCAACTGCAGTGTAGTCATTGATATTTGTTCAAAAATGTGACCCTTCCCTTGCTCAGGCAGCACAAAACAACAGATCAAAGGGCCTCACCTTCCCTTTAACATTTTCCTCTGCTTCTAACAAATCATTTTTCTGTGAATGGAAATGATTTCAACCCAAATGTTTGGGCAAACACCAAGAGAAACAGATGACCTTATTTGCAGCGTCGGGTTCTAGAGGCCTAGGCTGTTTAGGCGCCCGGCTCCACAGTCTGTGAGTGCTACACTGGCCCCGAGACAAGCCTGTGAAAGCACAGGGTGTCCTCCCCACAAGAACACTTCAGGCATCATCTTAGAGTTTTCTGCTGTTCTTCCTGTTTCTACCTTTAATGAGGACTTGGTTTTTCCCTCCAAGAGCAACATCTTACTCTCTGGGTGTGATTGGTCCAACAATCAGAGCCTACATGGATCCAAATTCAGTATATTAGTGGCTGGTGCACAGAAAACATTCCTGGGGGGAGAGTACCCAGAAGCAGGACCTAAGAAGACCCCCAAATTCTTCAGGGAGAGAGGAAGTGGGTGGGGGCAACCTCAACTCCTCTGATTCAGCCTGACCCACAGGACAATAAAATGCAGTCTATATGGAAAGGTCAGCCACACAACAGACCCAAAGGGTCTCTGCTCTTCCATATGGATTTATCATGAAAGCACTTATGCTCAACTCAGAGCTAGGTTAAAACACAAAGCTTGAGAAAACACAAACCTGGAGTTTTATCTAATTTTTCTTATCTGTACATCTCTATTCAGGAGCCAAAAAATCCTCCGTATCCCCCTCTCCTTGAACTCTATTTTGCACCATAGAGAAGTGGGTACAAGGAGGAAAAAAATAGTTATTGTGCCCTGAGACAGCAGGAGATTAAACAAATAACTCACTTCCTTTTCCCATAAATTTTTTCTGTCCTTTCATCCTAAGACACTTTCTTATCATGATTTCCCAATGATTTGAAAGAGTCTATATATCAAAAGACATTTATTAAACTACTTGGTGATCTCCATTTAAAAAAACAGACGTGTATCTAGACGTATATCTACCAAGCTCATCCTTTATTTGATCAGCACAAAATATTCTTGTTCCCATACTACCTGACTTAAGTTGATTTTAGCTCCAAACAAGCCAACTTTATATTTAGTTAGCCGATGAACCCTAACCCTGGAGAAATTCAGACCAAGGTCATAGGAAGAGAGACAGGCCATTGTAGGCAGTGACCTGACTGAAAGTACAGTGGCCACCATGATATTTAGAAAGATGGCCAGTGACACTGGCAAGACAGCTCCCCTCTCCGTGGCAGAGCAGCAAGGAGCCATGGGTTCAAGTTCTGACCTGAATTACTTTCCAGCTAAGTGAGCTTAGGAAAATCATCAACTTTTCTGACTTTAGTTTCCTCACCTCTAGGATCCTATACTAAGCTATTGTAAGGATGAATACCAAAAAAAAAAAAAAAAGATGAAAACAATCATGTATATAAGACACTTCTTCTATGTAGTGCTATAGAAGTGTTAGACATTTGAAGTTAGGTCAGTGCTATTCATAGAATTAGAAAATCTGAATTCTAGTCTGGCTTTGACATTTACCCACCTATATGGGATCACAATATAATCTCCCTAAGACCAAGTTTCCCCATCTCTAAAACTGGGATGAGAATATGTCCCTTGACTTCCTCAAAACCTAACAAGAGCAAATGAGCTATCTACAGCACTGCTGTGTGCGCTGTACAATGCTGGATCCGTCACGGCTGCAGTGCACAAGCCAGTGGTCAACCCAGCTAGTTCTACCCTTTTCAGAAAACGAGCATCTTTGTTCACTCAGTACTCCTAAAGGACAGGTTGGGGACCATCACGTACAGAGCCCTTTCTGTGTGCCAGAGAAGGAGATCAGATCTGCAGCTCACATTGGTTCAACACCGTCTTCACAGCAATGCAATGCTTGTTATCATGTCACATTTTGCAGCCAAGCAAAGAAACTTAGAGAGGTTCAAACATGTGCTGAATCACCAGCAGACCAAAATATGCAGTTGTCAGCCTGGCTTTAAAGTGCATCCTCATTCTATAAGGCAGTGCAGAGTCCCAGGTTGTGGAAACACAGAGGACAGGAGTGATCACTGCCCACAGAGACCTGCAGACCTCGGGTGCCCAGGGTGGTGGGGGGGCGTGCACGCGGCTCAAGGCCCACACTGGCCAAGCAAGGCAGCATTAGGACCCAGGGCCCTTGACTCCCTAAGCTGTCTTCAAATCTCTGAACTGACAAGTGTGAAAAACCTAGTGGGAGTTTTGGCTGCTGGGTGGGCGGTTCTGTGAGCACGGCTGGAGAAGGGGAGTGAGAGGAACTTAGGAAGCTGCACTGGAAAGTCAGTTCCTTCTGGCAGGGACCCTGGCCCTCTTGTTCATTGCTGTGCCCCAGCAATGAGAACTTGGCATAAAATGGGGACTTAGTAAATCTTGGTTGAATGAATGGGCGGATGGAGGAGGGACTTTCTTACATAATGGCCCCTGAATCTTTGGAAAGTGTCTGTGGAGGAGAGTCAAGGAGAAGGGCTAGAAGGGCCCCTCCTACCCCTGGCGCAGACCAGACACTGATCTTACTCATGCTTTGTGAATCCCACTCCGCCAGGGACCAGCAATAGAGGAGGACCTGGGTCAGAATCAGCCAGCAGACCAGGATAAATCCTCGGGCCACTGACCTGGCTTCTAGGATGGGGTTTCCAGGGACAAATGACAAGTTCTGTGTTGCCTTGTCCCTCAAGGAATGGGTTCAGAACGGGGAAAACAAAGACCAAACAACTTGACTATGTCTGTCGTATGTACTGTGACTGATGAGGCCATAAATCCAGGTATTATCTATGTGGGGTCAGATGAGAAAAGCATAGACAGGTAGTGTGTGCATGTGTATATACACACCCACGTGCACACACAGGATAAGATCACGTATGTGTGTTCAGATTTTGCCTGTGGGTATGGTGACAAGTGTGTGTACATGCCCACACGCATACACAGAAGGACAGAGATCACATATGTGTGAGCATGGTGACAAGAACTGCTCTGGGTCTCCAGGAACTGTCCCATACCACCAGGCTGCTAGAAGCTGATCGGGACAGAGGCAGATCTGCAGAAGTAGACCAAGGGCCTTTTAAGAGAAAACAGAATCCCCAACTCTTCTCCTTCCCCCCAGGCATGGGCCATCCAGTCTCCAGAAATAACCAGCCCCAGTTGGTTACCATTCACCAGAGGTACAGCCCTCTCGGCATGGGATAGGAAAGTCATTGTCTCTAAAATAAGTTCCTGGATGGAGGAAAAGCCTTCAGTTTTGCCCAAAGTTGTTGTCTTTTGCTGGAATTTAGATATTATCAGGAAAAGAAGGTTAGGGAGGAAAGAAGGTTTTAACACCAACATCAAAAACCAGGAGGGCGAGAGAGTGTTAGCCCAGCTCAGGAGAGAAACAAAGAGCCCGCTTCAGATTAAGACACCACATGTGAACAAATATGGGCTGCTCAATCTCTGTATCTGGAGAAGGCACTGGCAACCCACTCCAGTGTTCTTGCCTAGAGAATCCCAGGGACAGGGGAGCCTGGTGGCTGCCGTCTATGGGGTCGCAAAGAGTCAGAGGTGACTGAAGCGACGCAGCAGCAGCAGCAGCAGCAATCCCCCTATCAAGATGCTCCTCTGAAGTTAGTAAGGAGGGAGGAGGGGTAGGGAGGGATGGGGGAGGGCGAGGAGAATACAGATGCACCTATACATACAGATTGTGTGTTCGAGCCCTGGTGTAGAAAATCACGCAAGAACAGCCTAGCCTGCATCTCCAGACCGTAAGGACACATGTACCAGGGCAGTGAAGACTGCGTGTTTAATTGCACTGACATCTCCTGGGTGTAACGGTGGGGGAGCCCCATATGTATGTACAGTATTCAGTCTCCTGTGTAGAACTCCGCTGTGTGTGTCCAGAGGCAACCTGGAGTGTACTCAGTACCCCTTGCTTATGAGACATATTAAGACCAAAGAGCATTGCTAACAGATATCTCCAAGCCAAAAGAGGATCCAGACATGACACAAGATAAAAAGGGGAGAAGATAATTTGCATGTAGTCTGACCATTGCACTGGAGTTGAATGGCAGACAGTATATGATGGGGTGCTTCAGTACCAGGGCAGAATGTGACTCAGTGGCGTTATAAACCCACCAACCCCCCTAGAGGAAGCATTCAATTAGTTTGAGGAGAAAGGGCGGGACAACAAATACCGACCAGGCACTTACTTCAATGACCTGACCTCCCTACCTATCTGAGGAGCAGGACAAACTTCAGATGTTAAATGGGGCCATGGGAGGGAATCAGATGTGTGGATTTCAACTGCTCTCAAGATGTGCAGCCAAGGAGCACACCCTGGACGTGGGCCAAAACCAGCCGAGGCTGGGCCGGGCAGAGCCCACACATCCCCGCTGCATTTGCTCCCAGAGCCAGGCCAAAGTGGAGCAAGGCTCCAGCAAACCTTCGGAGAGCCTGGCTGACGGCCGACTTTTGACCATTCCCACCTCCTGAGCCAGTTGGCCAGGCTGTTTCAATTCGGTCACTCTGTAAACAGAGGTGTGGTGAAAGGTTTAAACATTCCTCTCCAGTTCCCAGTTGTGGGCTAAGGGAGAAATCGGGTGAACAGAGAAGAGTGCTAAGTGTCTGGCTCAGAGAGCTTCCAGAGAGACTGCACTGGCTTGTCTGGGATGGAGTAGCCCAAAGGAGGGGGTCCTCGGTCATCAGAGGAGAAGCAGCTGGGCTGGGTTGGGGCAAGCCAACGACTGGGCTCCAGAAAATCTCTTTCACTCAGTGTGACGTGTGGTGGGTTACGGTGCCTCCCACAGAGCCTCTGAGTGGGGCGGCTCGGGGAGCAGAGGGGGACAGAGCAATGAGGTACAGCTGCTCTGCTTACACCTGAGCTGACCCGCTCATCCTGCTTCCCCAGACCCCCAACTTGTCCCCTCCTGCAGACAGGGCCTGCAGAGTACTAAGTACCCGGCTCCTGAAGTCAGCACAACCACTGTTACATTCCAGGGAGCACAGTGGAAAAAGTGACCACTGATCACACAGCCCAGGGAAAGAGAGGAGGCCACACGGCCCGAGCTCCACCCTGGGCAGAGGGGCCGGCAGGACAAGGCGTGACTGGCCAGCAGTTAAGAGCCTGTCGATGATCCAGAGACACGGAGACACCTGCAGAGGCCTGCAGTCCTCTGCTGAGTGAGGGCGGGGGAAGGTAAGCTCAGTGCACACCCTTGCAGCCTAATGTCTCTGAGTGGACGTTTTATCTATAAAATGGGCACGTCAATCAAAGCAACTTGTATTATACCTTCCATGGAAATGTAGCCATTCATATAAAATTATAATTGCTTGGACTCCCTAGTGGTACAGTGGAGAAGAATCCGCCTACCAGTGTAGGAGACACAGGTTCGATCCCAGGTCTGGAAAGATTCCACATGCCGCAGAGCAACTAAGCTATGAGTCCTCATGATCTAGAGCCCATGCTCCACAACAAGAGAGGCCCGAGAACCACAACCCCACTCTCCACAGCGAGAGAAAGTCCACATGTACTGATGACGACACAGCACGGCCAAAAATAAACAATTTTTAAAAAATTGTAATTTCTCACTAGGCCTGTGGGTTTCCAAACTATGTACCAACGCACCCCCCAGGCACCACAGTGAATTCACAGAGGAGCTGCAGGATATTTTAAATTTTCTAGGGAAGCATGGTGGTGCTCGTCACATACCTTGCAAAACACCCCTACCATGTTATTATATTTGGATGTAAATGCTTAGCAAATGAAACTTTTAGGTATTTCTTTTGATCTGGGAACAGTGTGAAAAAAGTGACTAAGACATGAAAGGTGCCACTGAGTCAGGAAACTTTGGGAACCTCTTTATTAGGCTCTGAACTTCTCAAAGGCAACGGCCCACTTATTAATCATCTCTGTATATCTGCTCCTCTCAAAAACTAACAAAACATTCAGCTTTAAAGTTGGCATGAAGTAGGGCCCAATAGACATTTGCTGAATGGATGAAATTAAAAAAAAAAAAAAAAAAGAATGGAACAAAATGTGTAAACGTAGCCTCTTCATCCTCCTCTGCTACTAAATGGCCATCATGTTTCCCATCTAAACTGCTTAGCAAAGTGAGATACCATCTCCTCCTCCCTGCTTAGGAGGCAGGGCTAATCTTTACTTTAAAAAATACTCACTGGCGTGTCCTCTTCACTCTCTACCCTGCCCTTCCTATAACCACATTGAAGGCTTTGAAGCTGGCTACACCATGCAAGGGAAGTTGACTGAGTCCTACTCACGTCTTCCATGAGCGCTCGATCTGTGTAATTTATCAGCACAAACAGACCCAGCCCGTGGCACTTCCCTTCCCCTCACCCCATCCACCTGCAAAGAGAGGTTAAACAACCCCAGACTGAAACTTACTCGCGGAGTCCTCTTCCTCGGAAATGTGAGGTTGAGATAGTGATGAGGAATGGATGACTTGGCCAAGCCGAGGTCGGCATTCTCTTCGTGGTTTTTACGCCAGGAATCTGTTAGGAAGTAAAAGTAAGACTGAGATTCGGATCCTGCCACTGCTCCCCCAGAGTTCAGGGGGTGTCACTGAGACAAAGTCCCTCCAAAGTAACTCCTTCACCCCCAACTGAAGCTGCCGGTGGCCTGTGTAGGGAGCTGGTGCCACTCTGTCTGTGACCTCCTGGTGACAAGGGCAGGTCTCACGTGACACCTACAGGACCCACTTACACACAGAAAGTGTTAGTTGCTCAGTTGTGTCCGACTCTTTGCGACCCCATGGACTGTCATCTGCCAGGCTCCTCCCATTTGTGGTATTTCCTGGTGAGAATACTGGAGTGGGTTGCCATTCCCTTCTCCCGGGGAATAGAACCTGTGCACAGGGTCCACCCCTATTTAGGCTCAAAGGCAAGGGGGGGGGCAGGGGTCAGCCCCAGAACAGAGGCCATCAGTGTGAACGGCAGCGAGCTGTAGGTGCAGAGCAGAGACGGCTCGGGGGCAGGGAAAGCCTCGTCCAAAAGCAGGTCCTTACCCACAGGCCTCAGAGGGGCGCCCCGGAAGAGCTCGTAGAACTTGGAGAGGTACATGACCATACTGAGCTTGTCGGGCTCCTGGGCCGATGCCATCTCTTTGCCTGTGGTCACTGGGGGGATGCCAAACTCACGCTCTGCCACGTCAAATGCCAGCTGGTTGTTCTCCACAGTGTCGTCTTCGTTCAAAGAGTCAAAGTTGCTGGAGAATCAGAATGAAGTGAAGTTCAGGGAGAGGATGGAGAGGGGTGAAGAGCTGAACAACCTCAGCCGTAAGGAGCGCTGCAGGGGACACTGTTCCCACTCGGATCCCTCCACCACCACCCCCGACCACTTAGCGGGGCTCAGCCAGAAGAAGTAAACCCCGTTCTCACTCAGGGAGGGACCAAATCAGATCTAGGCCATGAGAATGTCATGGGCTGAAAACATAAGAAAATGATTGGAAAATCTATGAGCCATTTTATTTTTAAGTAGTTCCCTTATATTCTTTTCCTTTTAATTACAAAACTAATATGAGCTTCTTATAAATAAAGAATCAAGTTATATAAAGTAACAAGTGAGAGCCCTGTCCCCTTCTTGAGGCAACCTCAATTCCTAAAGGTACCAGTTGGGAACCTTTACTAGGTTGCCATCCAGCCTTCTGGACAAATTTGCTCATGGGTGTGAGGTTACACTACAGTTGATATAAAAACAACAGAATAGACATATAGTGCTTTTGACATTATAAAGCGTTTCCACAAACATAATCCAAACTTCCTAATGACCTTGCTATTATTCCCAATTTATAGATGAAGAAGCAAACTCAGAGAAGATAAGGGGCCTGCCCAACAGTATACAGCTAACAGATCTGAGTCTCAAATCTAATTCTTTCGTCTGTAAATCCTCAAATCGGTTCCCAGAATTAAGTCTTGCCCCTAAGTCCTCTCTTGAGGCTACCACTTGAAGGCGCAAATGCTCAAATTTCCCAAAAGACGATGGTTCGGAATATAAGTGCAATCAATTCGTGAATCTGAGCCACTTTAGCTCCTCACAGATCAGACAAGCTGCAAGCAGAATAACCAGTGCAAAGGGAAAAGAACAAATTTAAGAAAAAACTCAAATCCAAAGTATGCGAAGAGAATACTGAACCAAGGATTCTGCATGTACAACAGCCCTGGTCTCCCTTGTCTCCAGGGTCCCCTTGAGAAGTGAGGAGCTTGCCAGGTCGAACGGGGCCCCAGACTCACATTAGGTCAGGCCGGAAGCGGTGGATGATGGCACACAGGGCCAGACCACTCCGCCAGGATGTGGTCAGGTCGGTGACATTGACATGCTGGTAGCCCTCGGTCTGCTGCTGGCACCAGGTTAAGAGCTTGCTGGGCCGGATGTCCGACTCTGCAGTAGGAGGAGACAGATAGTGGTGAAGTGCTTTGCAGAAATCTCAGCAGCTACCCTGGGGACCCGCTTCATCTGCCACCATGGGTGGGGACCAGGAGGAAAAGTATGAAAGTGAGGGGCTGTGGGATGCAGCCCCTGTAGGGGTCCTGTTGAGAGCATGCAGGATGCTGGGACAGGAAGCATGGTCTCTTGCAGTAAAGAGTCCCTCAGACCCCTATTCTGTCCAGGTCCTGGTTAGAGGTCAGGAATATAGAGGTAAGGAAGACATGGACTCTGTCAATAGAGCGCTTATCCTGTGGGGAAGACAGGTGCAGAAATGGGTGACAATGGTGGAGAAACCCGATGCCAGGGGAACAGGCTTGCTAGAGTCTGGCAGCACCAGGGAATTCACCTTAGAAAAAGTCATGGAGGAGGTACATATGAGCTGCTTCTAGAAGAGTGTCTAAGACAGAAAGAGATCTCCGGGGAAGAGACAGGACTGTGACATGGCAAAGAATCGAGAAAAGGCTGCCACGTTTTGTGAAATGGTTTATCAAAGGGCCAGTAGCAGTGGGGCATGTGAATGTGGAGGGCAGCGAGGAGTGGTAGGCAGGACACAAGGTCTGGGCAGCTGGTGCATCTTTAAGCAGGATGGTGACCTGAGCACAGCTGGATGGATGCTGAGAAGTTAGCCATTTAACCCTCCTTTCCTTTTGCACTGAGCACTGGCCTTGTGCCCAGCACTGTGCCAGGCCCCGGAGGACCAGTAAAGGAGCGAAGCATGTGGAGCTTCTTATCTAACTGAGGAGTCAAGACTCCTCAGACTGGAAACAACAGGAAAAGAAAAGCAAGTCCCAGGAAGTCATTCCAGTTCACTTTAATGTACCAAGCACTTGCCCCTACTCTACACAGTGATGCCATGGGGGGTATTGTCCTATCCCAGTTTTACAGGTGAAGAAATGGAAGGGCGGAGATGAGAGGCACCTGGCCAAGGTCACTGCATCAGAACCAGGCTGGCTGCAGGGCCTGGGCCCCGCCTGCCACCCACCCGGCCCGCTCCCTGCAGAGTTGGGGTCCCAGGAAGGCCTCTTACCTCGCCTGGAGAGGCCGATGGATCTTCTCACTGAGCCCAGCCTCTCAAGAGGATACTGGTGCAGCTCCTTAGTAATGTACAAATGCTTCACCTAGGGGGAGAGGGAACACAACTGTCTGCCAGTTCTTCCCCAAATCGTAGTCACAGGGCCTCTGAACCCTTTTCCTCTCTCACTGAAGGGCATGACCCTTCAGCAAAGGAATTAGCAATCTGATACAGAGCTATGGATCTGTTATCCACCCAAATGTGGGGGAAGTCAAGTGTGAATATAGGTAATTGGCAGATTTTTAAAATTCCTCTGACTGAAGAGGTCAGAGCTTGTGTGACTCGAAGTCAGTGAGAGAAAAAACAGACTCTAGAACTTCAGATGGAAAGGACTTGATATTTGATCAAGTAGATTATTCAAGAGAGCTATGCTCAGCAATGGGCTTCCCTGGTGGCTCAGAAAATACAGAATCTGCCTGCAGTGCAGGAGTGTGTGTGCTAAGTCGCTTCAGTCGTGTCAGACTCTTTGCGACCCCATGGGCTGTAGCCCACCAGGCTCCTCTGTCCATGCGATTCTCCAGGCAAGAATACTGGACTGGGTTGCCATCCCCTCTTCCAGGGGATATTCCCGACCCAGGGATCAAACACGCATCTCTCATTTATGTCTCCTGAATCAGCAAGAGGGATCTTTAGCACTAGTGCCACTTGGGAAATCCAAATGCAGGACACTGGGGTTCAGTCTCTGGGTCGGGAAGATTCCCTCGAGAAGGAAATGGCTACCCAATCCAGAATTCTTGCCTGGATAATTCCATGGACAAAGGAGCCTGGTGGGATACAGTCCATGTGGTCGCAAAGACTTGGACACGAGTGAGTGACTAACACTTTTCACTTTTCATGTTCAGCAGTGCATGTGCCCAGTGACTAACAAACATGTAAATACATGGACGTATGTGGACACACACCTACATGTTCCAGTTCTTTCCTGTGGGCTAAAGATGCTGACTCTACCCTGTGGCTTTCCCAGAGAGAGGAACTGCCCCACCCTTAGGCCAAGAGGCACTGGTGACCTCGGTCCCAGGACTGTTCCAAGATTTTAGGTGACCACCCCTTCCTACCTCTCAGGGCACAGTGGCCCAGACAGGACTCCAGGCAAGGCCTTACCTGATGGGGCCTGACGCAGTTTGAGTTGAGGTTTGGGTACCGCGTCCCCGGGTCTAATGTATACTGCTCAAAGTTCTTGTTGATGTTCTCTGGGGTCGTTTGAGGTAACAGTCGGTAAAGACTTTCTCTGGAGGGAGGCAGAGCTGGGATCAAAGATTGCTCTTGCAACCTCGGGCCTTCAGTCCCACCCCTTCCCTACACCCCCTACTGCCCCCCTTCCCCTGTTCTCCAGAACTTCTTCGATGTGTTTGCATAACCCTTCCCAGCAATGCCTGGCCCTCCTGGTTCCTGAGATTTACAAAGCGAGGGAGGGTCAACAGGGTTGGGAGGAAGCAGGAGGGAGTATGGGAGGTGGTGGTGCTGGCCTCCTCCCCTGGGCAGAGGACAGGGACTCAGCTGGCAGCCCAGCGACCTGTGGTTTTGCTCTAACTGCCACTCAGCCTCCTGTGGCTGCTCCCCCATGACCACAGGTCTCCACACCCAAGACCAGCCGAGGCCTGTCCCCAGCCGCCAGCCCTGACTCTTCCCAGCCCACCAGCTGTCACAGCCACGTGGCCTGCAGCATGGGTCTGGGAGGAAGCCCAGGATCTCAGCAGTGGAAGAGGCCTAGGAGGTCAGAGCACCCAACCCTCAACAGAGTGGGACTCAGCGCTGCAATGGATGCTTCCCCTAGACCCCTTCTGGTTCCTCAGTGTCTCAGCAGTGCTGAGACCCCCAACTTCAGGGCTGCCCTGAAGGTGAAGATTTCTCTTTGGCATCCAAGTCTTAAGATCCTGGCCGCTAGGGAAGTAGATCATGATGGAGGTAGGTCACGATGGAGGACTCCTCGGGGACACCAAAGGTCAAATTGGCCACATGTGGGAAGGCAGGCAGAGCGGGTTAGGGGCTCCAGATTTCAGCCAGCCTTGCTCCCTCTCCTGCCTGAATTTTGACTTGGCCCTGCCTCCAGCTGAGGGTCCTGCTGTCAGTACTCACCTTTCAGCCAGAAGCTCCAGGGGCGAAGTGCCCTGGTCCCAGCTTCTCACCATCCACGCAGTGTCAAAGGCTGCCAGGAAGCCACGGGCACAGCCAGTGCCCATGGGCCAGAATGGCTACAAGGGACACATAACAAAGTTCCAGGTGATTCCAGCGATTCCCAGCCTGACATCCCATTCTATCCAGCACTTGGTGTCTGCCAGGCCCGTGGGAGGCACTGGGAGGACAGAGGCGTGACAGGCACATCACTGGGATTCGCCACAAACACAGGGAACTGTAGCATAAAGTCTATGCAAGGGTGCTATGGCATGGGACAGCATAACTGCTTTGGGGGCTCAAAAAGGCAGAGGCAAATTCCCACCCCGGGGAGGGAGACAGACAGAATCAAAGAATACTTCATGGAAGAGGTATGTTCATGCCAGTTTTAAAGGATGGATAGGATTCTGATCCTGATCCATTCCAGAACAGAGAGCAAAGGCTTGGTGGTAGGAAAATGACGGAGCCCGATGGAAGAACAGCCTGTCTGGTTTGGGTGCAGCAGAGAGCGTGGGAGGACAGTGCTGAGAGAGAAAGCTGAGAAGGAGGACTGGGACAGCAGCAGAAGCCGTGCTGAGGGCTTATGCAAGGAGCTGAGGTCAGAGTCTGCACCCTGGGATGAACAAGCATGGGTTCATGAAGCTAAGCTCTAACTAAACTGCTCCATGTGCACACAAAGCATGGTTTGAAATTTGATGCTAATGTGGTATACATGCATCAACATTTTTTGGTCAGTGCTTACATTCAGATAAAGATTTCCCCCCCTCCTGAAAGCATTCATTTATTCTAAGAATGTTAGCATCTGCAGATTTTCTGGGAAGAATTTTGAGCAAGGAGGCCATGGACTTTGGGGCCAACACTCCTTTCTTGCTCCTATATGAACTGTATGCTGAAAGTCCACAGAGATCCACAGACTGGAGGAAGAAGTCTCAGGATCTACAAGCTTTAAGAAGGATGGCCTGTGAAGTTAGACCACGGCCACTTAATTTTTTGCTTCAACTGAGAAGCCAGCCCCGAAGAAACCAGAGGGGCAAGGGGAAGTGTTCCTGCCTGTACATAGGCAGAGTTGACTTCTCTGAATTTAGTCAAAGGGTAGGTTCTGAGGCCAGGATGGGTTTGGCAGAGTCCTGCCAATTGGCTGAGAGCCTGTCCTTCCCCTGGGCTTCAGGACAGCAGATGCTGCCAGTTAGAAAAACAATGTGGGGATCTGTCTTCCAGCAGGAAGCAGGGGACTCCAAACGCAGGAGGTACCTCAAGCAAGCTGTCGCCCACGAGGGCCACGAGCAGCTGGTGTGACTGCCGCTCGCGCACCAAGGCCGCATTCTCGGAGGCATACATGGAGGTGAAATCGAACATGGCCACATCGGGCTGCCCGTAATGGTTCATGGCAAAGTCTAAAGACGGCAGCTGGTAGTTGGTGGCGAAGTCTGCAGCCTCGCGTGCATAGGAAAGCAGGTTGTCCTGGTTCACATTCTCCGCACACAGCAGCATCTCTGTGTCGATATAGTCCTGGGGGGAAAGAACAAGAGCACAGCGTAGCAACTTGCCCCTCAAGAGGGCAAGGAGTCATATCTACTTCTTTGCAAAAGGACTTGGAATGGATTTGCAGAAAGACTAATTGAGACAGAACTAGAAAATTGGGGCCCAGGGAACAAAGAGGAACCAAACCAGTCATCTGGAATGTTGAGAGTTATGATTAAGCATCAGATTTGGCTTTGAGCTTCCTGGCATCCAAGGTAAAAGGGAAATGAGATATGTTACAAGTCTTTCCTTATCAGAAAGAAGGAAGCATAGAAATTCCTAGGGGAGGCAATTTTTTCCTGGCACTAAATTCTAAAAGAACTATCTGACATAGGAATTTTGACAGAGAGCAGTGTGTTATAACAGTGTAAATAATGGTCCTGCAGAAGTACAGAAGCATATGTCATATGGCTGGTTCTCCTGATAACGTTCAATGAAACAAAAAGACAAAAAAGCAAGTGAGTAGGAGTGATTTTATAATGGACTAAGCTAAGCTAATGTGGTCCAGAAATGCTGTGGCTAGTGTTCAAACAAGTCCGAAAAAGAAACGGGTAATTGGCATAACTCTCAAACTTTCTCTGCAAGATGAGTTACCCCTTTTCTCAAAAGGCTAAGGGCTCCTCAGGGCCCTGCCTTGATCGCACAGTGTTAATGTTGCACTTTCCCACTGGGAGGTAGAGAGCCCTGAGCTTAGAGGACTAGGATATCCACCCTGGAGGGACACTGGCGATGACCTCTAGGACATCTTCCAGAGCCAAATCTGCTCATAGTGTGGCTACAGAAACTAAAATACCACCTTTCCCAAAAGGTGACACAGAACATGCAAACCCCTTGGGGCGGGGGGCCAAGGACAAGTGTGTAAGACTAACATGGGCCTTGCGTCAGTGAGATCAACAGGTCAAATTCCATGTCTGTTTATTGATTGCATTGACTGTAAACTTGGGCAAGTTATTGAACTTTTTTGAGCTTCTGTATTCTCATTTGTAAAGTTTGAGTTTGCAAAATGAAATGAACAAAATCTACTCCACAGAATCATGTGAGAACTGAATGAGACTGCGTACATGGCTCCCTAGCCCAGGGCCTAGGAATTGGGAAGTTTACAGTGACTGAGATTCCAATCTGGAATAAGTAACAATGGCCAAACCGTAGTATGTGCTGAAGTGCATCCCGGACACCCCAAGGGTAACAAACAGCAAGAGCATTTACAAAGGTCTTAGATGGCACAGCCTCAACCACAAACAGCGACCTACAGTGCAAATTTTCCCAACAGTCATGATTTCACCCAAATTCCAGTATTTCCACATCCAAACCACGTCCACTTAATTGAACCCAGCGTTGGCCCAAGAGCCCTTTGTTGTGTCACAGCTGAAGCTCCTGTAACTCGCTTTCCTTTCTCATAGGTATTCTTTCACAAGATCACTCTCCTGCCTGAGGGTGTGGGAGAGTGAATGGAGAAATCTCAAAAATATCCCCTCTTCAAAATGTGCCACAAGCACTGCTATGGAGGACTGGGTGACAGATGAATGTGGACACTGTAGGATGAAGGTGGTGCCCGGTGCTGATGACACATGCTAGACTGTGGGGGTGGACCCCCACTGTGCTGGGATGACAGCCACCTCCCCCAGGGCTGCTGGGAGGAGCCAAGGGGTCTTGCTGGGCTGGAGGTCCCAGGTGCGAGGGTGGATGGTAGAACAGACTTGTAGGAAGCAGGCAAGTACAAGGATGAAAGAAAAAAGTGGGAACGAGGCTATAAGAAAGAGGGTAGAGCCAAGGAAGGAGCGCTAAATGAAAATACAGGCAGGAGGTAAATTTGGGCCTTATTTTGCACAGGCCTAGGGAAGAGAAGTTGGGTCCTAGATGGAGGTGGGGAGGGAGAGAGGGAAGCAGGAAACATGAGAGAAGAGTGGGGAATCCAACAGGAAGAATAGTTACCCCAAGGTGTGGAGGTGGAAGGAGGCTGTAGACCAGAAAAGAAGGTTAGGTAACACCTGTTCACTGCTTCAAATGAGGGCGGATTCAGCACAGGGAGACCAATTGTGATGTGCATCTGTCCACCTCACACTCCTGGCCACCAAGCTCCCTTCTACTGGGGTTAAGACCAAGCCTGCATGTTCATGGGCCAGCAGAGGCAGGGGCCTGGAGGGACAGACGCAGCTCAGAGCCCAGAGGCAGGGCTCCTATAGGAGAAACTTTACCCTCCCTTCGGCAGTCATAGAAAAAGGCCTGGAGATCAGCAGGAATAGATGGGGAAGCAGGTCAGTCAGTCATTCAACAAACATTCGCTCAACACATTATGTATCTCAAGGAAGATGCTGGCCCATATAGACACAGGAAAACAGGATTTGCCATTCCTCTGGGAGCAAGTGAAGAATGGAAACTTAAGTAGATTGGGGTAGACAGTCGGGTCTCAGCTTGTGCAGATACTATAGAGCTTGGCTGGACACCTGGAGACTCCACACAAGGCCTCTGAACCAAATGGTGTCTAGTTTGCCCATGTCCAGTCTGGCTTCCAATTTCTAGAGTTCATGTCTTATACCTCAAGGACCCTCTGCACCAGCTCAGATGATGCTCCCAGATTCTCTGAGGCAGAAGGAAGGCCTTGATGGGGACAACCATGGGCTCCCAGCTCCTGCAGTAATTATGGGACCAAAGCTCGAAGTTCCCACCCACCTGTGCCATGGCACAGAGCCTGAGGGGAGCATGGAGGGGCTTTGGCAATGCCAAAAAATCAAGTCACCACGAGCAACATGTTGTGGCCAGGACAAATACCCTGGGATGACCAGGAGGAGACTCAGCATCCCAGAAGGCCAGAGTTCTCAGCCAGTGACACAGGAGCCCTAATTCAAACTTGGCTTGACTCCTCAGAGATGGGCTAAGAAGAACATCTGTAGCTCCTTCCAAGCTAAGGTACCCACCTTACCTGCACCCTGGGCCCTAAATAGTCCTTTACTATCTGACACAGGCATCCCAATGAGGGATGTAATTTTGGGAGGCACATCTGTAGAGCAGAGGGAAAAAGGGGGCACGGCCTTACCTCCCCCAGACCGGGTCAGCAGTAGGGCACCAGATGTTGAAACCCACATCTGCTGATTGGGCTAAGTTGGCTTCATTCACCCCACCCCCCTCCCATTCCCAGCCTCTTGTCCAGCGACTCAGGCTCTCAGCAAAGCCCTGAGCTGATGCAGAGGAGGCCCAGGGGAGGGCTGGGTTACTAAAGCTGCCCAGCCGGCTGCCAACACAAACTGGCATGAGGCTAGGCACATTCTTCTCTGACAAGCATCAATGAATGGTCACTATGCTGTCTGGGCTACAGGCCGACACCCTGAGAGCAGGCTGACCCTGGATTGCACGATCCTTATCTTGAGGCCACAGCAGCAGTGGCGGCAGCAACCAGGGCTCTGGAAGGGTTGAACCCTGACCAAAGAAGCTGTCAGCCCAGGGCCGGTCACTCCATGTGCTCTTTCCTTGCAGCCATGCTCTCTGTATAAGCAGGAAGGTGCAAAAGCAGGAAACAGGGGCCAGGAAGAACAGCAGGACAAAAGAGCAGGTGTCCAAACCAGGCAGAGAAGTTATGGAGGGAATCTACAAACCTGCAACATGTCAAGTGCTCTGCATACATTTTAAAATATATTCCTCTGAACAATCCTTTTAGATAGAACCTATTATTCCTATTCTGCAGATGAGAAGACTGAGGCTCAGAGAAGACAAGCAGCTTAGTCATAGTCCTGAGTTAATACATGGCAGAGCCAAGATTCAACTTGAGTCCTCTTGACTACAGTAAAGCTTTCCCCCAGACCATGACAATGGGGCCACAACGTGAAATTCACAAGTAAATGTGCGTATGTCCCACTAGGACAAGGAACCACCATCCGCCTCCAAATTACGTGTGACAGCCCAGAAAAGGAGGAAGGGATACATGAGACACGTGGTAAAGACCCTCACTAACACCTGGGTGAGAATCTTAGCAACCCCCCAGTCCAGCTCTCTGCAGAAACACCCCTGCCTCTTACTGTTAGTGTGGGCTCCTCCATCCAACATTCATGTGCCAAAAAGGAGGACTTGGTGGGGGGGGTGGTCCCTTCCTCTACAGTCCCTCTTCCCCTCACCCCAACTCAGATTCTGGCAGAATAACATCTGCTCCCACATTCGCTGATGCTGTCAGCCTAGGTCCCAAAGTTAAGACAGGATGGATACACAGCCAGGAGATAAGAGATACATACATTAATGATGACACCTTTGTCAAGCAAGCTCTGCTTCTTGGCAGTCATGACAAAATAGTGGGTGCAGTCCTTATAGTAAACAATGTTCTCAAGATCAATCCCTGCAAAGAGAAGATTATGGACACAGTATTACTTCTTCAGTGCCTACCGTGTGTTAGGAGTCCTGCTTTGTCTTATTATAGGTCTCATTATTTATCTGCAAAATATTTGTGTTAGACAAATTTTGAAGATATACAAGGCTGGCAAAGATAAAGTCAAGTGCCGGAATTTACCCAAGTCAACACAGCCTTCATAGTCCCACAAAGATACTATTTTCTATTTAAATTGAGGTATAACTTTGTGCAGGTTTAAGGAGTTCAACATACTGATTTGATGCATTTACATAATGCAATACGATTAAGCCTCTATTTCTTTTAAAACTCACAAAGCTCTTTAGGGCTGCGGACCAGTATTTCCAAGTCAGAGCTGAGCACATGCTGCAGAAAGGCACAGTGCTGTCCATGGCATGGCAGTTAAGTGGCAACAGAACCAGGACTTGAACCATAGTCTGTCTGAAACCAAGTCCCGTCCACTGTTTCCTCCATGAGAACAGAGATGCAGGAGCTATGTGAATTCTCCAAAGACTAACAGACATTTCTACCATCCTCCTGTTAACCTGTGAAAACCCAGGTGGTTCTGGTAGAGCAATTCAGAGGACTGGGTTGTATCTTTTTGTACTTCCCACCAACTGCGAAAGACTTTTTAGACTAGGTTTCTCCATTTAAAACAATGCCATAAAATAACAACTTAGCTCAGTGTTTCTCAAAGTAGGATCTCTAGTCAGCAGCAGCAGCAGCAGCATCTGAAAACGTATTAATGCAAACGACGAGGGCCTGACCCCAGCCTACAGAATAGGAAACTCTGGGGGTCTGGCCAGCAATCTGTGCTTGAAGAAGCCTTACAGGTGATTCTGATTCACCCTCAAGTTTGAGAACCACTGGTGTGGCTTCTTAGGAGAAAAAGGAACAGGTCTAAGGCAACTTAGCAGTTATCACAGAGGCGTGCTGGGTAACCATGGAAACCCCTTTATTACCGTTAAATAGGAAACAGCCATCCATGCGTAGGGCCCCCCAGAGGATCCAGGAAATTCACTGCTGTCACTCTGTGAGGGCATTGTTGTCGAAAAACGGCCAAAGGTGATGACCGCAACAAAGTGTAAAGGAAGCTCATTGAAATATTTGGAAAAACACACTCAACATCCTGTCATACTTTATATTTGGTGGTTTGTTTATTGTCTTGGTTTTTGAGGGGAAGGGAGGGCTGGAGAATTCGTAAATCATTCAAAAGGGCATAATATGCTGGAAGGAAATATTAAAAAAAAAAAATGCCACTGTGGTGACACTCAGAAGGTCATGCAGTGGATACACATCACTGTGGACAGTGAGAGGCAGAGTCTGGCTCAATAACTAATCCCATTCCTAGAAAAGTACCTTACTGAAATAATCCAACAGCAGTTTTATCAGTAACAGTAAATAACTGAAAAGTTTGAATCAGAAGTCTGCAAACTTTTACCGTAAAGGGCCAGAGAGTAAATATTTTGACTTTGAGGGCTATCCGGTCTATGTTGCAAGCCCTCATGGCACCAAGGTAAACAAACTGGCCTGGCTGCATTCTAATAAACTTCTATTGATGGACAATGAAGCTTGAATTCATAAATTTTTAATTTTTCCTTTAAATTTCTTCTTTTGCTATTTCTGCAGCCATTCAAAAAATATCAAAATCATTTTTAGGTTGAAGGCAATACAAAAATGCATGGCAAGTCATGGTTAGCCAACCCCTGGTTTAAATGCTTCAGCAGTGAGTGACAATAAATTCACTGCATGAGCTATTCCAAACAAACCTGACCGTCAGGAGGACTGGGCACAATGGGCAACATTTAAAATGTGATGCTGAATTAGAAAAGCAGAATAACAGTACTGACACTATGGTGAGAGCTCCAGCCATGTAAAAAGTAAGGATGCCAGTGGAGAATTACCGAAAAAGACTACATGACAATGATTGTTACTTGCTGGGTGTTAATGATTTATTTTTAGTATAAAAGTTTTATTTAACATTGCCACACTGCCTTTTCAAGGAGAAATATATATATTTCAAAGTCAGGTTAAAAAGAAAGGGAAAAAAATCTGAATTTTACTCAATTGGGAACAGGAGTTTCACCCTTCTCCCTCAGCCTGAATCATTGTTTCTCCATTATACTTACAGACCACCTGACATGTTAGTAATTGATTTGCCTGTTGATGCTCACCCCCCACCCCCACAACACCTATGGAATATAAACTCCAAAAGAGGGATTTTTGTTTGTTTTGCCCACTGCTCTATCTCATGCCCTTGGGAAATGGATAGTAGGTGTTCAATAAATATTTGTTGAGGAAATGAATGAGTCCTTTCTTCAAGTCCCAGGTTGAGAGACAACTGATGCCCTTGGGTGTTGTGACCCACCCTCCACATCCCTGACCATCCCTGGAGGGAAGGTCAGCTAGCACACAGATAAAAGCACCTATGCCTCTTTCTGGACCACCCACAGGTTTCTGGTTCCCCACCAGAGTGCTCCTGGAACCCCACACTGCCTTAGGGCACAGATTTACCAGCCTGTGTCAGGATGCTTTATGTGGCTGTCTCTCCCCGGACAAGGAGCCACTACTGGGAGGAGACCATGTCCACCTCAACTGTGTAGCCCATGAAATTGAGTGCAAACTCCAGGAGATGGTAAGAGACAGAGAGGGCTGGAGTGGTACAGTCCATGGGGTCGCAAAGAGTCAGACGTGACTTGGTGACTGAACAACAAATATGACAGGCAATCAGTAAATGTCTCCTGAGTATAGATGGCTAAATAAATCAATGGTTATCTATTAACCATTAAATAAATGGTTATCTATTTTCATGTACAACATCTAGAAATTTCCCTCAAGAATCCTTTCTGTCCCTGAAGGGATTCTGTCCATTATTATCCTAAAGAGAAACCCCTCCTTCCACTTTACCAGAGTGAGTCTCTCGGTCCCAAGAGCTAGGAAAGACAGGCGCTCGCACCCCTCCCCATTCCACCCTACTCCAACCCCTATACAGAACAGAGAAGCATGAACAATAGCCTGGATTGGAGAAAGGTGAAGGTCCCACCTGTTTCTTCTTTAAGATCCTGAAAAAATTTCTGATTGAAGATGAAAGCCACGCCGCTAATCTCTTCCACCTTGGCCTCAGCCGTGCTGTTTCTGTTGATGAAGTTGGCAGTGATTGCAATAGCCAGCTTCCCACGGAATTCTTTTCTTCTGAACCCTGTGTGAGGAAAAGGGGAAAAGTGAGTCTTTCTTCTGGATTTGATGTGAAAACTGGAAAAGATTACTGAGAAAGCTACTCTCAGATGGCCCATGGGACAGTGAAACCAGAATTTTGGATCTAGAGTATAGAGGCAGACAGAAATGCTAAGGTTTGTTCCTGAGAAAGAAACCCATTGGAGGCCTTTCTCAGTGGGACTTTTTCCTTCCCCCAAATCTCCAGGACCAATTATTCTGGTTAGGCTTCCAAAACAACAGTGTGCTTCTCCAGTGGACAGTCACAGGGCTCATCCTTTAGAACAGGGGTCCCCGACCTCTGGGATCTAATGCCTGAGGTAGAGTTGATATAATAATAGAAATAAAGTGCACAATAAATGTAGTGCCCTAGAACCATCCTGAAACCACCCCCGCCACCACCCATGGAAAGATTATCTTTAGAAGAAGCAGATACAGACATTGCTACAAGGTAGTCTCATGAAAGACCCACATGCAATTTAAACTTACACAATTAAAACTACTGTGTTAGCACTTTTCATGTTTTTCCCCATTTGCTAAGTAGAATTATGAGCTTGAATTCCTGTGGAACAGAGATTTTTAACGGATTCTCTTTCCGTCTCCAGTCCGGGTGACTGGCATTTAGTACTCAATATATGTGTAATGGGTAGATGGAATTCCAACTTGCAATTGTTTTAGTTCAGTGACTAATTGAGGTTCTTATAGTTTTCAATGGTGTACATTGAAATCACTTTTTTAATGGCTGTAAGAATTCTGCACCCAATTACAATGTGTTTTTGTTGTTGTTCCTTTTCCCTCACACGCCAACCAGCAATTTCAGGATAGCGGTGGTGTGTCCTACACTTCAACTCAATTCTGACACTACCTGCATGGAGATAACATCAGATCCCACAGGTCAAGAGCTCAGTCCCACTGACAGTCCTCTATCTCAGATGCCAGTTATAAGCCCTTGTTGTCACCAATGCTTCTGACTAACCAGCTCTAGACTGTATGTTCAAGAATGCCCTCCTGGGTTTGATTAATTTTCTAGAGTGGCTTTCAGAACTCAGAGAATATCTTACTAAATAACTCAGGATCAGCCAGGTGGAAGAGATGCTCAGGGCAAGGTGTAGGGAAAGCTAGAGCTTTCACACCCTCTCCAAGCATGCTACTACTCTCTGCAAACCTTCACCTGTTCACCAACCCAGAAGCTCTAGACACTCTTTCCTTTCGGGTTTATTTTTTTTTTTGGAGGCTTTATTCCAGACACCTGAGTGATTAAATCACTGGTCACTGAGCTCCATCTCTAGCCCCTCTCCCCTCCCATGAGGTCAGGGGATAGGATTAAAATTTCCAACCCTCTAATCATTTTTTTGGCTCCCTGGGCAACCAGTCCCCTCCCTTTCTTAGGTGCTTTAGAAAACTCACTTCATTAACATATACTCAGATGTGGTGGAAAGGAGCTTGTTATGAATAACAACACAGCCATTTCACATTTATGGCTCTGAAATGTTTTCAGGAACCACAGACAAATATCATAACAAAAGATACTCCTCTTGCTCTTATCACTCAGGAAATTCCAAGGTTTTGGGGTGCTGTGCCAGAAAGGGGACAAAGACCCAGATATATTTGCCTTATTATAAATCACAATATCACAGGCGATTACACACAGGATCACCAACAGATGGTCCCATTAGATAGACCTAATCCCCTTACTTTTTAGCATCTATCTTTTCCTGCAGTCCTGAATTTCCTTTCCACCCCAGCCCCAGGTACTGACTGCTGTTTACTTAGCTTAACTCAAGGCATTTGTCTTGCTAGCAGACAAAACCACTGTCTTCAGCACCAGTGGGGATTCCCCTCCTCTTTGCATATGCTAAGCCTCATGCTAATGCTAAATTGCTCCAGTCCTATTCAACTCTTTGTGACCCTATGGACTGTAGCCCTCCAGGCTCCTTTATGCAGCAGATTCTCCAAGCCAGAATACTGGAGTGGAGTTGCCATACCCTCCTACAGGGGATCTTCCCAAGCCAGGGATCAAACCTGTATCTCCTGCATTGGCAGGCAGGTTCTCTACCTGCACAGTGATTCCCAACTTCTTTGCCAAAAATCTCTTTGACTAAAAATCTTGAGTTTCTGTTCAACACTCCTTCATTTTGGTTCTTCATAAACTAACAGTACAATATTCAGGTTGGCAGCTTAAACATTTTTTAATTGATATCCAATATTGATTGCTTGGGGTGGGGGAGTGGGTGCGGAAATGAAGAGAGAGGAAAGGAGCAGCACTGTGCAGTAGGTGGGGAGGGCCTTGGCTAGGAGGACTGCACTCTGAGGTCTGGCAGATCAACCCTAGCTCGGGGAGAGTGTTCTGTCCTCAGTGAAGGTGCCCTCCCCGGCAGACATCTGCAGGCTGTAGCCTTTGAGAAAGGCAAGCTTGAAAAACAGACCTGTCCTCAGCCCAAGAGATGCCATGTGGGACCAGTTGGTCTTCAAACCAGGGTCCTAACAGATTCTAGATTCTCCCCTAAAAAATGTGTTATGCTTCCAAACTTAGAAGCAGAGAGGTGTGGCTTTATTCCTTGACAGTTTGGGGTAAACTTATCTTACTACCCAGCAGTAAGCATGTTGTAAAGTTATGAGAAGAGATGAGGTTCTCCTTCTAGCGTATTATACTTCACAGTAAACCAATACCATCAACAGTATAAAATGATTCTCTTCATTGGAAGTATGAAAGTACTTAGCACCCTGGCTTGCACACTAGCAGGTGTTCAATAAATGTATATTGATTTTTTCTTTTAATTTCCATGGTGCTTAACCTTTAAAAAGCATTGTTGCATATGAGTCTTAGACCAGTCCTTATAGCAATGTTCTGAAAGGTCCTACTATTCATAAATTACAGAGCTTCAGAGAGAATTAAATGGTTTTCTCTAAATGCTTAGCCCCAAGCAGAGCAGGGCAGTTTGCCCTTCTATCAAGACCCCCAATCCAGCTTTGGCACCTACCGTCTTACACCCATTCTCCATGACTTTCCTGATACACCCTTTCCCATTCCCATTCCTCCATTCTCAGCCCCAAGAAGAGTCATCACCTTCCAGCGTGTTCCTGCGGCCATCCGCGCCAATGATGACATCAAACTCAAATTCCGACAGAGAGTGATCTGAAGGGAGAAATTCTGCCCGCCAGCCAATTTCTGCCAGGACAGAAAAATGAGATGAGCTGGCAGTAAGCGATGGGAGGACAGAGTGATTACATGCCCCGCTGTGTTGGCCATGAAAAATGGACAATGCTACCAGGTACAGGCACCCCAGGCAGAAGCTCCAAAGGAAAGACCCAGACTCTTCAGATTCACACTTGAACTTGGAGTCCTTCTGGCTTAGCTTCAGTTCAGTCCAGGAAGAGGTAAACCAGCAGTGCCAATTCCATGCCTGGTTTTACTGGTCTCTATAAAGGCTGGGAGTCTATGAAACAATTTTCAGGTGAAATCTTGCTGGTTACCCATAATTAGGATTTAACACCCACTAGGGATCTGGGAGGGTTTCTTTGGTAGCTTAGCTGGTAAAGAGTCTGCCTGCAGCTCAGGATACCCCAAATTGACTCCTAGATTGGGAAGATCCCCTGGAGAAGGGACAGGCTACCCACTCCAGTAATCTTGGGCTTC
The DNA here is from genome assembly GCF_023699985.2 of Odocoileus virginianus. Classification (NCBI taxonomy): domain Eukaryota; kingdom Metazoa; phylum Chordata; class Mammalia; order Artiodactyla; family Cervidae; genus Odocoileus; species Odocoileus virginianus. The sequence goes on along the minus strand of NC_069683.1, from coordinate 35,972,643 downwards.
CCTGGAGGCTCAGAAGGTAAAGCATCTGTCTGCAGTGCGGGAGACCTGGGTTTGATCCCTGGGTTGGGAAGATCCCTGGGTAGGTTTGATACCCTGGAAAGGGTATGGCAACCCACTCCAGTATTCTTGCCTGGAGAATCCCCATGGACAGAGGAGCCTGGCAGGCTACAGTCCATGGTGTTGCAAAGAGTCAGAAACAACTGAGCAAGTAAGCACAGCACAGCACACAGGGATCTGGGAAAGGTTAAGAGCACACAGGTCTCAAAGTCAAATTACCATGTTGTCCTGTCATAAGAGCCAACTAATGTCTCCCCTAAAATGTCAATATTCTGGGCAAAGGACAGGAGAAATCAGGATTGTAACCTGTGTATGAAACTACAAGGTCTCTGACACAAAACTCGACCCCAAATTGAAAGCCCTGTCTAGCAGCAGAAGAGTTTGATATTAACATATAGAGGCATTGTGAACAAACTCTGGCCATGGTGAATATAAAAGATCAGAATTTTTATAAAATACTAAAAGGAACAAGAGAAAAATTATTCAATATGACATACCTAAAATGGATGAATTTTATGATTTATAAATTATTTTTCAATAAAGCTTAAAAATATTATAGGCCAAATAATATTTCAAACATTTCACACTTGCTCTCAAAACTTTATTTTTCTTTACTAGATTTTTAAAATATCATACAGGTACAGTAAGTATATCCACATATCTGTGTGTGTACACACAGCTTGAAGAGCATGTGGATGAATTTTATCAGATAACCAAATCTACATTTTCTTTCCTACATACTACTTAGACTTCATCTGTCAAAGTACTGCCTCCTAGTGACAGGGTAACCAAATTACAGGTTTAATGTGTATCTGTGTGTGTGTGTGTGTGCGCGTGTGTGCGCGTGCACGCGCACGCATTCAGCTATGTCTGACTCTGCAACCCCATGGACTGTAGGCCACCAAACTCCTCTGCCCATGGGATATTTCAGGCAAGAATACTGGAGCAGGTTGCCATTTCCTACTCCAGGGGACTTCCCCTACCCAGAGATCAAACTCATGTCTCTAATATATCTGCTGGGAGCTGAAGAACAAACCTAAAGTGACAGCAATGGTCCAAAACAGTAAAATATCCTTTGATGGAATTATGTCAAACAGCCCCAGAATAATTCTAACGAATCATCCTCTGGGAGTTGCAAATGTTGTTTCCATTTCACAATATCTGATTTCTAGACCAAAAGGAAAATTATACTGTACTTTGATTTTCTTGATCTTCAGGAGGCTCTAGAACCTTCACAAACTCCACATTCACATGGATTTCAACCCCCAATATCAAGGCCACCTTGAATAGGATGAGCTGCAACTGACGAATACCTGTTAGAAAGGAAGTTGAAAGAGATGAACCGTCATGAACAATGTCTCAGTGCCTCTTGTACGCAGAACACTATCTAATTACCACATGATTTCTGAGCATAACGATATAGAGGCATACCTCATTTTATTGCATTTTGCTTTATTGCACTTTCTAGATATTATGTTTCTTACAAACTGAAGGTCTGTGGCAACCCTGCGTCAAGCAAGTCGACTTGTGTCATTTTTCCAACAGCATCTGCTCCTTTTGTGTCTCTGTGTCACATTTTGGCAATTCTAGAAATACTTCAAACTTTTTCATTATTATTATATTTATTATGGTGATTTGTGATCAGTGACCTTTGATGTTTTACTATTACAAAAGCTTACAACTCACTGAAGCTCAGATCATGGTTAGCATTTTTTTTAGCAATAAAGTATTTTTAAATTAAGGCATTTACATTGCTTTTTTATACCTAATTCCATATGCATATACACTAGATAGACTACAGTATAGTGTGAACATCACTTTTACATGCACCATGATTCATGTAACTTGCTTTTTTCAATATTTGCTTTGTTGTGATGGTCTAGAACCAAACCTGCAATTTCTCCAGGGTATGCCTGTACCAATAATGATCGTTACTGAGCACTAATTATGTGCCAAGCACCCTGTGTTCTCTCATTTAACCCTTCCAGTGGCCCTTTGGGATAATTACTCCCGTTTCAGAGGTGAGAAATTGAGGCTCGATAGGACTACGTGACTTGCTCAGGCTCACACAGGAGCAAAACTGGAATGTGGATCCAGATCCGTCTGATTCCAAGACTGCTCTAGCTGTCAGGTGGGCGACACCCACTATCATGAGGGTGACCCTCTTTTCTGCTCCTTCCTGAGCTGGGCTGTGGGTTTGACAGGACGAAGATGGAAAGAGAAGTAAGCAGAGAACGAGTGAAGAGTGAATACGTACGGTCAGAGAGTAAACGGCTTACTCCGCCTAAGCTCTCAGCCATCCCTGGTAATGGGTGGAGTGGGGAATCCTCCCCACAAAGCTAGACTCATGGTTTCCACCTCCTACCCACTCTCCCAAACTCTCCCAATGAGTGGCTCTTTGTTTTTCCATTTTGTCCTGCCACTGAGCACAAATGGGCATGCCTCCAAATACATTACGGAGAGCACACAGTCTCAGATTACCTGTGGGCCCCTCTGCATTCTGTGGGCGTCACTCACTGAACACGTATTGGACATCTAGCATCACGCAGTGCCATCCAGGCCCAGGAGATGTGGGACCCCATCGGGTGGAGGAAACATGGGGAAACAGAATGGGGCAGGGCCTGGGGCTCAGGGGCAGCGGGGTGGCAGAACGGGGTCTGAGCGGCAGGCCTGAAAGCCAAGGGAGAAGGGACCAAGAATACTGGGTCCTGTGGAGAGATTAGGAAGACTGCAGGAGGCCAGGGCACAGGAGTCAGGGAAGCTTCTGGAGAGAATCCCTTTAGCATAGTACTGGGGAGAAATCAGACCACAGTGGAAGCTGGCATGAGTGGAAAGTGGAGGCAAAGTCTATGTCCCCTCTTTCTAGAATGAGTACTTTGAGGTAAAGAAAAGTAATGGACTCTATCAGAGGCCTGGAGGGCTGAGTGAGGCAAAGGCAGGGGGAAAGGAGAGGAGGAAACTGAGCATCTAGGCTTGGAGAAGAAGTGACCAGTTCTGCCTCTGACTTCGGGGTGAGAGGAAGGAATGGGCACTTGGGGAGAGGAGAGTGCAGGAGGAGGAAGGAGAGGGACTGGCGGAGGGGGTGGGTGCTCCCACTAGTGGCTTCTCTTCTGCAGAGCATCGGAGGGAAGCGGATGGGGGGAGGCCATCTGCTCAGAATGAGGAGGCTGTAGTGGAGGCTTGGGACGGCCACGGTGGGAACTGGAGGAGGATGCTGACACAGGACCAGCAGAAAATTGCTGAGCAAAGCTGAAGACCAGGTCACAGCTGGGGCTGGAGACCATGGCCAGTTTGAAAGGAAGCCAATCAGCTGGTGCTCAAAGAATCCATGCCAGGAAATAGGCCATGGGGGCAGGAGGCTTCTCCTCATGGTTTCAAGGTTCCTAGTCTATCTGGTTTCGGCACCCAGTAGGTCCTCGATAAATTCTCCTTGCCTCCCTTCTCACAGGTATTAGAGCTGCCCTTGACAACAATCACTCTGAACTTGGAATCTCAGTTTCAGAGTCCTGCCTGTGTTTCCACACACAAGAACCAGGGGTTAAGTGGGGGCCCCATCAATGGAGCAGTGAGGGGCCCCCTGGCTAGAAAGGCAGCCTGGCAGTCCTGAGACCTCTTGAGGCCTCCTGGTGACCAGCTCTGCCTCTCAGGAAGGCTCGGTGGGAAAGTGGTGCTTAATGTTGTCATTCTAAATTGGTACCAACATACATTCTTCCGTGGGTGGTAAGGAATATCCGGAAAGCTGACACTGCAGCCTTCTGGGCAAATCCAAATTTCTTTCCAATGGACTCTTGGAATTTTCTCATCCCAGGGCAGGAACAAACCCTGGGCCACTGCTGGTAAGGTCTCCTGTATCTGACTAAATTACACCCTGTCTGGCTGATAATTCTCTCCAGTTGTTCTCGTCCCAGCCCCACACCCCTTTCCCATCAGTGCCTGTCCTCGTAAGAGCATGGGTCTCAGGGTTCCCCTTCCACTCACTGGTTGGAGATTGCAGCCCTGAATTTATTTGAATTTGGGGATCCTGGCTGCCTCTTGCTCACTGTACCCCACTGGATGCAAAGCGCTTCCTGAACACCTAGACCAGCCAGGCACAGTGATAAGCGCATTTCAAACATGACCTCATTTAATCCTCTCAGCTCTCTTGGTAAGCAGGCATTGATCATATTTAGGGGAAACAAAAATGGGGCTGGAGGAAGGTGAGAAATCTGACCCAAGTCACACAGAAGATGGACCCAAATCTATTCAAACCCTTGAACTCTCCCCACAATAGTAACTCCCCTGACTTTTACGAGTTATGGTTGCTGTATATAAAATGACTAAAGGCTCCTTCCCTGGTGGTCCAGTGGCTAAGACTCCAGGTTCCCAATGCTGTGGGCCCGGGTTTGATCTCTGGTCAGGGAACTAGATCCCACATGCCACAGTTACAGATCCTGAGTGATGTAAGTAACTGGTACAGCCAAATGAATTTTAAAAAAAAGACAAAAAAAAAAAAGACCTCTTTCCTATAAAGCATGAGGAGGAGGGAGGGGTTTCTCTCCCAAAGCCTGCCTGCACAGAACTCGCCTCGAGAGACCCAGGCCTAAGTAACACCAGCGCAGGAGGTGCCTCAGTGCTCACTTCATCCTACTAAGCATTCAGGGATGGCCCAGGACCCAAAATCCACCTTCCCAATCCCCCTCCTTTTCTGGATGGACCCCCTACAGGATGGCCTCTCCCTTTCTAAAGCTCAAGGCAATCTGGTACAGGATGTGTCAACTGTGTCATCTCTCTGCTCTAAATCCTTCCCCGCTCCCCAGACTGGCAACTCCATGTCCCAACTTGCACTAACCAAGAGACCTCCTGACAATTTGGCCCACTGGGTGGTTTTAGCAACTCCCTCTTCTAAGTGCCTCTGGCAAGTCTGATTATTCTATTACAGCACAATTTATTGTTGACAAAATCTCAGTGATTTCCCCAAGAGTGTAAACGATATGACTCACCTCTGCCTCTGTTAACCATATTTCATTCACTCATTCATTCAACAGAAGTGCATTGAGCATCTACTATGTGTCAGGCACCATTTTGTGCCCTAAAGATACTGTGGTAAGACATACCATGGTCCCTGGCCTCACGGTGCTTCCAGTCTAGTGGGCACAGCACAGGGTCTGGCACTAAATGTCTGTCGGTTGGATGTGAGGGGCCCCCAGAGACTTGCAAGATGGAATATCCTGGGGATTCCACAATGTGGAGAAATACCCCACCCCAGGTCAGCCCCTTCCCCACATGGGGTGCCACCCCTGGCTCCACTCACTGATATGGTCGATGGAGCCGGCACAAAACTTCCCATAGAACTTCTTGGCTCCCAGGCCTCGCAGGTCATGGATGGTGAAAGGCCAGAGGTGCAACACGTTGTTCCGGGAGAAGGTGTCCCTCTTCTCCACCACGACCACTTTGGCCCCCAGGTAGGCAAGTTCAATGGCAGTGCGCAGACCACACGGTCCTCCCCCAATGATGAGACACTGAAGAGGGGAGAGAGGAGAGAGACACTCAGTGGCCTCTAGCCTTGTGGACAGAACTTCCTCCCCAGTCAGCAGTGTAACTGGGGAGCAAACCCACATGCACCCATATTAACCAGTGAGTGCAAATTGAACACTTATTAGGACCCGCCATTCATACATCCCATGTACATTACCTGTGGGTTTACCCCACACCAATCACTGTGCCAAATCCTCGTGAAGAATGCAGAGTCCATGAAGGACTCAGGGAAGGCACAGTAAGATACAGGTGAGGTTCATAGTTAAACTGAACTGGCCTTAAATCCCAGCTCCGGCATTTAACCTGTTAGTTCAGGTGGAAGGAGAGGAGGATACTTAAGGGGAAAGGAGAGAAAGGAGACAAGGATTCATCTGGAACTCGATGCTGAGAGTCTGCAAAGTTAAGCAAAGGGGTATGGTCATGGTCCTGAAGGCATTGGGACTGTGTGGGCAGAAGTGACAGGAATGGGATTCTCTTCCAGTCCTGAACTAGGTCTCAAGGGATCCTGCAACAGTGAACAAGACAAGGGTCCTTCCCCAAGAAAGCTACAGCCATTTAGGAAAGAAGAGAAGACACATAATGACCTAACCAACTACTTACACTGGGGAAAAGCCCTTCTATTCAAATAAAATCTTACAAGCATCACTGCTCCAAAAAAAAACAGGAACGTGGCGGTCGGTATTCTGGCTGACAGACCCTTCTCCCAGCAGCCCACCCTGTCCCCTAGACAGGTCCCGAAGCACCTTTAAGAGGCAAGAGTTCAACTTGGGATGGGGGTCTAACTAACTGGGGATACCCTCCAGAGTCACAGAGAAGGGGATCTGCACCCACACATCACTGCTTGACACCACACAGGCATCTGGAAACATCCCTTCTGCTCGGGATCAAACCTTATCTTAAAAAAAAAAAGCATTCCCCTTCCCCTAGCAAATGTTCCATCATCCAGTTATCACTCATCTGGGGCCTCCAGACTCCCAAAGGGAAACTGCAAATAAGCATATCAGAAGCTCCCACACCACAATCAGTGTGGCTTACTCGCTGGAACCATCCAGAGAGTTTGTGGAAACTCTGTTAGAGGAAATGAAGTCACCAATGAGATACAATGCACTCCAGAGACAGGCAGCGGGTAGCAAAACCTAATGCTTCCTTTCTGGTTGGAGCTGGCTACAGAGAACCAACTCCCCCAAGCGCAGCTCTCCTCTTTATCTCACACCCCAAACAGCTCCTCCAGTTCGGACATAGCCAGACTATGACGGGCATCTCAGAGCAAGACTCCAAACCCCGATGCTCTGAGGTTGGCTTTGGGGTTAAGTTTGGATTCACTGCATTTCTTTGCAGTTAGCGCATCTTTTCCTGTTTGCTGAGTTCTGTCACTCCAGGGCCACAGACGGAGTGGGGCGGGAGGATGTGGGGTGAAGAAAGGCAGGGAGGGGAGGAAGGGAGCCCCGTGCATTCTTCCATCTCCTAGGCCTGATCCAGCACTGCTCGCAGGGCAAGGCAGGGGTTCCTACTCCCACCAGCTGCGGGGCTGCTGTGCATTTCTCATGCAGACAGTAGCTGGTGTGCCATCTCCAGCCCTCCCAACTAAACCTGAAATCCCACCACCCTGGCTCCCAGCTCATACTTTGGGGCCTGAAATTTCAGAGACACCAGTCATACCCAAAGCAAATACCAACAGGCCTAATTATATAAACGGAGAAAATTTGGTACAGATGTTATCAAGACAGGAGAGAAGGCTTGCTGGCCGGAGCCAGGACAGTTCCCCAGGAACACACTTGTTATGATTAACATGGGAACTCGGAGTTCTGACAAGAAGCTGAAAACCACGGCTGCTCCATGCCTGGGCAGAGGAGCAGGTGAAGAAGAGGGTTCTCCTGGCCTGCCCACAGCTGATGCTCTGGATGGTGGGCCTAGTGCAAACAGGCCATGTGTGCAAAGCATTATGATAACTCAACCCAAAGGAACTCTCCACCTTTCCCAGACGCATCTGGGCTTCACTGCTGAGGATTCCGTGCCAAGGAATGAAAATTTTTCATTAAAAGTCAGCCCTGAGGCTGAGCCCCAAATTAGATTGTACAGTCCTCCCACAGGCTCTGTCCTCAGTGCCACCCCAGAACCGAGCTCCATGTGTTATAATTATGTGCATCTGATTCCCAGGCCAGCGTAAAAGCTCCTCAAAAGCTATCTCCATGTCCAGTATGGGGCCTGGCACACAGGAGGCCTCAATAAACATTTGATGGATGAAGGAACTTCCCACACCCTCAAGGCCCACCCATCTCTGGCTGGCTGACTGTAACCGGGATGTTCGATTCACATCAGCCAGCGTTTATGTCTGCATTTCCCACCCAGGCTGGGGGAGCTGGGGTCTGCCAAGGCCACCAGGATCACGGACGTCAGCAGATCTGTGTGCTCAGGCGACATAAATTTATTACACAGTGGGGAGCAGGGTAGATCCAACACCAGCAGGAAGTCCATTGTATAGATAAGCTTGGCCGTGCTTAGACCTCCACATTTGCGGAGAGAGACAAATGCCACATGGAAAAATCAGCTCTTTATTTATCAAAGGATGGGAAGAGGGGATGTGAGGCCTCGCCCACTGTCAAGGCACTGGGCTGGACAGGAGCCCTGCGCCCTCCCAGGGGAACCCCCAAAGCAATACTGACTTCTTGGTAACATGGTGCATCATCCATCCCACAAGTGGTGGTGGAGTGGGGCGGGGTGGGGGGGGGAATGTGGTGCAAAGTGGAAAGTGTTGGGACTGCGCCAAGAATGCTAAAGGGATCAGTCCCCAGAGGGAGCCGCCAAGAGGACCAGGGGCTAAGCTAGGGGTTAGCAGTCTGGAGGCTTGATTTCCGCTTCTGAATTCTGCCTCCAGTTTGTTTGGGAGCTCTGCATGCAGACAGTCCAGGGAGGTGGGGTGCAGAAAGCCAGCACTTAGAGGGAGCGGGCAGACCAAGGTCTGCCATTTACAACTCACTCACCCAGGCTCTGCAGCTCCTTGAAAAGGATGACTATAGGATCTAAACTATATCACGCCCAGCATGTTCTACTTGCGAGGCACTGTCCTAATCATTCCATCTATTTCATCCTTCCAACTGCCCTATGAGGTAACTGTCATCACCACCTCCACTTTGTAAATGAGGAAACTGAGGCATTGAAAAGTTAACTTGCTCTGGGTACTATTATTGTCCCCATATTTGAGGTAAGAAGTGGAGGCAAAGGAAGGTCAGAAATTGCCCCAAGGTGGGTCCCCTAACAAGGAAGTGGTCAAGTTTGGACATGAACCCAGGCCACGTGGTCCCAAAGGCTGAGATCCGAGCTGCTTGCCTCACCATGAGGCCAGGCCACAGGGGATGTGTTCAGGAGTAAGTGAGGCCAGCTTGGGCTCCTTCCCTACACAGGGCACACCTTGGCCCTCCAAACGGAGCCGGGTTCAGGCTGAGTGCACGGGGCCTCTGCCCCAAAGCCCTGAGTCCGCATCTTGGCTGAACTTCATGTCCATCCCTGGGGTGGAAATTTACAGGCCGGATGGTGCTAAAGCCCCTGCAGCTCTCGGGAAGCCACTCAGGGAGGTGTGGGCAGTGGGGGGTCAGGCATGCACACTGGCAGCCTCTCTGGTCCTCTGGAGACCTGGCAGCGAGCTGAGAGGTGCGATGTCACGGGTGGTGCCGTCTCCCTGGTAGCGGCGGCCCTCCCGCATGCCGGCCCGCAGGCCAGCTCCCCGGGCAGTGCTCTGGGTCCAGGGAACGTGCCCTCATGTTTCCTGGTGTGGCTTCCTAGCCTCACTGGCTCTTAAGACGGGTTGCTTATCTAAACCCAGACAGGAAGGCCCTGACTGTTACTGGGTTACCATGAGTGCAAACAGCTCGTTCAAATCACAGGGCAGAGAGTTATCAAACCCAAGGTGCCTTCCACCCATTTGCTGGCCTAAGGGGCCTGCGCTCATGGCCCCATGGGAAAGGGGAGCTCACGAGAAATGCAGCCACCTACAATTCTAGCCTTGGATGGAGAAAGCTCTGTGTGGCGGGGGTGGGGATGGCCAGACGGAGCTCTCCACAGCAACTTCAAAGGCCACTCCAGTGAGAAGCAAGCCCTCATCTGCTTGACAGGGCCCTGCCCTGCCCTGCCCTGCCCTGATCTGACTCTCCTGTATCTGGGTCACACCCAGCTATTCCTGAGTAACAATTACCCACTTACTAACCTCAGAAATTTACAGAGAGGAAATGAAGAAAGATATCCTGTTCTCCCTGTCTGCTCTCAAAAAAATAACACAAATTCCTCCGAGAAACATTCCATTCCTCTGTCCCTCCCTTTCAGCCTGAGCCGGTGCTCTGACCCGTTGAGCAATTGTAACTGCTGAGAGTGGGGTCTGGATTTTGGGGGACAGTTTCATTTGCAAACATCTTACCCCTGGGCCGTGTAAGTACACTCACGTTGGACCCTGGACTTGAGAATCAGAAGTGCAATCACCAAGGCTGTGCTTCCTGCCTCTGGGTGCTGTTCATACCTCCCGCATCTCCTTCATTTAAGGCATGAGGAACTCATGAAGTCTGGGCATGTGTGCTGCCAAACCTCCCCTAGAGATCAGCAGTAAGTAAGCCCACGACTCCTTTCATTTCAGATGCCAAAGTACATCATCAACAGTGCCAACTCTGTCCCACCTTTGCAGGTGTCTGTCCATCCCATAATGGGAAGAGTAATAGTAAAGATAGTTTTCATAATAGCAATAATAAAAATCAGAGCTCCCACATACTGTCGGCTTCTATTGCGCTAAGCAGTTTGTAAGATAGGCACCTCATTTCTTTCCTACAATAACCCTGAACTGGGCATTCGGCAGATGAGAAAACGGGTTTGGGAAGGTAAACTTGACTATGGTCACAGGACTAGGGTTAGAACAAACCTTGGATCCCAGGAGTTGTACTTGAAATCATGATCATGCATTAAAAGTCTTCCAGGTTTCCTCGGGCCTTATTATGAATTAGCATGTTCCCTTCTCAGCTAACATATGTAAGACCACTGAGTTCCCTCTGTGGGTGGCAAAAGAAGCAAGAGAATGTGCCTGTTCCCAAACCTCAGGAGGCTGTCTGATTGAGGATCAGAGAGAAAGGGGAAAAGGGACCAGAAGTGCTAGATGGCTTGGGACCATCTGTGACTATTGGAGATGTGTGTGGAAGGGACAAATTTGGTTATGAAAAGTCCTATCAGAAGATGGCCCAGGAGTGGAGAACTGAGGCTGAGGACTCAAGAGAGACAGAAGAAATGTCAGGCTGAGAAAGAGGGAGGTGACTTGGAGGGGGCGGCGGGGGGGCCAGGCTGAGCTCAAGTGAGTCTGGTGTTGTGTGGGACAGGAAAGGCTGAAGGGAAACCAGGCAAGGGACAGAGAGGGAGCCAGGTGGTAGAAGGCCCGGGATGTCAGATCAAAGGATCTGAATGGTTCCCCCCGCCATCCCTACTGGGCCATTATGGGTTTGGAGTAGAATGAAAGTACTGGTTTAGGACAAGTAGTTCCAGGGCAATAAAAAAGACAGTAAGGAGAGAGAAAGAAACCAGAGGCAGAGAACCAGCACTGCAGCACTTGAAACAGACTCACTCTCTGGAATCTCCTCTCTCCACCTTGGCCACAGATGCCCATGCACCTCTACTAGCTCCCCTCGTCTTCCTGACCTCTACACTTGGCAGCACCTGGGGCTCAAACTCCATCTTCTTCCCTTCTTTATTTTACAGCCTCTTTCCATGGCTTTAAGTACCATCTTCATGCTGATGATGCTCAAAATTGTCCCCAACCCCTAAACTCCTAGACTCAGATAAACAACTGCCTGCTGACATTCTCAGCGGCTCTAATAAGCATCTCAGATGTCAAACCAGACCTACGATCACACTCTTGATCACACATCATCCCTCACCACCCCCACCCCCTACTCCTCTCCCAGTCATGGTCATCTCAGTTCATATTTATCCACTTCCCACTTTTCCAGCTCCTTGAGCCAAAAATCTGGATTCAACCTAGATTCCTTTTCTCTTATCTCAAACCAATCATGCCAATAAATCCTGTTGACTCTACTTTCAGAAAAGATTCTGCTCCTGATTAGTTTCACCTCCTCCATGCTGTCATCCTGATGCAAGATACCGTCCTCCTCCGCCCTAATAGCAGGACTCCTACCTGGTCTCCTGCTTTCACTCATGTCCCCTTACAGTCCATACCCCCAACAGCAACTGGAGTGGTCCTTCTAAAGTCAGATCACGTCACACCCAGTTCACAACCTCTGATGTCTTTTCATGGCACACAGAACTCAAAATCAGACTGTATTATGGTCTCACTGTATTGCCCTTCATTTTCCCTTCTGTCTTCAGCTCCTGCCCAGCCCCACTCCCTCTCTGCACTCCAACCACAACGGTCTCCCTAAGCACACACGGGGTCTTTTCACTTGCTTTGCCCACTGTCTGTAACGTCCTTCTAAATATATGCATATACACACATTTATTATATAAATATATATAACTTTTATAATTCAAAAAAGGAAATATATTGCAGAATATATAAAGGACTACTTTTACTTTTCTTTATATTAACATCCAGTTTTCCAACATTATTTTAAATGTTTGTAAATATTTCCAGTATCTACTTAAATATTTTTCCATTATGGGCTTTTTTGTTTGGTTTTATTTTCAGTCTAGTAGCTTTACAATATTTTTTACAGTATCTTATTATAAAACTTTTAAAACAAATTTTTAAAAATTGAAAGAATTTTAGTGAACACCCAAATATGCACCACCTAGATTCTATGATTAGATTTTATACTCCTTGCTTTATCACATGTCTTATCATCCTTCTACCTCTCTACTTATTCATCAGTTGATCTTAAGTTTTGGTGCATTTCAGTGAAATTGCTGAATCAGTACATTTCTTCCCAAATGCTTCAGGATGCAAATCTAATTAACTAGAGTTCAATAATTATTCAGATTTTTCACACCCTCTCACCATAAACAAAAATAAACTTCAAATGTCTTAAAGACTTAAACATATGACATTGCACCATAAAACTTCTAGAAGAGAACATAGGCAAAACATTCTCTAACATAAATTATACCCATGGTCAGTTTCCCAAGGCAATAGAAGTAAAATGAAAATAAACAAATGGGACCTAATTAAACTTACAAGCTTTTATACAACAAAGGAAACCATAAACCAAACAAAAAGACAGCCTGCAGAATGGGAGAAAATATTTGCAAATAATATTTGATTGCAAAGAGATCAAACCAGTCAATTCTAAAGGAAATCAACCCTGAATGTTCACTGGAAGGACTGATGCTGAAGCTCCAATACTTCGGTCACCTGATGTGACGAGCCAACTCATTAGAAAAGATCGTGATGTGGGGAAAGATTGAAGGCAGGAAGAGAAGCGGACGATGGTTGGATGGCATCACTGACTCAATGGACATGAGTTTGAGCAAATTTCGGGAGATGGTGAAGGACAGGGAAACCTGGTGCACTGTAGTCCATGGGGTCGCGAAGAGTCAGACATGACTGAGTGACTGAACAACAACAAATTTGCAAACACTGTAACTGACAAAGGCTTAAGTTCCAAAATACACAAATAACTTGCATAAGTCAACATAAAGATGAACAACCCAATGAGAAATGGACAGAAGACCTAAAGAGACATTTCTCCAAAGATAAAATGCAGATGTCCAATAGGTACCTGAAAAGATGCTCAGCATCATTAATTATTAGAGAAATGCAAAACAAAACTACAATGAGGTACCACCTCATAGAGGTCAGAACGGCCATATAAAAAAGTCTGCAAATAAATGTTGGAGAGGGTGTGGAGAAAAGGTTACTCTCATACCCTGTAAATTGGAATATAAGTTGGTGCAGCCACTGTGGAAATGAGTATGAAGGCTCCTCAGAAAATTAAAAGTAGAATTATCATATCATTTCAGCAACCCCCCTCATATTTTACAGACAAAACTCTAATTCAAAAAGATACATGCACTCCCATGTTCACACCAGCACTATTCACAATAGCCAAGATATGGAAACAATTTAAATATCCATCAATAGACAAATGGATAAAGAAGATGTGGTACAGATATACAATGGAATATTACTCCACCATAAAAAGGAACAAAATAATGCCATTTGCAGTAAAACGGATGCAAATACAGAGTATCTACTATATGAAGTCGGAAAGAGAAAGACAAATATCTTATGATATGATTTATATGTAGGATCTAAAATATGACACAAATGAACCTATCTATGAAATAGAACAGAATCAGGGACATAGAGAATAGACTGGTGGTTGCCAAGAGGGAGGCAAATAGCAGAGGAAATTTAGGATTAGTAGATGCAAACTGGTACACGCAGAATGGATAAACAACAAGGTACTGTATAACACAGGGAACTATATTCAGCATCTTATGATAAACCACAATGAAAGAAAACATTTAAGGAATGCATCTATGTGTATAATTGAGTCACTCTGCTGTACAGTAGTAACTAATGCAACATTGTAAATCAACAATAAAAAATAGTGAAAAAAATTTAGTTTTTTTTTTATGGTAAAATTTACATACAAAAACGGACACATCTAAACATACCATTTGATGTGACAATTTACAATACATGTTGCTTCTTATAGCATTGGTTTTCTCCCCATCAATGGTCTTTCTTCAGTGGATCTCATAAGTTCTTATCCCTGGGCTCTGATGCTGACATCTTGTTGTACACAGTTATCAGCAAGGAATTTCTATTCATGGGGGGAGAGCTTGACCAGCCAGCTGCCTTGACTCTCTTTCCTTCAGTTGGAACAGCAAAGGCCATGGGCCCTTCCAAGACTCCAAAAAAGGGTGTTAGGAATCTCATATTCCTTTATGAGGAATAGCGTGAAGAGCCTTCAGAGATGGGCTGAGTCTAGATACATTCAAAGCTAAAAACTCTAGGGCCAGTTATAATCCATGTGTGGGGGGGAAAGTAGAGCTAAGATACACAATCTAGCCTCCAGAAATAGATACACAAGTTCACATTTATCACTTTCTCTCTTTCTTTTCAGTTGCTTAGTGAACTTTTGCTTTTAAACATTACAATGATAATAGCCAGCACTCAGAGTCCTTTATTCACAACAACTCATAACCACCCTGTCAATTTCACAGCTGTAACTTTTAAGAGCTGGATCCAGGATTCAAACTCAGGTGCCTAGGTCCAGGGACCATGACTTTAATCAGTTGGTAAAGAATCTGCCTGCAATGCAGGAGACCTGAGTTCAATCCCTGGGTGGGGAAGGTCCCTGGAGAAGGAAATGGCAACCCACTCTAGTATTCTTGCCTGGGAAATCCCATGGACAGAGGAGTCTGGTGGACTACAGTCCATGGGGTTACAGAGTCGGACACAACTGAGCGACTAAACCAGCACCAGAGACCACTGCAGGTAGTCAGGGAGAGAGAAGATGCAGGCAGGGAATGCCCATGCCCATCACTGCTCCTTCTATCAATGAGTTTTAATTTCTTTTTTAAGTCTCTGTGACCTCCAGTGACCTCTTCAAAAGTAGAGATATGTCTAACTCACCTAGTCAAGCAACCAACCTGACCCAGGTTAAGTGTTCAGGGATGAATAGGGAAAAAAAGGGGGTGAGAGTATCCGGCAGACCCTGAGTATACTCCTGGTACCCCCGGAGCCAATCTGTTATGGTGGCAGTGAGAGCGGCAAGCACTGGCAGGACCCAGTAGGAAAACTACAGCAATGGCAAGATGCCCCTTCCCATCCAGGACTTAGCAACATCTGAAAGGGGCCAACATCATGGGTAACTCAATCCAGTGAGAAAGGCAGAACAGGCTATGCACCCACCTACACTTTCCCAGCCCAGAAAAGCCAGCCAGGGCTGGGACCAGCAGCTGTCAATCCACCCAAGGTCAAACATTTCCACTCAACAGGTGCCAAGACTGGGAGCCACTTGAGTTCAGGAGAAGCATCTACTGGGTATGTCACATATGCCAGACCTGCAGCAGATGCTTTAAGTAAACCAGCTTATTTCCATTGTGAAAGTGGCATTGCTTGCCCTGGTAGACAGTTGAGAAACTGAGATCCAGAGGTCATATGACTTAATAAAGCTAGCATTTCTTGAAGTCTAACTCTATGTCAAAGAAAAGAAACTTGAAAGGGTTAGTCACTCAGTCGTGTCCTACTCTTTGCAACCCCATGGACTGTAGCCCGCCAGGCTCCTCTGTCCATGGGATTCTCCAGGCAAGAATACTGGAGTGGGCTGCCTGTGTCAAGCACTGATCTAAATGCTACAGATGTATTAATTTATTCAAACCTAACCACAATCCAGGGGCTTTCCTGGTGGCTCAGACGGTAAAGCGTCTGCCTGCAATGCGGGAAACCTGGGTTTGATCCCTGGGCCGGGAAGATCCCCTGGAGAAGGAAATGGCAACCCACTCCAGTAGTCTTGCCTGGGAAATTCCATGGACAGAGGAGCCTTGTAGGCTACAGTCCATGGGGTTGCAAAGAGTCGGACACGACTGAGCAACTTCACTTCACTTCACTTCACTTCAACTACAGCCCAGGATTAGGAAATCCAGACACAGAATTGGTTAAGTGAAGTACCCAAGGTCATGTCACAATTAAGGAGGAACTTGCATTCAGACCCAGGGTTCTAGCTCCGGAGCACAAACTTAGATCTGCCTAAGATCACACAGCTAATAAAAGGCAGAGCCAGGAGTCAACTACCAGGTCCTTGACTCCGGCAGCCAGCATTCTTTTACATTGCTCTCACTGCCACTTTTTCTCCCAAGTGTTGTGGCCCACTGTCCATTTCTGGCCCCTTTGCTCTCCTCCACTGGTGCTACCTCATCCCACGATCACTCGTGGCCACCGGCAAGGCTGACTCTTATCAGTGGGCAGCAGCCTTGTCCTGGGCTGGCCTCTACAGAAAGGCCACCGTGGGCCTGGTAATGGATCTGCATGAGAAGAGGCCAGGTGTTCATTCCACGTTCATCGACTCCTATTGCTCTGAGGTCAGCAAAGGAGAGACTATTTACCTGAACCAGGCAGCTGATTCTGCAGCCAGCTCAGAGCTGGGCCAAGAGCCCAAGGAGCACCAGGCCACCCCTGACATATCTGGGCTAGTTAACCACCCTGCCAAGAACTCGGGCGTGTTCTCCAGCAGGGAGGTGGTGGGTAAGTATACACCTAAGAATATACTGTAAGGATGCACTGGCCCCTTTCATGTTCTCCTTTTATAGGGTCTCTAGTCCTATAGGTAGGTACGGAATGACTGTGGCTTAGCATGAACTAAGCATGGCTTAGTTCAGGCATGCAAACAGACTTACCTGTCCTCAGTGGAACACCAGCAAGAAACAGCACATCCAGGGGCGAAGTAAGGGGCAGGTTCTGAAGCTGGCAAGCCATCTATCAGCTGTGTGCCTTTGAGCACAGCAGCCTATTACACTCATTTCTCTTGCCCTCGAGTTCCTCAGCCATAAGAGAGGAATAAGAGTAGTTCCTACCAACTATGGTTGTTACAGGGATGGAATTAGTAAACTGTAGAATTGTTCACAAAAGGGCCTAGCCTAGCACAGGATGAGCAGCCAATAAACAATAGCAATGACTAACAGATCCTCGGCTCCCTCCCTTCTTCCCGAGCAGTCCGAGAAGTAAAAATCAGCATTTGGACCCGAGAGAGTTGTGATCCAGTCCATCAGGGGATATGGAGGCTGTGATCCCACTAGTTCAAAGGCTGGGAGTGGTTTGCATCCCTTGGGGCAGGTATACTGCCTTTATCAGAGAATGTTCAGCAGGTAGATGAGCCCCACCTGGGTACCCAGGAGGCAGCCAGCTGCTGTCCCCTGCACCAGCGTGTTGCCCCTTGCACCCTGAGCTCACAGGTATGTTCACTGTTTGACCTGTAGAAGACTTTAGATCAAGGGTCAGTGGACTTTTTCTGTAAGGGGCCAGAGAGTAAATATTTCAGACATTTTGTCAACCACAGGCTTAGATTATCCTAACATCTTCCCCATGTTGTCTTTTCCTTAGGGGACCAAGAAGATGTTCACGGGAGCCCAGAGGCTCTTTTCAGATGGGCGTCCCTTGCAGCTCCTGCAGTCTGGGATGCCCTCCCTCATATCTCTGTGATCAGAGATCACATCTCAGACTTCACATTCCTCGGAGACAACTCCCCAGCCCTACCCCATTTACTCCATCACATCTCCCTATTCATTTTCTGCACAGTGCTTTTCACAACCCTAGCCTTGCTTTTATTTATCAACTAGTTCACTGTGTATCTCTCCTTCTGGAATGTAAGCTCCACCAAAGCAGGGGCCTTTTCTCCCTCACTCACACTGGATCCCCAGGGGCCAGCATAATTCCTGACCCATAGAAGGTGCCATGAAATATCTGCCAAGTGAATAAATGCATAAAATCAAATCATGCTTTTATCCCCAAATCAGGATGCCTACAGAGGCTAACTGAGGTGTCAGAGTCAATATTTTCTGAGATACCGTCCTGGGGATTTATATATATATCCTTACTAAATGAGACAGAAACTAACTTAAGAGACAGTGACTATTTTATCTCCCCATTTCTGATGAAGTTAAAGTCCCACAGCTCAAAGGCATGTATCTGGTAAGGGGCAAAGCTAAATTTCAAACCCAGACCTGCCCAAATCTGGGGCTCAATCACTCTTGCTTAATTTTACCTCAAATTATATTAAGTTAGAATGTACACAGATTGTCTGCAGCTGATTAGAAATGCTGATGAGCAGTGAAGTGTCTCTGGATTTGTTTAAAGTTGGGGGGGGGAGATATTATCTAATATATGTAATATATGGGGCTCTTCTCATATTTTAACAATGGGATAGCTAGATTCAGAGGAAAAACTTGAGATGTGACAAAGCCAAGGGTGACAGCAAATCCTGACATTTCCTAAGGGAAGATCCATTTGGTCAACTGCACCTTGATCTGTCTGTTAGGGGGACGGACACACATCTAGTACCAACCCACAGAAGACAGCTGCATAGTAAAGTCCCATGTCCAGACATGGGTCCCCAGTTCCAGAAGACAAGCCCCAGGATATTTACACTTAGACGCCTTCCCTAGAAAAGGAGCTTTAAGGCCTTGCAGAAAACAGGAGAAAGATGAGTTCTTTCTAGGATCTGACATGCCTTCCAGGCCAGGGAATCTCTTCTCACTAGTGCAGCATTTGGACTCCTCTTAGAGTTGCCACAAAAGGGAGCAAACTTAGAAGCTCTTGACAACTTCCAAGTGGGTCATTTTACACTGTAAAACGGCTTGTATTTAAAATGTTTTCAAAACTTTGAATAGGTCACAGTGTCTAGACATTGGGAGACTCCAACCTTACACCATTCTGCCCATCCATGTCTGCAACCTGCCAAGGAACACGTTATATTGTCTTTATCAGATCATCTTAAAAAGCATGTTTCTGGAAAATCTCTCCTCACAGCCTGCTGGGAACTGCTTGAGAATTATTTCTGCCACCATAAAGAAGGCATGCCTGGGCATTGAGGGCCCCTGTTCTCTGGAGGCAGGCCTGGACCAGCGGGATGACTGTGGCATCACCCCTCAGGCTGGCTGCGGAAGTCCACTTATGGAAGATGGGATTTCTGGGATCTAGGTGTATTACATCATGGCTGTAACCCTCCAGGGAGAACAAACAAAGTGCTTCCCCAGCTTAAACACTGGGTGGGGGTTGGGCAGGGGGGAGTGATGAGATAGGTGAAGACACGGGTTAAGGTCTGCTAAACTGTTAAAAGGAAAATAAGGCATTTGGAAATCACTGGCCTAGTTCCATGTAGGACCTGGTCTACGAGAACCAAGGAGAAAAGGACACCTATCATGCAGTTGGGCTTCCCAGGTGGCTTAGCGGTAAAGAATTGGCCTGCCAATGCAAGAGACATGGGTTCGATCCCTGGGTCAGGAAGATCCCCTGGAGAAGGAAATGGCAACCGACTCCAGTATTCTTGCCTGGGAAGTCCCACAGACAGAGGAGCCTGGCAGGCTTCAGTTCATGGGGCTGCAAGAGAGTCAGACATGACTTAGCAACTAAACAACAACAACATCGTGCATTTTGAATGCATTCAGGAGTGTTTCATTCAGAAAACACTCAAGGAACACCCTTTCTTAGGCATCATGTTGAGAACTAGGGAAGTGGGCTAGGAGAGGGGCATGTCACACTTCCTGCCCACAGGTACTCCCACTTTAGCAAAAACAAAAGAAAGCAACAACCACTGAAGGCTTCTAAGTAAGATGGGATTCACTAATCACACACAGAGGCAAGAGGAAACAGCAAAGGCAAGACCTGGAAGGGAGCTGTTCTCAGGCTGGGTGAAGATGTCCTGCTAGGCTGAAACAGAGCAGGGGGTGGAGGAGACATCCCTATTCCAGAGAGATTGCTGCTGCTGCTGCTAAGTCGCTTCAGTCGTGTCCGACTCTGTGTGACCCCATAGACGTCAGCCCACCAGGCTCCCCCGTCCCTGGGATTCTCCAGGCAAGAACACTGGAGTGGGTTGCCATTTCCTTCTCCAATGCATGAAAGTGAAAAGTGAAAGTGAAGTCGTGCAGTCGTGTCCAACTCTTATCAACCCCATGGACCGCAGCCCACCAGGCTTCTCCATCCATGGGATTTTCCAGGCAAGAGTACTGGAGTGGGGTGCCATTTCCTTCTCTGGTCTGCCACCACTACTGAAAGAGGTTAACAAATTACAAATTCGGGTGAGGGGTAGAAGGAGGAAGTGAAACTGACTCAGATTCTAAGACTGGGAGGGTGGTGCCACTGTGAACTAAGACTGAAAGTCAGAAAGTAGAATAGGTTTAGGGAGTGGGAGAGAAGAGGAAGGGTGAAATCAAGAATTTAGTTTTCAAGCTTTTGAATGTCAGGTATCACAGAAAAATCCAGAAGGCACGTAGAAATCCTGATAGTTGATAGAGAGAGTAAAAGACACATATTTTTTAAATGACAATAATAACTTCTATTTAGTGGAGATTTACTAAATATCAGGTATGGTACAAGTCAATCTCATTTACTCCTAACTAGAAACTTGTAAAACAGATATTCTTATGCCTATTTTACAGATTAGGAAATGGATACTCAGAAATGGCCAGAGTCTCAGATCTCTAACTCCAGCAATTTATGCTGTTAGGCCACAGGGCCTGTGATTTTGGAGTCATTACCCACAAGAGAAGACTACGTCATCCAAAGTGAGAGTGTCCAGTGGAACTGGGTTTCTCAGCCTTGGTACAATGGACATGTGGGCTGCATCATTTATTTTATAGTTGGGGGGGTGGGGTGGAGGACTGTCCTGTGAATTGCAGGCTGTTCAGCAGCATTCCTGGCCTCTCCCAACTAAATCCCCCTTCCCCTTGAGCATGACAATCAAAAATGTCTCTAAATATTGCTAAACAACTAGAGAGGAGGCAAAATCGCCACCAGTAAAGAACCGCTGCAACAGAAATATAATGTAAGCCATGCATTTTATAATTTTAAATTTTCAGGTAGCCACACATTCTTTGAAAAAGATAAAATTAATTTAATTTTTTAAAAATTAATTTTAATACTGTAATTTAGTTCAGTATGTCTAAAACATTATCATTTCAATATATAATTCATATAAAAAGCAATAATAAGTTATACAACCTTTTTTTCCCCCACACTCAGTCTTTGAAATCAGGTGCATGTTTTACACTTAGAGCACATTTCAGTTGGAAATTGCCACATTTCAAATGCCTGAGCCATGTGACTAATGGCACCCCATACTGGACAGCACAGACGTAGAGGAAAGAAGAGGCTCCCTCACCCACATTTATGAACGGTGGAGTCAGAGGGACCAAAGGCAACACTGAACAGTGGTCAGAGAGCATAATGCAGATGCTGGCAGCTCAAGCTTTTCCTTTCGCCTCTGAGAACTGTCCCTGCCCACCAGCAACCCACCTACTCCATGGGATGGGGTGGGGCCAGTGGGCATGGAGGCAGACACTTGTTTAAGAGAGGTGGAAGAGAAACCAGAGAGAGCCCAGGGAGGGGGGTCCTGGGACGCCCACCCATGCGGACAATGGGAGTTACTGGCTTCCAGGGAGGCAACCGCCCGAGACAGAGACAGAGACAGAGACAGACAAGTCATCTATAATCAGAAACGCCCAGTCACCTCCACCAGGAGCTGCTGACACAGGGCTGATTCCAGCCCAAGTAACCGCTGAAACAAAGCCCTCTAAACCACAGTGTCTGAGTCAGTCTTCAGTCAGATGCAGAAAAACCAAGGCCCTTGCCTGGAACTACTCAGTAATGATCAACGTATCTTTAGGAGCAATTCAGATGGAAGGGTTGAGGGCTCGTGGCTGTCTAGACTTCATTTATTCACTCAATAGGCCACTGCTATCCTGAGGGGCATTACCATCTCCACTGGATGGCCGGAGACACAGGACCACACTGCTGGAAAGGGCCAGGGCTAGGATGCGCCACTAGTTATTTAAAGAAAAAAAAACTAAAAAAACCTAAAGCACATAATTCAAAAACAAGCTTTAGAGATGGTCCCTCCTTGAATATGAAAACAGCTAGCTCATCAATGTTTTATACATGGAACAAGAAACAAAAAACTCTTTACAAGGATTAAGCAAACAGCTCCATGGGATTAAAGAGAGGAAGGAAGAAGATACATGAGCAGGAATGGGCCAGAGGAATACTAACAAAAGAACCAGGGGACCTGGATTCCGCCCCACTCCGCACCCTCCCTCCCCCCTCCCCCACTGTGGAGGAAAGCAAAAGGGGATGGCAGAGTTGGTACCCCTGCTCCAGCCTCGGGTGGAGAGCAGGGAAGTGCTGTCCGTCTCTACTCTGGGAGTCAGGGTTGTGCATTGGTCATCACTGGTCTCTCACATTCTCTGAGGAGTATCACTACTCACCCCACAGTGGCTCCACTTGATGAGAATTACTATGGCAATGGATTTTTACGGACCTCATCAGATCACCTTGAGGAGGTATAAGAGGCCAGCCTGGGTACACAGCCCAGCCGCCCATGGACCTTGGGTCCTGAGCCTCTCTTGTCTGCCTCTAGGAAGAGGCAGATGCCCCCTTCTGAGTGGGCAGCTCCAGAAGAGAACGTCCCCTTAGCCGATGCCCAGGTTCCCATCAACTGCACCAGGCACCCCTAAATGCCTAGCACTCTCAGAGCCAACCAGCTCCTGTTCTCCATATTCAACACAGCACCGAGCTGGTGAGAGGCACAACCCTATACCAAAGTTCCCAATCGAGGCTGTCACCTTCATTTTGCAGATGGGTAAACTGAGGCCCAGAGACTGCAAGGCAACCTGGGTTCTTTCCACCATGTAACAGGCAGAAAAGTATGTGTATGTTCAATAACCTTACAGGGGAAGATTATATATAGTGTTTACATACACATGCAGTACATGTGAAAAGAGTTTTATAAATGATAAAGCATTTTTATGAATGATAGTTGTTATTATAAACAACTGGTAGAGGTGACTGGGTGTTTCCAATTACATTGTCCTCCAGACAAACTTATGGACCTACCTATAGTGTTCTTTCTAGTCTCAGAGTTCTTATTCAACTAAATACCTCCCACCCACATCCCATCTTCCAAAAACCATGTCTAACTTCTGCTTCATCTCTGTGTAGGCAAGGTCTTCTCTGTTTTTCAAAACCCAATTTGTAAGCACTTGAGACCTCTTCACTGCTTGCCACAGTTTCCAGCAAAAGTGCAGACCCCAGTTAATCCCATAAAGGAGAGCCTCCCCCTGCTGCTGGCTGGAGGACTTCCACTTCCCTCCTAAGTAAAGAAGAAAGGAAACCCCTAACAGTGCCAGGAACCGGGGCCCCACTCAGAGCCACTGGGTCCACCTTCTAGTTCCAGGGCTCCTGTGCTAAGCACCCATTATGTGCCTTGGCGGCACCTGGGATACCCTGAAGAAGGCGAAGAACGTCCAAGTCTTTGGTGGTATTTTAGAAACATGAGCATAGGTGGGGGGTGGGGTTCATGCTGTTGGGGTTGAAGCAGTTTAGGGGAAGCCTGTCAGGGAAGAGGGGTGTCATGCCAGTCTCTCAGATGTCCCACAGCTTCTCCTTTAAACACACTATATGGGCTGGGCCATCCTCACGGCCTCCCCAGGGAGAGCTGAGCATGGCCATGCAGTCAAGAACACTAAGAACTAGCACTGAGACCAACAGTGCTCCTGCACTTTGGCGCCCTGGTCTCCTCTGGCCTCAATGTGCTCATCCATGCAATGAGTACCTGCAACATTTGCACACATCAGAGAGCTGCCAGGAGGCTCAGACCCCAGCCCTGCCCCCAACCCTGGCCAGCACAGCAGGGGGAGGTTCAGAGATGACCAGCCTCTGTCACCTGGATGGAAAGAAAGCATAAGAGGCTTAGAACAAGAGGGAAAGAATGTGGGCAATGTGGGAATGTTCTCTCGAACCAGGGAAGTGAGGCTATTTCTTCACTGTTCTCTCTAGCACGTAATAGCAATGTTTTTTATTCTAGCAGTTACCATTTCTGGAGTGCTCACTGCTTTATCTCCAGCCTCTAGAACCCTGCCATCCTGACCCCAAATATACGTATGTGTTCAACAGAAGCTAATCACTGCTGTGAGCCACATATAAACAGGAGGTGCCTTGGGGGTGGTAGGTGAGGAGCCTTCCTAAGGACATTAGTCTTTTGATGACTCTCTAGACTATGTGAAGCCTTGCACTCTCCCCTCCTGTTATGTGAACTCCTAAGGCAGTGAGATTCAGGAGACTCAGCAAACTGGAGCAGTTCTGAGACCCTAGAGGCTGAGAGAGAGGAGATAACCTCACCGACCCCTGAGGCTTGAAGGCAGAATTCAACTAACTAACCTGCTCTGGGTTAGTTACCATTGTTGCTGTTAACTACCTAAGTGAACACCACCCAGGCCCCCGTCCCCAGCAGACTGATGAGAGGAATCTGTGAAGTCATTCCCCCAAGCTCATTCTCGTGCTGGTAAAAATACAGAAAGGCTTGGTTTACTACAGCGTCTGGAATCTATTTGCGAAATCTCTCAGAGAGGCCAATTTTATCACCAAACCCAGATATCAGACATTCTCTGAGGCAGACAATAGGGCAGGGCATTCAGGAGCTAGGTGCCCCGCAGACAGACTGCAGGCTGGCACTGTCCCTAGCTCACCACTCCTGGGCTGGCATTTCAGAGAAGCCGGGATCACCAACTCTGCAGTCTCTATGGGCTATAAGGCCAGTGGTTAGGGTCCATAGCGGAGCCCTCCTTCCTCTGGGACACAGACACCCACACTTAACCACTGGGGGAAGGGCGGACAAGAAGCAGCTCCAGGGCAGGGAGGCAGCCAGGGATAAACATCCCCACTGTCCAGATCCCGTTCACCCTGACAAACAGTAATAATGACCAACAACCTTACTCTTCTAAGTGCTCTGAAGTAAGTGAAGTAAAGTCGCTCAGTCGTGTCCGACTCTTTGCGACTCCATGGACTGTAGCCTATCAGGCTCCTCCCATGGGATTTTCCAGGCAAGGGTGCTGGAGTGGGTTGCCATTTCCTTCTCCAGAGGATCTTCCCCACCCAGGGATCGAACCTGGGTCTCCCGCATTGTAGGCAGACACTTTACCCTCTGAGCCACCAGGGAAGTCTTCTAAGTGCTCTACATATATTAATTTATGTAGGTCTCACAATCACCCTGTGACCTGAGTACTATTATTATGCCCGGTTTACAACTGAGGAAATGGAGAGTTTAAGTAAGATGCCAAAGGTCAAGCAGCTAAACTGAGATGCAAACCCAAGTTGGTCTGAACTCAAAGACCATGCCGTCCAGGCACAGCACCACACCCACCCCACTACCTCACGTCGTGGCATAAAGAATTGAGAGCCTGGAGGGCTGTCTATCTCAGTGGAGCCCTTGGTATACCTAACTCTCCTATGTACCGGGGCAGGAAGGTCCTTCTCACTTCAGCAGTCCCCAGCCAGAATCTTCCCAGTGATATTTAAGGGACAAGACACATCAGACTGGCTCAGCTCAGTCTCAGAAACTCTATCTCAATTCTCTTGCAGGCCGAGACAGAGCAGAGTTGGTTAGTTCTGGGCTCAGAACTGGAGTGGAGGCTCCATATGGGGTTTGGGACAGGGAGGAGAATATGTGGAGTAGGGATGATGGTCCTCCCCGGCTGTGCTCCAAATGGTTGCCCACTGGGCCAAGACTCTAGCAATTGTCTTAAGGAATAGCGCAGCAATTAGCCAGGTACACCATATGCTTTCACCTATTCTGAAAACTGAATTGGAATAGAACATGGTTCCAAGGCCCAGGGCAGTTCAACAACTGAAAGAAAGAAACCCACAATTATGTGTCATCTGAACCCAGGAACCACAAACCCTTTTTTTATTCAGAGCCTAATTAAGGAAAAAAAAAAGGAGCAGGATATGGTTCCATGATGGCATTGAGCCATCTTTCCCCATACTCCTAACTTCCTGTACAGAAAAGCATTTTGTCACCTTAGCACCTTCTCACCAAGACAACAATAGGCTACATTTTTTCCATCTAAGAACAGCCTGCTTGAAACAACAGACGGCCAAGCAGGGAGAGTGGGGTCTGGTGAGCCACCGAGGATGTTGATTAATGGGTTTCCCAGGTCTGCTATCAGCTGTCCCAGACAGGAGGTGGAGAGAATGCTCTTAGAACACGTTACACCAACGGCCCTCTCTCAGGCACTCAGGGAGCAGCTCGGCCTACGCATTCCCAACCCATGAGCTCAGCCTGGAGGGGAGCCAGGGAAAGCCCAGGTGGAGAGCGGAAGGGCGGGAAAGGTCTGAGGATGCTGGTACTCCCTGCTGCTCCAGGAATGGAGACTGGCAGTGCCAGGGGCATGAAGACACCAGCTCTGACTCCACAGCAATGGACCACCTGGTTCGCCTTGGTTATAAGATGCATGATAACCACAAATTTAAGAAAGAACTCAGAGAAGACTTCTACGAAGACCTCTCATGTCACACAAGAGGAAACAGAGCAAGGAGGGAGGGAGGGGGAATTTACGTTCTTGAAGACTTCTAATATGCAAGAAATGATTCTTTGCCTGTTAAAGCCAGTAAAGTATGTTTTAATATCACTGCTTTGCAGATAAGGACATTGGGAATCAAACCACCCAAGTAATTGGCCCACGGTTGTAAACTAAATGAAGGAACAGAGATTTGACTCAGGTCCTGCCCCAGGCTCTTCCCAGCATGCCCTCCCCCACTGGCTGCACACAGGCTTCACACAGCTCGTGGTCCCTAGTTTCCAGGTCTGTGACATCGGCTGAGGGGCCCTTGACCATGTCTATGCCCTGGGTTACCGTGGCAACCCACTGAAGTTTATGAAAACTTTCTCAATCTTTAAATGAATGAGATAAAATGTTAACACATTTAACATATCTCATAATATATTATTAAATATATGACCTTAGACTTAGCTGCAGGTCTAAGGCCTTAAATAATTTCCAAATAGTGATGTGTAAACCAGAGATTGAGATATCTACAACTGTAAGGATAAACGAAAATATCTGTGATTTCTATGGGTGACAAACCACAGGCACTCCTAACATAGGTTTGCCACTACACTCACGAATGGGAGACATGCTACATTTCAATTAGAGGTTCATGAAAATAAGGATTCCCCCTGCCCCTGCCTTCCAAGTTCACAGATTCCTAAAGATTAAAAAACCTCATAACAGTACAGAAGGAAAACAAGCATATGAAAAGATGTTCCACCTCATATGTCATCAGGGAGTTGCAAATGCCTATCTATCAGAATGGCCAAAATCCAGAACACTGACAACATCAAATGCTGGTGAGCAACAGGAACTCTCATTCACTGCTGATAGGAATGAGTGAAAAAGAGTACAGCCATTTTGAAAGACAATTTATTAGTTTCTTACAAAACTAAACACACTCTTACCATACAATCCTGCAATCAAGCTCCTTGTTATTTACTCAAAGAAGAAGAAAGTTTATGTCCAAAAACCTGCATATGAATGTTTATAGCAGTTTTTTCATCATTGCAAAACTTGGAAGCAAATTTGTTCTTCAGTACGTGAATGGTACATAATAAACTGTGGTACATCTAGATAATGGAATATTATTCAGCACTAAAAAGAAGTGAACTATCAAGCCGTGAAAAGGTATGTAGGCACCTTAAATGCATATCACTAAGTGAAAGAAGCCAGTGTTAAAAGGCTACCTACTATGTGATTCCAACTATAAGACCTGAAAAAAAAAGTCAAAAAACTATGAAGACAGTAAAAAAGAGTGGTTGCCAGGAGAATAGGGGGTGGGGTGGAAAGACAGGAAGAATGGATGGAGCACTGAGGAATTTTAGGGCAGTAAAGCGATACACAACCTGATATGTTTGCTCAAACCCATAGAGTATATAACACTGTGAATGAACCCTAGGGAAAACTACAGACTTTGGGTGGCTATGATGTTATAATCACTTTGGATGACTATTAATCATGGGGAGGCTATGCATGTGTGGGCACAGGGAGTATATGGGAAATCTCAATGCCTTTCCTTCAATTTTGCTATGAACCAAAAACTGCTCTAAGAAAAAAGAGAAAAAGGATGCAACCACAAAAAACAAACAAAATCCATCCCACACAAGCACTACTATGAATCCTTAGGATGTGGGACAGTGTCAACCCTTCCCTTAAAGCTGTAGGGCAGAACAGTAACAGTGACCATTTGCTGAAGTTTTACAAGGTTACAGCCCCCTGTTATGATGAACCATTTCCTATTTACAACTCTTTGAACAGGGTAAATATTACCTTCATTCTACAGATGAGAAAATTTCAGTTTCAAAGTTGAATCTTAAAGCAAATTGGATGTATCTACCTACTATATGTCAAGTTTCTGGATTACTATGATTGGAGAGATTGCAAAACAAGCTGTTAAAAAACTATTTTACTGAGGATGGGATGTTTCAAGAGAACAGCATCGAAACATGTATATTATCTAGGGTGAAACAGATCACCAGCCCAGGCTGGATGCATGAGACAAGTGCTCAGGCCTGGTGCACTGGGAAGACCCAGAAGAATCGGGTGGAGAGGGAGGTGGGAGGGGGGATCGGGATGGGGAATACATGTAAATCCATGGCTGATTCATGTCAATGTATGACAAAAACCACTACAATATTGTAAAGTAATTATCCTCCAACTAATAAAAATAAATGGAAAAAAAAAAACTATTTTACTTGAAACCCTATATTAAATCTATGTAAATATGACAAAATAAATTAGATGCTAAATCTGATATGTCCGACTCTTTGCGACCCCATGAACACCAGGCTCCTCTGTCCATGGGATCTTCTAGGCAAGAGTACTGGAGTGGGTTACCATTTCCTTCTCCAAAATCTAATATAAGGCTGTAAGTACCACACTTAAGGTTTTTCCAGTAATCATCTACAGATGTGAGAGTTGAACCATAAAAAAGGCTGAATGCCAAAGAATTGATGCTTTTGAGTTGTGGTGTTGGAGAAGGCTCTTGAGAGTCTCTTGGACTGCAAGGTGGTCAAACCAGTCAATCATAAAGGAAGTCAATCCTGAATATTCATTAGAAGGACTGATGCTGAAGCTGAAGCTCAGCCACCTGATGCGAAGAGCCAATTCATTAGAAAAGACCCTGATGCTGGGAGAGACTGAGGGCAGGAGAAGAAGTGGATGCCAGAGGACAAGATGATTGGATGGTATCATCAATTCAATGGACATGAGTTTGAGCAAGCTCCGGGAGATGGTGAAGCACAGGGAAGCCTGGAGTGCCACAGTCCATGTTGTCACAAAGAGCCGGACATGACTGAGCAACTGAACACCACCACCATACTTAGCCTTGAATTTCAAACTAATACATCCATCAAAAGAGCTTCATGGTATCAGCATATTAACTGAGACCCTTTTAATAAGCAAACATTAAAATGTGAAGTTCTAAAATTATAAAAATTCATAAATACTAAGTAATGTTGCTGTCTACCTTAAATGTTTCAGGTAAAATTTCTTTTGAAAATAAAAATAAGAATATCTGAGCCATTCTTGTATCCTTAACACCCAATACTAAGTACTGGAGAAATTATGTGGTTGGAGATGCAATGGATTTTCTGCGGGTCACTGTCTGTCTGTATTTAAGTCCTCAAACAACTGGCAGCAACATCTGGGCCTGCTGGTTTTGAACGTTCTTGCATTCTTACATTCATCCCTGTGAAATTCTAGGTAAGTCCCTAATCCCAATTAAGCCTTAGTTTCCTCATCTATAAAGTATGGTTGATCATGCCAGTCCTGATTACCCCCATAGAATTATTGTCAGAATCCAATGAGATACCGGATGCAAAATTGCTTTGCAAGTGGAAAAGCTTTATAGCATTGTGATGTATGGCTCAACTCTAGCAAATGGTGTCATTTGATATGATCTGGAGCCCTGGAGTAAATCTATAAGGGAAAAAGACAGGAGGCTCCTGCAGCACAAGAAGGCATCATAAATCCACGCCATCCACCTGTTGCTGAGCTCAGCAGCAGAAAAACATCAATAATGTGTTCTTTATGGAAAGCCTTCCTGCCAAAAAAATATGAAAAACAAGGAGAGTTTGGACCTGTCAATACTTAGGTTTACAACTTCCTGTAAAGAAGCATAACCTATATTCTCCCACCTCCCTCAAGGACCAGAGCTCATGGGCTACACCTAGATGTCTCTCTAAGGAGAGGCGTTTCAGGGAGATAATGATCTACCATGTCCAGTGTCAGAAAGAGGCCAAGCAGACAAGGATGCAAAGGCAGCCATGGTCTCGGATAATTCTGAGGCTCCCATGACACCAAAAAAAGCATCTCTGCTGGCACAGTGGAATGAAGTCAGGTTACAGCAGGTTGGGAATGAGAGGGAGGTGAAGCCACGGAGCAAGGAGTATAGAGATTATCTTGCCCAGAAATTAGGCTGAGAAAAAGAAAAGAAGAAACAGAGCTGAGGATACCAGTTTTCCTGAGAAGTAGGACAGCTGCTTAAAGGCAAGGGACTGGAGGGTAGAGAAGGTGATAGAGGCTGGGGACAACCTAGATAGAAACAGGCTAGACTTCCTTAAAAGGCTGTCCTGGCAGCACAAAGATGCTCAGAACTGAGTTCTCACAACTTGGTACCAAGATCAGCTGGTCGGGCTCTGCTACTTTCTCCAGTGGAACCTGGCAGCTTTGTGGATAGGGCAGAGTGAGAGTCAGATTTCCCAAGGTGAGGCTGGCCTAAAGTCGTGGCTTTGAGAAGCTGCTGAATATGACTGCAAAGACAGAACAGAGGCTCCAGAGTGAGTAAGAAAGTGAAGGTCACGGGAGGCGAGGCTGATAAATGGGCAAAAAAGAAAGGAGTTAGCTTAGAGTGGAAACCAGGTTGGCAGCAGGTTTTGAGACAGTAACACAGCGAGAGAAGCAACCGCTCAGAGCTGTGGTTAGAGAGGAGCTTTTCAAAGGAGGATTTAGGTGAAGCAGACTCCAAGGTGTGGCCCTGGGGATGAGTTGCCCAGGGGAAGGTGGGAGGAGGAAGCTGCTAGAGCTGCAGAGACCGGGGTCTCCGAGGAGGGGCTGCTCTGTAGGCTGGACTGAAGTGCTCAAAGGCTGGCCAGAGGCAGGGGGGACAGGAGGCTGAGAGCCAGCATGGGGCATGTGAGAAGGGAGTTCTGGAATACGAGGTAGGAGACAGGTTGACCAAACAGGACACCAGGCCAGGTGGCAGTGCAAGGCACTGGGGAGCCGTGAATGTGAGCAGAGAGAAAGCCACAATCAGAGCCATGCTTTGGAAGGATAATTCTGTGGGGGTCGGCAGCTGGTCTGGATGGGAGGAAAAGGCAAAAGAGACTTCGGACACACAAAATGCCATTACTTGGGTAAGAGATTGCTACCTCCACCAAAGTGTTGTCAGTGGAAATAGAGAGAGGGGGACAGATACAAATAAAACTGCAAAGGAAGGTACAGCAGAACCCGACAACTGGGAGCAGAAAGCAGACAGGAATCCAAGGCGCTGGTATGGTTTTGAGCCTTCAAGATTTAGAGAAAGAGGAGGAGAGAAACAGGTTTCAGAAAGAAGATGGTCAATGTGGTTTAAAGGTGCCCAGGGGACATCCTGAAGATGTCTTAAGTTACCTAAGTGGGATCATGGGGCTCAAGAGAAATGTAGGGCCAGAGATACAAAAGTAGAGAGTAGCCCTCATGGGGGAGGGAGGGGTGACAGATGAATGTAGCTGAGATTTCTCCTAGGAAGCACACCCAGCAGAAGCAGGTGTCAGAGACAAGCCCTTGGAGGACACTGAGCATGTACTACAAAAAGGAGAAAGAGCATGAGTATAACTTTAAAAAATGTGTCTGAAAAATTGTGTCACAAATCCAACAGGATAGTTCAAGAAGGAGAGGAGGCAATTAACAGCTACCAGGCACTTAAATGCTTTATGTTCATTTGGTGTACAATCGTCATCCCAGTCCTACGACATAACTATTATTATTCCCATTGCACAGATGAACAAATAGAGGCTCCAAGAGGTGAGGTTACACTACTTATCAAGCAGTGGAGCTGATATTCAAGGAGAAAATAAAACCTAAACTTAATAGAATGGACTACGTGAAAGGCTTTCAGTGATCTGTCTCCTATCTACCCAACCCCCAACCTTATCTCCTACCACAGTCCCCTCCACTCCCCTCTTGGCTGCTTTGCTGCCTCTTCCAGCTGGCCAAGAGCTTTCTCAGCTCAGGGCCATTGCACTTGTTGTCCTCTGAATAGCCAGTTCTTTGCCAGCTAGCTGCTTCCTACTTGGAGATCTAAGCTTAAATGTCACCTATAACAACTTGTCTTGAGATAAGATGAGATGGTTGGATGGCATCACCAACTCAATGGACATGAACCTGAGGAAACTCCGGGAGTTAGTGGAGGACAGGGAAGCCTGGCATGCTGCAGCCCGTGGGGTCAGAAACAGAAGGACATGACTTAGCAACGGAACAACAACAACATACTGTCTAGAATCAATTACCCTTCCAGCTTCTCTCTATCATAATGCCCTATTTATATCCTTCTTAAGAAGAGGTGATAAGACTGCTTTTGTGTGTTTCTGCTCTCCCCTGGACCAGACAGAAAGCTGCACAGTTGCAGGGGCCTTCTCTGCTGTCTTCACCTCTCCTCTCTGGTGCCTAAGGAGTGGCACTCAGCAATCACTAAATGAGTGAGGAAAGACTAAATTAATGAATCTGCTCCTTCTGGGGGTAATGTTAGTTGCTGTGGATGTTTGGGAGGATTATTTCCCTTCCGGGAAGACTTTTCAATTGTTGTTCAGTTGCTCAGTTGTGTCTGACTCTGCAACCCCATGGACTGCCGCACGCTAGGCTTCCCTGTCCTTCACCTTCTCCCAGAGCTTGCTTAAATTCATGTTCATTGAGTCAATGATGCCATCCAACCACCTCGTCCTCTGTTGTCCCCTTCTCCTCCTGCCTTCAATCTATCCCAGTTGTCAGGGCCTTTTCTAATGAGTTGGCTCTTTGCATCAGGTGGCCAAAGCATTGGAGCTTCAGCATCAGTCCTTCTAATGAATATTGAGGATTGATTTCCTTTAGGATTGACTGGTTTGATCTCCTGGCAATCCAAGAGACTCTCAAGAATCTTCTCCTGCACCACAGTTAGAAGGCATCAATTCGGCACGCAGCTTTCCTTATGGTCCAACTCTCACATCCATACATGACTACTGGAAATACCATAGCTTTGACTATATGGACCTTTGTTGGCAAAGTATCACCAAGTCTGCCCTCGCCCAGGCAGCAAGACTGGTCCCAGCCTGTCCCTGATGTGCTGGTCTGTAATGAAAGAGCAGAGAGCTCTTCTGAGACAGGATGGCAAAGGATGCAACAAATTCCTCGAGCCTGAGATAGCTGTTATTCACAGAGGGAGAGACTCTAGGCCACCTTTGCTTTCTTCATCTCCAGGGTTTCACAAGTCCTTCCATGAGGATCATGTGACTCTGCTCATCCACCTCCAGGGGTTTTACAAGGTCCATGCAATCTGGACCTCCTCACCTCACTTCTTTCTTGGACCTGTGCCTGAACACATCAGCCTGACTCTTCTCGTCACAAAGGTTTCCCTGTTGTTTTGAGAATATGCTGAGCACGTTTGCTTGTCAGCATCACTATTCCCTTTGTCTAGAACTCTGTTTACTCTAAGAGACACTTGCTCCCTTCCTTCAGGACTCTGCTGAAATGTCACCATCTCACAGAAGCCCTCCCAACACATCTGATATAAAACAGCAACCCACCTCTGCGTGGGGCACCCACATCACCCTCACCTTGTTTTTTCTCTATAGCATTTACCACCACCAACACATGCACACTCGGGTCACATTTATTTATTTGTCCTCTGTCCTTCTCAGAGAAGAATGTAAACTCCAAGAGGACAGGGATTTTATGTGTTCTCTTTACTGCTGTAACCCTGATGCCTGGCATGTAGTAGGCATTTCAAATGGTTTTTTGAATGAATTAATAAATGTGAAATTTTTAACTCAGGGATGGCAATTTTAAAATAAGAGTAAGCAGAAATACTTTGGTGGTTCCTCAAAAAGTTAAGTGGGCTTCCCATGTGGCACAGTGCTAAAGAATCTGCCTGCTAATGCAGAAGACACAGGTTCAACCCCTGGGCCAGGAAGATCCCTTGGAGTAGGAAATGGCAACCCACTTCCGTACTCTTGCCTGGAAAATCCAATGGATAGAGGAGTCTGGCAGGCTACAGTCTATGAGGTCACAAAGAGTTGGACATGACTGAGTGATTGAGCATGCTCACACACACGCTCTCAAAATGTTAAACACGAAATTACCATACAACCTAGTAGTTCTACTCCTGGGTATATGCCCCAAAGAACTGGAAATAGGAACTTGAACTGATACTATATGTCAAGGTTCATGGCAGCATCATTCACAATAGGTGAAAGGCGGAAGCAACTCAAGTGTCCATCGAGGGATGAATGGATAAACAAAATGTAGTATGTGCATATAACAAAATATTATGCTGCCTTGAGAAGGAAAGAAATTCTGACACGTGCTACAACATGCATGAACCCTGATGACATTATGCTAAGTAAGATAAGCCAGTCACAAAAGGACAAATATGTATGATTCCATTTATATAAGGTACCCAGAGTAGCCAAATTGCAGAGACAGAAAGTAGAATGGAAGTGCCAGGGACTGGGGAGAGGGGAGAGAAGGAAATTATTGTTTAATATGTAGAGTTTCAGTCTGGGATGATGAAGAAAATTTGAGAGATGAATGGTGTATTGGCTGCATGACAATGTAAATGCTGTATACTGAGAAATGATTAAAATAGTAAAATTAATGTCATGTATTTAACCACAGTTAAAAAATAAACCCAAACTCAATTCAGTTACTGGAAAAGAAAGTATGACTGAAATAACTTGGACACGTAAATCTACTTTTTTAACTGTAAATATTATGAAATCTAAATATGGATTAAGTATTTCTGATTAAAATTTAGCATCCAAACTGAGATATGTTAGTAGAGTAAATATACACCAGAGTTCAAGGTCATAGTACAAAAATCTAAAATATCCTATTAATAACTTTTAGAGACATTTTAGAATATTTTTATAAATTGGATTAAATAAAAGCTATTACTAAAGTTGGAAAAAGAAAGGATTAAAGTTCTGATACTTGGTACCACTTGGCTGAGCCTTGAAAACATTATGCTAAGTGAAATAAGCCAGATACAAAAAGACAAATATTACATGATTCCACTTACATGAAATACCTAGAATAGGAAAATTTTTAGAGACAGAAAGTAGATTAGAGGTTACCAAGAGCGAGGGGAAAGTGGGGAGTAGACAGTTACTGCTGAAGAGTTCAGAGATTCTATCTGGGGCAGTGAAAAATTTTGGAAGTAGAAAATGGCAATGGTTGTATAACATTGAGAATGTAATGCCACAAATTCACATACTTACAATGATCAAAATGACAAATTTTATGTTATACATAGTTTACCACAGTCAAAAAGGTAAGCATTAGGAATACCAAACAGAGAAACAGAGACAGAGATGGAACAGAGAAAAGAGAGGAGGAGAAAACGGAATAGAATGCTTTAAGGCAGAGAGAACAACGCACAACTATATGGTAACCATTGGCTTGCTAACCAGAAGGGGTGAAGAAACTTTCCTGGACTTCTACAGATGTGGACATAGAGAATTCTTCCAAGTATGTTCCTCAAATTTAGACAGTTCTCCCTGGAGAAATACCTGAGAATAATATCCTCCCATTGCTGAATCCCCACAGACAAACCATTGGTGAAGCTTGCTACCCTATATTTATATCTCTTAAGACTGTGATGCTTAAGAGGAGGTGCAGGATATGCCAGGTGGCCATGAAATGTGCTCCATACTGTTCAAGGCGCTGTAGTTACAGCACAGTTGGGTTTTCTTCCCAAGACACTGCATAGAAGTTTAAGGTAAATAGTTTCTTATGTAATATAATTTAATATATAATATATTCATGTATATACTATATATATATCTGTATTGTATATACTATATACTATTCATGTATATACTATTAAATTTATAACTTACTCCCCCCCTTAAATATTATTGTTGCTGTTCAGTTGCCCAGTCATATCTGACTCTTTGAGACCCCATAGACTGCAGTACGCCAGGCCTCCCTGTCCCTCAACATCTCCCAGAGTTTGCCCAAATTCATATTCCTTGCATTGGTGATGCTATACAGCCATCTCATCCTCTGACGCTCTCTTCTCCTTCCGCCCTCAATCTTTCCCAGCAACAGGGACTTTTCCAATGAGTTGTCTGTTAGCATCAGATGACCAAAATACTGGAGCTTTAGCTTCAGCATCAGTCCTTCCAGTGATTATACAGCGTTGATCTCCCTTGAGATTGACTGGTTTGATCTCCTTGCTGTCCAAGGGACTCTCAAGAGTCTTCTCCAGCACCACAGTTCAAGGCATCAGTTCTTTGGCATTCAGCCTTCTTTACGGTTCAGCTCTCACAATCATACGTGAACACTGGGAAGACCACAGCCTTGACTATACGGACCTTTGTCAGCAGAGTAATGTCTCTGCTTTCCAACCCTTAAGTATACATGTCTCTAACTACACCTGTTCTAAAATACACTATTTGTATTGGTGTATGTGTTGAACATGTCATAGAGAGGGTTGGTAGCTCATAGCTGACCATCCTATATCAATTGAGGTCTTTGTGGCCTCCCAATCCTGTCTCCTGCAAAACTCACTGGCTGAAAGGTCAAGTAAGAGAAGATTCAGCTGCCTGAACCCGCAGGCATATGATTCTCTTATACAGTTCGACTTCTGCCCAATCCTGCTTCTCTCCCCCATTCCTTTCATAGGTATTGATTACTAATGAACATCTTGCACTCCAAATACCTTCTTAAGCATCTGCTTTTGCATAACTCAATCTGTGACAAATATGTACTATTCACTAGTTACTATTCTAGGTGCTGGAAAATCAGCAGAGACTATGCAGACAAAAACTCCTGCCCCCATGGAGCTTACATTTTATTAATAGTAGGGTTTCTGGAAACACTTTTGTCTATGTGATAAAGCAAAGTATGCAGCTACAGCAGTCCCTTCTACCTTCTTCCTGCCTCAAAAGCAGACATGATGGCAGGAGATACAGCAGCAACCACCTTGTGACTACAAGGGGACAAGTAATGAGGAAAAGCCTGGAGCTGCACTATCCAATTCAACAGCCATTAGTCACATGAGGATATTGAGCATTTCAAGTGTGGCTAGTCTGAATTGAGCTGAGCTGTAAAACACACAGGATTTCAGAGACTTAATACCAAAAGAAGAACTTTAAAAATATCTCAGTAATAAATTTTTATATTGACTACATGCTGAAATAATAATATAGTGGATACAGTAAGTGAAATATATTATTAAAATAAACTTCACCATTTCTTCATACTCTTTTAAAATGTTGGTATTAGAAAATTTTAAATCACATATGTAGCTCACGTTATATTTCTACTGGACAGCACTGGCTCAGAGAATCACAGAGAATATAGCCATTGAATTTTCAGTCACCATCTGTCTCCTGACATCTGGTTTAAAAATAAGCTCCTATTTGTTTAAAGTCACTGCAGTTGAGTTTGCAGTTGAGTGCAATCATTTCTGATTCAAAGGGAGCGTGAATCGCCCTGGACCTGCCCTAAGGCAGGAAGGCTGAATTCAGCCTGGCACTCCCATCTACTTGATAAGAGTTAGACAGATATATTCACACTTAAGTGGATAAATCCCTTGCTGTGGAATATATTTATCTCCAAGATATTTTTTATTATGAAGAAAAGCAAAGCTGAGCAAGAGCCTCCAACGAGCAGGAAGGAGGGAAGCCAGAGGACACCTTCCAGTCTGGGAAACAGAGTGTGAAACTGCTTCATGGCTTCCTCTTCCCTTGCCCAGTGGTACACATTAATTTGGATATTCCTGGCCAGAGATTCCCTAAGGCCTTGTGCAACCCTGTGTGGGCCAGGAAGTGTGAGAGTTTTTCTTTTTTCGCCAAGGCCCAGCCCTTTAGCCTAACAAGCCTACTGGCTAATTTCTCCATCCTCCTTGAAAGCTCCATGAACAGCCAGATGCTAGTTAAGGTGCTGACAAAGACTGTGGTCCTCATCACACACCCCTGGGAGAGGGTGCTCAGATGCAAATCTGGACAGATGTTTGAATAAGAAAATAAGACATTGGCCAGTCCTGGCTTCTGTAAACCCACTATCAGGGCTTGGATATACTGGGATTCACCCAGGACAGCTCTACAGAGAGAACTATATGTTAATAGCATGCTATTTATGCATGCGTGCTCAGTCATGTCCAACTCTTTGCGACTCCATGGACTGTACCACACCAGGCTCCTCTGTGCATGGGATTTTTCAGGCAAGAATACTGGAGTGGGTTGCCATTTCCTCCTCCAGGGGATCTTCCCAGACCAGGGATCGAACCCGAGTCTCCTGTGTCTCCTGCATTGCAGGCAAATTTGTTACCTACTGGGT
This sequence comes from Odocoileus virginianus, assembly GCF_023699985.2. Lineage (NCBI taxonomy): Eukaryota > Metazoa > Chordata > Mammalia > Artiodactyla > Cervidae > Odocoileus > Odocoileus virginianus. The sequence goes on along the minus strand of NC_069683.1, from coordinate 35,934,024 downwards.
CATTGGGGAAGCCCCCAGTATGCTATTTGTGCTATTGCATAAAGAAGCCTCAAGCTACACTGTTCATTCATTGAGTCCCTGATCACCTGCCCTGTGTCAAGCCCTATGCTGCGCTTCAGACCCAAAGAGGAGCCAGTCCCGGTACTCGTCCTCAGGGAGCTCACAGTGGTGAGAAAGCAGAGAAAAAAGCAGTCAGTGAGGGACACTGATCAGCAAGATGGTGATAGGACCAGAGCTGGGAGCCAGTAGAAGCACCAAACTCAACTGGGGATGAAAGAAGAGAAGGGAGATGTAGAAAGGAGGTCAGGGCAGGCTCCCTGGAGGTGATACTAGCTTCAACTGAATCATAAAGAGAACACGTTAGGTAGGCCAGGAAGGTGTCCCTGCTCAGCACAAAAAGTACAGATCCTCCATGGGTCAAGGATCTAAAATCTCCCACTATTTCATGAAATTTTGAAGAGGAAAGCATATTCTTGTATTAATTCTTCATTGAAAGAGCAGTCACCTTTTACAAAACAAATTTCTTAATGAAGCCATGTGTATGAAACTATAAATCACTATGCAAATGCTGGATGTAACAGTAATGAAATCATTGTGATTGTCACAGGGGTGGCGGTGGTCCCGACCATATTGCTACCGACTGCTCTTCACTCAGTGACCCCATTCACGGCCACACTGCCCAGACTCCAGGATTCAGAGGGTGTCCATCCCAATACCCACTCAGCCAAGCCAAAGAAATCCAAGTAGGCAACATCTGACTGCGGCTCCCTTTTCAAGCAGGGCCCTTCTTATCACTCTCCTGCACTACTGGGACTGTCTACTGCAAGAAACTCCATGGACGAGAACTTGGCAATGCCCATAACATTGTCAATGCAATGCACATACCTTAGGACTCTGAAATTCTCACAATGTATCCCATAGACAAACTTTCATGTGCATACAAAGTACATATGAGGAAGTGTATTGCAGCACTGTTTAAGATGACAATAGACTGGAAACAACCTAAGCAGTTAAGTAAACTGTGATGGAGCCATAAAATGGGAAGCCATAAAAAGCCATGAAAGTAATAAAAGGGTTAGATTCCCCATGTACTGATATAAAACAATCTCCAAGATATGGTTGTTGTTTTTTTTTTTTAGTGAAAAAAAAGGTACACAACAAATACATTAAAAAAACTTCCCATTAAACAAGAGGAAGAGGGATGCATGCATACACACACAAATGGAGACTTTCAGGAAGGGCGCATGGGAAATGGCATAGTGTTTGCCTCTAGGGAGGAGACCTGGGGGCCTGGGCAAAGGCATTTCCATTCCCAGTATATTTTCTTGTCTTGTCCTGTTTGAATTAATTTTTTTTTTTTATCATGAGCATGTGTTTTTTTAAATTTAATTAATTTTTGTCTGCACCCAGTCTTTGTTGCTGCCAGCAGGCTTTCTCTAGTTGCAGCGAGTGGGGGGTACTCTCTAGTTGTGGTGCCTGGGTTTCTCATGATGGCTTCTCTTGTTGCAGAGCATGTGACGAGAAGGTACTCATGGGCTCAGTAGTTTAGGTGCACATGCTTAGTTGCTCTGTGACATCCTCCTCCAAGGACTGAACCTGTGTCCCCTGCACTGGCAGTAGGATTCTTAACCACTGGACCACCAGGGAGCTACTGCATTTCTTCTTTAATTAAAGGAAACTAATTAGATGGTTCTTAAATAGACAAAGAACTCTTTAATTATAAATGTATTTGTAAAATGAACCACAGTGAACCCAGACTAACCACTTCCCATGAAGACAGCCAAAAAAGAATTTTTTCATCTCATTTTAATATTGTTGGGATAACTGACTTTCTTAATCTCACACAGCATGTTCAATGCATGCACTCAGGCAAACTCCACACACTTCGTGAGGTGCACTCCACGCATGTCACACTTCGTGGTGACAAGTGTAGTGATTCACAGAACTTGATTGGTAATCTAGGCTTGCAGACGTGTCTACTTGGGCAGCGCCATAGTCCACTGGCAGGTAAGTGGACAGTTACAGAGTTTATGGAAGCTTTTTGTTCAACTAGCACTTTCCTGGTGGTTCAGACAGTGAAGAATCTGCCTGCAATGAGGGAGACCTGGGTTCGATCCCTGGGTTGGGAAGATCCCCTGGAAGAGGGCATGGCAACCCACTCCAGTATTCTTGCCTGGAGAATCCCCATGGACAGAGGAGCCTGGAAGGCTACCGTCCATGGTGTCGCAAAGAGTCAGACATGACAGAGTGACTAGCACATCACACACAGCACAGGTCACAGTGCAGGGACCATCCTCTACTCTGTCGGTTATGCCTGCAACTGCCGGTATTAGGCAAAGCGGTGCTGAACATTCGCAGCCGGTGCAGCGGAGCCAGGCTTTGAGGACCCTGGTGGGTGATTTCAGAAGTGGGGAATGTCAGATAGGCTTATCTAGGCTGCGAGATAGCGGCCTTCCCTCCCTCCCTGCTCCCACTGTGCTCCGCTCAGGCAGCTAGGAAGCACGCTGTAATGAGCTGGGTTGCAAGCATTACCCAGGAAGGGGTTACCCACCCCTGGGGAGTCAGCGCAGACACGAAGACGGGCAAAGGTCATGTTCAAGAGCAGAAGGCGTGGTGAACCCAAAATACAGACATTGCCTTCTCACAGGATAATCCCAGAGTTTTCATTATATAGGCTGGCCCCGTGGCTGCTGGTGACAGGAGCCTGTGAGTCATTTCCTGCAAGCGTGTTTTATGGCAGTGATGTACAAATGCCTTCCGGTCTGAACTGGTTACCTGTGATTACCAAGCCACCCCCTGGAAGGTGGGAGCAGGAACCCTGGATTGGGATCAGGGACACATCCTCAATGATCCTCCAGGTCCTCTGTCTGAGCCTGGCCGCAGGAGGCCTTCTGGTCTCCTGCCATTCATCCATCCTGCTCTCAGGCTCTCCTCTTCCTCTTCCCTCTCCCCATGGGCATCTTCATTCCCATTACATGAGCAACTCACTTCCCAGAATACGTTTCTCTGCCTTATGTTCCCTTGAGCTCTTCCTTCAATAAAGCCAGGCAAACTCCTACTCATCTGTCAAACCCCAAATTATTTCTCTTCTTCCAGGAAGCATTCCCAGACTGCTCCAATCACTTGCTCTTCTATAGTCCTGCAGAACAGAGTACACAACTCTCTCATATCACTTAGGATATTAATAATAATAATGACAGCTAAACATTAGCTGATCACTTACCATGTACTAGGCAGCATTCTAAACACTTTTCAAAGATTACCTTATTCAATGTTCACAAAAACTCCATGAAGGAAGAAGCATCATTATCCTCACTTTACAGAGGCTGCTACTGAGAATAAGGAATTAGGTAAGTTGCCCAAAGACACAGAGCTCTTAAGTGACTGACTGATGCCTAGACAAGTACCTGGCACATGGTAGCTGCTTAATCATCATTTACCTCAAAAATGATTAAATAAGTGAGTAAATACAGAAATGATGACATTTCTGTCCCCTCTACAGAAAGCCCAAGTGAGAACCATTTCTTACTACTCTTTCAAACCATCTCCTCTGTCAAACACCTACTAAGGTGTAGGGTATAGGAAATACCCAATGAATGAATAAACAAAACACTATACAAGCAATCCAATAAATAGACTCCAAACCCTGGCAATGCCACCCACTAGCTTCAACCAAACAGCTTCAGCTTCCTGGGCCTCCTGGTTTGCCATCTGTCAAATGCAGAGATTGTATACAACATTCTTTCAACTTGCTTCTAGCATTAAAAGTATATATAAAATAAATGACCAGACTCAATGACTTTGTGGCGATAGTAACTCCCAGGCCAAATAATGTATTTTACTTTCTTAGGGGCTGTCTTCCCCAGGAAAAGCACAATCAGATGTGGCATTTGATCTAGGTACTACCCTAATTTGCAGTCAAAATCAGCCCTGAAAGAGTTTCTTTGGCCTGCTCCTTGGTTCGCTCATTTCTTATCCAAACAGATCACACCCAGGGAAAGAATTACTAAGTGCTTGGCTAAACCCTCATAAATAATAATCAATAATGAACAATAACCCCAAGTTAGATTATGCAACAGGCACATAAACTACTGCTCTATGGACCTTGCAGTTCCTCCTCCCTATCCCCAGCATATGAACCAGAGGTCATCTTCTCCAAACAGACCCTGGTCACCAATCTTCCCCTGCCATCACCACTAGTGCACGCATGTGCACACACACACACACACACACACACACACACACTCCTGCTGGCATGACGAGCTTACAGCACCTGGTAGGGGCTGATTAATGCTTGTGAATCACTGAGGCCTAGATCCACTCCATATGGTGCTGAGATGCATCCACATCAGGGCAAAGGTGGGAGTTCTGGCTGCATTTCATTCATTCCCACTCTACCTGTGACTAAGCAGGAGCTTGGCTATATGCCTGGTACCTGACACATCTGTGTTACATGGCTTAGCATTAATGATGAACCACAAGCATGCTAATGCCCATCACTCATTGTTTTGTTAAAGCTCAGCATCAGCTACTACACCAAGGGATAAACCTAAGTGAGATGTGTGAGCAAGACAGTGTCTGTTCATGTTGGAAGACAGGGAAGACCATGTTCTGTGTTCTGCTTGACTCACAACCAGGAGACCCAGGCTCTTAGAGTGAACATTACCCTTCATTACCATTACCCACATGAATCCAACATGCAAAGGCCTGGACCATACCTAGGATACAAACAAGCAGTTGCTCATCATGTAGAGGACACCTAGTGTTTGTCTATGTCCCACCTCCCATCCCTAGGGCCCTGTTTCTCCCCTCACGTGAATCATGTGAAGCTTAAAAGGGCTGTCAAAGACAGTGGTCAGCTCCCTTGGTTTTGGCCTCAATAACTGGCCCAAAGGTGAGCTAACTGAAATCCTTGCCTAAGATTTTATTTTCCATATTGAGCAGGAAGACAAAGGTCTTTTGAGTCACAGAGCTATCAAGATATGAACAAGAGGCTAGAAACATAGAGAAAACTTGTTTGCAGGAGGGAAGAATGGAGCCAAGACAGAGCAAAATATCTAAGAGATATTTAGATGGAAGAAGAGAGGGTGGGAAAGACTTTGAGTGTCTGGACCTTCCTGTTCATGTGGGTTAATCATCTCCCTGTTTTGTTTAGGTTAGTTTGAGTTTCTAAAATGTGCAAATAAATTCACCTAATAGTCACAACCATTTTTCTTTATTTCCACAGTCCAGTAATTGATTTGAAATTTGAGTAATTTCAAATTCCACAAAGAAAACTGAAGAACAGCAATATTTTGTTTAAATTCTTTTTTCTGTACACTGAATGCATTTTCCAACAGGGCTTCTACAACTCAGGAAACAGGTAGCTTTTATGAGATGGGCCGCCACATTTGATGTCTTTGTTCCTCCTCCTGAGAAAGGTGTAAAAATTCCTGGACGAGAACCACTCTTACTCAACATCACTAAGGAAAGACATGAGTCCTTTCTCTTTGTTTTAATATCTTAGACATCACTGATGACCTGCCAGCCACCAGATGTACAGACTCCTCCATTTCAAAGCCATCAAACTTGTAAAACAGGGGCTGGCCAGACAAGCTAGGCAACCAGCCAGTGATTTTTGGAAGGACATCTTCCTGGTGGTCACCCCTTCATTCCATCTCTCTGCTAGCCAACTCCCTCTGAAGGTCTGTCTTCAGATCCCCGAGAGAGTCCCCAGCAGCTAGGAACTATTTGGGTATATGGGGTGACGCATTTTCTGATGCGTCTGATTGCTGAATCATTTTCTAATTGCTTTCTGACAATAAGAGCTCTGAAAATCTTCCTTGAGAAAACATATTGCACTCTAGCCACCTAACTTCCATAGGACCTTTGAAAAAGGAAACCACTATATATGGTTACTGAAAAGGGTGATGCTTTGTAAGTGAAAAGTTTCCCACTCCTAGAACTCTGACGAGCTGCCCAGTGAACCATGAACCATGAAACTATAACAGCTAGAAAGGAGGTGCTGGGTGAGGATGGCACTTAGGATACTGGTCCCCGCCGCTTCTTTCTTTAAAGCTTTCTTTTCCTTGGGTCAGGCTGGAGCTTAGCAGGTTATGGTCAAGCCCTTCCTGGATATCTAGTATGCTCTGGGCTAAAATGACTGCTGCTTCGCCTGACGAAATGCTCTCCTATACCCTGTCCAGTCTGCGTGTCCCAGGCTCAGAGGAGCTTGGCAGCTGTCTTCCCCAGGGCAAGGGAAAGTGGCTGTATCCCACGGTGGACTCAACAGCTCCGCATCACCAAAACAAAAACACAACAGTTCTGATCTCTATGGAGAGTTCAATCCTCTTGTCCAGGATTGGCACCAACTAGAATTCCAAGGGCTCTGGCCGAGCTACCTCCTGTGAGGTCTAAATACAGCACGATTGCTTTTAACCTAAACATACAGCCTGGACCAGTGCCCAGGGCTGACAGCCCCCAGGGAAGTCTTGACTTCTGGCTGCCCATTCGGGGATGGGCGATGCAGAGCTATCAGAGACATGATGTGCTAGGCACAGGTTCACCGATGTCACCTACGTGTGATCCTGAGCAGAGGAAGGGGACGGGGTGGTGGAGAATGCAGAGATGTGAAGAGGAAGAGAAAGAGAGGGAGGAAATGGTAATAAATACCAAAGACCTATTTCTTAGCCAATTAAAGTCAGGGGATCTTTCTCAAATGTTTGTTCCCAGAGGAGCACAACTGTAATTATGTCTCTCCAGGGACTTCAGGGCATAAGCCCTAAAATCAGAGAGATTGAGGTTGCCTTCTTGTTGTGTGGCCTTAAGTGAGACTGACTTTGCAGGTTCCATATCTCTTAAGTGACCCAAAGGACTGCCGTACTGTTCAATTAGACCTCATACAGAACGGGCCTGGCCCAGAGAAGCTACTTGGTAAATAATGGCTCCTAGAAGTAGTGGTAGTAGTAATAGCAGAAACAGGATAACATCAAGCATGCCTTTGATGAGTGGAATATTTCGTGCCATATCAATAAACAAGGATGTGTCAAGTCATCCTCAACTGCAGCCCTCCAGTGCCAGGTGGTGAGCCTTAGGGGCACTCAGAAAGGAGACCAATACCTGCCATCTAAGCAGCTATAGGGCTACAGCCACTCCCTACAGTGAGCCCTGAGGAATTCAGGATATACAAATAGGACACTGGCCCCAGATAGCTGAGGTGCGTTATCAAAGGAATGATTTCTGTGAGTCCAGACTCTTGCATCTTCGAAGAGCACTGATTTCCTTAACTTAGGGTATCTGGCTTTATTCAGAAATAATCTTGATGTTCAGACTATCTGCCCTTTGTTGCAAAACTTCCATATAACCTGGCTCCTCTCCTCACCTCCTTGGAGCAATTCTCTCCTACTTGAGCTGCTGTCTCCTGAAAAATCCTACAAGTCCGTACCAAATAAAGCATAGCTCTCAGCTTTTAGGTTATGAATATTTTTCAATTTGACACCTTTATTTTCTGTGCCCCAGAGAGCACATAAGAAGAATTGCTGAGACCACCATGACAGGATAGAAGCCCCCAACCAAGATAAGCTGTGCATATACAGACAAAGGTAACCTTCAGCTGAGTCAAACAATAAAACACAACCATACCTGCTAAGGACCTTACGATGGCAAAGTGACAACAGGTTCCTAACCTCCCAACAAGCCAACCCACATGCCCCACAGGGTAAGAAGCGTCTATGCAGGGGTTTCCTTACCTTGGTGTTCATACAAGACTTTCCTCGCTTATACTCTTTGTGGGACCCACGCTTGTCCAGTTTGTACCACAGGGCCTTGGCCTTCCAGGTGGTCACCTTGGACTTGAGCTTGGAATAAAAGTTTCTGTGGTCCAGAGGGTCTAGGTCCAGGTGTCGGGTGAGGATGTTGAAGGCCTGAAGGGTACCTTTGCATGTGGAAGCTTGGACAAAGTTCTCGAATATCTGCCCAGCCTGGGTCTGCTTCTCATCCTCATTTTCCCCCATGTTTCAGGAGACACGCAGAGCAGTGATGTGGAGAGGGGGGAGGAGAACACCATGAAGTACCTGGAGAAACGTCACACCTGCAAAGGTAGATCGAGGGAGAGGTGAGCTCCATGGATGAGAGTAGGGTGGGGAGAGAGTGCAGAGAGGTAAAAATACAATTCCTTTAAGATACTAACATACTAAACATAATACCAACCATACATACTCTACAGGAGAGGTATAATCATACCATCTAACCTGGCATGATGCCTTGCTGGCACTCTCCCCAACACTCCACTCCCCTGGCTGGCTGCAAAGAACTACAGATTGCCAAAGACATACCCTGGCTGATGTCAACATTATCTGGTCAATCTTGCCATAAGCCAGACGGTTCTGGAAGTAGGAACTAGCAAAAGGAAAACAAACAAACCCAGAAACCCAGATTTCACACTGCTGAAAACCTATAATTCTTGGTACCATAAACTGATTGACTAATATTAATGTAACCTAACCACATGACACAAATGCACAGTTCCCAAAAAGTAAAGCTCTCTAGATTTCATGACCACCATCCCACCTATCTTTAGACATCACACTTTTACATCTTCCTTCATTAGTTATCAGAGGGCAGATCTTCTCTTTATACAGACAACAAATGGCAACTTCTCAAGTCTGCCAGAAGGACAGCATCCATTTCAATGAGACACACAGAAAGACAGAGAGACATGTGGGTCTCCTCCTGATGCACAAAATGAGTCTGTGCTTTGTAAGCCCAAGCTGGGAACTATTTGGAACAAGTGCTAAAGGAAAGAAAAATGTGATGGAGGCTCATTCACATCAAAAAAATAGCTTGCCGGGGTTTTGGCCATCATCCTTTCTTCTCTGCACCACTCTAACCTCAGGCATTTTCTTAGGAAAGTCATTTAAGTTTCAAAGGAACAAAATAAATTAGACTGATTTTCCAAAGCACTAGCTATTTTTCCAGAATCTGAAGCTGGTGCAAGAAAACGAGCATGGAGGAGCTGGGGCTGGCCCTGCTGTCAGCAGGGCTTGAGGGAGTCTGTAAACAGAGGACAGAGCTTACCAAGCTCCCCCAGACAGAGGCCTGGCAGGAGGAGATCAGCAAACAGAGACAAAGCCCTCGGGCTGGGTAGCTTCCCACTCTCCAGACAGAAACGCCACTGTGGGTGTGCTTGAATTGCGGGCTGGCCTTATAAAACTAAAAGCAGAGGATGGTGTTTATCTTCTTCCTTAATCCTTTACTCGTTCATTAAGCAATAACTATGGTGCCTTAGCAAGGGCCACACATCACCCTAGATGCTAGAGGAGGATACAGAGACAGGGACTGACAAGGAAGGCAGACCCGTAAATAGTTGATTACAAGACAACAGGCCAGCGCTTGTAAAACTGAACACAGCACATGGAAGCCCAGAGGAGGAGATGTTCAACAGAGCCTGGAGAAGCCCAGAGGAGCCACAACAAGGAAATGCCAAAAAGCTGTGATTTCAGGAATGAGGTGGATTTCGCTAGACGACTTGGGAATGGACCATACAGAGGCACGGATCTGGAAACAGCCAGCATGGCTGCAGAATGACAGCAAGTTCAAGGCATTGGGAATTCAGGACTGATGTCCTGATGTCCCTCATCAGGACAAGGTGTCGGGGGGCAGACTGTAGAGGGGACTGGGCTTCTCCAGTGGGCCGTGGGGCACAGACAGAGCAGCGGGGTGAGATAAGTCTTTGGGAAGATGAGACGGCAGAGGTGGACTGGAGAAGGAGGCAGCTGAGGATTGCCCAGGCGCAACGAGGAAAGAAACTGGCAGGGCAGGGGGAAGGAAAGCACACACATATATGTTACGCAGAGCCTGGCTGGGCGTCACCTGTGAGGGGCTGCTCGCTGGGGGCAGATAAGCTCTCCAACAACCCAGATACTCATGGGTGAAATGGCTTGGGCTACAGCATAGGACACCTCCCTCCCGTCCCTCTTTCTCCAAGAGCTTCCAACAGGCCTGGCACAAGACTCAGCAGAAGGGAAAACAGGACATTCCCTGCTTCAGACCCAGCCAAACTATTCTGCAGTCAGGTCTCTGTCCTCTGGTCCCCTCAACTCAACAAATTCAACCAACTTCAAAAGCTGGCTCTGTGCTCTACCTGGGACTGAAAAGACATGGATTCTCTCCCATGTGGATCAGTCAGAACCTTTAGTGTCTGCAGTGCTCACATTGGTATCACTCACATAAACTTTGCCTCCTCCTATGTCTCAGCTTTTCCCCTGAGCAGGACTCACCACCCAGAGAGCATAAACAGAGAACAAGACTTATCTGCTTTTCCGAGCATATTAACATCCTCAGTCTTTATCTATCTTTGGAATCACTTCTATGCCAGGGACTGAAGAAGGGCTGGAGTAGCTAATTGACAGCTGCAAAGCTACTTGAATTCCACCGGAATCCTGTAGTATGGGATGGGCAGGTGGTGGAGAGGTAAACCACAGGCTTTGGGGCTCTTAAAGCCACATCCAAAGCTCAGCTTGGCCCCTCGCTGCCCACCTGGCCTCACACAAACCACATAAACTCTGAGCCCCAGCTGTTCCTTTTGTATGAGAGCCTGCAGAGCTGCGGTGGAGGGTGAGATACGGGAGTGAAGGCAGAACCTGGCCCAAGGAGGCACTGGGTAGATGTGAAGATGTATGCTGAAGCCATCACCTGCAGCTGATCTGAATCTGGAGAATGCCCCAGTTTGAAAAAACAACTTTGAAAATCAATTCTCCAAGTCACTCTCCCTCTTCTCCCTGTCTAAAATGGTGAACTGTTCTGAGTTATCAAGCTAGACCCAATTCTCAGAATAATTTATAAACTGGAAGAAATTGCCTCTTCCTAATGCCAGCTGCCTCCTCTCCTCCTCCGAAAGAAAAGTGAACAACTTAATTTTGCAGCTCCAAGGGAAAGAGCCAGAGTGGTGTTGAGGGCCGTGGGTGGGCGTGAGAGCTGCAGGAACTAGCTCCTATCTGGAGGGAGATATGAGCAGGTGGAGGGAGATGACTGGACAGGAGGAGATAAGCCCTGCCTGGGGCTGTGCCCCCGCAGCCCGTGCCAGCCTCGGCCCTGCTGCCGGGCATCTAGAGAGTCTAGTTTCAGCCTTTAAAATCATTTTCTAGTTTAAGTCAGAGATCTTATGAATGACTGACACCCCCTAGGAGTAGGTCTCCTCACAGAAGAGCATCTGGATATACATGGAGTCTGGCAAACCCAGGTGTGGGTCTGGTCTCAGGCACTCACTAGCCACAGGACCCTTTGAAGGTTATCTAGTTTCTCAGCCTGCTTTCTCATCTGCTCAATGGGGATACCGATACTCAAGTCACAGGGTGGTAAGGAATAAATTCAATCATGTGTAATGTGTTTAGCACCTGTGACTCCCTGACGACCACCACTTGTGGTGTGAGCCATTCATCAAATGGCTCAAACACCATCATACCAAAATGAAGAGAATATAACTGATGACCACTAGTACTAGCTTCCGGAGAAGGCAATGGCAACCCACTCCAGTACTCTTGCCTGGAAAATCCCATGGATGGAGAAGCCTGGTAGGCTGCAGTCCATGGGGTCGCTAAGAGTCAGACATGACTGAGCAACTTCACTGTCACTTTTCACTTTCATGCATTGGAGAGGGAAATGGCAACCCACTCCAGTGTTCTTGCCTGGAGAATCCCAGGGATGGGGGAGCCTGGTGGGCTGCCGTCTATGGGGTCGAGAGTCGGACACAACTGATGTGACTTAGCAGCAGAAGCAGCAGTACTAGCTTCCCAGGTCAAACAATTATATATGCTTTACAATTAGAGGCCATGGGCTTTCAGTACAGAAGAACTCGTTTCAAATCCACTTCCTAGCTGTGTAACCTTGGACAACTAACTCCCCTTCTAAATTTTAAGTTCCCATATGAAATGTGGGGAACCCCACATGAAGAAGTTTGAATGATGAATTGAAAACATCCATGGTACAAGGTAGTTTTGTGAATGAACTAGAAAGGCTGACTTAGAAGGACTTCCATAAGTTTGAGTCTGAGTTTGCAGAAACTGGAGTGTAGTATTTTGCTGGATACCCTTCTCTTTCCGCCAGAGAAGAAGGTCAGGATTAGTTAAGCCAGAGGATCCTGGGTAATAGCCCTTGTTAGCCTTCCTTGTCAACCACTACCCAGTTGTTGCCTTTTTGGAGTTTGGTATGAAATATAAATAAATGAACTACTCAGAAATATGAAAGGTTTCTGCATTTTTCTGGGAAGAAACAAGACATGATGCTTTAGTTTCTAAGAATAGCCTTGAAGCAATTTGGTCTTTGCCAACGAGTCCCTTATTTGTGGTTCTGCCTATGTGACTTCATGAGTCACAAAGCCATTGCTTCTCCCTGCCTCTGGCTGTTACAAATTAAAGCTCAGAGTTCCAGATTGCCAGCACTGGTAATGGGCTCTCGAGCCCCTAACATCTGGGAGACAAGTTCAAGGTGTATGTAGAAGCCCTGAGTAGTCCTCAAAATAAGAGACGAGCTCCTGGCCCAAGAGTTACCAGTATACACACATGTGGGACTCCCACACCTCTGTTGTTCTTTGGCCTCATCACCTGTGAAATGGCATCAAAGAGTGTGACCAGGCAGTGTACAAAAGATGGGACCTCACTGGTGGTCCAGTGGCTAAGACTCCACGCTTCCAATACAGGTGGCCCAAGTTTGATCCCTCATCAGGGAACTAGATTCCACATGCTATAACTAAGAGTTTGCGTATCACAACTAAAGAACTCGCATGCTGTAACTAAGACATGGCCCAGCCAAATAAATAAATAAAAGAGGGAATTCTAGAAAAACTGAAGGAAAGCTGGAAGAGACAGTGAGCAAAACCTCCTCTCAAAGCAGAATGAGGAAATGGCAGCCCTCAACCCCACCCTCAAGGCTCACAGACACATTTCAAGGCAAATGCAATCTAAAAACCAAACCCTCTTGTCATTTCCACTGCCAGACCCCTATTCAAACTCTCAGGTTAACCACCCCAAGGGGCCATGGGGGCAGGGTCCAGTTTCCTCAGCAGTGAAAGATGGGGAGGTTTTCACCCCATTCACTCGCAGAGCTGCGGCAGAGACTTAAAGCCCTCAGCTCTACACCTCACACACAGAAGACCCTCAGGCATGGCTACTTGGATCTGACATCTGAGATGAGGCAGGAGGCAGCCAGGGCCAAAACAGTGGGAAATCCTCACACACTACATCTCTGCAGAGCCCAGTGCAGACAGAACACCTGCTTTACAGGTGATGTCTGCAGACGTCATCTTCTCACCTGGCCCAGGGAGGTCTGGCTTTCCATCTACCAGGGCATGTGACACCAACTTGAACCTAACCCTGGGGCAACTCCCAAGGTTGGGAAGGGGCTGAAACGGCCCCCTTGTAATTTCCTTCCAGCCAGGGGTCCCCAGCCTTCCCTCCGTCACCTCCCCAGATCAAGCACGCACCGCTTCCTGGGGCAGCCTGCCCCACCCTTGTCTCCACTGACAGGAAGAGAGCCTCAGTGAGATGATTCCTCTTGGTCCCTCTCCAGCAAGATCGATGCTGTCTCTCCAACGGCTTCTCCCCGCTGTTGGTTTTAGCCCTTGAGATCACCCACAGGAAGTCAAAGCCCTTTCTGTGCAGGTTGAACCCACACGAGCAGTCTTCTTACACACGCCCTCTAGAGCTGGAAAGGCTAATGAAAACACATCCAAGAGAGGTACTGTGAAAGCCCACCCAGGTGCCTAGCCTGCAGCAGGGCCTGGGCACTGCCCTCTGTCTACACTGGCCCAGGTGGGGAGCTCAGCAGAGAGACTCCAGGCCCATTGCAGGCCCTGGCCTTCTGTGCTGCTCCTCCTCTGAGAGTCCAAGGCCATGTGGTCTTGCCCATCCATCCTCAGCACTCTCCTCACTGTCTTTCAATAGTGAGTTGACTCCACTGCTCTGGCTTGAAATGACCTCACACATTCCCTCTTCCTCACCTCAGTCCATTTCCTCGTGGAATCACTCACACTAACAGATCCCAGGATGACCTAGGTCAACCCCCCACCCCCACCCCCACCCCCATGAGTCAGAGAGCTATATGCTGACCAGTCAAAGTGCCAGGAAGCCTAGAGGGTATGGTGATTCGCTTGCTGTCTCTCTGTATCTACTCTATAAGAAGCAAGGACTTTAAGGGTAGGAGGTGATTCCAGAACTTGGTCATCTCACTTTCCTGCAAGGCAAGTATAAGTTTGCCATATGTGGTTACTGTATGTATATGCATGTGTTCATGCTAATGTATGCATATATATAAGTATGTGCTTAAATGTTTATATATGTATGTATGTGTATTGTGTATATGTGTGTATGTATACATTTGTGCACTCAAACACATACAAATTTAAAATTTTTTCCATAATGATTTCTGGCCAGTGCCCCACATCTCTGCTTGTACTGCTAAGCCCATCTGTATGAACCTCTAGGGGAAGCAAAGCCTTTGAGGCAGGCAAAACTTGGGCCTGGGCATGAGGAGACTGAGCATCATAAAAGAGCAACAACTGCACTGCTCAGCTGCTCACCGGCTGCCAGGCCCCGTCCCAGATCTTTCACATCCATGATCTCATTTAACCATCCCTGCTTGACAAAAGAGATGGCAGATTCAGAGGGGCAAGCAACCCCCTTCACATGCCAAGTACTGAATGGGCATTCGGTAAAGGAGCTCAGTTCTACCTCACTTCCAGATCCACGCTCTTAGTCACCAATTGACATGAGCCATGATGATGAATATGTTAGTAATACAACCTGCCTTTTCTGAAGTCGCTGTGTAAATTAAACAGGGTGAGTTCTGTAGTCTCTGAAGTTCTTTCAGGTTCCGAGAGCCTGCAAATGTCACACGAGGTGTGGCTTCTTAAGTTATGGTGCAACCAAACAATAACGTATTAGGCAGTCCTTTAAAAATAATATTTATGAAGACATTTAATCCTTGGGGAAAATGCTTATGCCCTAAATCATAGTGAAAAGAGCAGGATACAGATTAAGGTGCTCAACAATTCCAACTCCTTATAGTAATATCCAGAGGAGAAAGGAATCAAGCCAAACATGATCCCTGGCCATGGGGTGTGTGTGTGTGTGTGTGTGTGTGTGTGTGTGTGTGTGTGTGTGTGTGTGTGTGTGTGTGTGTGTGTGTGAGAGATGGTATTTCAGTTGATTTATTTGTAGCTCTATACTTTTCTGTATTTCCCAGATTCTCCACTGGAAGCACATACAGCTTTTGTAACTCCCTCCTATATACGCATCCCAAGTCCTGGAGTCTTCTCTCCCTGGCTAGACTGTCTTGATCTCATATATCTTCCCTTCCTCTGGCCAATCTCACTCCAGGTCTTACTAGCAGTGCTGTTTTTCTCCAGAAAAGAAAGGGCCTTCCTGTAAGAAGTCCTGACAATGCTCATTTAATGAAGGGGCTTATATTCCAATAGGTGAGGGACAAGGTCCCCAAGGCTACATTCCTCTCACTTCTGCTCTCTGGATCACAGACCTTCAAGTCCAGTGAGGCAGGCCCCTTTCCAAAGAGCCATGCTGGGGTAGGGGGAAAACAGTACCTCTGATGCAATCTCAGTTGTGTCCACAGACTCCTGACCAGCCAAACTCCACAAGACAGACACCTGCTTCCCTGCTTACAGTCTGCGTGCTCACTCAGTCATGTCTGACTCTTTGCGACCCTATGGACTGTAGTCCACCAGGCTCCTTTATCCATGGGATTCTCCAGGCAAGAATACTGGAGTGGGCTGCCATTTCCTTCTCCAGGAGAACTTCTCGACCCAGGGATTGAACTGGCGACTCTTAGGTCTCCTGCATTAGCAGGTGGGTTCTTTACCATCGTGCCACTTGAGAAGCCCTAGGTTACAGTCCAGGAGCTGACTAAACAACACACATCTCAGCGCATACAGCAAGTCCATTTCACCAACAAAAACTCAGCAGCCCGTCCCACATGTGCTCTGAGTCGCCTTCATCACACACTGGCTGCCTGGGGGGGACTGTGAAGTGCAAACGCCAGTTTTCAGGAGTCTAGCCTTTCTCAAAACTCCCAGAGGTGGGAGGTACCTGAGATAAGCAAATTCATAGACACAGAAAGTAGAAGGGTGGTTACCAGGGGCTGGGGAAAGAGGGAAATGGGCGTTATTGTTTAATGGGGACAGAGCTTCAATTTGAGATGATGAAAAAGTTCTAGAGATAGATGGTGGTGATCGTTGTACAACCATGTAAAGCCACTGAATTCTAACATTTAAAAATGGCCACAATAGTAAATTTTGTCATGTATATTCTCCCACAATAAGAAAATAAAATCCTTTAAAAAACAAACAAACAACTATCACCACCTTCCAGTAGGAGCTGCCCAAGGCCAGAGTACAGAATCTGTGGCCTAATTAACAATGAACTTATTTTTTAAAAAATATTTTTGAGTTAAAATGTAATAAAATAAACAGTGAAAGAATCCTATTTGGCTCAGTGGCATAATTTCTTGTTGTTGTCAGGCTTTTTGTAAGTCATGTAGGCATCTTTCAGTCTTCCTTCCAAACCTCATTTGACTCCAGGAAGCCTTTGGAAGTTCAGCCCTGCCAAATTCCAAATTTTTATCTCTTATTCTGCCTTCCCTGGGACACCACCACCACTGTCACCCAGTCCCCACTCAATACCTGTAAAATCTGCATCAACATCACAGAGAAGGCTGGGTAGGGGCTCCCTGGTCTTAGCTCCCAGAGCCTACCATCCCTTGCCTGGGGAGAACACTCCTGTGTTCTAACAGGACCAGGACAGAAGAGTCAGCAGACTTCGTTCTGTGAAAGCAGGGAGCATTCTTCCCTGCAGCACACAGATTCCCTAAAGGCTCCCTGAGGGCCCATCTAGATCAGGTCAGATCTGGTGGACATGCCTTCAGGCTCAAACGAGGGGAGACAATGGACATGTAACTAGAGGACACTTCTGTCTCTCCAAATCAGAGCTTTACACATTTTTCATTGACTAACATCAATTTCAGGGACACTGGGTATGAATCCTTGTCATGTTAGCAGAATCTTGCTGCAAGGCAAAGAAGCTTGCCAATTTGAAAGAAACAGTATGTCTGACATATTATATTCCATCCTTACTGTTCTTAAGCAAAGCACATGGATGTGAACCAATCCCTACCCCACTAACTCCTAATCTTCCTTCAAGGCTCTTTTCCTCTAGACACTCCCCACCTCCCTAACCCTGACCCCTTCCCCAAATGGAATGGATCCCTTCCACAGCACCTGTACTTGGCTCAGTCACAGTAAGTCTTTCTGTGCTGAACTTAATTTTTCACTTCCCTACTCCCAGTTCCCAGCACAAGACCCTTTCTATGCAGTATGTGCAAAATGAATGAACAGATGTTCAATCTTTGGGAACATAATAATTGTTGACATTTAATGATCATCTATAAAGTTTTAGGCAATACGGTAAAGCTTTCTATGTATTAAAGAAGTTAATCATTGTAAGAAACCAAGGCATCATGAGACACTGTTTATTATCCCCACTTTTCAAAGAATTAGAAAAGTTTGCAACTTGGCAAAGTCACACAGCCAGAAGTACGAAAGCTATGCCTTGAAGTCCTATAGTCCGAGTTCAGATCCCACATCCATGACCATCATCCCATACTGCTCCCACACAAAATGGATGGAGGGATCCAAGTTCTGCCTCACACACCACATCAGGGACACGGTCTCTGGTCTAGACCCTTTGGTTCATGATTCTCCCCTTCTTTCACCACACTCCAAACGCCAGGATCTCTCGTAATGAGATCTCGATGCAGTTGCGGATAACAGTGATGAATACAACAATAAAATGTCAGCTGAGGGGTAACTTTCTATCCTGGGTGGGTGTGGCAGAGATAGGCCAGCTGATCACCAGACATCCCCTTCCTTGCAGCTGTGTGAGTCCACATGACCAGCTCAAGGTGATGGAATGTGAGCAGAAGTGATACACACAACTTCTAGGACCAACCCATGAGAACCTCTCATGGCGATCCTCCAGGCTCTTTCCACCTCTGTCAGAGTGCAGCAGCCTTGGAAATCACATGTGCAAGATGGCAAGGCCACAAGGAGGAGGAGCTAGACCCCCTGATGCCCACTGGGAGAAAAACCCTCTATAACCAAGAACATTTGGACCTCACACATGTGAGAAATAAACCTGAAGCATGTGAAGACACTGAGAATCAAGGCTGTATCTTTTAGGCAGGAAGTACCAACTAATCCAGTAGGTAAACCATAGCACAGTGGGTATGTCAAATTTAGCCTGGGTCAGAAAGCACCCCCTCCCAGTAAGAAGGTTGATCACATGGGCATTAACCTCCCTCTTGCCACCAACACGGTTGTAGGCTGACTTCCAAACAACTATTTCTGGCATTTTCTACCTTCCCTTTCATTAGGCTTTCTATACCCTGGAAAAGTTGCTTGACCTGCCCCAGAAATATGGCTGACCGCCCCTCACTTAAGCACCTCTCCCCACACATTTATACCCTGTGGTGAAAATCCACATCCTTCCCTGTAATAAGACATGAGATTAGGATGGATAGGCTAGTCATTTCCTTGGTTTCAACAACCCTGAGCCCTCAGGTCCTGAGTGCCTAGAAACTCATGTGGTGCAGTCAAAAGAATGCGGACTTCTGAGTCTTCTCTAGCACTCCCTTGAGCAAGTCACAAATATCTGTGAGAACTGGATGAAGGTGCCTCTTACAGGGTGGGCTTGGGTGTGCTTATCTAGCGTCACTCCAGCCCACTGCCCAGGGATGACTCCCACCACCCCGAGGAAGCCCAAGCCAAAACGCAGCAGAAACTGGGGCACGTTCACATAGACAGTAAGGGCGATCATCTCCCCTTAATCTACCTTAAGCTGAGATGGGACAGTTAAAGTATATCTTCCACCAAGTCTTTGCCTAGCACACCCTTAAAGTCACTTCCCAGGTGAGCCTCTGTGTCTGGACAGCTGAGTTCAGGCCTCGGGAACTGCAACCCTAGTAATTAGTCTGGAGGACAGAGAAGAATGCTGGGGAGGAGGCACAGAAGTCATGGAAAAGTGAACTTGAAAAGGATTTCTCAACAACACCTGCTAGCTCTACGCATGCTGTGCCCAGGAGCCCAGGACGACCGCAGAGCAGTCCCAGCCCCAGAAGCTCAAAACCCAGCCATGTCTCATGGGGTCAATCTTCCAAAGGCCCCTCATTTTGAAGAATTGTGCCATTTTTCAAACCAAATAGAGAAAAGAGAAGAATTCATTGCCTAACAAAAGTTTTTTTGTTCTTTTTCTGAGGTGTGAATTTATCAGTGTGAAGTCAGTCTCAAAAATGTGCACAAATTCAATGAGAATTTGATCTATACTTGCTCATATTGGACAAAACAAAATGGTACACTCCCCCTTCCCTTCACAGCCTAGGTTCCTTCTGTAGTAGAGTCTAGCCTGGCAATATCCACTTCCTCACCTCATTCCCCCTTTAACCTTCCAGAATCTCATTCCCACTCATACACATAGCCCACTCCAGGCATCATGCCCAAGGTCAACATCAACTGTCACTAAATCCAATTATCACTTACCAGACTTTATCTTGCTCATGGTCTCTCCCATCTTCAGTCTACTGCAGACACATTTCTTGCTCTGAATGTTCCTGAAATCTCCCAAGGTTCTAAACTTTACTACCCCTCTCATTCTCAACACTCTCACAGATCCACCACACTTTACATCCCGATGACCCACTGTGAACCTTGAGCTGCTTTCCAGGGCTGTATTCAACTACCAGTTACACACTCCCCCTGACTATCTTACAGAGACCTCACATGTGGTAGGTTTTCCTTCTGTCCTCACCTCCCTGCATCCCCATCCTCAGTGAATGGTATCATCTGCACTCAGACTCTCACACCAAACCCCTGGAGTCACTTTCTCTGTCCCCTTTCCCTTATCTTGAGGAGCCAGCTAGTCACCTGAACTCTCAGAAACTCCTCATAAGCACCTTTCCTGCTTGGTCCCTCCAATCCACCAGCCTCTCTCTTGAGCTGCTGCCAGAGGGATCCTTCCACCAGAAACACACACTTGGTCAGGTCCTGTTCCTATTTCAAATCCTTCATCAACTCTTTAACTGTCTTCAGGGTGAGAACCAAACATCTTAGCAGAGCAAGACAAAAGCCCCCTTCATGATTTGCCCCTTGCCTGCTCTCCAGCCTGTCTCCTCACCATGTCCCCATCCCCTCCGAGTCCAGACTTGCTAAGCCATCTGCAGCTCCCTGACAAACTGGAATCTTTCAGGCTACCCTCCCTGCACCTTTGCTTATGCTGGTCGCTCCATCCAGACAGTTTATCCAGACTCCATTCACTTGGTAAAAACCCAGTCGGCTTTAGGACTGAAACATTAAAGGCAGCAGAGTGTCGGAGGGGTCCCAGGGTAGATTCTGGAGTCAGGCAGACTTATTACAAACCTGACCCACCACTTACTAGGTGTGTGAGGCTGGATGAGTCACCTAACTTCTTTGAACCTCAGTTTCCTCATCCATAAAATGGAGATAATAACAGTCCTGATCCCACTGCATTACATGAGGATGAAACTCAGTGACGCCAGGCTAGGCAGTATCCTTGGCTGCACTGTTCTTTGAAGTCTTCCCTTGGCTTCCCCACACCTTGTTTTCCCACGCTGTACTCCACGGAGGTTCCAGTGATCATTGCAAACAGACTATTGCATGAACTGCTTTTGGGTCTGCCTGCCTCAATGGACTGTGAACTGTCTGATGCCAGAGATTGCACATCTAGGGCCAGGCACCTGTGCCTCTGGCAATAGTAGATGCTTAGTAACCACTGCTTGTTGGGAAAATCCAATCAAGAGCAGCCACAACATTTAGGTTACATAGTGACATGAACTGTGACCGCCCTTTCTCTCTAACCACCACCAGAATTATCATGGAAGCCTCCTAACTAGCCTCCACTCCCCATCTTCCCCTTCCCATCTGATCAGCACCACCCTGCTCTGTTCATAAAGCTCTCAGGGCTTCCTACACCCCCTTGTGTAAGTTCCAACTCCCCTGATGGTCTCATCAGCCTACTCCATGTGGCCCCCATTTCCCATTAGGCTCAGTTCCCAAAGGTATTAGGGCTCCTCTGTGGCTGCATCAGACACACTGGGCTATTTGATGCTTCACGTCCAGTCTCAGCCTTCTTCCTTCCACCCCTGCTCAAATCTTACCCATCATCTGAAGCAAAGTCTGGCTTCATAGTGCTAACAGAATGCTGTCATCACAGTCCGTTCAGGGAATCAATTCTTATAATGATTATAGGTAAGAGTTACACAGAGATGGGTAGCAAGATGTGTGGACACAGAGACAGGAGATTGAATGACCCACGTGTGGCCTGGAGAGAGGCCCACAGAAGAAGTGGTGCCAGAGCTGGATCTTGAGGGATGAGCTGAAGTTTTCAGGAACAAAAGCTTCCCCATCCCATACTGACTTTTCTTTCCCAAGTTGTTCAGTCGCCAAGTTGTGTCTGGTTCTTTGCGACTGCAGCATGCCAGACTTCCCTGTCCCTCACCATCTCCCAGAGTTTACCCAAGTTCATGACCATTGCATCAGTGATGCCATCCAATCATCTCATCCTCTTCTCTTTCTGCCTTCTATCTTTCCCATCATCAGAGTCTTTTCCAATGAGTCAGCTCATCACATGGCCAAAGTATTGGAGCTTCAGCGTCAATCTTTCCAAAGAGCATTTGGGGTTGATTATCTTTAAGATTGATTGGTTTCATCTCCTTGCTTTCCAAGGGACTCTCAAGAGTCTTCTCCAACATCACAGTTTGAAAGCATCAGTTCTTTGACACTCTGCCTTCTTTATCCTCCAGATCTTGCATCCCTGCATGACTACTAGAAAGACCACATAGCTTTGACTATACAGACCTTGGTCAGCAAAGTGATGTCTTTGCTTTTTAACACACTATCTAGGTTTGTCATAGCTTTCTTTCCCATGCATTCTTCTAATTGCCAGACTCTATGCCAGAGGTCACCAAAACTAGTTGCATACCAGAAGATTTATCAGGAAGCATCCCAAAATACAGCTTCCTGGGCACACTCCCATATAGTCTGAGGTCCAAGGGGAAACCTACTAGGCACTCTGGACATCAGGGAAACAAGTTCCACCTCCCTAGCTTCTGGGCAACTACCATTCAGTAATTTCTAGAGAAAAACAGTTACAACCTTGAACCCAACAGTTTTGTGCATTAATCTTGTGTAGACAATTAATGTATAAATTTAACGTTACAGTTTTTACATTATATAGGAAAAGGCCAACGTCTTTTGTTTTTCTATTTCCCAGAGTACTCAGCTCAGTTCTAAGTATGCAACTGTTATTCAATCAATATTTAATCAAATAATTCAACTTTTTGTATTATGTCCCTTTGGACTAATTCATCCATTAACGAATTGTCTACTGATTTTTATCTTTTTCACTTCGGTGCCAGTGTGGTGTCTGCTCCTAGTAGGTAATTAGTACGTTTTATTGAATGAATATTTACTAGTAAAAATTTATCTCAGGAGGAATGGAACAGCTCACACTGTACCCATCATCTTTAGAGATCACTCAAAGGGCCTCCGACATTTCCATTGGAGTTATAGACCTTTAATTTCAGGATTAATTTCCTGATCTGCCATTACACATGCTTTGTTGTTATATTGTCATTAATGTTATTAGCAATGTAAATAATACCTCCATTAGATCTTGATGGTCGGGCGGCCTCCGAGCAGGTGTGCCTGGGGCAGGGGAAGGGGGGTGCTTGCCTGTTTCTTCCACTGAGGTGTCCGCCCAGCGGGCAGCTCAGCTGGCCACGCCCACGACCTCAGTCTCCACACAAGGGCCTGTGAACTACAGTCAGCCTTTACGAGCAGGTGTGTGCACCTGGCGGGGCAGGTGAGCCCTGCCCGAGTCAGAAAGGCCTAATGGGCTATTCAAAAGCTACCCACCTGTCAACATACTTGGGAAGCTGGGCTCTGAGATTTAAAGGCGAAAAGCCCTGTGCTGTAGAGAAGCAGGCTGACAAAGCACAGACGCCCAGCAGGAGTCTCCTGGAAGACCTCCTGGAAGTCGCATCCAAGCATTGGAGGCTCAGCCACGGGAGCAATTGGGTTTGGGGGAGGGGAGTGGGCTGGGCAAGCCGGGACGCCAGCAGGATGGGCTCTGCCCTGCTTTTGCGGGGGCCCACATTCCCGTGCCTTGCTGCTGTTACTGCACTTTGCTGGTGCATTGTGCTTATCCGAATCCCTGAAAATAGGACTCACAGTCTTGAGTGGGGGAATTTCTGGATGTGGATCAAAGTTCTTCTGACCCTCCCTCCAGACCCAACCCGGGAGATAGGAGATCCATAAATCCCTTTGTACCTAGGACCAAAGGGATCTTTCCTGGAGTGTGTGCTGGGCTGTGGAGAGCACTTGGGCAACTCGGCCTGGGAGCTGCTCACTTCTTTTTGCTTCTGCTGGAAAACTGGAGGGTTTTCTTGCTGGTATTCATCCCACAGACACTGACTGTCCTGTGCCAGGCAATGTGCTAAATGAACACAGCTCAGATGCAGCCTCTGGGAAGTGAGCAGGTCAGAGAATGACAGGTCGAGATAGCCCTGAGCAGACCTGCTCCTCTTCCCCAGACATGCCCAAGGCTCTCTGTGCCCACATCCAGGGGGCCCTTACCAGGGGGTGGTTCAGACCTCTGAGTAGAAGAGAGAGAGAAAGTTTGGGCCATGTTCTTATTGTGTAGAGGAATTGAAGTTGCCTATGAACTATTTTTACAAAAGCTCTTTAAAACCATTCAGGGTTTCAGACAGCAAATGCAGAAAGGCCTCTCTGATAAGACAGGGTGGAACCAGTCCCTAAAATACACTCAACTGCTGACCCCACTTCTGAGGAGACGATTAGCTTGATAAGTGGCGCTGCACTGCTGGTAGCTGCCACGAGGCTGATGTGGAGGGCGACATGGGCCTGTGTGAGGGGCCGCAGAGCTCGGAGTGAGGGCCACCCGGTTCTCCAGGAGACACTCGAGGCCACATTCTGTGAGCTCAGAGATGCACTCCAGGACCAGTGACTGCCAGCTTGCTTATTCTCCACTCAGTGAGTCAAAATACCCCTCTCTGACTCACACTCCACCAGAGAGCTGCCCCAGAAAGGACAGCAGAAGGTGTGACTGAGCTGGCGAATTTTCTGTCAACGTCAGGAGACAGTCTCCCACCATTTTGAAGTAATAAACTTGGGTTGGTTGAATGAAGATGCTGGACTCTTCTCTTGGTGGTTGGGCTTATGTTCTGAAAAACACATTCACTAAAGCAGCCATCGTCCCAGAAAGGATTTTCTCTTTTATTATAAAGAAATGAAACACAGGAGGTCACAAAAGATGGACTGTGATTTGAGACCAGGAACCTGTGAACTCCAGATTGCTGTCTGGGTTTTTGCTTCCCTCTCCTCCCGGAAGGGTTCATCAGGCTCAAAGATTTGCTTCCGGAATGGATTTGCTGGGGGCAGACATCAGCAAGGACCTCATCAGAGAGGAGACAGATAAGAGTTACTGGAGGGCTCTCTCTCTCTTCCCCACGACCCATCCCACTTGAAAGGGTTGGGTTTTTTAAAAGCATCTGGCTCACCCTCATGGCAAATGATCCATTTCCTAGATACTCTTGCCTGGTAAATACTGTCCTTAAAAATAGCTATATATTTTCGTTGATCTTTAAGTAGCCTTTTCACCCCACACCCCCAGCTCCTACAGAATGATTGTGTGGCTGGGTCTGGAATGCAGAACAGTCCCCGGAGAGAAAGTCTGCACATGAATTCATAAGGGTGTCTGCTATCAGCTTATTTGGCAAGAGGAATCCGAGACATTTTAAATATGAACCGTCAGCACGGCCCGGCTGGCTCCGATGTCTTAGCACCATCAATAAACACCTCCACTGGTGAATGAGACACAAAATGTAGAAAATGGGCATAAACTGTCGGAACACGAGCCCCATGCACATTTCTTCAGGGAAGGGTACTTCACATACCTGGAGAATTCATATCTGGAGAATCTTTGCTGGTTCTGACTGATGTTTCTTTCAACAGCTCTCACACAATTAGCCCTTAACGGTCTAGTTCTAAACCCCTCCTCCCCCAGCTTATCTCCCAACAGAAAGTTCCACTCCTTCTATGTCAGTTGAGAAGAAAACATGCCCATGACTCCTCCTCACTTCCAGGTACCAAATCAAGCCTTCATACCACCACACAGTTCACTCGGCAAACTCTCTGCCTGGAGATCTCCTGCTCACCCCTCAATACCCCAGTCCCAGAGCACACACTTGATGCCGTGTTCCCTGTGTCACTCTCTCCTCAGTTTTCAGGGCACTTGGTGTGTGACTCGTTATGATAGAGCTTAGAGTGACGGCTGTGACCCTATACACATCAGTCCTGCCTCCAGGACAGGCCATGAGCTTCTGGGTATAAAGGGACCAGGCCTTACTCACCTTTGCATCCTCACAGCCAAGACCAGAGCCTGACACTCAGGATTCAGAAGCCCCATCATGAAAGCTTGCTTGATGCCTCCACCAATGCCCAGTCACTTGGCCCAGCTCTCTTTCCTCCACGCAGAGAGGCCGTGTGAAATGTGGAGTGAAAAAATGCTTTAAGATCAGACCCCCTGCATCTGAGCCCTGGCCCCTCTGGGACGTGGGCAAGTTACTTAGCCTGTTATTTGCCTGTTTTCTCCTCAAAACAACAAATAGCCATGCTTATTTCTCTCAGAGGACCATGCTGAGGAAAAACAAGGTAAAGTCTGTAAATCCAGCACCTGCTCACTGAAAGGAGTTCATGATACATTTCCTTGAGCTCAGCAGGAAGTGCTAAGACAAATGAAGCCCTCTAGAAAAAAGTGAATGACTTCCGTTCTGGTTCACACGCCAGCAACACAGCGGCCGGGCAGACAGCCTCTAACCCAAAGTGCACTCTGTCAAGAGCAAGGGACGGTGCAGGCTGCACTTGATCCATGTCCTCAGCTTCAGAGTCTCAGAACGACGCGTGCTTAGCAACAAAGCTGATTTTTATCTGAATGGTAAACCCACATGAATCCACTATTGCTGAGGCTGAGCCATCAGGTCCTTCGTTTCCTGTCATGCATTAATCTTTCAACCCAAGACCCACATAAAACAGAAGAGTGATGACCCAACAGTGTTAAGTCCCTAAGTACAAGTCAAACAGCTTGAGAGAAGTCTCAGCAGTCTCAGAAGTCTCACCCAGGTTTTACTAGACCTCAATAAACAAGGAGGTGGCAGCAGTGGGGCCCTGCTGACACCTTAGACAATCAAGCTCAGGGTCAAGGAGGGGAGTGGGAAGGGTGGTGGCTAAACCCACAGAGAGGAGGCAACATGGCGCTGGGGAAAGAGCCACTTTGTATCAGGTTTATGATTCCAAGGCTGGGAATCAGGAGACTAGGCTTGCATCTCAGATCCATCTTTAGCTTGCTTTCTGGGTCTGGTTAGGTCATGTCTCTCTGCTTCAGTATCTTCAATCATAAAATCAGAGAAATAGATCAGATGACCTGTAGGTTCTTTCCAGCTTTCATGCCCGAAGATCATCAACCTTAGAGACAGATCCACCCTCCCAACCCTGGCCTTTTTTCTGTTAGTTGTTCATCTGAGACATCTCTTAGCTCCCCTTCAGCAGCCTTTCATCAACACCATCACCTTTATTACTCCAGAGTATCTGGTCCCCTCTGACCACAAACCCTGGCCAGGGAAGAAGAAGATAAGCTTGGAGCCATGTTTTTACGAACACATCTACTACCCTTTGGTCAAACAACTGAACAGATGCCTTGGGGCATCAAGATCTCTTGTATCCCTAAAAGCCCTAATCACCTGACCTGACTTGCTCCACTGAGGATTAATCCCACTCATCTACTTTACCAACCTGTATGCCCTAGGTCCCAACATGCTTTTGAAAGTTTAGACATTTCTTCCAGGTTGCTTGGCTGGAGTCTAGAGCAACAACAGGCAGTTCTTATCTGCGCTCAGGCGTATCTCAGGGTGGGGCAGGGGAGAGGTGGCAACGCTTCAAGGTCCAGGAAAAAAAATGCCTACAGAAACAAGCAGAGGAGGTGGCAACCTGTAGGAGAAGTCGGTGCTGATCATGAGGACAAGCAGAGTGGCCACTGGGGACACAGGGGTCTAGAAGGCTCCTTTAAGATGCCACAACCCTCTGCGCCTCCCTCACTTCCTTAATAAGAAATCTGAGGGCAGGTGAAGTTCTGTGGCTGGCCCATGGCCACGTGGCTAAGCTGTGAACAACCAGCACCAGGTCGTGGGTCTCTGGGCCTCAGCCCGCTCTTTTTTTCCACTCGGCTCTGTTGACCTCGAGATCTAATTAGGTTGCTCTAATGAGGCCAGCTGGATCCTCTGTAGATGCCAAGAAACATGACCCAAGTGTCACTCAGAGAAAGAGCAGGCCCAGCAGATATTTTGATAACTGTCCCCTACCCCCATCCCATGCGTTCCTTCTCAACTCTGACATGGGCTGCTGTTCTTTCTCCAGCCCTCACCAGAAAATTCTGGGGAGTCCAGAGGGAGAGTGAGAAAGGAGAGGTGGGCCTAAATAGCTAAGATAACCCACAGAGATCTCTCTCTTTCCATCTACGGGAGGTTGATGGGGAAGAAGGGCAGGAGGAAATCAAATTAAACCACTGGAAGTATGACCTGATTAGGCCAAGAGTAATCCCCATCAGCAATTAGATGGGTCCTCTGAGGGTTGATGATGACAAACAATAGGATCTGCCTCTGGTGGTCAGATCAGTGCTGGTCAGATCATCTCAGCATCAGGAGGAGGAAGCTCTGAGTGAAAGACTCAAGGAATTAATTATTCAGTGTGTGTGACCCAGTTCCTGGAGGTGAGGCTGGGTGAGAAGAGAACTCACTGGTTTCTTATCATGGTAAGAAACTCAAATACTTCACAGGGTAGTGTTTCCTTTGCTGCCAAAGAGGATCCATTTAGGGTTAAGAGTGACCTACCCCCTAAAAAAGGAAATAACCAAAGTTCACTCATTCAACAAATATTTATTGAGTTCCTCTTATGTCCTTGGTCCTTCAGAAATTTGCATATGGTTGAAGCTTAGTAGAGTAGAAAGATGAGAGAATTTATAAATAGGAGGCCTGGGCTATGGCCCAGTTCAGCCCATAGGCAGCTACATTAATGCAGGGCACGTCATAGCTTGTGTAAGTCAAATTCCTCATCTGCAAAATGGGAGTAAATCCACCTGCCTTTTTATAAAGATGAAATGGTCCTGATGAAATGGAGTATAATGTAAACCTAGAGTGTAAACAATAATGATGTAACACTGCTCCCTTTCCCTGTGGAAGTTTATAACCTAGTCATGTTTTGGAAAATAACCCAAGGTACCTATTTGGCAAACACCATATTCTCTGTAATTTGGGCAAAGTGTATGTTTCAACCTGCCAGTGGAGATGGAGCCTGCAGTCAGTCCCAGGCTCCCAGCCTGCATGCCCAGGAAGCTGCAAGAAGGGGCAGGGTTAAACTGGAAAGGGCAGGACCTACCTGGCCCTGTATCATGCCTGAACCAAATGAATGTTTCCAGGAGAGCCCTAAAACTGAGATGGGGGTGAAGACCAACTGGAAGTCTGGTCAGTCAGAAACAAACCAAAAATTCATTTGAGCACAGTAGGTGTAAGCCAGCCAGAAATTCACACGCTTCCCTCCCCATATACATCTCAGACAATGATGGAATTCTCTTTCCACTGTTCGTTTGACCCTCCTCTGCGGGCCCCCTCTACATTTTGTGTTTCTCCAGGAAACAGGAGGGATTCTCAAGTCACAGCAGGCTAGCTAATCAGGCCCTCTCTGCCCAGACACTAAAAACCAGAACAACTTAAAGCAGCTTTCCCCTTGGTCCCCTCCTCACGCTGCTGCTTAGGATGTCAACGTGGACGCCCCTACAATAACCCTAACCCTAACCTAACCACCCCCTCCACTCCCTTGGGTCCTCAGTGCCCACTAGGCCATGCCTGCCAGCTGCCCTTCCACAAGGGCCTCCACCCTGATCCAGTCTCACCCGCCCCCCACCCTCTCTCTCCACCGGGTCCTTCAGTCCCCTGTCTCTGCCCCTGGACTCACAACCCCATTGAAGCTCCTGGAGGCAGGGCCAGTTTTACTCATGTCTACCTTCCCTCTAACTCTGGGTATTCTGTAAGTTCCTTACCCTCCTGTAAATACCGATTGATGGTCCCCAAACATTCTCCGATGGCTATACACAAAGGGAGGCAGAGGAGGAGGGAGGGAGCGTGGAGAGAAAGCCAGACTGGAAATCTAGCGCCTGCCTCCCAATTCTCCACTGGACAGCAGTTGGTTATGTAATCTTGAGAAAATATCCTCAGACCAGGCCTCAGTTTTCCTATCAGGTAATGAGGGGTTTGCTCTAAATAACCTCTTGGGTTCTCTCTAATTATAAATTTTGCTTGCAAAAACCAAACTAACCCGGTTCACAGGAGGTGTGGGTCCTGGACCTTAACAGCCTACATTCTGATGGCTCAGTCCTCAATCTCCATGTCTGTAAAATAAACCCCTCCCAAGATACAAGCCACCCCGCCCCCCGCCCCCGAAACAGAAGATAGGGCTTCATGAGCCATCAAGCCCTGAAGAAATCTCAGGGCCTGAGCTTGAGTCAACAGTATCACCCCCTTGCCCAGCTGCTGCCCAGCTCAGATGGGAATGTTGGAGGACAGGTCCTTGCTGTCAAGGCTCCTACAGCTGATAGGGAAGATGGACAGGTGGATAAAACTCAACTCAGCCGGTGACATACCTGAGGTCTGAACAAAGGACTGCAAGAGTGGAAAGGAGGAGGAGGCCCCAACTTTGCTGGGGAGAGTGAGGGATGCTTCTCAGAGGGAAGGTGTGTCCCAGATGTGAAGATCTATTCCAGGAATGGTGGGACAGGAGCCAGGGCAGAGAGGAGAGGCAGAAAATGAGTCTGGAAAGTGACCAGAGGTGGCCTCGAAGGCCATTGAGAGAGAGATGGGCAGACACATCCGCGAAGAAGGTCACAGGTAGCCTTGAAGAGGACAGAGCAGGGGGACAGAGAGCAGAGCCAGGAAAATAGTGTGGAGGCTCTTACACAGTTCATGACGGTAACGACACCAAACAAGTCATTACTGATGTTCACCTACAGCGAGCCTTCTGGACACTAAGCCTCCATGCACCTGCGGAATCTACAGAAAGTTGTGAATAGGTTTGTTCTCCTTAGACTGGAACCCAAGCAGAGGAAGATGCTGTGATCACATTTCCAACTCTTGGACAAATGGTCTACCCTGCTCTGAAGTCACTCCCTGCAGAAGCTACCTGGCCAGATTCTTTTCTTGGCACAGACCTGGCCCAGCAGGAGGTGGAAACAGCATCAGAGCTGGGAGTGGAGTCAGGATGGTGGGCTGCTGCTATCACATAGGGAAAGAGGGACAGATTCCATCCACCCGAAGTTCACTGAGTCACACAGGTTTTTCATGTCCCCAAACATAACTCAGTCTCAATACCTGCCACCATCCCTTCTCTAACAGTGAGAGGGCTGCGCAGCCTTGGACGTGGTAGGCAAAGACAGGCCTTATTTGTCTCTTCAGAGGAGGTCACATTCACTGGGGCTTGAAAGTAGAGTGCAAGCATCCAAAGCCAGACGGCCAAGAGCGACTCAATGGCAGAAAAGGACCAACCACTGTGACTTACTCGATTCTTAGGCATCATGATGACTGAAGTCAGCTCCTCCCAGGATGAGCCATGCACAGGTTGCCATCTTCCTTTAAAAACAAAGTGCAACAATTAATGTCAAGTAGATCATCTTACATTACAGCTTCCAATCTTCTTCCTACCAAAAGGTCCTATGTGCTGTATATTTTGCCCTGTAGTAACACTTTACCCAAGAGTTGGGGCAGAGAATGTCCCAAATGGACAGAGAATGTCTCTTTGCACTCTAAGGTTTTCATGTGAAGAAAGGAATCATGTCACTTTTGTTATTATCTTTTGTCTGTTACTTTCTGGGCATGCTAAAGCTTATCACACCTCTACACAAAGGCTTGCAGAGAAAATAAGATGGATCTGGAAAAGTATGCCTTTTTTTTTTCTTTTAAATTTTGGCTGGGCTGGTCGTTGGTTGCAGTGCACAGGCTCTCTAGCTGTGGCACTTGGGCTTAGTTACCCCACAGCACATAGGATCTTAGCTCTTCGACTAGGAATCAAATCCACATCTCCTGCATTGGAAGGCAGATTCTTAACCACTGGACCACCAGGAAACTCCCAAGAATGCTTTATTAGTTGCTTCAGTAGAAATAGAAAATGCCAGAATTTCTAAGATTAAGATATGAAGAAAGTAATCGAAGTGGTGTAAAACTTGGTAACAAGTCAACAATGTAAAATTTGCCGTATTTCCCAAGGTAGAAGGGTCCAAAATGCTGAATAAACTAGGAAGTCATAAAAGTGGACCACCTGATCATGGCTGAGTTTCCTAAACACTATGATTTTGACTTCTAAGTGATTTGGTCACCTCCCCTTTCTTCTGCAGAAAATGCTTCTACACCTGTTTGGAAAATGAAGCCTAGAGTTACAAAAATTCTAAAGATTTACAATTCCAAGTTTCTAAGAGGTCACCTCAAAAGGACAAAAATTAAGAAGTTGCAATCATCCTTGTCTTCATCTGCATTATCAAGCCACACCTCTCCAGCCCTGGCAGCTGACAAACAGGCTGGCCTGCCTTGGCCACATTCTATTAGCCTGAGCTACAGGCTCTCTGCTGCCGCCTCTAGCCAGAAGTCAGGGGCAGGCCTCCACTCCTCCATTCCCCTGCAGTTTCTGGGTACAGGGGGTGGAGGAGCAGGACACCCTGGTGCAGAATTCCACCATTCTCAAAGTCAGGTTTGAGAACCAGGGAACTCCCCTGATTCCAGGAATGGAAGCCCCTCCCCTCTGGGATGTTGCTGAGACCAACAGTAGGAGGTTTTACTTGGACTGTCTACATGGTTGAATGGAGCCAGGCATTTTGGGACCAGTCCACAAGGGCTAACCACCAGTCAGGCCTGGGCACACGGGCCTGTGCACACGCGTTGATCCAGTCACTCCAAGGGCCACCTCGTATCTTCCATATGACCAACAGTCAAACACACCTCAAGCTCCCTTTAGCACCACTAAATCAGAAGGACATTTCTTCCCCTTGAGGAGTCTCAGTTTTCTCATCGGCAAAAGGAAGAACTTGACGTAATTGGTAATTTCCTCATCAAGGATCCCTTATAACTGCCCTCATCCAGAGGAGGCCCTGATTGTTAGAGAGACCTACAAAACTAGCTGGTTGTTAAGAGGAGGCAAAGGGATTAACCTACAGGAAGGCATTACAACAGGTGGTTAGCATGTGCTATTTCAGATAATCCTCCCAGCAACCCAGTGAGGCAGGTAATACAGACACATCACAGACGGCAGAACTGAGGGATGGCCCAGTCTTAATCCACACCGACCATGGCAGCTTGGGACTCACGGTGGAGCTGGCTGGAGTCCAGGCCCACACTTGCTCACTGACACGTTTCCCTTTGTCATCAATCAGAGTGAGGAAACAATCTCTGCTCTCATATTTGCCATCATGCCAATCCCAAACAAAGAAGTATGAAGTCTCCAGGCCCCTGCGGGGGCCTGACTTAGGTGGTACAGGAAAGGTTTCCGGCGAGCTTGAGTAGCCTCATGGATCCCGAAAGATGTGAGAGGAACTCGGGGGATCTTCCTACTTCCACAGAGTCAGAGTCTCACTGAGGAACCTCAAGAACTTGGAACAGGGCCTGGCACCCCCTAGGCAATCCATGAGTATTTGCTGAATGGAGGAATGAAGACATCCAGAGCTTAGGTGCACTGAGGGCTTGTTCACGAACGCTTCGGTGTGAGTTAGTGTGAGACACACCAAAATCAGCTCAGAACCACAAAGCCAGCCCCTCCACAGTGTGTGCCAAGCAGAGGTCTCCACACCCCAACCTCTGGCGACAAAGGACGAAGGCCCAGATGCTGAATCAGAACTGCTCTTCACCCCAAGTACCAGGGGAGCACCTGACAGAGCAAGAAGAATATCTGAATACAAAGGCTACCCAGCAAAGTGGGCACAAGCTCAGACTCTGGAATCAGGTAAACCTGAATTCCTATCCTGGCTCTGTCACTTTAGTCAGGTGGCCCCAGGCGAGTCACATAATCTCTGTGAGCTTGTTTCTTATCTGAAAGTAGGGATAAAGTTAGCACCTACTCAACAAGGCTGTTCAGAAGATGAAATGAGATAATGCCATAAAGGACACAGTCTGGCGTTTAGTGCAAAGTTTGCAACAGAACAACAAAAATAAATGATTGGAGATGGCATCTGTATCTTGTATTGTCTGCATCAGAGGTGGCAGTTAGGAGCACCTCTGGAGTTCTCTGCTTGGGTTTAATCCAGGTTCCCCTACTAGCTAGCTATGTGAATTTAGCAAATTGCTTTAACTCTCTGTGCCTCAGCTTCCTGGTGTATAAAATAGGGTTGATTGTAAAGATTAAATGAGTTCTATACTAAAGAGCTTAGAATAACTTTTGTTTCAAAGTAAGCACTCAATAAAAGTTCATCTTATACTTAATTATTAATATTTCTAGCATCCTTCTTACTTTGTTCCAATAATAGATTCCACCCCATCCCTCACTCAACAGCCTAAAAGAAAGGTGTGGGACTCAGGATAGGTTCATCAGACTATCTTTCGTTCTTGGCCACATTCTTAGGTATAAAGTGTGTGC
Organism: Odocoileus virginianus; assembly: GCF_023699985.2. Taxonomy (NCBI): domain Eukaryota; kingdom Metazoa; phylum Chordata; class Mammalia; order Artiodactyla; family Cervidae; genus Odocoileus; species Odocoileus virginianus. The sequence continues at coordinate 35,900,234 of NC_069683.1, read as the reverse complement.
AGGCACTCCAAACTGGGTCAATCCAATCTAAAAAGTCCTGGGGATAGCCTGATCCTCTTGGATCTCATGCAGGGCTGTGTGGAGTCAGCTGGGAGCTGCCTGCTGACACAAACTAAGTAGGGGATGCTGGTCCAGGGATGCTGGACATCACCTGTTCTCTTTCTGGGGTTGGATTCTGCAGTGCCTCCTTTGAGTTTCTGTACCTCTGCTAGAACCTTCGAGCATATTCCATTTTGCTTAAGCTCATTCAAGTTGGGTTGCTATCACTTGAAACCCAAAGAATCCCCACTAACAGCAGCAGTCAACAATTGGCTGCTTTATCATCACTAAATCCCACCCACACTCTGAGACTGAAGCAGCCAAGAAAAAGCAAGCATGGGCAGCAAGGCATCTCTACAAACTGAAGTGACAGGAGCTGCCCACAGCCCTTGGACCCACGCCCTTCCTGGGAGAGGAAGAGGCTGGAGCCAAAAAGAGGAATAGCCCGGCCCTGCGGCCCCGGGCTGGGAACCCAGCCTCAGATGTGGGTCCCACTTGCCGTGAGCAATAGGGAAAGGGAAGAAGAGAAGGAAGGAGACAGCTTATTTCCACTGGCTTCACAGTGATACAGGAAAACATCCGGGCAGCTACTTGAAACAATCCCTTTAGAGGACAAGTGAGGGAAGAAAAATTAGCTCATCTGAGCCCTTAAATGACTTTTGCTGGTATGATTGCATCTAACCTCACATGGCCCTAGGAGCTGGACGCTCATCCAATCCATGCCAGGTGAGGAAACTGAGGCTCAGAGAGATCAGTAACTAACTGGCTGAGGTCACACTGCTAGCGCCCGCTGCGTGGGGTACCCGTCATGCTGCCTCCTCAGCACTCTCTGATCCCTGAGCCTGAGGCCTCCTCTTCCTCCAGGCTCATCAGCTGCCACTCACACCTGTGCTTAGACCCAGCCAAGGGAGACGGGATGTGCTGCAGCACCCCCATCTACAACTAGCCTCTACCCCACCCAGAGACAGACCCCCAGGCACTGACAGGACAGGCAGCAAATTGGCTGTTTCCTCCTCTGAGCATCAGTTACTTCAGTCTCCAAGAGCTCCAGTGTGATGGTAACAAGACGGAATGTATCCATGGGCTTTAAACAGGATGTGCCTGTCAGAATCCCATGGAGTGTTCTGTTTTATTTTTTCCGGGGTAGGGGTGATTTTTCTGTCACTCTTCTCAAGAGATTCTGACTCCACAGGTACAGCTACAGTGCCTGAGACACAGCATGGGCTGAACAACGTCATCTTTAATTTGTCTCACGTTCTTGCCACCTCCTGGGCCAGCACCCAAAGGGAGTCTATCCCTATACCCCCAGGCCTCCTAACAGCACCCTCTTAATTCCCTCCAGGGAAAGAAGCTCCACCTCCACATGTGTTTTAAAGAGTTTTAGAGAAACCAACGGAGAAGGCAATGGCACCCCACTCCAGTACTCTTGCCTGGAGAATCCCAGGGATGGGGGAGCCTGGTGGGCTGACATCTATGGGGTCGCAGAGTCGGACACGACTAAAGTGGCTTAGCAGCAGCAGCAGCAGCGAAACCAAAGCAAAAACCAAACCCCGGCCTGGTAGCAAAAACAAAGAATCAAAACACACAGGTCACCTCCTTCACCTCCTGCAGCATTAGCCGTGGGGTGAACACATGAACCAGCACGCCCGGCCGTCTTCTTCCCCAGGTCCCTGGAAGCTCAATGCCAAGGTCTACACAGACATAAACTAAATAACCAGTTGGCATGAGGACTATGCAGACACAAACATCAGCTGGTACCAAAGGAGACTCAGCTGGAGAAGGAAGTGGCAGCTTCCAACGTTTGCTGGAGAAAAACTGAAAACCAAGATCTAAGATGATGTGAAAACCATCCTGACTACAATAATGTCAAGAAGAGCAGCAGCCTTGTCACGGCCCCAGTGGCATCCACGGGTACGGGGTAGCTCAGTAAACCATTCCTGAGGGCCCTCACTCACTGGCCCTCATAGGACACACACTTCACAACGCCACAGGCCACCCAGAGCTTGCTTGCCAGCTACCGGCTTTTCTGTTTGCTTTCCAGCAGCTGGGTTTAGGCAGTGGCTGCCCAGTCATGGGGGATTATCCAAGCATGTATTTCCCTTACTTTTCTTATTCTTTTCAAAGTTTATTTTCTGCTATTCAAAAATAAATACATTAATTAAAAGGAGTGGACTGATTTGCCCTCAAGGCATGAATTGGTTTCCCTCCTCCCTGACTGGGTGCAATAAGGCACCATGCCCTGCCTGGTATTGGAATGGTATGCAGTATACTGGCAGGGACCTGTAGACAAGCTGGATCAGCTAGACATCTGAAAGGAGATGGAACGCTTGAGTGGGTCCTATTTCCTGCCCTCCTGGTTCCCATCAAATTAGCCAGGAAGAATCATTTAATAAACATTTGCTAAGTTATCTAGCTAAGACTATGAAAAATACCAAAAAGCGTGGGGACTAGGGGTCTGAACTTGAGAAGCAGAGGCAGCAGAAGAAAGAATGCTACTTCAGGGACCGCTGGCACTTGGGCTTGGAAGTGAGCCTCACTGCATGCTTATCCTGAGACCTCGGGGCAACGATGCCTACCTTATAAAGCTAGGGTGTAGATTAAATAAAATAATACATCTCAAATAGTTAACAAAGGCTGCCGTGTGTTAGCCATTTATTAGGAGCCAGGAAGTATGTGCTAACTGCTTTGTGTGGATTATTTTACCAGATCCTTACAACCTGCCTGTGAGACAGGCACATCCTCAAGCTCAGATGAGAAAACTTAGACTCAGAGAAATCAAAGCATCTACCCCAAACGACACAGTTCATAAGAATCATACCTAGAACACACACCCAGACCCACCAGACTTCAAAGTCCCAGTCTCTGCTCTGCTGCCTGTTGCTCAAAACACTTTACATAACATGTAAATGCCAAACTGGGGGCTGCTGGCTCTCCACCCAGGAGGCATATGGAAAAAAGAGGGGGAGTTTTGGCTGAGAGAGTTTAGGAAACCTTTCTGAAGTAGGCAGGGCTAAATCTTAGCCTTGAAGGGTGAGGCTGGAGAAAGACCAAGAAGGAAAGGAAAGTACTGCAGACCATAAAAGCAAAGAGCTAGAGGCAGGGATGAGCCAGGCAGGTAGGCAGAGAGAGGTGGCAGAGTTTGACCAAGCTGGAGAAAGAGAGAAAGGGGGACTGCTCTGAGCAAGGGATGGGCGCTTGAGCCATTATCTTGGTGGTCGTTCTTTCCGGGATGTTTCTCACCCGAACTCCAGAGGTGCTCCTGTGACTGCTCCTTTGGTCACACAATAATCATGGAGGGAATAAAAAACCACGATTATAAAGGCCCAATAACCCCTCTTTCCCCAAAGCAGGCTTAAAACCTACCTGGAGGAGCAGGCGTTTTTGCCAACTCCCAGCCTATGTTGCTGTGACGACCTGCCAAATCCAGATTCTAGCCCAAGCTCCAGGACACTGGGAATTTGAACACTGCATAAGTACCTATGTATCACCACCACCACCACCCTGGCATTTAAGGTTCCCAGGAAGGAGAAGAGAGTGCAGGTCCCAGGCTGTAGCAGATAACTCTACACGACAGAGTCCCTATCTCACTGGACTTTGTATTCCCAGGACATGGTAGGTACTTTCTCAATAACCTGGACCAAATAGTAAATTCTTCTGCTTAAGGAACACCCCTAGAGTTGGGAAAATCTGGATTATAGCCCATCCTGGAGCCCGGGGTTTAGGTTCACCTTAGCTGAAAAGACCATTTGCCTGTTCATCTCCTGGAAAGGAAGTGCCCCCCGCCTCCAGGAGTGTCTGCTTTGGCCCCCAGCAACCCCATGCACCCTGGACATGGTTCTGAACTCCACATCTAGTGCCTGCTCTTCCCCCTGGGCCAAGCCGTGGATGCCAGCCTCCTCCACTTCTGAGTACAGGTTCCCCCCTAACTCCCAGATCCCCCAGTGTGGGCACTGAGTTCAGTGTCTGTCCTCAGGCACTGCTCCAAATGCTGAAAGCTACGATGCCCTCCCTCTGTCTCAGCTCCTCACCAAGCCCAGCCCAAGCCTCGGACCCACAGAGAAGGTAGAACAGGGCTGAGATGATTTAAGCAACTCTGATCACTAACTTAGCACAAGCCATCATCATGTGCTTTTTTAGAAATAACAGCACCTGGAGGAAGGAGAGGATAAAACTGTAGAAAGGTGTGTTAGGCACTGTCTCCACCTCACCTTCCTCCAGAGAAAAGCAAAGGGGAAATGATGAAGGGGCTTTGTGGGAATGGCCAATTCCTGAGTCTCCAGATGGGCACCTGGGATGAGCAGGGGCGCATGTGTCATTCATTATCTTCCACCGGCCAGTCTGTGGATAAACTACTTAACTCTGAGGAGTCACGGTCTCCTGATCTATTAAATGAAGATAATAACCAATGACCATACAAGGATGACTGTGAAGGCTGAGCAAACTGTAAAGTGCCCTTAGAAATGGCAGATATTTCCCATTCTTGGGAGGCGGGGGCTTCAAGTAAAATATTTGACTGCAAGGGAAATGGGAAACTGGGAACCCATTCTATTTGGCAAACCTTCTAGACAAGGCACAAGCCTTCAGGGATGTCAAAACATTGATTGAGAGCTATTTCCTGGTCTCACACGCTCACTGTCTGGTGAGGGGAAAGCTCCACCCACATTTGTACAAAAAGGCAAAACAAACACGTGTTACTGGACGGATCGTGTGGAGAGGATGGGACATTTCATTCTGGCCTCAGAGTTTTGGAGGCTTTTAAAAATAATATTATAATAATTATTAGCATAATATTTTCTTCGTGAGTGCTTGCTATGGGCCAGGCACCTCTAAGTATTTGCATGGCCCACCTCATTTATTTCTCATAAAAAGCCTATGAACGGGTTCACAGATGATGAAACTGAAGCACAAAGCAATTCACTTCTTTCTTGGCCTCATGCAACTGGTAAATGGTGGAATTGGAATCTGAACCCATCAGACTCTGTTCCTCTAGCACACAGGGGGCGTAGTCAACCAAGACAGATCTCAGAGACTCTCTGCAGCTGAAAGGCTCTGATAAGGCCTGCAGGGATGAGTCGTTGAGGGAGGGCACCGACTCGCTCATGGCCTCTCCTGCTCCTGGGCAGCTCTGACTGCTGGGCCAGGGCCTCCACTCTGACGCTGCCCCGGTCTGTTCAGGCAGTTGGCCACAGCTCTGCACTCCCCAAGGCTCCATGTGGGCACCAAATACCAAGGGAGATTGATGTAAGAAACTGCATGTTAATGTACATTTACATAACGGCTCATTTATGAAGTAATTTGTGCTTATTGTAAAAGGTAGTCAGAGAGGGAAAAAATTTGCGAATTCAGGCTCTGCCTCTTACTCGGCTATGTGACCTCAGGCAAATCTAAGCCTCTCTGAACCTCAGCTTCTTCATCAATAAGATGTGGTTAACAGTGCTCATTTCAGGCAGTCGTTGTAAAGAAGAAAGGAGGTAACATGTCCAGTGTAGCACCTGGCACACCAAAGGGTTAATACGTTGGGATGAATCAGACAGCTTAACAAGGATTTCCATTGGAAAATCATTTTTTCCCACAATATTTTGTGATAATAGTAGTACTTTTAATTAGTATTCACCTGTCACTAAGTTAAATCCGTTACTGGCATTCTCTCATTTAATCCTTAAAAGCATCGCTTTCTTCAATTGGTGTAGCTTTAGAACAACAGAAAGAATATGTCCAACACATTAACTTTACTCATACATGGGGAGAGAGAAATAGACTGTAAAGATGATATACTGTAATATACAAACTTCCTATATGTCAGGTACTGTTTTACAGACATGGAGCTTGAGGCACAAAGAGGTTAAATAACTTGCCCAAAGTAACTCAGCCAGGATTCTTAACATTCTACTCTGGTAAAATAATGAAAGAAAAGTCACAGCAAGAATGTGTAAGTCTCACATTCTAAGAACTTCAGGGATTGGTGTCACCCCCCACAACCTGAGCCCTGTCATCATCCCTCCTCTGCCAGCGTCCACTCTCACCCTCACCCCAGTGCCATGGCTTGCTCCCTAGCTCTGCCCCACCACTCCTAGGAGGAAATGTCAAACCAATGGGCTATTTTAGGTCCCAGCCTCTCTGCCTCAGTCCCCTATATCCTATCCTCTACAAAACCACGGGGGACATCTTCCCATACACTCCTCTACTCAAGAACACTCCAAGGCTCCCTGCTGCCTAGAACTGAAGATCCCAATGGGTTGAAGAGGATCAACAAAGGACTCAGGGTCCCCACAAGATCTGTCTGGAGTAGTCTCCTTCTCTTTGGCCCCAGACTTCTCACTTGCTGGCTTATAAGTTCCAGAACAGGGTGAGAAAGCAAGACTTTTCCTGACCACTCTATTTAAACTTAGAGCACTCCCGACTGCTTCCCTCCACCTGCACCCAACACACCCTCGCTTCCTGCCTGCTTTAGTGTTCTTCAACCACCTCTCATCACCTGGCCTCACACATTTTAAGTCTTTACTGTCTCTCTCCCCCTCCTAGAATAGAAGTCCCACATGGCAAGGGATTTTACCTTCTTTATTTTTCCCTGTTGTAACTGCAGCACCTAGAACTGTTCCTGGCACAGAGTAAGAACTCATAAGGGCTTCCCTGGTGGCTAGTGGTAAAGAATCTGCCTACCAACACAAGAGACATGAGTTTGACCCTTGGTTGGGAAGAGCTCCTGGAAGAGGGGATGGCAACCCACTCCAGTATTCTAGCATGGAAAATCCCAGGGACAGAGGAGCCTGGTGGGCTACAGTCCCTGGCATTACAAAGAGTTGGACATGACTTAGCGACTAAATAATAACAAGAACTCATAAATAACTGCTGAATGAATAAACATTTAAAATGCCTCTAAGAAGCAAGTGTCCAAACAAAACAATGGTGGGGGTATGGCTAGTGTTTCTGGCCTCCTCATTGCTCCTGAGAACATTTCTGGAAGACAGACTAGAGATGCTTTGATTAAAATGTCTAAAGGCCAAAGTCTTCCCAGGATTTACAAGAGTTCCCTGTAAGACCCTGGGCCCTCATCCTCCCATTCCTTTTCTGAACTTCTACACACACACACACCTTCTCTCTATCTATCATACTGAAAGCAGCCAGCATCCATCATAAACTCCTCTGCCAGCCTCATCTCTGAGTCCCACCTTCAAACCAGGCGATTCCCCTCTTCTCCTGGACACCTCTAGAGATGCTCTCATCTTCCTCCCACTTATCCATCTGTACTTTACCTACTCTTGAAGATACAGATCAAATGCAGCCGCCTCTGCTTCCACCTCCTCCAGGAAGCTTTCCAGGCCCTCTCCAGCCTCCAGAAAACACTCCCCCACACCCACTGCTGTTTCCACCAGTCACATGGAAATTAGTCATGAACTACTTTGTCACTTGCCTGTTATGACTGAGCTGAACTGTTACCAAAATCTGTTCATTTAAAAAACAAAACAAAACATGTGTCTTGTTTTCCCAAGAATACTGGGAAGGCTTTGGGAGGAGAGGCTGGGCCTTGACCATATTGTCATCCACATGGCACAGGGCCTGGGGCACACAGTAGGTGTTAAATGTATGCTTTTTAATTAACTGCCCAACATAAGCAAGGCACCGTCCCAATCAGGTCACTTCCTCAACTATAGGTACCTGGACTAGCTTCTCCCAATGCCCTGATTTCTTTCTTCAGGGCCTGCTCTGACCTTGGTTATCTGCAAACCCAGTCATGCGCTTGTGTTCTCAAAGGGTATCAGACACTTTCTAATCACACACACCCATGCACTAGGCAGATGAGGATGTCCAGGAAAGAAACGATATGTAAAGTCCCACAGGTCTGGAAAACGAAAGGACATAGTTGTTCCAGGCAAACCCAGACATTCAGAGTGTTTCAATTTGCTCAAATATCAGAGGAGAAAACAAAACAAAAAAAATACACAGTAAAATAAATTAAAAAAAAAAAAAAAAACACATGATGTTTTAGGTGACTTACCACAGAAAACCAACACTTGAGGCCCAGGTGCACCTTCTGAGTACCCGCTCTAAGAAAACTGAGATTAGAACAAAAGGCAGGAAAATGTAAACTGAGATTAGAACAAAAGGCAGAAAAATCTCAAGCTACTTCTGAGCTTGGAGAGATGAGAGTCAGGGAGGAAGGGAGGAAGGGAGGGGGCCTCAGGCTGCAGAACCTCTCTGGGCTGGACCCATGCTGGATCCAGGGAAAGGTCTCCTGGTGTCCTCACTGTGAGGTAAGTGAGCTGTGACCAGCCCGATCACACCTAAGGAAGCAGACACACCTGGGAGCAGAAGGCAGCATGCCAACTCAACCAGCTCGCCAATCAGGACTCCCAGATTATCTATGCTTTTTAAAATTTTGAATGGCAAACGCTTCCCTGGGTTCAAAAAGTACAGATATATCCAGGAAATGTGCCCCTCCTACTCCTGTCACATCAACCCAGTCTGTCCCTGCTCTGATAACTATAGTTATCAGCAGCTTGTGTCTCATCACTGATGGCATTTATGTACATACATGCAAACAGAAATATGTATTCTTTCTTATAGGGGGCAGACTACACACATCCCTATGCCTAGCTTTCATGTTTTAAAGGAATGAACTTGGACTATGACAGCGAGACAGAGGATCTCTACACAAAGAAAAAGAGGTTAGTCTACGTGAAAGGCCCATGAAACAAAAAGACATTCTGGAGGACATGTGTGCAAGGAGAGAGGGCTGAGGGAATATTCTAGAGGATAGGTGTGTGAGGAGAGAGGGCTGAGGGAATATTCTAGGGGATAGGTGTGTGAGGAGAGAGGGCTGCGGGAATATTCTAGGGGATAGGTGTGTGAGGAGAGAGGGCTGAGGGAATATTCTAGAGGATAGGTGTGTGAGGAGAGAGGGCTGAGGGAATATTCTAGGGGATAGGTGTGTGAGGAGAGAGGGCTGAGGGAATATTCTAGGGGATAGGTGTGTGAGGAGAGAGGGCTGCGGGAATATTCTAGGGGATAGGTGTGTGAGGAGAGAGGGCTGAGGGAATATTCCAGAGGACAGCTGTGAGAGGAGAGAGGGCTGCGGGAATATTCTAGGGGATAGGTGTGTGAGGAGAGAGGGCTGAGGGAATATTCTAGGGGATAGGTGTGTGAGGAGAGAGGGCTGAGGAAATATTCTAGAGGATAGGTGTGTGAGGAGAGAGGGCTGAGGGAATATTCTAGAGGATTCGTGTGGGAGGAGAGGGGGCTGAGGGAACATTCTAGAGAACCAGTGTGTGAGGAGATAGGGCTGAGAGAATTCTCCAGAGGCCTCTCGTGGGAGATGACTGAGGTTAAAGCCCAGTCACTGCAGGCACTACTGCTCTGTGATGACCATAATCCCAAGTCAGTCGATGAGAGCCCTTGGGGTTGCAGGGCAGGCAGTGGGATCTACCATTCTGTTGGCATTAAAGCCTCACTGGCTAAAAGCTCCAATCAGCCTCGCTGAGTTCTTCACCTTCAAGAAGAGAGAGGAAGCGTCTATAGGAGAGGGACTAACCTAATTCCCATGGCAGTGACCGAATGGGTACTGACCAGGGGGGACACAGGAAGGAACTGTGGAGGAAAAGCAATCATTTCCTCTGGAACTTGGGAGGGACCGAGAAGGGGAAGTTGGGTCTGAGACTCTAAGGAAACAGACTTTAAATTGCTGAAAGAATAGGAGGGCTCTGGAACCTGAGATTGAGGAAGTAAATGATTCTGATGCTCTGAAATGCAATTCTAACTGTGCAGTGGAGGATGGGGGAAGGGCAGAGGGAGTGAAGACAAGAAGGCACAGATAGGGAGGGGCAGGAGGGTGAGGAGGAGAGGGAGGGCAGACAGGGCTTTTTAGGAAGCAGGCAGCTCACCACTCTGCTTCAGAGCTGGACCTGGTGGCAAACTGACTGGATACGAACTCCCCCTCCCCCTCCTAGCTGTGAAGTCTGGAGCATGTCAGTGAACCCCTCTGCACCTTAATTTCCTCGTTAGTAAGTGAGGATCATGAGAGTATTTCTCTAATGGGGCTGACACAAGAATGAAGTGAGGGCTTTGCTGGTGGCTCAGGGGTTAAAATCTGCCTGCCAATGCAGGAGACTCAGGTTCGATCCCTGGACCAGGAAGATCCCACATGCTGTGCAACAGCTCAGCCCAGGAGCCGCAACTACTGAGCCCACGCGTGTATGGCGACTACTGAAGCCTGTGCACCCAGATCATGTGCTCCACAGCAAGAGAAGCTGCCGCAATGAAAAGCCCGCACACCGCCACGAAGTGCACCCCACACCCACTGGCCACAACTAGGAAAAGCCCGTATGCAGCAACAAAGACCCAGAACAGCCAAAAGAAAAAATAAATTTTTTTCAAAAAAGAGGAATGAAGTGAGTTAGTGTTTACAGAGCCCTCACACGGTGCTGGCATGTGAGTGTGAGAGGACAGAGCCACGTGGTCGCACAGGGAACCTTGACAAGGTGAGTTGTTGAAAAGCGCAGGTCCCATCACTGGGAGAAGGATGTGTAACAAAAGAACCCCCTGAGACAGCCTCCTCCCAGAGCATGAACCAGAGGACAGTCTGAGACGAGCCAAGGCTGCACAACACGCCCAGACTACAGGAAGGGCTGGTGGTCATCTTGAGCCAAGATGAGGTATAAAGGGACTCTGGGAAACTAGACTTTGGCTCTGACTCTGGGCACACGATGGCCCCTGTTGAAGAGAGCTATCCTTAGACCGACACGTCAAGATCCAACACTGAGATGAGAAAGGGTAGCGGGTGGGGGAAGCTTGGATTTTTAGGAAAGGATATTTAGATCATTTCAATGCCATCCACCCCCCTAGTTGGCCTGGAGCGTTGGAAACTCTGGCAAGTGAGACCGCTGAACTGCATCTGTGGAGGCAGTCTGGGGATACCTGAAAGCAGTCCCAGAGCCCTCTGGGAACTGAGAGCATGTGATGTCAAGGAGTGTCCATGCCTTTCTGTGATAGGATTCTTGATAGTTGGTGGAGAATTACGATAGATTTGGCATAACTAGATTCAAAAAGGCATCTGGTTAGAGGTCAGGAAAGCAAAAGGCAGAGACTGAGGCAGGAGTCCCCAGGCAAGCCAATGAAAAATCATGTCAGGAGGGGAGGACTCTAGCAAAGGGTTCTCTGCTAATAAGCATTTTACTGGCAACTTGGGCAATGCTAAGGAAAGCACACTAAACAGGATCCTGAAAGAGCTCAAGGGAAAGGGCTGCACAGAATTTAACACACTGAAATTTAACAGAAATGCTTGTTCTGAATCAGATTGGAGGAGGCTTGCACTTAAATTCTAAAGAACATGTTAAGGACAGGGGAGAAGAAGCTTAGCAACACCCCATGTTAAAAAGATCTGGTGAGGAGAATTCCATGGCAGTCCAGTGGTTAGGACTATGCAGTGGGTACAGGTTCGATTCTGGGTTAGAGAACTAAGATTCCGTAAGTTGTGTGGTACAGTCAAAAAAAAAAAATTTTGTCAGGAGTAATGTCAGTGAGTCAAAAATGTAAAGTAGCTGCCAGAAAAACTGATGCAATCTTGGGCTGCATTAAAAGAAATAGAATGGCCTGAATTAGGGAGGGGATACCTGCCTTCCTCTGCTGTGATCATACCACACCATGAATACGACAGATGGTCTGGTTACTAGCTTCGCTGTATTAGAAAGATACAGACAAAAACGGAGTTTGTTCAGAGAAGAACCACAAGAAAACACCAGAACCCACATCAAGGGTTGTAAATCTGGAAGAAAACTCAGGAGAGAACAAGAGGGCTGTCTTTAAGTATCATACTTCACTTATTAGAAGGTGGGCATTTTTTTCAGTTACAGAATGTCTGAAAGCAGAATTATCTTATAATACCCTAGCATCTAACAGTCTCTAGGCCAGAGTGCAGCTGTGGCATAGTTGTCATTGCCTCATTGCCACTATCAAATGGAAATTTGACTATTATTCCCCGTGACATGTCTGGACAACTGCAACCCTCAACATTTCAGGAGCCAGAACATTCAAGGACCATTTGAGGAAGAAACGTGAATCCTAGATAAAAGGATTCCAAAGACAATAGAGATTAAGAAATACATCACCACTTCACCAGAATATAATATGTTTAAAAAACCCCAAAAAGGAATATATTGATAACTCTGAGTCAAAAAGTGATTTGAGAGATTTGGATTCCAAAAGTAAAGACATTTTGAAAATGCTGTAACTAATTTCTTTTCTTTTTATGTGGATGCAAGAGTGATATGGACAAAAAACTTATATCTAAAGTCTAAGAGAATTCTTTCAGTAAATATAAACATTTTAAGTGATAACAAAGTATTGTTCTTCAGTTTAACTGGAAGTACTTTCTATGTCTTGCAGGTTCATAAGAGAATGGTATATCTTGCAATCAACAATATCACAGATTTGATTTAAAAGACAGTGTCTGGGGACTTTCTTGGTGGTCCAATGGCTAAGACTCTGCATTCACAATGCAGGGGGGCCAGGTTCAATCCCTGGTCAGGAAACTAGATCCTACATGCTGCAACCAAGAGTTTATGTGCCACTAAAGATTCTTTATGCCACAACTAAAAAAAGATCACATACGCCACAACTAAAAAAAAAAACAAACCCTCTAGCCACAATGAAGACCTGATACAGCCAAATAAATATTAAAAAAAAAAAAAAAGTATCTGAAGAGCTATCAACTGGAAGAGAGACTAGAGTATCCTTCTCTATGATTTCAAGGAGGAAGAACTCGGCCCAGATGCCAGAAGCTATAGGGAGCCAGTAGGGGGTATAGGAGGCACTGTCCAAAGATGGAATGGGTCGCCTCAGAGGCGAAACCCAGGCTGGACCACACTGGGGAAACCAAGTACCCATGTGACAGACCCATGGTCCCAAGGTCTGACTGAGAAAACTCACCACAAAGAGAAAGGCGACCCGTCTTTCTTTGTTACCCACCTACGTGCTTAGCTCAGTTATTCTCTTAAAAAGTCACCACTTGAAGATAAAAGCCATTTAGGGAAGAGCACTGAATGGGGGATCTGAAGCAAAGTGGGACGTGGCCTGCAACTGTGCTCTTAGACTCCGGTGGGCCAGCTGGGGGCCAGCTACATGCCTGCTATGTGCCAGGCGTGTGACAGGTGTGCTACGTACACTGCCCCAGTTAATCCTCACGGCCCCCCGTGAGACAAGCACTGTCACCCCCATCTTACAGAAGAGAAGCCTGACACCGAGAGAAAGTCAGTGGATTTACCGAGGTGTTACTGCCACTCTGAAAGCCATGGTCACTCTCTGACAACATCCTTCAAATAGAGGGACCTCCAAAAGTTTTGACTGGCAGAATGAATGGAGTGCGCAGCTGAGCAATTAATGAATGAACCAATTTGGCCTCATATTGGCAGCACAGATGCTAGGAGAACAAAGAAAGAGGAAAGCTGTCTCAGCGTTCCATCCCCACCCTATATCAGAAGCTCCCACAAGCACAAAACTCATGCCATTTGCTCACTGCTGAAGCAATTTATTCCAACACATAAAGCAAGGGTGTTTCTGAGACGTCTATGGCAGAGAGCAGGTGCCAGCAGCTCTGCTCAAATGTCAAAGCTGTAAGCACACCAGGCTGCCATGCCTCCCACCTGCCAGGTTAACACTGGAGCAGGCAGAAGCTGAGCTCAGCTTTTGTCCCTTCCCAGGGCCAGGATGTCCAGAGGGCTGGAGAGTCAGCCAACTTCCCGCCCTATGTGTTCCAGTTGCCTGGAGACATCCAGTCCAGTCCCAGGCCAGCCGGCCCAGGCTTCCTCCTCCACTGGGGAGATCAACTCAAAGTGGGCACCAGACACTAGAGCAGCACCCACCTGAAGGGGATAGTCAGGGGCTTATGAGACCATAGAAGGTGGAGAATCAAGTCATTTCTGATGATGACCCACAGTGCTCCGTGAGCAGGTGACATCTGTAGAAATGATTCTAATGAAGGAGGAGGGGATCATGGGGGTCCTTGCCCAGTCCAGCTTTGCTGCCTCAGCCATGTGCAGGCGCGTAACACCTTCTCTTAATCCATCGGTACCCACTTCCAGGGGTTCAGCACCCATGACTCCCCTATGCATGCCCGAGGCTGACCCTGAGGGAGGAGACCTCTTGTAGCAAGGCGGTGAAAAATAAGGGCAATTACTATTGTTCTACAGAAGACAGAGCCACCGAAGCACAGAACAGGCACACTGAGGGGCACAGAACGTGATAATGGCCCCTATTCTAAGGCATTCCAAGTAGGCTGCCTTCCTGATCAACTGAAAGATAGGGTTTGCCCATACTGACCCCCTTCACACAGAAGATGGTGAGACAAAAGCACAGACAAGGCCTTAGGTGGGCCCGGCCTTAAGCACCCCTCGACCCTTCTGTTGCCCAACCCCCACTACCGTCTGGTCAGAGTATCTGTCCAGCACACGGAGGGCAGCGCAGACCTCCTAACAGATTGCCCACCCCTGATTCTTGCATGAGCTTATCTTGCACAACCTGATCTGCCTGAAGGAGCGCTCTGACCATCCCTCTCCACCGCCTGCAGGCTTAGGGCCATACTCACCCCTTTCACCAGTACTCAAGACTAGCCTGATTCCAGCCTCAGCTTCCACAGCTCCCCCAGGCAGCCCCCGCATTTCTACCACATGACATCCTGAACATACCCTAATGTTTCCACATCTCTGTGCTCTACCTCTCCCCACCTCTGCCTATGGAAATCCTATCTTTCAAGGCCCATCTCAATGACCAACTGCAGCCTCCTCCAGGAGGTCTCCCCTGACTCCCTCACACTGCGACTGTCTAATGCAACATTCCAAACTCTTATCTTGATGTGTGGGCATCTGTGGGCTTGTCTAAGGCACCTCCCTCCACATGTTAGATGAAAGCTCTGCTTCTGTCACTCAGCACAGTACCCCTCGGCATGGCAGCTGAACACCAAGATCTAAGGAGCATGGGTCACCATGCTCCATGCTGGCCCAGACAGCACCCGATTTACAGTTGTCTCTGATTCCTTCGTCCACCTACTTCTAGCTGACTCATTCCCCATTCTCTCAAGGTTTAGCTCTCAGCTGACAGTTAATTGGAGATAAACTAATCAACATAGTATCTTTCCCAGTTAAATTCTATATTTTTAACAAAGGCCCTTTGGAGACAAGGGCTGAAGACAAAGGTGGGAATTTTAGGCCCCAAAACTCTGGAGGCAGTAATTCTGATAAGTGAAGATGTTGCACCAAACCGCTGTTCAAGCTAGTGCTACCAGGGTGCTAATTGTTTCAGTCATGCCTGACTCTCTGCTAGCCCGTTGGACTGGAGCCCGCTGGGCTCCTCTGTCCATGGGATTCTCCAGACAAGCATACTGGAGTGGCTCACCATACCCTTCTCCAAGGGATCTTCCCTACCCAAAGATTGAATGCTTATCTCTTGTGTCTCCTGCATTGGCAGACAGGATCTTTACCACTAGTGCCACCTGGGAAGCCCCAATTCAAAGCAGAAGAGGCCTGCTAGAAAGAGGAGGTGCAGCTTGGTGCTGCAAAAGGCAAGGCCAAATCCAAGTATGCTGCCCAAGCCTGGTCACAGGCTCACAGCCTGACAGAAATGGAGGGTGGAGAACAGACTCTGACCTGGCTGGGTGACCTGGAGCCAGGAACTACACATTCTGGCCTCCACTCAGTATCAAGAAACCTTGATACTTCCCTGGCAGTCCAGTGGTTAAGACTCCATGATTCCACTGAAGAGGGTGTGGTTCCCCTCCCTGGTTGGGGAACTAAGATCCCACATGCTGCAAAGTACAGCCAAAAAAACTCAATTAAACATACAAAAATACAAGAAGCATCTGAGCCTCAGTTTCTCCATAGGTGGAAAAAAAACAAGGTGGCAGGGGTGAGAACTAGATGATCTCAGAGGTCCCTTCCAATCTGACATCTCAAGTTTCTATGACTCATAGTCTCTAATTGTCCTCCCTCCTGAGAGGTCAGTATCATTTGAAACTACCTGCTTCCACTCTCCCCTTACCCTAAGCCCCACCTGAGTCCAAAGGGAAAGCTAAGGCTAAAGATCTCCCAGCCAATCAGCAGGCAGCATTCAGCAGGCAGGCCCCTCTCAGCATAGAGAGAGGAAGGGGCAGAAGTGGGGGAAGATGTTGGTTTCTATGGACATACAAATGCTACTCTCTCTTACTCCATTTGTCCCAACCCAGAAAGACAGTCAGCTGATTGCCTTTGCTTCCCTGACCTACCTTTTTAAGAGATTACCACTGCCTGCCAAATGTAAGTGCTGCCCTAAAATCAGGACATATAAGGTCTCTCTGCCTGGATCTGAAGGGTTTCAAATGGGTAGAGAGAGCATGATGAAGAATGAAACTTGGAGGCAATCTAGGCCATGGTGTGCAGACCTGCCAATTAAAGTTCTTTAAAAATAGCCTCTTTCTTCTCTTATGCTGAAGATAAAGATGAAGTTTCAGCAATAAACAGACATCTGCTGGAGCTTCTGAAGAAGATTACAGCATAAACACCCCCAGAGAACAGCCATAAACAGCCCAGAGCTTTCTACAGGGGCCTGCAGCCTCCCGCTCACCAACAGTAGGGGAGAAGTGAGGGGATGGAGGGACAGAGGAAGAGGTGGTATTCAGAGGCTGGGGAGGACACAGAAGGAAGAGGTGGTGGGGGAGAGCCCAGCTTGGCAGTAAATGGAGAACTGGCTGCCATCTGCAGGGAAATAAAAGCTCAGGGATCCACCAAGAAAATTTCCAGGAAGTCATCCAGAGGATTCCATGCCAGTGTCATTCATTCTGAAAATGGGTCACTCCTTACAAGTGGAAAAAAACTGACAGTTTTGAGTGCCTACCTAAGTGGGGCACTTCACAAATATTTTATTTCTACATCAATTCCCTGAGTTCAGTGTGATTATCTCCTTCTTTTTGTTTTTGTTTGTTTTTATGCAGACTAAAACACTAGGGTTCGTTGATGCCCAAGGCCACATGGCTCCGATTCAAACCCAGGTCTGTCTTAGCACATTTGTTTGTTTTTGCCTCTGTCACCTGCACCCAGAATGTTCCCCTGAGGTTTATTTTCAGTGCCCAGACTCTCTGCACCCACAAATCCAACCCACGGAGGGTCCTAAATGGGAGAGGCGACAGAGCAGGGTAGAAGGGCAGGAGTCAAGCCATGCCTGGCTAATTCAGATAACTGCTGAGTCTCAGCAGCCCTATGGTTTTCCTATCGTGGCTTCCCAGCCTGAGAGAGGAGTGAAGAGGGAACAGGCACAAATATTTGCCTAAACTATCTGGAAGGAGCCACAGGAGACTGGGGACAGCAATGCCACTGAGGAAGAGAACTGAGAACTGGAGGACTGCTTTTCATTGAATTCTCTTTGTACTGAGTGAATATGTTACCATGCACCCATGTATGTGTGGAGTGAATAGCCTCATCTGTGTGGGGGGTGGTGAATGTCATGTATCCAGGTATGTGGGGAGGGGTGGCTGGGTGAGCACCACCATCTATGCATGTGTGTGTGGAGGTGAGTAGCATCACTTGTGTGTGGGGTGTGTGTGTGTACATGGGGCGGGGGAGGGTGAGTACCATCATCCATGCATATGGTGGGGGAGGGGTGAATCTTTTTCTTTTTTTGGCTACACCATGCAGTTTGTGGGCTCTTATTTCTCCCACCAGGGATTGAACCTGGGCCCTTGGCAATGAAAGTGCAGAATCCTAACCACTAGACCACCAGGGAATTCCCATGGATGAGTCATTTTTAAGAGAGCCCAAGATGTCAGGTACAAGGTAACAGACACACCCAAGCTGGAGATAGTGACCCGGACCAAGCAAGAAGTCCTGGGTCCCCTGGTCACAGCAAGCCTGGAATCCAGAAGAATCTTCCTCCCTCTCTCACATCAGTAACTTGCTGCAAGCCCAGGCAGATGGCCAGAAGCTCTGAGCATGAACCCCTTGGTCTCCAAGGCCGCAACCAGTTGCATGATCCCCCATGACATCCCCTGAGGAAAGGGAGTGAATCCTCTCCTCGAGGGTCTGGAGAGAGGCTTCCCTGACTCCCCTGCTTAATCCTCTATTCTGTCCTTTTCTCCCACTATCAGATTTCTCACCCCTCCAAGCAGAGAGCTCCTGACTGTTATCACCTTTGTATTCCGTTGTGCAAAAGCCCGGCAGTCCTGACATGTGGAGTCATCAGCGCCCCAACTTTACAGTAGCCGTGAACTCCACAGGCTGCACCTCAACCCACCATGCTGCTCCCCTGAGATGAAGGTGTCCAACAGAAGGGTTCAGCAGCTCTGCCAGGCCCCCAGCAGCTTTCCTTGGTGATCGGAACGTCCAAGTGACTTTTTCCCAGGCACTTCTTAATCCTCCCCTACACTTCATTCTCCTGGCCCTGGCACAAGTTAAACCCTAAGATCCTGCAACTCTTCACCATATACAGTCAGTTCTCAGATCAGTAGCCAAGGCCAACCATTCAGAGTCACCAGAGCCAAGTAGTAGTTTCCCCATCTTAACACACTGATACTACAGTGCAGGACGAGATGTTCTTAGACTCCCCCTCTGTCTCTGGCCTGGTTGGGTTTCTGCACTAGGTGTGTTAGGAGCTACAGCCTGCAAATGTTCCATTAAACCTGCTGCTGCAGTGGCTCAGGGATCAGGGGCTGCTGGCCGACTCTTGGCTATCCTACCTTGGTGCCTTCAGAAAGAACATCGGCACTAAACGCCCTCCACTGCGTGGGAAAGGGAAAACCTGAGCCCCAAACCAGCAGGAAACAAGCCCCTGCCTTGATCTCTGTATTCCTCGAAGAGAAAGCTGACCAAGCCTTGGAAAGAATACAAGAGCAGCAAGGTCTCTGGATACCACCAGGAGAAGAGGGGTTCAGGTGGGGAGGGGCAGGGAAATTGCTCTGACTCTCGGGGGAGAGAAACACCAGCGCAAGTACAGAACACACTAAAATCCCAACCCTACAAACACCGCACCGTCTGCACACAAACACACACAACTTGCTGCCAGCCACCAGGGAGACACACAGGTTTTCCTGGGAAAAACTGCAGTAATATTTAGAGCAATTGCATTTAAGAAACGATGCAATACCTAGTATCAGACTTCCCCAGTGGTTCAGCGGTAAAGAGTCCACCTGCAATGCAGAAGATGTGGGTTCAATTCCTAGGATGGGAAGAACCCCTGGAGAAGGAAATGGCAACCAACTTCAGTATTCTTGCCTGGGAAATCCCTGGACAGAGGAGCCTGGCAGGCTACAGTCCATGGGGTCTCAAGAGAGTCAGATACGACTTAGTGACTAAACAACCACCACCATACCTGGTATTCACAAACGGCTCTTCCTCTGGGACACAGGGATGGACACTTCCTCACTAGCTGGCAGAGAAGGGAAGCATCTCAAAAATCACACTCCACTGTGACCCAGCCCTGAGATGAAGGTTTGTTTGTGACTAGAGGGCCCATGTCCCCGTCACCCCCACTAACCCTGAGTTCAGAGACCAGATGATCAGGGCTTGAGAAGGAGGAGCCTTATCAGCGCAGAGCAGCTGTGCTTTCTACCTCGGAGGAGATGGTAGGGAGGAAAACAGAAAATGGTGGAGGGAGGGGTCAGGGCCCCCCGAAGTGAGGTGAGTGGGGCATCTGGCCATCAGGCACTTTCCCAAGGGGATGAGACAGGCCGTCTGAGCCTGAAGCTTTGCCCTGCCTGCTTTTTCTTAACCCACTATGTTATTTCTGTCTTCTTTTGATATCTCCAACTCCCTGAATAAAAAAAATCAAAAGCAAGAGCCTACCAAGAGAACGATTTCATTCTGAGGAAACCAAAATGAAATTCTCATGAAAGAAAGGGAGGTGGTACAAAGGGAAAGAGGGTCAGGCTCCATGGATTCCGCAGCTTCCTGTCTCCGCAGCTCCAGCTTCCTTAGGTATAGGAATTCCCTGGTGGTTGACACTTTCACTGTATGGGTCTGGGTTCCATCCCTGGTCAGGGAACTAAGATCCTGCAAACTATGCAGTGAGGCCAAACATTAAAAAAATGTAAATAAAAACACACAGATATACTCTTTAAAATAATGTCAAAAAATAAAATAGGCAAATATCAAAATCCCAATGGGTATAGGAACCCATCCACACATAAAACTGGACCGAGTGCACGTATAATCTTGTTTACCTATGCAAATCAGTTGAAGGAAGTTCTCTTTTTTAAGAGGAAAAATATCCCCAAATATTTTTATTTTCCATTTGAACAATAAAACATTTCTATTATAAAAATTTTAGAAAAACACTGAGAAATAGAATATACAGGAAAAAATTAACTCTATCCCCACCATATAGAGAGAAAAACAACCTTCTCTTATACTTAATGGCTAGTGGAAAAGCTTGTTTATGTTTAAGAAGGACGAGGAGTAAAAGAAAAAAGCCTCCTCATTTAGGGTCTATTTGCAGAGAAGGGTCTTTGCTGAGTGGGTCAGAAGATGGCTATCAGAGAGCCCAGCACCTCGGAGAGATCTGACAAGGAATCCAGGTGTGAAGCATGTTATCTGGGGAGGGAACACACCTCATCCTTCTCGCTGAGCCTCTGGTCTCCTTCATTAGGACGCCTACAAAGGTGCCGATGGCGATACTATCTCTTTACCATAAATTCAGACCAGACACGGAAAGGTTTTAAGTGTATGTTTTCTGTCACGGTCTGTCAGTTGCAGATGGATAATGATTTGAGAAGAGCCCACACCTTGCCCAGGTATGAGGCCAGATAGAGAAGGCTCCCAAAGGCACAAGGCAAGAATCTTGCACTGCCCAGAGAGAGGTGGACAGCATTCTCTGGGCAACCCAAGGCCAAATGCCTGACTCCTAGTGTGGTAATCCCTGTGGCTGCATAAGTCAGGATTCAGAGCTTGGACAGAAATGACCTCAGTCCCTGTCAGCCCCACGTGTGATTTGGGGAGGCCAGTTGCTGATCAGGGCACCTCGGCAGCTGCCTGCACTCCCCACACCGCAAACCAGAGCGCCAGAGAGCACGGCAAATAGTTATCCTATTGTTTCAGGATGTTTACAGGCTGACGCTTGCAGAGGAAATGTCCACACGCGAACAAGTCATCTCTTTTTTTAAAAAAAAAACCTCTTATCTAAACAGATGCACGGGCAGTCACACAAATCCACCACAGGATTCATTCATTCAATATGTATTTCCTGAGTGGCTCCAACATCACTGGGCAGATGCTCACCACGCCCCTGCACCATCCCAGAGACAGCACTGGGAATCCCACAGAGCACAAAAGCAGACTTGAGCATCAAAGGGTTCGCTGTCCAGTGGGAGATTTAAAAACGGAGGATAAGGGTAACGGCTGGATAAAAGCAGAAGTGCTGCAGAGGGGGTGGTGCTCCAGACTAAAGTAGGCGTAAAAGGACTACCAACCAAATGCAGCACACAGACTTTGTTTGGATCGTGATTTGAATAAACTCATGATGAAGGTCACTTCATCTGAATATATACAGATGAGACCAAAGAGTTACTGCTGATTCTGCTACATGCAATAATAGTGATGTGGTCATGAAAGAACCTTCTCTTTAAAATAGATAGGGAAGAAAAAAAAGAGAAAGAGAGAGATGAAGCCAGCCTGGCATGATCTTAGTTGCTGAAGCTGGATAATGAGTATTTGGGGCTCATTATACTATTCTATTTTTGTGCTTGAGAATGTTAATGATTGGGGGGGGTGGGGACTGCACTGCACAGTTTGTGGGATCTTAGTTTTCCAACCAGGGATAGAACCCAGGCCCTTGCAGTGAAGTGCCCAGTCCTAACCACTGGACTTCCATAATTATGCCATGTTTATGAGCGTTTTAAATGCCATTTCATAGTGGGGTGGAAAGAAATGTTCACAAATAATTACAACATAAGCTGGGGAGTCATAAGCACGACAGAGGGCTGCACACACCAAGCCTCCAAAGTTCAGAGGATGGCCACAGTTTTTTCCTGTTTCTCTTAGTGTGGAATTCACCACTCAGACCTTATTCATGCAGAGGAAGACCAGAGTCCTAGTTTGGTCACTCACTAGGCCTGTAATTGGAGGTAAGTCCCTGAACCTCAGTTTCCTCATCTGTAAAATGGGAATAACCTTACATACTTCTTCAGAGGGCTACTGTGAGAATCAAATGATATAAAGAATGAAAAAAAAAAAAAGAATGAAAAATTCCAGCTTGATATACAGTGTTCCCTTTTCTGGTTCTTTAAACAACAGAGACTCTCTAGCCCTGGAAAGGCCTCAAAGATTGACAATGTTCAACCCAAATCTTCTTGCACCTAACCCCACTCCTCTTGGCAGAGACAAGGCTCTCCCCCAAGAAGGCAGGACCTCTACTCTCAGTAGAAGGGAGTGAAAGGAACAGGGCCCCTGACTGGGAGGCACACCCAGATGGGTGTGGACGTGGGTGGAGAAAAGAGAGACACATTCCCAATCACAGGCAGAGAGGGATTACTCAGTGCTCCTTAAAGTTCCTGGGAAAAGGCCTCCAATGACCAAACCACAACCAGCCTCAGTCCATAAGCTGATTTATACTAAGGTGTAACTAACTGGTATTAAGCTAATCACAATTTTCTTTCAGAAGGGAAGGATGAGCAGAAAACCAGCCCTGGGCCTGAAGAAGGAAAGAGGCAGTGATTTCATTTTTTATAAACTCCAACTGTGGATCTCAGTCACCTTACAATCACAACTAGCGTACCTCAACAACTGCCCTCCCTCCTAAAAAAACAAAATAAAACTAGAATCGGTCCTAAAGTAGAGATTATTGCAAATAACAGTCTTCTAAATCATTGTAGCAGTCAGCTCTCAGAGGTAGGTTCAAGTCAATGGCAGAAGCAGACTTCCCCCTCAAACCACCCAGACTCCAACAATCAACCCCTTCCCCTCGCAGCATGACCAACGCCTGCCGTCACCTTTGAAGGACAGGGTGGGCAAGGCGTCTGCAGGCTGAATAACTTGGCTAACCTGGGTCAGTTCAAGTGCTCTGCTTTAAAATAAAAAAAGAAAAAGAAAAAGCACCCAGGGGACTTCCCTGGCAGTTCAGTGGTTAAGACTTCGCCTTTCAAGGCAGGGCATGCGGGTCTGATCCTTGGTCGGGAGCTACGATCCACATGCCTTGTGGCCCAAAAAACTAAAACAAAACTAAAGCAATATTGTAACAAATTCAATAATGACTTAAAAAATGGTCCACATCAAAATAAATAAGAAGCACCCTCAGGATCTTTGGACAGAATCTTTTCAGAGGCGAGGAGCCTACAACACAGCACACTCACTCCTCACAGCCATGGGTCAGCAGGAAGAGCACTGGACCTGAGCTTTGGCAGTCTGTTTGAAATCCTGGCTATGCCACTTTCTATGTGACCTTGGGCACTTACCCTACCTGGGTCTGTTTCTCCATCTCTAAAATGAGGAGGGCAAACCTTTCAGGGCTTTTTAATTGCCGTTAAATTGGCTTCAAATGTGCCACAAGGCAAGACCCGTTCCTCAGTAGGCACTTAATAAAACCATCTTCTCTCTACTTGAAGGCCAGTTCTTACTGCAATGAGTTTCCACAGCATCATGTGGGGTGCCTGGAGACCTGAGCCCCCCTTGGGTCCCCCTCCCCTGGGAAAGGGACAGGAACAGAGCTGGCCTAGAGACCCAGAGCACCCGGGGAAGCAAACATCTCAGGGCCAACCAGCTGCTGACTTCTCCTACCAGGCGCCCAGAAGGGAACTGGTTGGGACTTCATCTTTCAGGGACACCACCGAAGACTAGTGAGCAGGCGAGACTGACGGAAAGAGGTCCCCACACTGCTTAAGGTCCCCAAAGGGCCCGATGAGCCTCCAAATAAAAGCTCTTTGGCTTTAGAATAAACAATGTAGAAGGAGACGCACGTTTATTCTGGTTTCAACACGCCTCCTCCCGATCCGGCAAAGGCTGTTCCCAGTTCTGCCGAAAGGCTGGCCTAGGATAAAGTTAACCCCACCTGCCCCGGCCTGGAAGTCAAGTCAGCGAGCACTTTTACCCGGGGCCAGTCCGAAAGGGCAAGCCCGGCGGGGGTGCTCCGGCGCCTGGGGTGAGTGCGTGCTGCTAGGGGAGCGAGGTTCAGAAAAAGACAGCTCCACGGTCCCTCGGGCCACCGTCCCAGACCCAGTCCCAGCCCGCAGGCGGCCAGGCCACCGACATTTGGCCCAACTTAACTTCCTGTTAAGGAGGGAGGGGAACCCGGCTGGGGTATGGGGTGCGCCCAGCGAAACGCCGGGAAAGAACGTGACCGGCTAGGAGCCCAAATCATGGGAAGATAAGTTTGGGGATGATCTTCTGCCCCGTTGGCAGGCGGTACTGCTGGGGCGTCCTCCCACTCCATGTCGACGTTTGGGTATTTTTTAGGCTTAGAATTGAAGAATTTGGGTGTTGTGGGGCGGAGTAAGAGGTAGCCGAGGTACTGCGTTCTAATGGGTTCAGAAAGCTATCGGGGTACACCGGCCTCCCTGGGCAGCGCCACCTGCTCGCTGGGCGCCTGGAGGGGAGGGTCTGAGGCGGGAGATGCTGCCGCCGCACCTGACCCTCCCCGGCGCCAGCCAGGGCTCAGAGTCCAGGTTCGGCTACCAAGGTCCCCGCCCGCTCTTCCTGGAACCCCGCTCTCCCCTTCCCTCCTGTTCCCCCCACCTTCTTACCGAGGGCGGCGCCGGCTGCCGAACCTCGAGTCCAGCCTCTATTCTCGCCCAGGGCCGCGGGCGCTGTGGTCAGAACCCGGAGGCCGCCTGCCGAACTGTGAGCTAGCTAGGCGGCCCCGCGCAGGCTTAGCCCGGCGAGCGCCTGCGGTTCTGCGCCTTGCGGCGGACAGGACCGGGAGACGCCCCCATCTGCGGCGAGACCAATGACAGGGCCACCGGCGGCGCAGCCCCGCCCCCAGGTCGAGGCCCGTAGCCAATGGCAGCGCGTCGCGGAGCCCACCCCCAACCCCGCTCTCGGCCCGCCCCGCCCCTGGGGGGCCAGCTGTCACCGCGGCAGCCGCGGGCGCACGTGGGCTGTAGCCCGGCCCTAGAGTAGGGAGCAGCCCGGCGCTCCCATCAAGATCAGTGCAATTCTGAGACCAGCAGAGGGCCGATGGGGACAAGGCGTGGTGGTGCTGCTAGATGAAAACCCCCGTGCGGGTATCCAAATGTCAAGAGAGAGGCAAGGGCTGGTCTTCACCCTAATTGGTCTAAGAAGGTGGAAAGCAACCCTTGGTGTCCCCTTTTGGATTTGGGGGAGCGTCATACCACTTCTAGTACCGGCAGTGGCGCTTCCTTCTTGCTTTGCTTCTTGACCACTCTGGGCTTCAGTAAAGCCCTGCTAGCAGATAGGCCCTTCCCCTCACCTGGACTGGCCTTAGAATAAAACTGGTGGAAAGAGAGGCGGTGGTGCAGATCACCTGTTCACTTCAGTTCAGTCGCTCAGTCATGTCCAACTCTTCGCGACCCCATGGACTGCAGCATGCCAGGCCTCCCTGTCCAACACCAACTCCCAGAGTTTACTCAAACTCATGTCCATTGAGTCGGTGATGCCATCCAACCATCTCATCCTCTGTCATCCCCTTCTCCTCCTGCCTTCAATCTTTCCCAGCATCAGTGTCTTTTCCAATGAGTCAGTTCTTTGCATCAGGTGACCAAAGTATTGGAGTTTCAGCTTCAGCATCTGTCCTTCCAATGAATATTCAGGACTGATTTCCTTTAGGATGGACTGGTTGGATCTCCTTGCAGTCCAAGGGACTCTCAAGAGTCTTCTCCAACACCACAGTTCAAAAGCATCAATTCTTTGGCGCTCAGCTTTCTTTATAGTCCAACTCTCACTTCATTACTTGACTACTGGAAAAACCATAGCTTTGACTAGATGGACCTTTGTCAGCAAAGTAATGTCTCTGCTTTTTAATATGCCGTCTAGGTTATTCATAGCTTTTCTTCCAGGGAGGAAGCGTCTTAATTTCATGGATTCACTCACCATCTACAGTGATGTTGGAGCCAAAAAAAAAAAAAAGTTTGTCACTGTTTCCATTGTTTCCCCGTCTATTTGACATGAAGTGATGGGACAAGATGCCATGATCTTAGTTTTCTGAATGTTGAGCTTTAAGCCAACTTTTTCACTCTTCTCTTTCACTTTCATCAAGAGACTCTTTAGTTCTTCTTTGCTTTCTGCCATAAGGGTGTTGTCATCTGCATATCTGAGGTTATTGATATTTCTCCCAGCAATCTTGATTCCAGCTTGTGCTTCATCCAGCCCAGCATTTCTCATGATGTATCCTGCATATAAGTTAAATAAGCGGGGTGACAATATACAGCCTTGACGTACTCCTTTCCTAATTTGGAACCAGTCTGCTTCTCTATGTCCAGTTCTAACTGTTGCTTCTTGACCTGCATACAGATTTCTCAGGAGGCTGGCCAGGTGCTCTAGTACTCCCATCTCTTGAAAAATTTTCCCACAGTTTGTTGTGATCCACACAGTCAAAGGCTTTGGCATAGTCAATAAAACAGAAGTAGATGTTTTCCTGGAACTCTCTTGCTTTTTCGATAATCCAACAGAAGTTGGCAATTTGATCTCTGGTTCCTCTGCCTTTTCTAAAATCACTTTAAACACCTGGAAGTTCATGGTTCACGTATTGTTGAAGGCTGGCTTGGAAAATTTTGAGCATTACTTGCTAGAATGCTAGCATATGAGATGAGTGCGATTGTGTGGTAGTTTGAACATTCTTTGGCATTGCCTCTCTTTGGGATTGGAATGAAAACTGACCTTTCCCAGTCCTGTGGCCACTGCTGAGTTTTCCAAATTTGCTGGCATATTGATTGCAGAACTTTCACAGCATCATCTTTTAGGATTTGAAATAGCTCAACTAGAATTGCATCGCCTCCACTAGCTTTGTTCATAATGATGCTTCCTAAGACCCACTTGACTTTGCATTCCAGGATGTCTGGCTCTAGGTGAGTGATCACACCATCATGGTTATCTGGGTCATGAAGATCTTTTTTATATAGTTCTGTGTATTCCGCCTCTTCTTAATATCTTCTGCTTCCGCTAGGTCCATACTATTTCTGTCCTTTACTGTGCTCTTCTTTGTGTGAACTGTTCCTTTGGTATCTCTAATTTTCTTGAAGAGATCTCTAGTCTTTCCCGTTCTATTGTTTTCCTCTAGGGCTTTCTTATCTCTCCTTGCTATTCTTTGGAACTCTGTGTTCAAATGGGTGTATCTTTCCTTTTCTCTTTTGCCTTTAGCTTGTCCTCTTTTCTCAGCTTTTTGTAAGGCCTCCTCAGACAACTCCTTTTGCATCCCAGTCTCCTATAATGAAAAGGACATCTTTTGAGGGGTGTTAATTCTAGAAGATCTTGTAGGTCTCCATAGAACCATTCAACTTCAGCTTCTTTGGCATTACTGGTTGGGGCATAGACTTGGATTACTATGATATTGAATGATTTGCCTTGAAAATGAACACAGATCATTCTGTCATTTTTGAGACTGCATCCAAGTACTGCATTTCAGACTCTTTTGTTGACTGTGAGGGCTACTCCATTTCTTCTAAGGGATTCTTGCCCACAGTAGTAGATATAGTGGTCATCTGAGTTAAATTCACCCATTCTAGTCCATTTTAGTTCGCTGATTCCTAAAATGTCAATGTTCACTCTTGCCATCTCCTGTTTGACCACTTGCAGTTTACCTTGATTCATGGACCTAACATTCCAGGTTCCTATGCAATTTTCACCTGTTAATTTAGTCAAATCATTCAAGCACCCTCTTCCCTTGTCTGTCAAATGGCTACCTTAATCTCTGCTCTGCCCACCCTCCCTGGTTGCCCCCCGCTCCAGAGAGCACTATTCACAGAAAAGACTGTGAACAGTGAGGGGGAGGGGTGTGGCACTGCTTTGTGAACTGTAAATACTGCAGACACCTTGAGCAGACTGCCCAGGTAGCAGTGATAATGAAACAGGCATCCCGCCTGCAGGAGGTATGTCTGATCTCTGGGGCCTAGGCACCTGTCATGGACTTGGCCCAATATAAATGTTTTTGGGACAGAGCTGACCCAGGGATAGGAGAACAGGCAGGCTTGGGCAGTAAGAAAACAGTATCGTGTCTCCAGGCTGCTGGAATTTCCACAGCATCAGACCACCCTCTGAAGAGACTATGTTCCCTTGCCAGGCAAGTTCAAACAGAGCAGTTTGTCCCTATCGAACCTGGGGTTTATTTTTTCCCATGCCCCTTACCATGTGATCCTATTTGAGGCCTTTAGGGTTTTCCCAGGGATTGTCCTACTTGCCTGTTTGCTTAGCATCTTCAGAGTTCAATCCACTTCCTGCAGATGAACTTTCAGCAAAAGTCATCCCTGCTCAGTTTGCAAGACTCAGTCAGCATTGATTCTCAGAGGGGCCAGCTCTCCACTGTGATGCAACTCTGCCTGTGATGCCAGTTGATAAAGTGTCTTCTGCACACATTAGCTCATTTAATTCTGACAGTGGCTCTGCATGGTGTGCATTTTTATTATCACCTACTTTCGCAGATGTGGAAACTCAAGAAGTAAAGTATCTTATCAAGGTCACATGGTTAATAAGTTTCAGAGCCTAGATTTGATTCTGGATTCCAGAAACTGCATGCCTAATCACTGTGCACTGGGGTCTCTGCAGTCCTGCCCATACTTCTAGAGCACTGGATAGGCCAGGTCTATCCCTGAAGAAACTCCTCTGGGGCCTCACCAGCCCCAGTCCATCCAAACATTCCGGTGAGCTCAGGCCTGGGCATTGTCAGGGACAGGAGAAGAGACCAACATGGCCCTGCCTTATTTACAGAGTGATTGATGGAGGAAACAGCATTACCTCTGCCCTCAACGCAGATCCTCACTAGATACAAGCTTCTTGCTTCTGGTCTGGGCTTGAGACACCCAAGCTAGGGATGGAGATGGAGACAGAGTCATTCATTCATTTCACTGATGCTACTGTGAGCTGAATATGATTCTTGCATTCATGTAATTTATTCAGCTGATAAATAATCAGAAGGACACAGTGCTGGGGGGCTGTGTTCTTTATCACTTTTATTTTTTATGATTCCCGTCACTTTATCTATGGCATGTATTCTCCAAATAAACAAATTTAACTTTACTTCAGGAACACTGTGTGCCCACCACAATGAGATAGCACTGCTCAGCATAGAAATTCTATTCGCTCAAAAGCTCAAACGTATCAATGTGTTCCTAGGACCTCTGCCTCCTCTCCCAACCCTATTCCCAAACTTTTTGACTTGGGGGCCTCAGATAAGAAAGGCCCCTGTTAGGTGAGTTTGAGGGCTGAAGAGTGAGCTTTTCCTTGGATGTAGGGCAAGCTGGGAGCTGATGAAGGCTGATTGCAGGGAGATAAGCATTGAGACTTCTTGAATCAGTGGTCAGAGTCTCTTGCTACCTCTTGCTACATCCAAGCCACCCTTGCTGCCCATCTCCCTAGGAGGTGGAGAGGAATGGAAACAGATCACAATTGTCCTTTCTCTGGAGAAAGTGGTAGCCTGGACTCTGTGTTGGGAGTTTATACAACTAAGATCGTCAAAGAAAAGATCTTATAATGTTAGAGTCAACTTAAAGGAAATATTATATAAGACCCTCACTGAACAGATTCAAGAAATTTACACATTAATTGGGAAGGGAAGGTACCATGAGAGTCACAGAGTATAAAAGTGGGTTCCAGGTGTCTAATGCCCCTACTTCACTCTGAGCATGCCAGGCAAACTCAACCTCCTTGGGCCATGGCTTAGTGTTCTATATTTAATGACAATCTCTCCCCAGCCCACTCTTCTGGGATGGCAAATGTGCGCTTGTGAAGGTTGTCTGGGAGATGCAGATGGCCACATTAGCATCAGAGGAAGGGAGAAAAGGAAGGCCCAGATTCATTCCTAAAAATATCTGCATCTCAGACTGGAAGCAGTGGGTCTCAGCACCACTGCGCATGCCTCCTCCTGAAAGAACTCCAGCTGGTGATCTCCATCCTCATCAGTTATCCACCTGATGGTGTCCCCTGGTGGGGCTGAGGCAGGAGGCAGGGAGGGGGGGAATCAGGCCTGGCTTCTTATTTTCAGCCAAGCAGTTGGCTTGAAGAAAGGTCAGAGTTGAAGTAAGTGGATTCCCAATGCAGAGATTTTCTGCAGAGAAGCCCGAGTGTGTCTCACAGCGTTTGAATGTTAGGGAAAAGAATCACCACCTGAGCCTCCTCCTCCAAATGAGAAAGGGTCTGTTCCCTTCCTCAGAAAGGGAGAAAAGGTCAGACCCCTTCCTTACATACAGATGTTCCAGGAAGGGATAAAACTGGAAGTGAGTGTGGTCTCACCCACTTCCTCCCCAAACCACTTTCAAAGGACTTCAGTCTTTTAGAAAGAGGTTTGTGCTTAGTCGCTCAGTTGTGTCCAACTCTTGCGATCAATAGACTGTTGCCTGCCAGGCTCCTCTGTCCATGGGATTCTCCAGGCAAGAATATTTAGAAAGAGGAGGAAGGCTGATATCTACCCAGAGTTGGATGACCTTGTTAGATGATGAGAAAAGCCTGACTGGCGCCTATCCTCCTTGGGAGGTATCTTTGAAGAAGGATTTTCTAAGCCAGGAAGTGGAAACATTTTTACCTCTCTCAAACAGACTCAGGACTGTGCGAGAAGCAGGATCACTGGGGCTTTGTTTCAGTCCCTTATCATCCTGATGGCTGCAGATCACACTGTTCTCACAGATAAGACATATAAAAGTTTTTAAGGTCACTAGGAAATCACCAGGCCTGCCACACATTCAGTGCATTTTCCAGAGACAGTTTGGAGCAGAGATGTCACCTGTCAAAATCAATGATGCCCTCAGATCCACCGCAGCACTTTGGGGAATGTGTGCCTTTGGCTGCAAGGATGGGAAGGTCAGCACTGGAGAGATGAGGCCACAGGCAGGAGGTGATGCAAGGACCGGGGCAAACAGAGTGGGTATGCGGAGGAGAGGGGAGGAGACGCAGGATCATGAAAGTAGTCTGACCCCAGCTCCAAACAGCCTGGGGAGATGGTAGAGGCTGAGTCACAGGTAGATACATACATACTCAAAGCCACTTGTGAAATCCAAGGATACAGTTCTGGCCCCTAGAGACACCAGAGACTAAACAATACCGCCAAACTGACTGCATCCTCATGGCAGGCTGGGCCCAACTGCTCCCCTGGCAGAGTCCTGTTCATGCAAACCTGAAGTCCACTCTAGAACACACTGTTCTCATTCAACGAAGCTCCCCAGACCACCACGGGTAGCTGGTTAGGGGCAAGGATGGGGATACTCTCTTCTGCTCTAGCCCGTGGAGGGGACTCACTCAAGTTCATCTGTGTATCCATCTAACATATATCCACCCCACAAATAGGTACAATGCAGTTATTCTAAGAGACATCATAGTCAAGTAGTTAGTCCCACAAGCCCTGAAGTCAAGATGCCTGAGTTTGAATCCCAACTCTGCCACTTTTTAACTGGATGACCTTGGGCAAGTTCTTAACCTCTCTGTACAGCAGGTTCCTCACCTATAATATGGGAATAGGTATAGGATAGCATAGTTAGATGGAGATGTGTGCTTAGAACACGTGTACATAGTACATGACATATATGGGTTTTGATTAAAGTAACTTGGGGGCTGGTATCAATAAGGGTGCAGAGAACTGGAGTCTCTAAGAGACACCATTATGAGCAGCTCCAAGTCAGGGACATGTCCCCTCCCAGTGCTACACTTGTGTATCTTCAGCCACATTTTAAGGTGGATAATTATCATCCACACCTTAGAGATGAAAAAAATGCAACCTTGGAGGAGTAAAGCCACTCACCCAAAGTCTCCCAGGAGCTGGTATATGACAGGGTGAATCTAACCGACTCCCTATTCCTGGTTACAAGACTGGACATAGCACCTAGGCCCAGCCAGTCATATAGGCTCAGTGGTGACAGGTCCAACAGACATGCGTATGGTCCAAGCAGATTTCTTTTTCAGGACCAGTGTATAGGTAGCACAAGAGAAGCTCTCTCTCCCTGGAAGTCAGGGCTACCAGTTGCTGTGTCCCACATGTGATTGGAAGAGATCTGACTACAATAGGAATGTAGGAGACTCCGCTGACTGAAGAAGTAAAGTTCCAGCTATCCTTTACAATCCTCTTGACTCTGCCCTCCCTTGTGTTGGTTTTGTCTTCAGGCTGATATTTTTCTCCCTGTAGCCAGTACCAAAGAAGTTTTCAATGCCAGAAGCCACCTGATACCAAAACACATTTCTGACCCAGCATTCCAAGTAGGAGTCCTGAGATCCACTCTGATTGGACTGAGTCACATGCCTCCTTGAACCCATACCATAGCCAGAGGTCTGGAATGTGCTGATTGGCTGTGCCAGTCAGGGTCCCTGCCTGGAGCTGGGATGGGCTCAGCTTCCCCTGAGACACTCAGGCTGCAGGGGACGGACAGGGACATCTGAATGAAAGCTGAGATGGTTAGGAAGGGAGGAGAAGGGATAGATGGTTATATGCTGGGTGGGTATAGCAGATGCTGCTGGTTTTCATCAGACAAGGCAATGGCACCCCGCTCCAGTACTCTTGCCTGGAAAATCCCATGGATGGAGGAGCCTGGTAGGCTGCAGTCCATGGGGTCGCTAAGAGTTGGACACGACTGAGCGACTCCACTTTCACTTTTCACTTTCATGCTTTGGAGAAGGAAATGGCAACCCACTCCAGTGTTCTTGCCTGGAGAATCCCAGGGATGGGGGGAGCCTGGTGGGCTGCCGTCTATGGGGTCACACAGAGTTGGACACGACTGAAGTGACTTAGCAGCAGCAGCAGCAGCAGCTGGCTTTCATATACACAAATGGCTTCTATTGCAAGCACCTGTGACTCCACACCTGTGGATTTCCTCTGGCCTCTGCGGCAAGCTCAGCCAATGCATAGGGCAGGCCAGAGTACTGGAGACTTAACACCACTGGAGTAGCCTTCAAACAAGAGTGGGCAAGAGTTGGCAGATACATACCCCAAATGTCTCAGCCTCAAGTGGGATGTCCTGGAGGTATGTGCAATATCTGTCTCTGTCCCAGAGATCTCCAGAAGGACAGAGCCCAGGTGCCCGTAGCCGTGATTGTTCATTAACATATTCTATAATGGTTCCCTCTTATCACCTCCTCAGTTCTTTCCTGATGCTTTCCAGAGTTACTTCCCACATAAACTGCTTGAACTCAGATTCTCTTCTCAGGGTCTGCTTCTGGGGGAACCCATTCTAAACTATAGAGTCATCTAAACCCCGACCTTAAACTCCTTGAGATGAACAACTGTAAGGTTATCAATGCTATACCCTCCGTGTGTGTAGCTGAAATAGCACCCAGCACCTGGGAGGTGTCAGTAAATGCTTGTTGAAAGAATAAAAGAGGAAGCTATTCAAAAGCAATCTATTAAACAAGGTGTTTGTACCATCCACCGCTGTTTCTCCAGTGGGTCTGGATCATTGCCACGGACTTTGGCCCAAATGAATGCTCAGAAGGAATTTGTGCTTTTCACCTCTCAGCAATATCCTTATACGTCATCCTGACTTCCTCTTCTACCGCCCACTCCTCACTCTGACCCCACCCACATACCGCCTCACATGAAGGTTTTCTCTAAGTTCCATGCATTCTGTAGCAGATAAATACATTTTAATTAAAATTAAATTCCTGCCCAACTGCTCTTCTATTCAAATCCTTCTCCTAGATGCAGCTTAGATGGCAAGAAACTACCCGGGGCAGCCCAGCCTCTGATGGGTTCAGAGAGCTGATTCTTCCCCTTGTCCAGACGTGTGGGGTCTGCAGGGGCACTCAGTGGTACAATGACAGGGCTGAAACCCCCAAACAAAAAAGGCCCAGTTCAGCGTCACAGGTCAAATTCTGGTGGAAAGTGCTCAGGCCCCAACAACCTGGGTTCCAGTAGACTTGGAACAGGTGATGGAGATAATACGCCTTATTTGGTAAGCACAGAGCAAATTTGGTGACAAACATACATGAAGGTGTATTGTTGGCTCTGACTCAATGTTAGCTGTTTTCCCTCCTATTTGTAAGTGTGACTATTTCATATTGTAGCAACTTATGAAGCTAGAATGGGGTTTCCCAGAACTCCCTTGGGGCCACCAGGCTGTCAAAGGAGGAGGTGGTGAGAAATAGACACAAATTCCAGCTTCTCTTCAAGGGCTGTCAGTGTTCCCTGTGCTCTGGTTTTTGTTGTTGTTTTTGTTTGTTTGTTTCATATCTGTGTTGTCTTCTCAATGCCAACCCTGCTGGCCCACACAACTTCAGGCCCCTAGGAGACATCGAGGCAACAGCATCCCCAGACCTCTTCACCAGCTGCCTTGGCTGAGCGAACTTCTCTGTCTATAATCACTCCTTATTCCATATCACAGTGTGGCCCTGATTCCCCGATCAAACCCTAACTGATACACTAGGTAAATAAGACTGCCACTTCTCGTGGGCCTGCAGTGGACCATCATTACTTTACACATCTTCACATCATCCATACAAGATACTTCTGAGAATTATGGACTGAGATTATTAGCCCAATTTTTTGCTTGGTGTAGTAGGGTGTTTCAGAGACGCGGAACCAATAAGAGATTAGATATAGGTAAAGATACAGATCGATTTATTACGAGAAATTCGTTCATTTGATTATGGAGACTGTGAAGTCCACGGTCTGCTAACAGCAAGTGGGAGACCCTGGAAAGCAGGTGGTGTGGTTTCATACCAAGTCTGGAGGCCTGAGGACCACGGGAGCCCATGGTGTGAGTCCCAGTCCAAGGGCAGGAAAAAACGAATGTTCTAGCTCAACAGGCTAAGAGAGTGATTTCTCCCTTTCTTCTCTCTTTTTGTTCCATCCAGGCCTTCAAAGGATGTGGGTGATGCCCACCCACACCAGGGAAGGCCACATGTTTCTCTCAGTCTACTGATTCAAATGCTGATCTCATCCAGAAACACGCTCATGGACACACCTAGAAATAATGTTTAACTAGATATCTGAGTACCCTGTGACCTAGTCAAGTTGACACATAAAATTAACCATCACCCTTGGAGAAGCCAAAGATCAAGAAGGTTAAATATCATGTCCTAGTATCCGGTAGAACTAGGATTTAAACCCTGGTCTGTCCAGTTCCTGAGACTAAGCTTGGATCACTTGGTCACTCTGAAATTTACCAGAAGCACGTGTCTCATTAATTATAAATGTACTACAAATGTGATATATTCTTACTAGGAATAGGAAGGGAATTCCTTCCCAGTCCAGTGGTTAGGACTCAGCACTTGCACTGGGGTGGCCCAGACTCAACCCCTGATTTGGCAACTAAGATCCTGCAAGCCACATGGTGTGGCTAAAAAAAAGAGGAAAGACTCTTAGACATGTTAATTTAAAATGTTTAACATGCCAAAAACATGGCAAAAAATTTAAAAAGGGATGGACATACCCTCAAAGATGTAAAAAACTATCAGGGGGGTGTTAAGTTGTAGACCTGCTAGTCATTGGGCAGCTTGCTCTTTAGGCAAACTGGGTTAGGCCTTGTCTCATCTGCAGGGGTCTGAGCCCTCCCTGCACAGCCATCTCAGCAAAGAAACTTGACTTTTGACCCAAAGAAATACAATCGTCGTTTCTCTGCACAGTTCACCACTCAGTACCCTCCCACTGGCCAACAAGCCCGGACAGTCCAACTGGGAGAAAATCAAAGAAGTGATTGAGTGAGGGCTGCTCTGGGTTTGTGCCCGAGAGTCACAGGATCCCAGGACAAAGCAGGAAGGCATGGCTGCAGCGGCCTTCTAAGAATGCCTGGGAGGCCAGCCCTCGAGGTTTTCTATTCCCCAGAGGACTGAGGGAAGCATCTCAGAATAAAGCTGTGGCTGCCCCGTGGACAGATGGAGCAAAGCAGCTTTGTGGGGTGTCATTCACTCCGGGCAGAGGAGGAGCAGAGGGACCTGGAAGCGGGGGCCAGATGGAAGCCCTGGAAAGTGGTGCCCTGAAACACGGCCCAACTGGATCCTGACCCTCCCCACCCTGGCCTCAGGGCTTCAGCCCGGCTATTCCCTCTCCTCCTTTCCACCCACTGATGACCTTCACTCCCTTCCAGACTGCTCTGGCTCACCCCCTTGAGAAGTCTTCCTTATTGCCTTGGAGTTCGTGCTCCTTCCACAGTCTGCAAACAGACACGCCCGTGTCCCTGTGAAGTTTCACGTCTTCTCTAGTTGTTTCCACAACATCTCCTTCAGAGAAGTGCTGTACTTATAAAAACCTTTTTCTTCCTTATATTAAAAATAGGATTTATCTTTTTAAAATAAAAATCATGCCAAATCAAAAAGAATAATAAAATATAGTCTCATCACTCAGAGATTTGGACCATCAGTACTTTGAATATGGATCTATTATATTATCTAGACATATAGATATGAAATTATGTAGCTGTAGAGGCAGTATGAAAGAGGGTTTAAGAATTTGGGCATTGTAGTTAAATCAGCTCGAATTAGAATCTCAAATCTAGTTGTGTGATCTTGGATAAATTAATCATCTCTCTGAACCTCGGTTTTTTCTTGTGTAAAATGGGAATAATCAAGTAGTTATAAAGTTGTATTAATTTTAATTTTTATTTTTTTGTGGCTGTGCCACATGGCTTACAAGATCTTAGTTCTCCTAAACAGACATTTCTCCAAGGAAGACATACAGATGGCTAACAAACACATGAAAAGATGCTCAACATCACTCATTATCAGAGAAATGCAAATCAAAACCACAATGAGGTACCATTATACGCCAGTCAGGATGGCTGCTATCCAAAAGTCTAGAAGCAATAAATGCTGGAGAGGGTGTGGAGAAAAGGGAACCCTCTTACACTGTTGGTGGGAATGCAAATTAGTACAGCCACTATGGAAAACAGTGTGGAGATTTCTTAAAAAGCTGGAAATAGAACTGCCATATGACCCAGCAATCCCACTTCTGGGCATACACACCAAGGAAACCAGATCTGAAAGAGACACGTGCACCCCAATGTTCATCGCAGCACTGTTTATAATAGCCAGGACATGGAAGCAACCTAGATGCCCATCAGCAGACGAATGGATGAGGAAGCTGTGATACATATACACCATGGAATATTACTCAGCCATTAAAAAGAATTCATTTGAATCAGTTCTAATGAGATGGATGAAACTGGAGCCCATTATACAGAGCGAAGTAAGC
This sequence comes from Odocoileus virginianus, assembly GCF_023699985.2. Classification (NCBI taxonomy): domain Eukaryota; kingdom Metazoa; phylum Chordata; class Mammalia; order Artiodactyla; family Cervidae; genus Odocoileus; species Odocoileus virginianus. The sequence continues at coordinate 35,862,986 of NC_069683.1, read as the reverse complement.
CAGAAAGATAAAGACCATTACAGTACACTAACACATATATATGGAATTTAGAAAGATGGTAACGATAACCCTATATGCAAAACAGAAAAAGAGACTCAGATGTATAGAACAGACTTGAGGACTCTGGGAGAAGGCGAGGGTGGGATGTTTCAAGAGAACAGCATCGAAACATGTATATTATCTAGGGTGAAACAGATCACCAGCCCAGGTTGGATACATGAGACAAGTGCTCGGGCCTGGTGCACTGGGAAGACCCAGAGGGATCGGGTGGAGAGGGAGGTGGGAGGGGGGACCGGGATGGGGAATACATGTAAATCCATGGCTAATTCATTTCAATGTATGACAAAAACTACTGTAATGATGTAAAGTAATTAGCCTCCAACTAATAAAAATAAATGGGAAAAAAAAAAAGAGGGAAAAAAAAAATGAAAATACCAAAAAAAAAAAAAAAGATCTTAGTTCTCTAACTGAACCCGCATCCTTGGTAGTGAAAGCAGAGTTCCAACCACTCAACTACCAGGAAATTCCCCAAAGTTGAATTAATTTTGTTGTTAGGATTAAATAAAATGATCCACATAAAACGCACCAAGCAAGGTATATAAAATCACTGTGTGTTTGTGTGTTAGGGGGATGGGATGATTAGAGTACACGTAACAAAAAATTCACCATTTCAAAGTATAAAATTCAGTGGTATTTAGTAAACTTACAATGTTACACAACTAGCATCATTATTTCGTTCCAGATCATTCTGATCACCTCAAAAGGAAACCCCACATCCTTTAAGCCATCCCTCTCCCTTGCCCTTTCTCCCACCCCTGGTAACCACTTATCTGCTTTCAGTCTCTATGGAAAATCACTTTTGCTTCCGCTTTTCCCTCTCTTTTGTTTCCTGACAACTTGGTCACACCTCTTTTATCAAACTGAGCAAATCACACTTAGGAAAAGTAAACAAACAAAACCAAACAAAAATAAAACTACAAAACAGGCTGAGCCAGTCAGCGGTTTCCAGCTCTCTGACTCCAGCACTTGTTCAGGCCCCAGTCAGTCAACGGAATGCAGTTCCGGGCTTTTATTTGAGCTAGGAGGGAATCAAACATCTTTGCACTGGACATGAAGAAGCAAGGTAGAGATCAGAACTGCTGCAGCTTGCAACCAAGGGGAGCCTGCGAATGGAGCCATCACTGGGGAAAAAGGAAAACCTCACCCTGGTGACATTTTCAAGACGGAATCAAACCCTTCTCAAAACCGTATACCCTTTGTTTCTCCTTTTTTTCAAAAATTGAGGTATAATTGACATATAACATACCAGTTTCAGTTGTAGGAGACAACAATTGGATATTTGTATGTTGTGAAATGATTACCTCCTTAACATCTGTCACTATACATAGTTACCAAAAGAATGTTTTTCTTATGATAAAACCTTTTAAGATCTACTCTTGGCAACTTTCAAATATGTAACATGGTATTATTAACTATAGTTCCCATGCTACACATGACATCTCTATGACTCATTTATGCCTGGAAGTTTGTATCTTTTGCTTTTGTTCCCTTTTTTTTTATTGTATCCCAATACATTAAGCCCCATGCCCCTCCTTTTCTTTTCATTATTTTTCCTTAAGATAATTTCAGTTAGGTTTTGTGTTACTTGCAAACCAGCTTATGACCTGTTAGGTCAATGTTTCCTAAATTTTGCTGAACATTGGCTTTTAAAACTCTCAGTGCCAATTAGATCGTAAAGGCTAGGGGTGGGAGCCAGGCATCATTTTTAGAGATCTCAGGTGATTTCAGTGCAGAGTAAAGCATGGGAACCACTTTAAGTAAAGCAAGCTGCTTTATCTTTGCTTCCCCAGCTCCCCACCTTCCAACTTACCAGGCCTCTTCAGAGCCTTCTTTGGGCTCTGAGCATCTTAATGGTAGATTTATGTATTTTATCCTTTCTGCCTTGCACATGGTAGGCCCTCAGTGAGTGTTAAATAATAAGCAAATGAATAAATAAATGGGACAGGTTCATGCCATCTTCTTGTGATCTGAGCCTGGCCACAATGCTTGGCCTTGCTTCATGCCACTTTCTTAAGTACTTTTTTTCCTTCAAGCCACCTTGTACTGAGTACAAAGTATAAGCCACCTTGTACTGAGTACAAAATATAAGAAAGTTTAGGTTCTGGAGCCAGGGTGCCTTTGCCCAAATCCTGGTTCCATGGGATCCAGTGTGAGTATTCAATCACTCTGGGCCTTCTTTCCTCATCTATAAAATGTAAATAACGATAGCACTTATACCACAGTGATGTGGTCAGGAGTTCAAGATTAACACCTGTAAAATACTTAGAACATTGGTAGCACACAGCAAGCAAAGAGTAAGTGTCAGCCTCTATCTTCATTCTTTCATTTATTCCTACACAGAGAACTGAGTCTCTCCAGGCCAGAGGAATCACGGAGGGTGGGTGTGGAGCATTTCACACCTGTATGTACTGTGGAGGTGGTTTTGCTTTGCATGTAGGCTGTTAACGTAGGTGAATTTTGTTCAGGTGGCTGGAAATTTATGTTGGGGTGGAGAGCCAATTACCTCGTGGTGGCAGAACAAAGGACTTGTAAAGTTCTCACTGCTGCTGGGCTTGCCCTGCCCACAATGCTAAAGGCACACAATCAGGTGTTTTCAGAGTCACCTGAATAGAGCCTGTTATTTGGACCCAGGCCAGGTAAAGGGCTATTGTCTCGTATTATTCATCTTGGGGAACTTAGCCTATTTTAAAGGAACTTTTTTTCTGCCTAAGGGAATGAGAAAGTACTTCCTCATGAAGAACACAGATTTATGAGGAAACTGATTGCAATGGAACTTTACCTGTCTAGGCTTTGTCTTTAGAAACTTATGTGTGGGACTTCCCTGGTGGTCCAGAGGCTAAGATTGCATACTTCCAATGCAAGGGGCCTGGGTTTGGTCCTTGGTCAGGCAACTAGGCCCCACAGGCCACAACCATGATTTTGCATGCCACAGCTGAAAATCCTGCATGCTACAATGAAGACTGAAGATCCCGTGTGTTGCAACTAAGAGCCAGCACAGCCAAATAAACAAATAATTAAAAAAAAAAACCTACATGCTTCTTAATTTGTTAGCAGAGTGGTTGCACAGCTCTTTGCTGTAAGCTTCCAGCTGAAGATATCCTTGAAAACATCACTCCTCCTCTCCTACTCTCAGTCTTTTTATCTGTCAAAGGAGGGATGAGCTGCCTGCTTCCTGTCTCATTTCTTTCCATCAACTTGTATTCATTGAGCTCCTATCATCTGCCGGGTACAACTGTAGGATCTGTGGGGTACACCCAGATAAAACCAGATTAAGCCATTTTCGCACCTTCAATTAATTTGTAGTTTTGCAGGGAAACTATAACCAAAATCACTGTATCGTCATCAAGGTTTTCATCACCTCCCATTGAAACACTTTTTTCAATGACTTCTAACCAATCTCTAAGCCTTTTTTTTCTTCAGATTTTCCATCCTCTGCCACTGCCAGGATTTTTCTGAAGCACATGTCCAATCAAGATGCTGCCCTCCAGCCCCATAATACAATTCCATACCTTGCTCTCCTTACTCACACTGTCATCTTCTTTGTCTTGCCAACTCTTAAGTAGACTTCAAAGCCCAATTCTTTGCTTTTTCTGTATCCACCCCTTCAGCAGAATGAATTATGACTCACTCCTTCCTACTGTGCTATCCCAAACATTTTTTTTTTTTAAACACACTTCAGTTTTAACATCCTACAAACTCCTATATAGAAAAGGAATAGTTCTTAATTTTTGTTTTGGACAGCACTGAGCTGATGATGAATTGATTTCAAAGTCATTGAACACCCTAGATGAGAGGTGCATTAAGGAGGGCCAAGTCTCTAGGAAAACTGCTGGATATAATATAAGGGCAGAAAACATTTCTGCCTTTTGCTTTCCCAAGCCATAAGCATGCTTTTGGGGAAAACTCAGAGACCAGGGACCTGAGGGTTCTTCCTCTCATATTTCAAACATAAGAAAACCAAGGTGGTTTGGGCAAAAATTTCATTCAGCTGTACCATCTTATAGAGAAATCTGAACGAAATTTTTGGCCAACCCAACGTAACACACCAAAAACTTTTGTTAATGAACCTTATTTTGCCATACTTGTTTCAGATGTATTTTTTCTTTTTTTAAAAAATAAACATTATAGTTAATGCGTGCTGTTAAAGAGATCCATTTACTTTTTTATGAATTTAATGTTTATTATTCTATGTTTTTATACTTTCACTACATAGGCATACATTTCCAAACAATGTTTCACATTTTAAAACATATTAACTTAAAATATAGACTCATACTGCATTAGATGACTATTTGCTTTTCCCTTAACATTCTGTTTTTGAAGTTTATCCATGTTAATATCTGAGATTTACTCTTGAGGATATGCTGATTTGTTTTGACTGCTGAATAGCGTGCCACTGAGTGAATATACCATGTTTTATTTGCTCATTCCCCTGTTGATATCTTTTGCTTTTATAATTGAAGTTGCAAAACATTTTTGTATTTGTCTTTTTGTGTACATGTATGACAATTGTCTCATACATCTAGAATTAGTATTGCTGGATCATTAGAAATACTCATTCTCAACTCTCCTCACTAGGAACGTATCGCTCTTCAAAGTGATTATGGCATTTACTCTCTTCAGTGCCGTCCCACACAGCATGAACCACTGCCGTGCACATTTTAAAGGTCTTCTTGCCAATCTGATGGGGATGAAGTGGGACTTCACTGTGATTCGAGTGTGCGTTTCCCCAATTACTGTAGAGGTGAAGCTGCTTATGTTTATTGGACACTTGGGTGTCATTTATTTCTGAATTTCAAATTTATACCCTTTGTTGATTATCCTCCTGGGTGGCCCTTTCCTTGCTGATTGTGGGAGTCCTTGATATATTCTCAATATAATCTGGAATGAATCTTTTTACTTGGTTTGCTTTGTCTTTTCGTGAACAAAATTTATAATTTTAATTTAGGCAAATTTATTGTTTCCTTTATGGCCTGTGGGTTTGTTGTTCTTGCTAGTCTCTATTTTAAAAAATATTTCCTTACCCCAATGTCATAAATCTGTCCTCTTATGTTTACATTCTCTTTCAAAAAGTTTTACATTCTACTTTTTAAAAACCTGTTTTTATTTTGCATTCCATCTTTGTTTTGTTTTCTGTTTTTTCATTAATTCTTATTGAAGTATAGTTGATTTACAGTGTTGTATTAATTTATGCTATATGGCAAAGAGAATCAGTTATACATATACAATCCCAACTGCATTCCATCTTGAATATTAACTTTCCCATATGGATAACACTTTAGCCAACATTGTTTATTGAATGGTCTATCCTTTCCCTGTTAATGTCACCTCTGTCAGGTATCGGGTATTCAGATATATGTGAGTCTATTTCTGGGCTCTCTGTTCTATCCCACTGGTTTGTGTCCCTTGGTGCACAAATTTCTTTATGTCAATGATCTGTAATAATTCTTAAGAACTGGCAGGGTCAGTCTCTGCTCCTTGGTCTAGTTCAAAGCCATTCTGGCCTTTCTTCAGCCTTGTCTCTTCCATGTGAATTTTAGAATCACTTTGTAAAGGTCTAGGAAAATCCTTATTGAGGTTTTGATAGGCATTTCATTAAACACATATATTAATTTGGGAGACATCTTTATGTTTCTGGTACTGAATCTTCCAATCAATGGGTCAGGTAGAGAGTGCTATTGATTCAAGTTTCCCTTTCTGTGGGATGTGGTAACAAACCACAGAGCATCATTCCCCCCAAGATTTCCCAGTGGAAGAGTAAAAAGCTTCCAGAAAGTGATCTCTGGATATGAGCAGAGTCGAACCAGCAGGAAATGAAAGTAAGCTTTTCACACCGATTGTCAGGGTTTGCCTAACCCAAGGGTGGCAAACAAGCTCCCGCTTCCTAAGCCTGCTGTGGCAGTTAGTGCTAGTCCAGCAAAGCAGGGTGTCCAAGCCTGGGTTCTCAACCTGGTCCCAGATTAGCCAGAGCTGGCACCGCGAGCAAAACCAACCTAAGCTCTCTGGAGGTGGCATTTCCTGGGGCCCTGTGACAGCCCAACACTGGTGGCTCCGCAGGCCTGCACAGGACTCTGAGCTTGCTGTCTTCCAAGATGGAAGTGCTGGCATGTCCAATATGTGACCTCCTCCTGTTTTAGAGATCCCTGCCCCTAGAAAAGCAGTAGATTTTAGGCAAACAAATTAGCCCTGTAGAATGAATGGAGATATAATTTGCCACAGGATCTGGTTTTGACTTCATTCCAACCATCAGGCTACTCTGTGTTAGGTGTGCAGAAGCCCTTGAAATCTGGTGTCGGAGTGCCGGGCAGTGGGAGCTACTGAGTTCCCTTACACCTTTTCTAATAATGATCATTACAATATACTTCAAAGAGATTAAAACAGAAATGTTTTTTATTTGTTCCCTTCTGGGCCCTTGGCACCTGGCACACAGTAGGTGCTTAGCTGATGCAGATTCAGTTGGTTAACATTCTGTAAGAGTCTATCCTGTATAAGGCCTTGGGTTAAACATTTAAGATCTAAACCCTTTTAGTCCTCACCTCAGTGGTATTATCATGTCCATAATTGCTCAGAGAACTAAAGTGACTCATTCAATCAAGGCCACACAGTCAAGGATAGAATCAAGAACCAGGCTCTGTCTACCTATGGCTGTGGAATCCAGGTCCAGTGCCACGTACCCACTTCTGCCTATTATGGATGAGGGGAGGTGGGGGGCAGGAGGAGGTGGGAAGGAGGAAGCTGAGGGCGGAGGAGAAGAGGGAGCAGATGGAGAGAGGGAGGCGGAGTTGGAGGCTCCAGGCCTGCCCTCCTCCTCCTCTCCTAGAGGCTGCATCCGTGGGTCCTGGGAGTCTAGAAGCCCCACTGCAACAGTCTTGTCAGAGTGCCCTGGTTTGACTTTGGAGGAAGGGGAGGAGAAGGCAGACTTTCACAGCTCGGGATCCTCTCTGGTGGGGCAGGCAGGGCTCCTTGAGGACTAGAGGCTGCAGGGTGAAGGGGCGAATCCTGAGCCCTTTAAGATGAGGACAGAAAAAGCGCATCAACCTCATGACCTCTGTAGCCCCAGAGAGGGGCTCAGCTAAAGACCAAAGGGAGCACCAGAGACATAATATCTGAAGGGTATAATTTGGTTAAACATTATTTTAAGGAAAAAAAAAAAAACCTTTTCCAGAATACAGAAATTATTTCTTTCTAAGGGTGGAACTCCTGAAATTTTCTTTCCTCTGTTCAGATAGTCTATTCTGTGCCCATATTACAGTGGGTATAGTTCCCTTTATTTTGCTTGATTTGAAGGACATTTTTCAAAGCTGCTCCCCACCACTCAGCGGATGGATGGATGGATGGGATGGATGTGTATGTGCAGTGGGTGTAGCTGTGGCCACTGCCAGGAGGGGCTGGTTCTCCTGTGAGCACAGATGGCAGGCGAGTTACTTACTCTTCACAGGAGGCACGTCACCTCAGCCGGGAGGGAGCCACTCTGGATTTCTGACTTCATTTTTACCTTCTTGTTTCCTGCTCTCAGCTTCCCAGAACTCTACCAGAGTTTTGATAGCTGCAGAAGGAGTTCTATGAGGCTGTCTCTTCACCCAGGCTCTCAGGGGTATGGGCTTCGTGAAAACCTTCCCCTCGGTAGGAAATAGGGCAGACAGGATGTTGGTGCTAAAGCAGCCCAAGCCCAAGTCAGCCGGGGAGGCGGGGGCATCCTGTTGTGACCTGCTGGGCCCAGCCACCAGGCCCCGGCAGTGGGACAGGGGTAGCAGGGCCCGGCCCTCAGAGGGGGTGACGGCTGGCTGTAGACCTGGCAGGGACTCTGGCAGGAAGAGCCTCTGGCCTCTGTCATCAGCTGGGCAACAGCATCTCGACTCTGAGGGGACGTTTGAAACAGGAAGTGGTTTTGGATTCAGGAACAGGAGTCAGCCTACAAGGGGAAAGATGAGAGAAGTGAATAAGAGCTTAGAGTCCTGGCCAAATGGGGCCCAGGGGACTCCCCGTTCACCGGGAAACCTGTGAGAATGGAGCAGAAGCCCGGTCACTCAGACTGAGCTGGGGAGCTTCCTCAGGACCACGTGAGTCATGAACGCAGATGTTCATCTTCCTTCTCCCACTGCCCAGGTGGGGCTTTTATCCACTGGGCGATGGCCCTGGGAGCAGCAGCTAAAGCGGGCAGCTGCAGATCTCCAGCCTCTGAAGAAAGGCCTGGCTCAGGCATGCAGAGACTGACATCTTCAGCCTCACCATATGGATAACAAGGTGAGAATCTCAACTTGAACCTATTCATCTGATGTTCCCCTCCACAGTACCGGGTACTGACAAAACACTTAACTAGCATTGACTCTATTCATTTACTTTTCAAATTCGACAATTGCATTTCCTCATTCCCATGCTGGATAGCCCTTAGAAAAAATGAAAAAGAGAAAACCCAGGTACAGCTCAGTTGTGACCGACTCTGTGTGACCCCTTGGACTGTAGCCTGCAGCCTGCTCTGTCCATAGAATTCTCCAGGCAGGGATACTGGAGTGGGTTGCCATTCCCTTCTCCAGGGGATCTTCCTGACCCAGGGATCAGATTTTTTAACTTAAGAACCAACAGGGAAGCTCCCCAAGGGGACAAGCTACTACCTCCCACTACAGCCACCTCCTCCTTTCCTGGCTCTTGGCCGGCAGAGATGCTGTTGAGTCTGCTTTCTTTCCCACTGAGCCCAGAGGAGTTGATAATGCTCAGCAGAGCTCTGCAGGTCTTCCTCTCTGGTTGCTCAGTGCTTGCCAATGTCTGTGTGATTATGTGAAAGGATGGACAGAAAGCAGTGCTGCAGGGAAGGACCATGCAGAAAAAAACTCTCCTCTTATCTCTTGCCACAATAATGCTGTTCAGCTATGGCAGGCTTTATTTCCCAAAGATGGTCCCAACAGTACATCTCATTCTATATTCTCTTTTGAATCGTGATCTTGCCATTTCCCCATCAAGAGATAACATCTATTTATTTTTTAACATCTATTCCCTCTTGAGTATGAGAGGACCCTAGAACTATTTTGACCAATAAAATATGGAGGAAGCGATGCCATACTGTAACTGGCATAGCCTTACCTGGCTTAGCAGCTTTCTCTTCCAGCCCCTGGGAACCCAACGACCATGTTGTGGAGAGGTCAACACCATGAGGAACAATCAACAGACCCAACTGAGCCCCCAGATGACAGCCAGCATCAAGTGCCAGCCATCCACATGAGCCATTTCAGACACCCAGTCTGGTTGAACCTTCAGATGACTGTAGCCGCAGTTGACAACGGACTATCATCCTGGAAAAGACCCCATGTGGAAATCGCCCAACTGAGACTAGTCAAAGCACAGAACCATGGAGATCATAACAAATCGATATATAATAAATTGTTTTACACCACTAAGTTTTGGGGTGCTTTGTTACTAGTAATAGATAGCTAGAACAGAAATAGACTACCCCAAAATGTATGTCTTAAAACAACCACCATTTAATATTTCTCATAAGGTTCTTGGCTCATCTGTCTTCAGGCAGTCAGCTGGGGGCTGGCTGTTCTGTCGTGGTCTCTGTTGGGATGAGTCAGTTCTGATGTATGTGACCTCTCGTCCCCTGGCAGACTAACCCAGGCCAGTTGCAGCGTGGTAGCAGGGGTGTGACAGACAAAGGAGAAGATATAAGGCTTCTTAAGACCTAAACTTAAAGCTGGCATGCTATCAATTCCACTAAATATTGTTCAAAGTAAATCTCAAGGCCAGCACATGCTCAAAAGATGTGGAAATCAATTCTATTTCTTGATGGGAGGAGTCACATTACAGAGGGTGTGGATACTGGGTGGGTGGATGTTGTGGCTGTTTTGCAGCCAGTCTATTCCCACATCCAATGAGGATGTTAAGAAGTTTGCTGGGTATTGTGAACTAAAAACTCTCCTTTGTTTTGACTGACATCTTTAGTTAGATCTCCATCATCCAATATTACTTTTCATTCTTTTGACCTTCCAGCCTCTACATGGAGGTAAAGAGAAAAGGGTGCATAAGGAGGAACTTTGGGGCGCCCAGCCACCCTTGTCAAGTGCTCTAGCTTTGTGGTTTTCAACTGGCACTCTGCGAAGCCTGGGCTTCTGTGGTGGCTTTTTAGCAGATACCACAAGGGGAGTGAATGTGTCTAAGTGTGAGGTCCCTGCCTTAAGCAAGGCAGCTTAGCTCTGGCTTTGTGACTTTCTTTGGGGAAATGTTAGCCAGCTTTGAAAAAATAAAATAAAAAGATTTTTAACTTCATTGAAATAGACCAACTCCTCCCTCTGATAGAAAAGCAAACAATCTTAGTGAAGTGAATATGTACTCCAAGTTGCCCAGCAAATGAATGTCTTGGCTGGACATAGAACCCCAGTCTGCTGATCCACTGTTAATTCCAGAGCTAGATCTCCTAGCTTTTTCTCTCTTCTTCTCACTGGATTCAAGATGGAAAGGGATTGCTGTAGCCTAACAGATAGAGGGGAAACTGACACATTTTCAATTCTACATCCCCCCAATGTGAGAACATTTGTACCCCTTGAGCTCTGAGCCTCAGTGACCTCCATCACATACACACACACACACACACACACACAAACACACATGCCCTTTTGTGATTCCTCCAAGACTTAATCCCCAGAACCATAGACAATTCAGGGTATATCTGGCAGGCAGACAGGGCTAGCTGGTCAACCTCAGGACCAAGACATGCGCACTTGATAGAGGTGACTCCTGCAAGAGCAGCTCGAGTTCCGTCTGGGAGAAAAGCTCATTTCCCAAGAGGAATCTTGGTCTTGCTTGAAGCCTGTGATCTCCTTGTTCTCCTTCCAGTGTGTTAGTTCCATTTCTCCCCAAGTTAGATTTTTTAGGACATGAGCTATTTATAGCTCCTCCTAAGCCCTTTCCAGTCTGTTTCCTGTTCAAGTACTGCATTAGTCACCAGAAAGTGTCTCATGCAATCTCCAAATCCCGGCCTGATCTCAGCAATAGAGAGCAAGGATGCTAGTCAGACTCGGTGTGGTCCTGGTGGGTAGGGGAGAAGCAGGAGGCTGGAGGCTGGGCAGGGAAGCAGAGGGAGCATCTCTTGTTCCTCATTCTCTGTGGCATGAAGCTCAGAGCCCTTATGGCTTCCTGGAGCTTACTTAGCCCTTAGAGACACAGAGCCCTGCAGAGGCACCTCCATTTGGCTGCATATTTTTGCCATTACTTGATGACCTATTTGCATGCAGCTCCTTGCAGAGAATTTCCTCCCAAGCCATATACGGTGATTTCATTGCACCACAAACTGAGGTTTCTATTTGCAGTCATGATAGAGGCTCCTTCCTAACTTCCTCCTGCCTATTCCTACATCCCTCTTTTCTTTTTTTTACTATAGCCTGCCCAGCTGCCTCCAAGCTTGGGTCTCACCAAGTGTATTCTGTCCCAGGAACTTACCAGCTGCCTCTGCAGGGAGGGCCCCCCAATCTGAGCTGAGCTGAGCTTTTGTATCCACAGAGCCAAGGAGCAGAGATCTCTGAGGCCAAGGGGAGGAAGGGGCAACTTCAGACAAGGGAATGGGCAAAGGGGGCAGTAATCAAGATCGACTTCTGCAAATCCCTAATGAAGGCATTGAGTACAGGGCTTTTGACCCTGTCTTGCTGGGGACAAATGAGAAAAAGGTGGAGGAAAGTCTGAGCTTCCATTGGAATAGCAAGTCATCAAGTGACCAGCATCCCAAGAGACTAGAACAACTGTAGCCTCACCACTCCCCCAGGCCCCAAACAAGAGGACCCACATGCCTTGAACAAAGTTCCTGGGCTTCACTGGTGATTCAATCTAGGCTCTCCTCAGAAATAGTGGCCTTCTCAGTCCCAGCTTCATCATTACTCATACCAGAACAGCAAAGTGTCGCCTACTACCAACCCATCATGGGCACCTGCTTTATTTATGCCAAGTTGGTTTATTATTATCATTGTTGTCAGCTTCATTTATGCTGAGTGTTGTGGAAACAAACACCCCAAATCCTCAGAAAATGTCCTGGTAAGAAGCTGCCGGAGCTAAACACAACCCCTCCTGGTTCACTCAGAGAGCTGGCATGCATACCAGCCACCTGAGCAGAGGAAATGGGGGAGGAGGTGGAGGAGGAGGAGAAGGAAACCAGACATGAGACGTGCATACCAGGCGCCAGCCCGGGCCAGGCATATCAGGGCTACTCCTCAGCTGTGATCCACACCGGCAATCTGGTACAACACTCTTGATTTCCGTTCAGTTTCCATCCTAGGAAATTCATTACAGACTGTCTCCCCCAGAACACACTCAATTACATCCTTGGGGATGCAGGAGCCCAGAAGATGCAATCAGGGCCAGCTGAGTCAGGCTTACTCAAGGGTGAGATTGCTTCTGCTAGTGCGGGTGGCTTGGGACTGATTGCTGGAGCAGGGCAGGGATGCAAGTCCAGGCAGGGATGTCCCTTCTCTGGGACCATGATGGTAGATTCTGAAATTGAGAGCATTAGAGAGTGAAGCCCTTATCTAAGCTCTTCTTAAAGCCAGGCCTCTCATTCTTTCATTTTTTAAATTCTGAGAAGTAACATGCATACAGGAAAGTTCACAGAATCTTTTATATTCTAATAGATAACTATAAAGCAAATGCTCATGTCGTCACCACTCACATCAAGAAATAAAACATTGCCAGGACTCTGAAGCCCCTTGCATGTCTCTGATTTATCACACTCTCACTCTCCCTGAGACTTATAACATTTACTGCCTTTTAGTTTTACCACTTAAGTTTACATTCCTAAAGAAAAAGTTTTGCCTGTTTTGAGCTTTACATAAATAGAATCATTACTAGATTAGAATGATTATTTTGTTCAGTTGTGTTTCTGAGAATCATCTATGGTGTCATGTGCAGTTGTAGTACCCTCATTTTCATGGCTATATAGTATTCCACTATATATATGTCAGATTTATTTATCCATGCTACTGTTGGTGAACATTTGAGTTGTTTTGACTGTCATCACAATGCTGTTACGAGGGTTCTTGGTACGTATAGCCTAGTGCTATGTGCGTGTATTTCTCCAGGGTTTGTATCTAAAGGAGGAATTGCTGGGTCAAAGGACGCACATGTCTTCACCTTTACTAACACTAGCAAATGCACTAGCAAATGATTTTCCAAGTGGTTGCCTGCCTCTTGCCTTGTCTCTGTTGCACAATTGTAGCAGCTATGCAGAGGGAAGGAAGCCAGAGGTTCAGAATTACTGGTCCCAGGAGACGCTCTAGGAGGGAGAACTTCTATTGGGAAATCAACCTGTGTGCACTTTTGTTTCTTTCCATGTCTCACTTATGGGGCCTGTCCACCTCGGCCTCACTGGCCCAGCCTCCCTGAGAGCTCCCCCTGAAAGTATGAAAGTATTAGTCAATCAGTCGTGTCCGACTCTGCAACTCCATGGACTGTAGCCTGCCAGGCTCCTCTGTCCATGGAATTCTCCAGGTAAAAATTCTGGAGTGGGTAGTTGTTCCTTTTTCTAAAGATATTCCTGACCAGGGATCGAACTGGTGTTTCCTGCATTGCAAGCAGACTGTTTACCACCTGAGCCACAAGGAAAGCCCTGACAAGTTGAGCCAATTACTCCCCTGACCTCACACTCATTTCATATGGTTTCCAGATTAATCTAGTCAGGACTTGGCAGGAGCAGTTGTTCTCTGAAGGTTGTTTCAAGGGGTACTGGGACCCCAGCCATGAGACAGGAAGCCAGGGGCTGGAGCAGGGCTGGTGGCAGGATGACACTGTTATGTTTGGAATCTGAGGGTCAATAGTTCCTCTTGGCAGCCTGGAACAAGCAGGGAGCACTAGGCTCAGAGACCAAGGACAGACCTATGCTGCCTTCAGCATAGCATCCCTCTCAGGGATCTTTATATGGAGGCAAAAATCCCAACTTGAATACTCTTGAACAAAAAGGGGTTGGACCATAAAGAAGGCTGAGCACTGAAGAACTCATGCTTTCAATTCTTGGTGGTGGTGCTGGAGAAGACTCTTGAGAGTCCCATGAACTGCAAGGAGATCAAACTAGTCAATCCTAAAGGAAATCAACCCTGAATATTTATAAGGAGGACTGATGCTGAAGCTCCAATACTTAGGTCTGATGCGAAGAGCCTACTCTTTGGAAAGAAACCTGATGCTGGGAAAGATTGAGGAGAAGGAGATGACAAAATATAAAATGGTTGGAGGGTGTCACCAAATCAATGGACATGAGTTTGAGCAAACTCCAGAAGATGGTGAAGACCAGGGAATCCTGGCATGCTGTAGTCCATGAGATCATATAGTTGGACATAACTTAGGGACAGAACAATTGACTAATCACAAAATAAAATGATAGGCCTGACTTCAGAAGAAGCTTGTTTCAGAAGTGCCAGCAATGTCTTCCATGGAATATCTTGCCTTTGCAAGTAGTCATTGCTAAGACGTGATAAGATGAAGCTCCATAGAAAAGATAAGATTCCAGAACAGGAATGAAAATCTGCTGCCCTGGCCAAGGCCATGTCTCTGCAGGATCTATAACTGGAGGCAACTTGGGGAGTGACTCCCCATTTCTCAGTATAGTGAGTGCCTCCAGAGTGTTCCTAGTGCCTGGGGAACAGTTCTTAAAATTGGAGATTAGCAGACTCACACCAGCCCTAGTGAAGGATGTTTGCATCCTCAGATTCTTGAAAAAGTTAATGTATTATTATCTTGACCATCCATAATAATAATAATAATGTATTATTATTCTCAGAGAAGAAAGAAAAAGTGAATGTTCTTACTAGACATGGAAATTATATTTTCTTTCCTCGATGTTAGGAACTGAGGTCTGATTTGAGATTTGGCCCTATTTCCAGGTAGGTGAGCAGTTTAGATGCTAACATGCTGTCAGAATTTCTGAGACGATTCTATACTCTGTGAGACCAAAGGGACAGAATATTGAAACTCAGGGCTGTCTCAGAAATCTTAGAGATACAGTAGCTGCTTTCAATAACATTTATTGTTTTTTTAAATATAAAAATAAAGTAAAAACCAATTGGTCCAAAATTCCACAGATGTGATAGCCTCTTGGGCATTTTTCGAAAATAGTACCTCTGCATGTTATTTGTATAGAACAATATAAGACGGAAACACAGAATCCTCTTCCTTAGTCTCCCCTTCCCACTGGGACCCATCAGCCAGTTTCTTATGTGATTTTGAGAACGTTATTTCTACAGCAGTCAGACCCAGAGTAAAAGGATTGGTGAGTTGCTCTGTAAGCTGTCCCACCTAATTGAGGGGAGATCCCAAGCCTTCCAGACCCTCTGACCCCCTCTCTAACAAGTCTTGGTGCCCACATTCCAGGTGATGGGCTCAACTCCCTGGAGCCAGGAAGCCTCCCCTGAGGGCTGGTCTGCACTGACCCGCCTTCCCTCCTCTCTTCTTCCACCCAAATCCTCCCTCCCACCTCCTGCTCCATCCCTACCTTTCACCAGGGCTTCCCCATCCTGAGGAAGCTCACAGCAGGGGAAAGTTTACTGAATGAGAACACCCTGAAGGGATAGATTTTCCTACTGATTACGTGTCTGGCTCCCTGGAACATCTTCTCTATTTTTTCCACAGTGATTCACCCAGAGATCATCAGAGACAGCCATCTGGGGAAGATGCCATTGTTTTTCTCCAACTTTGAAGGGGTTGTACTACCTTGCACTGATTTGTGCTTAGAAGCCTCCTCACTTTCCCCTTGCCACTTGCCCCCATAATTTAGGGAAGAAGACTATATAGTGCCTGGTTTGGCATAAAACCCTTTTCCTTGAGAGTTGAGTCTTATGTATCCATACATATGCCTTTGCATGACATTGGGCCTGGAAGTGAGCTTCTCAAAAATTCTCATTTTTTTCATTCACTGTGTAATTACTGAGAGTTTTCTAAATGCCAGACACAGTGCTAGACCTTTAGAACTGCTGTTATCAGACTGAGTGAATGAGAAGCAGTTCAGACATAAGACACTGCATGCTCAGGGGTACAAATATCTGAGGGTAAATACGTATGACTCTATAATTAGATTCCAGAGTAAGTGAAGGCCAGTGACAAGAACCAGGCTGGAAAGGTAAATGAGGTGATGAAGGACCTTGAGTGCCAAGATCATCACTTGGGCTTTATTTTAAAGGCCGTGGGAACCTCTGAGGATTTTGAGTAGGAGAAGTGAATCATTCAGGAATGCAGCGGAAAGAGACGGCACATTCAAACAGGGATAATCTGAGGTGTGTTCAATGGAAAGGCTATTTACTAAGGTTTGGGTAGCACACAGTAAAACCACAAAGTAAGATGCTATACCTGAGTCAGGTAACACGAGGACTGTTGGTAGGAAGAGATGAGGGGAAGGAGCAGTTGCTGAAAAACTCATGTGAAGGTCACCTTGAGAGGAGCTGAGACTTTTGGTTAAAGTGACTGTACCATGGGCATCCCAAGTTGGCTTGTTGGGCTTGCTGGTCTACTGGTATGATCCTCACCTTGGTTGTGAGAGGTCCCGGGTTCAAATCCAGGACAAGCCCACTTCCTTTTGGATTTTTCAGGTGGCTCATTGGTGAAGAATCTGCCTGCCAATGCAGAAGACACAGGAGACATGGGTTCAGTCCCTGGGCTGGAAAGATCCCCTGGAATAGGAAATGGGAACCCACTCCAATATTTTTGCTTGGACAATCCCATGGACAGAGGATCCTAGTGGGCTATAGTCCATGAGGTCACTAAGAGTTGGACACGACTGAGCAAGTAAGCGAGACTCCACTGTAAGGGGCTATAAAGACCCTAACCTCATTCTCCTCCCCTTTGACCTCCTGGTGGCGCTCCCCTTTGGCAAAATCCAAGCAGAAGCCGGAAGCCAAGGGGGGCCATAGCTGTGGTCCATCCAGGTCAGTTCCCAGGACTGACAGTAGGATAGAACAGGTTTGCAGGGGCAGACAGAAGATGTCCTGCCCCGGAGTGATGTGATGAGATGAGCAGTTCAACAAGACCACCTTGGGCAGGATGGAGGATGAAGAGAGGCAGACGGATGGGGACAGGAAGAGAGCATGAGGGTCTGAACTAAAACGGGTCACGGGAAAGGGAAAGATCTGTGCAACATTGAGGAAGTGGAACAGTCATGACCTGCTGATGGAGTCTAAGGGCAAGGGAGGCGTCTAGAGCAGCCCGGGAACTTGGTGGGTGGTGACACTGTTACCTAGGAGAGGGCTCAAGTCCACGCGCAGGGACCGCTGTGCTGTGCTCAGCCGCTCAGTCCTGTCTGACTCTGCGACCCCATGGACTGTAGCACGCCAGGCTCCTCTGACCACGGGGATTCTCCAGGCAAGAATACTGGAGTGGGTTGCCATGCCCTCCTCCAGGGCATCCTCCCAACCCAGGGATCAAACCCGGGTCTCGCACATTGCGGGCAGGTTCTTTACCATCTGAGCCACCAGGGAAGCCTCCTGGTGGAAAAAATCACTCTTTTCCAGCGGCAAAGGCAACTGTGAGAAGAAAGATTGATGTCCCCCTGTGCCTTGACTACGGTCAGAATTACAGCATCCTTTTTCTTCTGTTCTATACCCTTTTTCTCTACGACTTATAAGTCCCCAAGTACCCATTTTCACAGGGGTCTGACCTCAAAGTGTCCTGGCTGCTAATCGATTTCTATGACTCCACTCTTCTCTTTCCACTGGTTGAAAAGGTCCTTTTTCTTTTTTCCTTTTTTTTTTTGAGAGAGCTTTCTTTCTCTCTAGTTTTTTAGAGAGCTTTGTCTTTTTTATTTTTAATTGGAGGATAATTGCTTTACAATGCTGTGTTGGTTTCTGCCATACAAAAACATGAATCCGTCAAAAGTATACATATATCTCCTCCCTCTTAGGCCTTCCACCCCATCCCCCGTCTGAGCCCTCTAGGTCATCATAGAGCACCAGGCTGAGCTCCCTGTGCTATGGAGCAGCTTCCCACTAGCTAGCTATTTCACCCATGGTAGTGTATATATATTTCATGTGTATATATTTCAATGCTACGCTCTGAATTTCTCCCACACTCTCCTTTCCCTGCTGTGGAATCTAGTCCTTTTTTAATGGGAAAAACAATTACAATAAAAAGTGCCTGAGTGCTAGCTCTCTGTGAAGATAGATGCACACTTTAAAGGTATCTGCTGTGATGAATTGATAGTCAAGAAGGAGATTTTTATTTTTAACCCTGGGCCCTCCCAGGGGACTCTAAACCCCAGTTCCACCCAGTCCTCCACCATCTCAAAAGAGCAAGGTAAGAGAATTAGTGCCTCCTCTACAAGGAGGAAATCATGGCAACCCACTTCAGCATTCTGGAGAATCCCACGGACAGAGCCTGGCAGGCCACGGTCCAAAGGATGGCAAAGAGTCGAACATGACCGAAGCGGCTGAGCACACACACACTGCAAACCTGGCAGCCCCTAATCTTTCATTATGTATGACTCAGGACTTCCTGTGGTGGGTGCAAATTTTAAGTTTGGCTTCTAAGAATTGTGTGACATATCTGGGGCTGGGTAGACCTAAATATATTCTAAAACAACAGGGCAACTTTGGTAAGTTTTGTGATAGGGTATCCAGAGTCCCCACTCCCTCCCACAGGGAAATCTAATCATCTTACCCACAGAGAGTTGCCTTGAAGGGGAAAGGCCCGCATTCCACATAGGAGAGGGTAGTGAAAGGTGGGAGCCAGGGAGGCAGTGTTGCTAGGCAGCCAGTTGCTATCCTTCGTTGCCCTGGAGATGCTGGTTTGTGTATATGAGCTGGGTGCTTGTGGGTATTTGCTGAGTGTCTGTATAAGCAGACTGGACTTCATCACAATACATTCCTGGAAACCATGTCATAATGTGGTTTGTCAAAATTCCCCAGAGGAATAGCATTTGTTCTCCTTGAGGAGTTGGTTGTGCTTCTGACTAAAGATACAGGCCAGAAATAAATTATAAATGTGATCAACAATCTGTCATAAGCAGAAGGCACAAATACCCAAATATCCTCATTGAGTTCTAGGGCTAAAATTACCCTGCAAACCTCACCAGGAAGCTAATATCGGACTCCATGGGAGTACTCCAAGTACTATGGTCTTTTATTCACTCATTCATTCATTCGAAGGCTGTGGGGATCATTGTGATTCATTTTCAACATTCAACTACATTGTAAGTTGTAGTCTAACCCCTACCACCACAGAAAGTGACCTTATTTGGAAACGGAGGTCTTAACATAGGTGATCATGTTAAAATAAGGTCATGAAGGTGGGCCTTAATCCAATATGACTGGTGTTCTTATTAAAAGGGAAAATTGGGACCCAGAGACAGACACGCACAGAGGGAAAATGATGTGAGCCCACAGGGAGAAGATCACGTGAAGATGGAGGATTGGAGTGATGCATCTACGGGCCAAGGAATGTCAAGGATTTGGGGTGAAACACCAGAAGCTAGGAAGAGGCAAGCAATGATTTTCCTTCAGGTTTCAGAGGGAGCATGGCACTGCCAACACATTGATGTAGGACTTCTAACCTCCAGAACTGTGAGACAATACATTTCTGTGACTTTAAGCCACCAGCATGTGGTATTTTGTTATGGCAGCCCCGGGAAAGTAACATGATCAGCCATGGGAATCCTACCCTGTTGGCCCAGTCCTGGCCACGGAGCCATAATGGAAAAAACTGCTTGGCTGGATTCTGAGAAGTTTCTGCCTTTCCTTCTCCAGGTGCCTGAATAGGGCTCTGGGAATTGCTGTAGCCATCATACTGCAAGCCTAAAGGACAAGGCCCTCACCAAGGAGGGCAGGGAGTGGATGGGTAAGGATCTGGGATGGCTGACTTTGTTGAGTTGCTCCTTCAGCCAAGCTGGAGCAAGCCTAGCCTCTGCAGTCCTGTCAGGTGAGCTGATACATTTCCCTGTGGTTTGAGGCAGAAGGTGCAGTGAACTCTCCTTGCCAAACCAGTGTCCTGCTGGATAGACTGTCACATATGCTCAGCACTACCCCCCTGCCACCTCCCTCATGCAACTGAACCTCCAGCCCCATCTCAACCTCTATCATACAGCTTGATATTAACTGTGATGGATCATTTGCAAGGATGGCTGCAATGATCCCTCCTTTCCTGTACTTTGTAAAGCAACTTTGTTGCCCCTCCCTTCAAGATGTGGGGTTTATTTTTCCATCCCTTAAGTCCAGGCTTGGCCACATGACTGGCCATGTTGTTTAGTCACTCAGTCGTGTCTGACTCTTTGTGACCCCATGGACTGTAGCACACCAGGCTTCTCTGTCCTTCACTATCTCCTGCAGTTTGCTCAAATTCATGTCCATTGAGTCGATGATGCCATCCAACCATCTCATCCTCTGTCGTCCCCTTCTCCTTCTGCCGTCAGTCTTTCCCAGC
The DNA here is from genome assembly GCF_023699985.2 of Odocoileus virginianus. Classification (NCBI taxonomy): domain Eukaryota; kingdom Metazoa; phylum Chordata; class Mammalia; order Artiodactyla; family Cervidae; genus Odocoileus; species Odocoileus virginianus. Next base: position 35,842,559 of record NC_069683.1, on the reverse strand, counting down.
ATCAGGGTCTTTTCCAATGAGTCGACTCTTCCCATCAGGTGGCCAAAGTATTGGAGTTTCAGCTTCAGCATCAGTCCTTCCAGTGAATATTCAGGACTGATTTCCTTTAGGATTGACTGGTTTGATCTCCTTACTGTCCAAGGGACTCTCAAGAATCTTCTCCAGCATCATAGTTCAAAAGCATCAGTTCTTTGGCGCTCAGCCTTTTCATGGCCCCACTCTCACATCCATACATGACTACTGGAAAGACCACAACTTTGACTATACAGACTTTTGTCAGCAAAGTGACGTCTCTGTTGTTTACAATGCTGTCTAGGTTTGTCATAGCTTTTCTTCCAAGGGGCAAGTGTCTTTTAATTTCATGGCTGCAGTCACCATCTGCAGTTATTTCAGAGCCCAAGAAGATAAAGTCTGTCACTGTTTCCATTGTTTCCCCATCTATTTGCCATGAAGTGATGGGACTGGATGCCATGATCTTAGTCTTTTGAACATTGAGTTTTAAGACAACAAGAAAGTAGTAAATAAGGCACAAGCAGAGGCTTCAGAAGTGCCTAGGAATTAGGGCTTGAGTTTTGGCTGCAGTTGGAACCCTGGGACCGTGGTGCCAATGGACCTGAGCTAGCCGGCTAGAAAGGCCACATGGAGGAAAACTGAGGCTCTCCAACTGTCAGATATGTGAGATGTGTGTGATGGGTCTGGATCATCCAACATTAGTCAACTGCCCATAACTGCAGCCACATGAGTGATCCCAGGTGAGAGCAGCAGAAGAACTACTGAGCTGAATCCAGCCTGAACTGCTGACTCACAGAACTACAGACAAATAAAGTGGCTGCTGTTTCAAGTGACTAAGTTTTGGAGTAGCTTGTTACACAGCAGTATATAGCTGATACACCAACAGACGATCCCCAATCTGGCACAATTCTCTTAGATTCATTCAGATGCCAGGCACTGTGCAAGGAACTGTGGATGCTGTCATGAGAAACAACAGACCTGCTCTCTGGTTTCTTGGAAGCAATTAGGATAGTATTATATTCAAGGCGCTGTGTCAGAAGCTTTAGATACTTTAACCCAGATGGGAGGTTTGCAGCTATCACCCTATCTTCTTGCTGAGGAAACCAAACCTCAAAAAGTTGGAAAATTACCAAATGTGGCAGATTACATTTTCCTAAGGTACTTGCAGCAATCTCTGCTGTCTGATGCATTCTACTAGAACCTTGCCACTTCCCAACAGGAGGGAGAATCTAGCTCTGCTCTTAAATCTGGATGAGTTTGTGATTTGATGTAAACTAATAAAATGCAGCAGAAGGGACGCTGGATGGCTTCTGAGGATAAATCATAAAAGAAGCTACAGGTTCTACTTTATGAGCTAGGACACTTGTCTTTGAAGCTCTGAACTTCCACATAAGGTTGCCATACTATGTTGAGTCATCCCCAGCCTTGGAATCCTCCTCTTGGAGACCCAGGAATCATAGACCAGAGATAAGCTGTCCCCACCATGACCTGTCCAACTCAGAGAATGCTGAGCATGGTACAAAGCTTGCAGTACACTACCAAGTCTTAAGGCGATCTGTTATGCAGGTTACACAGCCAGATAAGAAGAAGGGACATGAGGTCAGACTCTGATCCTGGAATTCTGACCCAAAAGCCTGTCTCCAGCTTCCCCTCAGAAAGCCCTTTGTTCCCATGCTCCCCAAGTTCCCTTCCAGATAGAAGCTTGGCTCCCTGGCTCCCGCCATACTACCAAATCATCATAAGCAACCACTCTACCTACCCACCTCCATGCTGCGGCTGCATGTTTCTTACTCAGCTGCTCCCAGGCTACCACCTTCCAAGTCTCCTCCTTACTGGAAGTTTGGTCTCCTCCCTTACCTGGGCTACATGGCAACAGTCTCCCAGTCTTTAGGAAGGAGCTCCACTTTCCTTGATTTTCAGTTCTTGCTTCGTAAGTTTGCTTTGCTCCCCATCAAACTCCATGTGAAAAATGCCCCTGCTATCTGTACTTACTGTGTACGAGGCACACAGTAGGTATGCAAAGTAAAATGAGCTGTGCACTCATTTCCTATGGCTCTCTAGAAAATTGCCACAAGCTTAGTGGCTTAAAACAACATAAATTTACTATCTTATAGTCCTGAACACTGGAAGTTCAAAATGGGTTTCATTGGGCTAAAATCGAGACGTTTTCAAGGATGCATTTCTTCCGGAAGGTCTAGGGGTGACTCCATTCCTTTGCCTCTGAAGCTTCCTGAGGCTGTCTGCATTGCTTACCTCATAGCCCCTTCTCCCGTGTTCAAAGCCACCATTGTATCACCTTCAAATTTCTGTCTCTCTTGCCTCACTTTTCCATTTCTAACACTTGTGATTACATTGCTCCTCTCCCTTAGATTATCCAGTAAAATCTCCTTATATCAAGATCCTTAATCACATCTGCAAAGTCTCTTTTGCATGAAGGTAATATCTTCTGAGGTTCTGGGCATTAGAACATGGAAATTGTTGTAGCCATCATTTTGCCTACCACAAGCTCTTTGAGGGAGCTCACCTTTGGAGAAGGGCATGTATTCTTGCTGGTATTCTTGTCTGGAGAATCCCATGGACAAGGCTCCCAAGAAGCCTGATGGGCTACAGTCCATGGGGTCACAAAGAGTCAGACATGACTGAAGCGACGTAGCATAGCATAGCACACTTGGATGAAGTGAGGTTATAAATTTATAGCAGATCTACTACTCCTCATCGATATTCATTCATCTTCTCTCCCTCCTGGACACACCCTCTCTTGCCCTGTGTTCAGGTGTGATGACCACGCAGCTGAGTTCTGGTCAACGGGGTGCAAGCAGAAGGAATGGGCTCCACTTACAGACCTGACCACAACCACCTCCCTGAGAGACTCTTTGCTTTTCCCGTAAGTGAAGAGGACTCCGAGGACCCAGGGGAAGGGGGAACTGCAAGGTAGAAAAAGTCAGGTTCCCTGAAGGATAAAAGAACAGTCTCCCTGCTGACTCATGTTATATTTTGATGTAAATCAAGACATTGAAATTTGAGAGGCATTTCTTACAGTGGTTAACCAAACACTGACAATACACAACTAGAGAAGTGTATTTTGAAAGAACTTGTATAAATGCATTTAGTGTATTTTATATGGTATTCAGTTTCATAAGTAAATATCAGATTTACTTATTATAATATGTTGATCAGTGACATAGATTAAACAAGAAGGTTACTTGATAAACACAAAAAAGTGAAATCAGGAATCAGGCTACTCAGCTGTGGGCTGTCCTCTGCATCTGACAGATTTCTATGTTTTGCACTTTGCTGGGTCTCAGACAGTAAAGAATCTGCCTGCCAAGCAGGAGACCCAGGTTTGATCCCTAGGTCAGAAAGATCCCCCAGATAAGGCAATGGCTACCCACTCCAGTATTCTTGCCTGGAGAAGTCCAGGGACAGAGGAGCCTGGGAGGCTATAGTCCATGGGGTTGCTCAGAATCAGACATCACTGAATGACTAACACACTGATCGGCACAAAGAGATAACTGCAAGTGGAAACCAGTGTATTTTAATCTATCGTGATCTCCAGAAATTCTTCACTAAACAGAGATCCCCAGAAAAGTTTGATTCTGAGGTTAGCACAGAAACAAGTTACTAGGAGACACAAGTTAATGTTTTGAAGAGCTTCTACACTGATTTTTTTTTATGTTGTTTATATTCAAAGGCCTCAAAGACAATTTACTCAAAACCTGCAGGATAAATGAAACCAAAACCAGGCAAATAAGAACAATAAGATATGAGTCCAGTGGTCAGGCAACTGGAGTTAAGGATTTCATGGGCAGAGAAGCAGGAGAGCGTGTGTGCCTACATATGCATGATGGGGGGCAAGGGAGCAGGAGTAGGCAGGAAGAGTCTATGACCTTGGAAATATGTAACTTTGTTTTCCAAAATGGTCCTTCTGGGCAAATGATGGAAGAATCCCACATCTAGATTGCTCTGTGTTTCACTAGAGTAAGAGTAGAGGGTCCCTATAATTACAGAGAACAGAGCCTGGGACTCCCAGCACTGATGTACACGAACATTGATAGAGAGGCTGGGAAAAGCTGGAAGCCCAGGGCAGTCACTTCTGGGCAGTGATCAGTATCTTACCCATGACACTTTATGGGAGATTGGGTCTGTGTCTCAGTGGGATTGGGTGGAGGGTGAGTCCTGAGAAGACCCTGTTGCCTCTGGTACCAAAAGATGTAGAAAGTTCTGAAAGCCTAGCCAACAAACAGGCAAGGCAAGCATGAGACGTTGTCACCACTGGGGAGCCCAGGACTGTCGACTAGCCTGGGCAGCCCACCAGGAGGGACCTGCTAGGGGAAGAAGGATGTTCCCATTGATGAGTACGTAGTCTGTGCCAAGCTCTATGCTCTGTTCTTTACGTATAGTTCAGCTGACCAACCGCCCTGTGGGGCAGGTACTTTGAATCCCCAATTTAGAGATGAGGGGTCCAGTCTCACGAGAAGGAAGCCAGTCCCAGGAGCACAGGGTCGTTCGTGGCAGAGCTGTCCCTGGAACTCGGTGCTGTGGGAGCCAAGTCCATATTCTCAGACACCTGCCGAGGTGTCTGTGGGATCCCTTCCCTCTTGAACTCGACTCTGCCTGAAATAGACCAGAGGAGGGAGGCACTGTGGCCCTTAACACCACAAGGAAAGCTGCGAATGTTCCGGGCCTGAAACCGCTGACCTTGAGCCGCTCCGAGTGAGACAGGAGGCTGCGAAGCCAGGGTACACGGTGTGCACTGGCGGCGCTCATCCCAGGCGCCGGGGCCGCGGGCACAGCGTGCTCCCATCTTCGTGGCCTTTCGGGCCTCAGATTTCACAGGTCCAGTGACACAAGACTCCTGGAACAGCGCACAGGCCCTCAGAACACTCTGAACTTATTTACACAGCAGCCACTGCCATGAGCTTTCCAGGGTTAATCACCTTGTAACCATCATGTAGAAGTGGGGAGACTGAGGCACCAGGAAGTGTGTGCCTAAATCAGGATTCATAAACTAGTGAGAGCGATAAACTGGTGGGCCTTGGTCCCTGGGCATGTTCAGTAAATATCTGATGCACCGATTACTTTTTTCTTTGAAAGTCACCCAGTCGTGTCTGACTCTTTGCAACCCCATGGACTATACAGTCCACGGACCTCTCCAGGCCAGAATACTGGAGTGGTTAGCCATCTCCAGGGGATCTTCCCAACCCAGGGGTCGAACCCAGGTCTCCCGCATTGCAGGTGGATTCTTCACCACTGAGCCACCAGGGAAGCCCAGTAGTGGGCGCCAGTTAACAGTGGTACCTGGGAATGAAGGGGGCTTCCCTGGTGGCTCAGTGGTGAAGAATCTGCCTGCCAGTGTAGGAGACATGGGTTCGATCCCTGGGTCAGGAAGATCCCCTGGAGAAGGAAATAGCAGCCAGCTCCAGTATTCTTGCCTGGGAAATCCCATGGCCAGAGGAGCCTGGTGGGCTACAGTACATGGGGTCACAAAAGAGTCAGACACAATTTAGCCACTGAACAATAGGAATAATAAACACCTTCCCAGTAAACTACTGACTTCACCTCTGGGTGGACACTGCTAGGTGTGGACCAGGTGAGCCACAGGTGTATGGTCAGTGCTAAGTTCTAGATGTCAAGGGGCTGACTGGTGCTACAAAAGGCCCTCATCCACCCCCCCAAATCTAGTGGTTCACCTACCAGAGCAGGCATCTCACGTGGCCGGGGGCATGGAACGGGGCTTTTCCCTTCCTTGCATTGGCAGATGCAGGTCTTCACAAGCCCCCAAACTACCAGCTTCCTAAGTGTCTGTTTGCTGTGTGTTTGCTTGGCGACAGTGTGAGATTGTAGGTCACCTTTGCTTTCTAAGTGACACTGACAGCTACCCGAGTCCCAGCTGCCCAACAGGAGTTCCTTGGAGGATGCAACCCACTCTGTTCCTTTCTTTAACAAAGCTGCTGCCCAAACCCCTTTCCCCTCAACCCTCCCCTATAAACTAGATGGAGCCAGGATGATCTTCAGGACGATGCAATAGTGCAGAGACATGGTGAGAAATGACCCACAGATACTGTAGCAGACTGGAGTTTGATTGATGGGAAAGTGGACTTTTCTCCAAAATTAAAGTTTTTCGTACTTTATTACTTAAATTTTTAAAAAATTAAATAGCATTTATATACAACTTGCCTTATCTGGGCATTTAGTTTTATTGTTGAATGCTTTCTTTAGAAATTTCCATGAATAGAGAAGGAGGGTGGGGCTGCTGGAAGAGAGAAGGCTAAAGAAGGAAGAGGCCTGGCTATGGTGGGTCTGGAACACCTGTTAACTGAGTGAGTGGTGGATGGATGGATGGATGAGTAAAATTATCACCAAGCAGTGGATCTAAGGGATCCTTGCTCCTCCCTTTCCTCTTTTGGTCACCTGCAAAATAGTGTCCAGAAATCCTGTGTACTTCACCCAAACATTCACATGTTCAGGCTTCAGCCCCATGCTGAGGGGCTGTGGACCACTGGAGGCCCCGGCCGGAGCAATAGTTCACATGGGCCGGGTGCCCACAGCAGCCACCGGCCCTGCCCCGCCTGGGCTGTTAAACCCAGTCACATGGTTCCCTCAGGGGTTCCCAGAGCACCCCACCAAGGAGGCAGAGTGGAGCTCACTCCTGTTATGCCCTTGGGGTCCTGCACATGTGACTGAAAGGGCCACCACGGCCAGCAGGAGGAGGGGCGGTCAGGATCGACACACCAGTTGGGCATCAGTGTGGGGAGACTGCCCCAAACTTAGGGGATCTGAGCACTTGCAGAATCCCAGCCAGTTTCCCAACCTTTATAAGCTTTAATAATACTGCAAAACTTTGTTTTACCTCCCCAGCAGGCAAAAAAAATTGACCTTTGACCCACAGCTTAAATTATGAGAATAATAAAAATATTTTATCTTCATTTTCAAACACAACATCCATCTCAGACCCTGGTAGCATCCCCTAGGGGTCCAAGCCCCCCACTTCTTCACCGCTCCCCCTGGTGAGCACCGCCCTTGATGATGAGGAAGCAGGGGTCCCCCTCCTCTGCTGAGTGGCAGCACACACTCTGCCCTCAGCTCCATACCCCCCAGCCTGGTCCTAAGAGTTAGGGGGGTGGGAGGGCAGAGTCAGTAGAGCCATTTGCTCCCCTCAAATCTGGGGCCCCCTACTTGTGACTGCTGTTCTCAAGAAACTTTGAGCAAGGGAACCGAGTCAACTGGCTTACAGCATCGATCCACAGTTAAATCCACTGACTCTTTTTATACCTAAAAACTCCGAGCATGAAGAAGCGACCTAAATGTACGTTGGGGCAGAAGAGTCTCAAATCTGCAAACTGCCAAGGCTTGCTAAGGATCTCAAAAGAGTTAACCTAACTTGCTGAGGGACAGTGCCCCATTAGAGCGCCCTTCGGAGGAGGATGGCTAAGATGACACTGATAAGCGAGAGGCAGCTGAAAGAAATGGGGACATTCATTTTGAAAAGCGTGCAGCTGGCCACTGTTTTCAAATCTCTGGATGGCTCCAATGCAGAAGAGAAGTGGGCTTGTTCAAAGGGGGCCCTACAGGTGAGGACAATGAGGGAAGGCCACATGGAGGTAGATGGCAGCCAGGTGAGGGACAGCCAGTACGCAAAAGCTATCCTGACAGGGGACAGCTGACCTGTGAGGTAGTGAGGTCCCCATCCCCGGAAGCATCCAAATATCCATTCTTTCATTTATTCTGTCAACATATATGCACTGTGGTCCAGCTACATTTTGAAGGCCAGACATGCAAGGTTACTACTGTCAGGAAGCTTACATTTTAGTGGGGAAGACAAAAAAATTTTTTAATTATACAAAAAAAAAAATTAAATAGGGTTATGGGAGAGTACTTTCCAAGTGTCTCCCCTGAATTGGGTCACAGGGTGAATATCAAGCAGAAGCAAAATGGCCTCTTAGCAAGGAAGGTATTCAGGGGGTATCAGCTAGGGACCTTTGAAACCCCTTCCATTCTGAGTCCATGGGGATCTCACATAATATCACTTGGCCATTTGTTCCCTAATGACTGCTGGGTGAGCCTCCCCAAAAGGTGGATATAGCTGAGGAACCTTGACCTGACTCCCCCATGGGTGTGTGTTTGGGGCCAGGGGGTCCCAGGCACAGTGAGGTGGCGGCTTCCCTTATTTCCACCTGCCACTTCCTTGCGTTTTGCTTGCCTCACAGGCTTGGTTGCATAACTGCTGGGCTTGGTTTTATAGCTTAGCACAGCATGGAGCTTGTAAATCTTCTTTCACATCATGAAATGCCAGCAATTTCACAGCCAGGGATTCTTGTTCTCACAAAGTCCTCACACCAGCAGACTTGCATCTAAAAGTGTCCTCTGGACTGATGAATTGATGTCAGAGCTGCTCTGGAGCCAAACACAGAGGCAGGCAGTCCCTGCCACCCACTCGACTTCCTGAAGCTCCTAGAAGTGAAGGTCGTGACTGCCTGGCACAGCCCCTCAGATGCGGCTCCGAGGAAGCAGAGGGGCAAACGCGGCAGCCCCACACGGGGAACTGAGGCACGCTTATCTTCAAGCCTATCTGAGGGGGAGAACAGAACACACTTCTAAACAACATGCACAGTGCTAATCCATGTCAGGAAACACTTACATTTATGCTTGCCAGTGACTCTCAACCCTGGATCCTGTTACAGTGACCTGTGATGTTTTTAAAAAATAAACTTACAGAGAGAGGCATCTCCCATGGAGATTCTGACCCAGTAGAATCTAGAATCTAGAAAGGGGCCCCTGCATCTCTATGCGTCACAGGCAAACATAAGAAACATAATTCATAAGAAAACTGGAAAACAAACAAAGTCATGGTGGCAGCTTTCTAAAATGGTCCCCAATGATCCCCACCTCCTAGGACCCATACACTTGTGTAATCTGCTCCCCTTGTGAGTGGACTGGACCTAGTGACTCACCTCTATGGATAGAACAGGAGCAGAATGATAGAAGGTCATGTCCAAGACCAGGTTACAAAAGGACTATGACTTCTTTATGAGCACCCTCCTCCTTCTCTTCCTCTCAGGGAAGACAGCTCCCGTGTTGCTAGTTGCCCTATGGAGAGACCCATATGGCAAGGAGTTGATGTCCCCAGCCAATAGCCAGCAAGAACTAGAGGACTGCTGACAGCCACGTGAGTGAGCTTGGAAACGCAGACTCTCTCTGTTGAAATGACTGCTGCCACAATGACACCTCGATTGCAGCCTTGTGAGTGGTCCCGAGAAAAGGTGCCCAGTAAAGTGTTCCCAGATGCCTGATCCACAGAAACTTTGAGAAAATAGATGTTTGTTTTAAGTTATGTTTTGGGATAATTTGTTACACAGCAATAGATAACTAATACACACATACACAACAATAAACACATTCACGGTGGCTCATGTCTGATAGTCTGATTATGAGGGATCTGTATTTTCTGTCTTTTGGTCATCCATAGTTTCTAATTTTTAAAAATTACCATGGATTTTGTTCAAAATGAAAAAACAAAAATCATTTTAAAATTATGTTCAAAAGTATTCTAGAGGAAAATATCAGAGAAAACTTTTTGTGAATTTATGTAAGGCAAAATTTTCTTAGACAAGTCACAAAATAGGGTAATCCAAAAAGTAAATACATTGGACTTTATCAAAATTAAAAGCTTTTGCTCACCAACAAACATCATTTAAAAAACACGAAAGACAAACCAAGGATTAGAAGAAAAGATCTGTAAATCATATGTTTAATAAAGGATTTGTTTCCAGAATGTTTAAAGAGCAACAAGACAACTAAATTTAAAAGTGAGCAAAAGTTTCTAATAGACATTTCCCCAAAGAAGATACACAATGGCTAAGAAGCACATGAAAAGATGTTCATCATTAGTCATTAAGAAAACGTAAATTCAAACCCCGGAGAGATATTAATGTTTACCTATCAGAATGACAATACTCAAAATAATAAATGTTGGTGAGGATGTGAAACAAGTGTAAGCTTGATATTAAACATTGCTAGTGAGAAGGTAAAATGGGAAGTTTTGGGACATTCTTTGGTGATTTCTTAAAATATTTAATATAAGCTTACCATATGACCCACTCCTAGGTATCTATCTACCCAAGAGAAATGGGTAAAAACATGTCCATATAGAGACTTGTGGGTAAATATCCATAGCAATATTCTTCTTAATAGGAGAAAACTGGAAATAATCCAAATTTCCACTAAGAGATGAATGGATGAACAAAATGTGGCAAATCCATACAATGAGATACTACTCAGCAACAAAAAGGAACAAAGTCGTAATTCACGCTGCAACATCACTGGATCAAAATAATGATATGATAAGTAAATATGGCCATGTAGAAAAAGAGTACATAATGTATGATTCTGTTTTATGAAATGTCCATAAAGGGTAAATCTATATATACAGTAGATCAGTGGTTGGTTGGGGCTAGAGTGGGAGTGAGTTTGGTCATAAAGGAAACTGAGGAAATGTTTTGTGATGACCAGTATGTTCTAAATCTGGACTGTGGAGGTGACTGGCACGGATGTATAAATTTATTAAAAATCATTAAATGAACAACTTACAATGGGTGAGTTTTATGTTTTGTAAAGTATACCTCAATAACATTGTAAAAATGTTCATAGCTTGTTCATAAGCTTGAACCCAATAATTTCATGACAAGGGCATAATTGGAAAAGCACACAAAGTCTCATACCAAGTATGCTCATAACAGTGTTTTAAGTTAATGAAAGTGAAAGTGACGTGCCTCAGTCATGTCCGACTCTTTGCGACCCCCGAACTTTAGCCGACCAGGCTCCTCCATCCATGGGATTTTCTTGGCAAGAGTACTGGACTGGCTTGCCATTTCCTTCTCCAGAAAAATTTTAAAAATCTCTGAATGTTTAGTAACAGATAATAAATACTTAGTAAGTGATGATCCACTTGATAGAATATCATGCAGCCATTAAAAATGGTATTTCCAAGGCATTTTTAACAATCTGGGGAAATGCTTAGGATAGATAACAAAATTGTTCTTATGGCCAGATTTCTCCCGCTTCCCCCACCAAAAAGAATCTATATAAAAATGTTCATTTTTAAACACAGCTAAATTTGTTCTGTGAATGGATGTGTCTACATACGCAGCATAACCAGAGGCATATCTGAATATAGTTATTTTTTTTCCTTTTGCACATTTATAAATGGGAAACTGCTGCTGCCTATAAGTCATTTCTATTTTCTTCTTTGTCCTTCCATTATCTTTCTGTATTTTTCTTTCCAAAAGCATGCATTCATTTTAAAATCTGGAAAGAAAATATTTAAAGGAAGGAAAGAAATGGCAGTCCCTCCTTGCAAGGTCAGAGGAGAGGCTGAGGTATCCTGAGCGAGGGCTACACCCTGGCCGCAACGAAACGATGCAGAGGGCTGATCAGCACGCGCAGGCATGAATGGCAGTGAGCACACCTGGAAACAGCTGTCTGAGTCCCATCCATCCCAGCGTGGACTCAGAGCCAGTCAGAGGTGAAGGAACAGGGCAGGTCCTGATGCAAGGCCACTTTCCCCCTCTTTGCTCCTGCTGTGGAGAGGCCCCAGGGCTGGTTTCTTTGTCATTGCAGGGTGACAGAACAAGGAGCAAGGATCTTAGAAACAGTGGCATGAGTCGTAAAACTGCTGGAAACCCAGGTCTACAAGCTGTCGCATCATGGAGACAGCCTAACACTGGTGATGGATAAACCAGAGTTTGAATCCTGGATCTGCTGTGGAAGCCATGCTCTGTGGGGTCTGAGACAAACTACTGATCTTTACAGAATCTCAGTTTCCCGCTTTGTAAAGTGGGAACAATTAGATTACTAACTTCCAAAACGGAAATCTCCATCACTAGTTAATAAGATACCCAGGAATAAAGGGCTTGTATTTAGTTCCCCAGGGCTGCCAGAACAGATTATTGCAATGAGGGTAGCAAAAAAATAAACAAACAAAAAGAAAAAAAAATAGAAAATTTTCTCAAGTTCTGGAGGCTGTGCTAAGTTGCTTCAGTTATGTCTGACTCTGGGCAACACTATGGACCGTAGCCTGCCAGGCTCCTCTGTCCATGGGATTCTCCAAGCAAGAATACTGGAGTGGGTTGCTGATCCCTCCTTAGGGGATCACCCCAATCCAGGGACTGAGCCTGTGTCTCTTGCATCTCCAGCATTGGTAGGGTGGTTCTTTAACCATTAGCCATCTGGGAGGCTAGGAGTCCAAAACAAAAGCATTTTCAGGGCCACACTCTTTCCAAAGACTCTGGAGAAAACTGTGTCTGGTTTATGGCAGAATCCCCAGGGCCTAGTACAGTAGCCAGTACATGCTAGATGCCCAATAGGATTTGTACGAATAACTAAAATGTTAATAATTAGGAGGACAGTGGATTCCTTTTTGTTTTATTTTATGATAAACTCTTTTTTTTCTGAAATAAAAGTGACATGTGTTCATTTTTTAACATATCAAAAACATTTATAAGCAGAAAGATCAAAATGTGCCAGAAACACACCTTTTATAGATGAATCACTGCTAATATTTTTCCATATAGCTATCCAACATTTATATAGTATAATAACATTTAAGAAAAACGTTATACTATAAACACACTTTTGTCACCTGCTTTATACACTTAACAATTTAATAATATCTTTCTGAATTATTATATATCATTCAACCCTAGAAATCACATACTGAAACACTAAACCAATTTCCCTACCTTTCTGAATATCCTTTTTTCCTAATGCCCTTCTCCCAACCAGACAGAAGCTGAAATGAGCCGTTGTCATTGCCTTGCAGTTGTACCAGTACTCAGATCAACAATGAGTAGTTTTTTTAGTCCAAGTATCTCTCAATAAGAAAGGGATGCTGAAAGAGAGAAACATGATATTCAATCTTCAGGTGGGTGGCAGAAAATCTGTTCCTTCTCAGTGGGTGCAATAGATTAAAGATGGCTGTAAATTCTTCATCACTGTTCCCCTAAGAGGTGAGGTCTATGTCCCCCACTGTGGAAGCCAGGTGGGTGTTGTAACTGCTTGACCTATCGAATAAGGTGGAAGTGATGTTGTACTAGTTGACAGGCCCAAGATTCAGGAGACTGGCAGTTTTCATTTCCTTCTTCGGAGTCAGGTCTCAGAGTCTCCATGTAGGAAGTCTGGCCATCTGAGGCTGCCCTCCTATGAGAGTCCTTAACTGCACGGAAAAGCCCTGGAGGATGAGGCCTCTCCTGAAGGGAGAGAGTGAGGCCAGGGGCACCCAGGCGCCAGACATACACATGAAGCACCACCCATAGCAGGGCATTTTTCAGCTGCCCCGAACCCCACCCAAATTCCTGACCCACAAAACTGGAACCAAAATAGGGTTCCCAAATTAAAAAAACAATTCCAAAAATCAAGATGCTCCATTAAATTTGAATTTCAGATCAATGATGAGTAAACTTTTTTTGGTCCAAGTATCGCTCAAATATGCTAAGACATATGAAGAAAATATATATTGCTGATCTAAAATTCAAATTTAACTGGTATTAAATTTTTACTCATATAGTATACAAAGATAAATGTTAAATATTTTTAACTTTAAAGATAAAGAGGTACAGTATTTAGAGGTAAAATATCCATAGTACTTTATCTGGCAATCCTAGACCAAAAGAAAATATATGCTCGATACAGCTGTTTTGGAAGTGGTTTGTCATGCTGTAGTAGATAACTAGAACAGTGGGAAGAGAAAGGAATCTTTCTCTTGTATAATACACTGGAGTTGGAAGTATACAGCTGCTAGCAAAGCTGTTGTTCTCACTCTCAAAATTTAAAAAAAAGAGGAAGGAAGGGAGGGAGGGAGGAAGGAAGAGAGAAAGAAAGGAGAGAAAGAAAGAGAAATTTCCTCGATGGGAGAAAAGGAGAAATAAAGTGGCCTGGACAAAAGCTGAGCCGCTGTTGGTTCCCTGAGGGGGGGCTCCACCTCCGTCCCATCCTCCCCTCCCTCTCCCAGGCAGAGTCCCTGCATGTGGAGCTGGTGGCGGGGGGAGGGGGGGGAGGGGGAACACGATGGTGGTCTCACAAAGATGCAGGCATTGATCTAAGAAAGCAGAGGGACATTAGGTCTTCAAGCATGTCAGAGGAATGATGCTCCTGACTCTGAGGGGCATAGAAGTACAGCTACAGAGCCAGCTCCCCAAAGAGGATCCCGGGGCTGGATGGAGGAGATGGTGTGCGCAAGGGCTTGACAAACGAACACAAAGCGGCCACGCACACTAATGTCTGACACTAAACGCCTCCCTATCCATTGGGAAAGGGTTAAGGCAGCCCCTAGCTGACTGAGACGAATTTCTCTCATTGGGTGAATGTTAAGTGAAGTAGCTCAGTATCCGACTCTTTGCAACCCCATGGACTGCAGCCTACCAGGCTCCTCTGTTATTGGGATTTTCCAGGCAAGAGTACTGGAATGGGTTGCTATTTCCTTCTCCAGGGGATCGAACCCGGGTCTCCAGCATTGCAGGCAGACGCCTTACCGTCTGGGTGAATAGTATCTTAAAATTCTCTTCTAGCCATGGAAAAGATGAAATGATGTTTCTAATCCAAATGAGTGAACAGTTTTAAATTTGTACCTGTTACAGTCATAAACCATTCTGTGCTACTGTGGTGCTGATTTACCTAAGTCTGAAAAGTTTACTGTATGTACATTAATACTGACCGCCCCTGCCTCCACTCCCTATCTTGTACCATCCTCAAGCCTTTATCAGTCAGCTTTGGCTGGGAGGGGGAGTTTTCTAGCAGTCACATGACAAAGCATGCACTCTGGAGCAAGATTCAGGCTTTGTCCCATAATGGCTATGTGTCCTTGAGCAAATTACTTAATCTTTCTGGGCTTCCATTTCTTAATATGTAAAATAACAATAACAGTCATAATCTGGGCTTCCCTGGTAGTTCAGCTGATAAAGAATCCGCCTGCAATGCAGGAGACCCCAGTTCAATTCCTGGGTCCGAAGATCCTCTGGAGAAGGGACAAGCTACCCACTCCAGTATTCTTGGGCTTCCCTGGTGGTTCAGCTGGTAAAGAATCTGTCTGCATTGCAGGAGGCCTGGGTTTGATCCCTTGGAGAAGGTAAAGGCTACCTACTCCAATATTCTGGCCTGGAGAATTCCATGGACTGTATAGTCCATGGGGTCACAAAGAGTTGGACTGTTATCTGTAAAATAACAATAACAGTCATAATATCTACCACATAGCATTGTTGCAAAGATATTGTAAACCTGGCCCACAGTATGTGTTAGCAATTGTTATTCTTCTTTGTGCACTTAAGGAGACTGCATTTGGTACTGCTATTTTATAAAAACCAGTGGGAAATAGATATGTAGAAGTGTTGGTGATAATGATTATTAAACTGTGACAAAGATGGGGAAATCAAGCGGGAAATTTTTGTTCTCAAATAAATATCCTCTGGATTTCTTTGCCGCTTGTAGGTTGAATTGTTTAAGAAAAGAAGAGATTTAAAAGAAAAACACCAAAGAGAATCCAGAAATGTACTATAACAATTTCCACCAGTGCCCGCCTATCCCCTTAGCATTTCCCATTTCCGTGCACTCCACTTAGCTTCCCACCCCAACCCCTGAGACTTTGCTTTCTCTGGGCACTGCTGGGAAGCCGTGCCCTCGGGAGCAGTTGCAGCCAATGATTGATGGGAGGTGGAGGGTAAATACCCCAGCTCCTCCGCCCCTTGAGACAGGAGCATTCTGCCTAGTTTCCCAGAGACCCCAGGGGAGGCAAGTTCCAGCTGCCCACAGTGGTAACTTTCTGGAGAAGTCTCCTTTTCTTAGCTCTCTCCCTTCCCTTTTTCATTTCCCTACCATGCCACCCAAAGCAGCATTTTCTAGGGTCACTTCCCGAATAAACCACCTGCATGCAACTTTTTTTCTCATGTGTTATTTTTGGAAAAACCCAAATAAGACACATATATTAAAGATTGTGTCTAAAAGGTTAGACATGTTTAGTGATTTGATAATGCTTTTAATTCAGGAGTTAGTAGGGAGTATAAACATCTCTCATAACTTTAAAAGCTATTGTCAGTTTTTAAAAATAAGCAGGTGTCCAACTTTCAAACATTTGACATACGGATAAATTTCTGGGAACACTCACCATGTATGAAAGCAGAGGGTGGCCTGTGATCAATTACTGCTTCTCCTGATGGACATTTGGTTTATTTTCAACTATTGCTAGAACAAACAATGCTTCAGATAACATCCTCCTGGCAAAATCTGTGCACACATCCTTGATTTTCTTAAGCACAGATTTCCTGGAGTAGGACCACTGTGTCAAAGGATGCCATATTGCAAATTGCTCTACTGTTATACTCCCCTAGGTCTGGTTTCAGAAGTGTTTTCCCAACTTAATTCTCTGCTGGCTGTGGTTGAACAATGGACATTGCGTCTACCCTGGCTGAGCACTCTGAAGGGCAGGTGGGCTGCAGGCTCAGGCAGTGGGCTCGGACACAGTGGACACCAGGCAAGGCCACAGGTCTGGGTCCAGCCCCAGGGTTAAGAGACTAAGATGGGGAAGTCAGCATCCAGGTCAAGGTTGTTTCTGGGAGCAGAGCTGGAGCTGCTAGAGAGCTGACATTTTACCCAGGGACACGGAGAGTGAATCCTCACCACACATGTGGTGGCAGTAAAGGCTGTGTCCAGGGAAGGACCTGGTGGATCCATATAGCACCTTTGTGCAAATTAGGAAAAGATGTCCCTTCTTGAGGATAAAAACACAGGATCGGGGTGAGTAGCACCTTGGCTCCATGCACACACAAGCCATGGAGTCACGTTCATGGCCAACATCACACACACTCAGAGGGCCACTCTTCCACCCTACCATCCCCACCCGTATCAGGTGCGGCAACAACATCAGGTTCAAAGGTTCGAAGGCCTGGGAATCAGGCACAAAAGGGCCCCAGAGGGTAAGACTGCGCAGGGCAGCTGCAGGGCAGATGGGGCAGGATACACATGCGTGTGCAGGGAGTCTGCGCGCAGACTAGTGTGCCACTGTGAATTCAGGTCAAAGGTGGCTCTCCCCTGCTACCCATCTGGAGACCCAGCATTTCAGTACCATCAGTGTTCTCCCACATAAATTAGTGTGTCTACCATGTGGACGGTGCCCCTTAGATGTAGTGCCCTCGAGCAGTGCACAAGCCGAATTCCCGAACATAGGCTGCAAGGCAGTGTCCATTCAAGACCTGTGAGCCGTACCCCACCTGGTGGTGGGCTGGACTCCTCAAGACTCCCGGCCCTGCTCAGCCTAGGCTCAAGAATGCAGCAGAGACTTGAGGGGCTTGAGTAGGAGGGCCTGGTTGGGGCGGGGGCCAGAATCCACCCCAGGCCACAAGCCATCTCCTAAGGTAGCTCTTTGGGCTCACGCTGCCAATTACAGGCCTTCAAGATGAAAGAGGAAGGCTTCAGTAAGCAGCTGGGCAAGA
Source organism: Odocoileus virginianus (assembly GCF_023699985.2). NCBI lineage: Eukaryota > Metazoa > Chordata > Mammalia > Artiodactyla > Cervidae > Odocoileus > Odocoileus virginianus. Next base: position 35,825,073 of record NC_069683.1, on the reverse strand, counting down.
TGAAAGCCAAGTCCAAGTGGTGTTTTACAGTCTCCTAATGGGAGGATTCTTAGTGCTTCTTATTATGCTCAATCAAGAGCTTGCAATTACAGAAACCCAGAGATTCTTACCAAGGCGGCCGCCTGGCCTTGGTTTTCACTCCTGACTCACTTTGACAAATCACATGTACTCACCTCCCCACCAGCAGGCATCTGAAGAACATGATAATTGCTCCAGGCTTCTGGTAGCAGGTTCCACCCACTCCTGGACATTGCATACAAGACCTCTCCCCAGCCCAGGAGCCCAGCCTCGGCTATGTGGCAGGCCAGAGCCTAGAAGCCCTCTGACAGAGCAGCCCTGTCTTTCAGGCCCCCCAGCAGGGTGCATATGGAGAAGTGGGCGGCACTCCTGGCTAGGGGGACCATCAGCTGATCAGCCTGCCCCGCCCCCTGCTCCCTCTGCTTCATCTGTGCTCAGCAGCCTGGCTCACCACCCCACCAGAGGGAGAGGAAATGTCCATCCCACACAGCATGTATTCATTTATTTCCTTATTGTCTATCTCCCTGTAAGAATGTAAGCCCATGCTGGAGCGTTTGTGTTAGTAAACGCTAACACAAATGTAGCAACTTAAAACAACAGAGATTTGGGACTTCCCTGACAGTCCAGGGTTAAGACTTTGCTTTCCAGGGGTTGCAGGGGTTGCAGGTTTGATTCCTGGTCGGGAAGCTAAGATCCCACATGCCTCGGGCCCAAAAGACCAAGACATAAAACAGAAGTGATATTGAAAGAAACTCAATAAAGACTTTAAACAACAATGACACAGGTTTATTATCTTACAGGTTTAGAGGTCAGAAGTCTCACTAGACTAAAATCAAGTGCAGAGCTTTACTCTCTTCTAGAGACTCTGGGGAGAATCTGCTTCCTTGCCTGTTACAGCTTGTAGAGGCGGCCGGCACTCCTTGGCCCTTGACCATCTTCCATCTTCAAAGCCCCAAATCACTCCACTCTGACCTCTGCTTCATCATATGTCCTCCCTGACTCTGTCTCACCTGTTCTCCCTCCTCAACTTGCAGGGACCCTCGTGACTATCTTGGGCCACCCGGGTGGCCAAGTTATCTCTTGGTCAGCTGATTGCCAGCTTTAATTGCCAACTGGTTCTGGGGATTAGGCTATGGGTGTCCTTGGGGTACCTGCATTCTTCCCACAACAGGGTTTATTGTCTCTTTTTCACTGCTCTATTCCCAGGGCCGGAACAGTATCTGACACTCGTTGAATGAATACATGAATGAATTATTAAGAATAAGATTTAATATCCTAGTAACCAGTAACTGTGCTTTTTCAGGGTCAGGCACTGTTCAAAAATGATGTACATACGTACGTACATACATACTCATTTCACCCCCAACAGTTCCGTAAGGTGCACATTATTATTTCTGCATGTGCAGAAGAGGAGGTTAAAGCACAGATGAGGAGACTGACCCCGGCTACACAGTTAGTGAATAGTGAAGCTGGGATTTGACCTCAAATTTATTGAGCACTTATTTTGTTGCTGGCCCTGGCTGGGCCCTTAACATTTCTGATGCCACTTCATCCTTCTGAGTAGCCCTGAGGGAGGTGGGTGAAACGTGAACCCTGGTCTTAACAGGCCCAGAATGAAGTCGCTAGCTCAGCTGAGGGATTCTGTGACTTGGTTGAGGCAAGGGTTGCATCTTGCTTCTTGGGTCTCCTCTGAAGCTTCTTGGGTCTCCTCTGATGCCGATCTGACAATGATACCCTGGGGGCTCAGGTTCCCACCATAATGCAGGGCTCCTGCTCAGACCTTCCTCTCAGGTGCTGCTTCTGCTTTATGCAACCAGTACCCAGGTCCCCACAGGTCTGCAGCAGACCATGACCTTCACCTGTGGCTGGCTGTGGTCACTCTGCCTCCTAGGAGCCCATCCTTCTCCACTTCAAACCGCGCCCAGAGCTGAGGATGCATTGCCCATGTCTTTGATGACACCTCTGGGGGCCCTCATAGCCTGGCCCCCCCCACAGTTTGTACCCGCTGGAGCTGCTTGTGCTCTGCGTCACTGGCCTCTAGGACAGGCTGCCTCTCCAGAGTCCCTCTCCAGCTGCTCTGATTCCCCCTGCCAACCTGCTGTTCAAGGCCACGAGCACCCAGGCCTGCAGGAAGCCCCCAACTCTGCCGTGAGAGAGCCACGCAGGCAGGGAGACAGCCCTGCTCCCCTCACTTGCATCTTAACCTTTGCAATCAAAGCCAAGAGGAGTGAAACTCCCTTGTGCCTGCCAGCACAGTGGGGCACTGCATTTTCTGTTCCTGCCAGCACATTTTTCTAGGTCAATGTCAGATCAGGGAAATCCAATACCACATGTCCCAACTTTTTATTTGCAAACAGAAAAGTGGCTTTCCAAAATAAATAGTGTTTACAAGCAAAGCCTGGAGAAGCCTCCATCAGAAACACACTCAGTGCCCAGGAGGACACATGCTTTCTGGCTTGGTGACTGTAAACCCCACCCCAGCCCCAGCTCCAGCTCTGGAAGTATAGGCTGGGATAGAGGAGAACATATGTATATACACACGGGTGTTGATGTGTGCCTGGACATGTGCATGAACGTGCATTTGCACAGATGTACATAGGGTATTTCCTTATGGGTCTTTGTGTATAGTTAGCATGCAGATGTATACTGAAGGTTAAACATGTGTACTTGTGTGTGCATATACCGATATGTGCATATGTGTAATAGGTATGTGCATGTGCTTTTGTGTGTATGTTTCTGCCTGATGCTTTTGCATCCAGCCCTGCTCCTCAGACATCCAGGCCTCTCTGTAGACACTTCCCTCTCTCCTTACTGCTTCTTTCAGTCCCCATCCTATTCTCTTTCTCACCCGAATGAGGAGCTGGGGCTCAAATTCTGATACGCTGTAAATGCATTTCCTTCATTTCCTCTCAGTATCCGTCCCCTGCCCACTGCTCCTGGTCGGACATGAGCTTCTTGCACAGGGCTGCCGGCCAGGTTGGGACCCAGCAGTCTGAGCTCACAGCGTGTGACCAGCTCCTGGTAAATGGTGCCTCCTGCTGCCCCAGGAAGGCCTCTCCTTTCCCACCTCACCGTCGGTCACCCTGCCTTCAGGATCTTTCTCACAGACCCTCTTACTGGCGCTTTCACTACAATCTTCCCCAAGTGCTGCCCGTGTCTGAACTCAAGGTCCTACCTGTCCAGGGAAGCATCAGTTTCATCAAACTCAAGCGACTCAGCTTCCAAGAGCTGAGCGATTTTTCTTAGCAAACCCTCTGATTTCTCCGACAGCCCTGGCAGGACCAGCTCACTGTGGCTTAGCTTGGCCCCTCCTCAGCCCACCTCTGAGCCTGTCTTCACTCTGCTGTTCTTCTGCCACAACCCCTTTCTCCTGCCTCTTCTCTGTCATCAGCTCCGCCGGCCCACACCCTGCGCCTCCTTCCAGACCGGCTGGACTGCCACCCTTCCTCTACGAGTCCTTCTCGGATAAATCTCCCACCCTGAAGTGCCTTTCCCGTCAGGCCCTGTATCACTGGATGACACACCGCCCCGTGAATTGCCCAAGAATTGTTTTCAAGTTGCTTCACGGCACTTATCTCGCCCTCCCATCTAGATTGCAATCTCCTTCTAGAATCGAGCCCTGTGCTCACTGTGAATAAGCCGTGGAGCCCGACGCAGGTCTCAACACAGTACAGACCAGTGATAAGGGTGAGTGGTTACAAGTAGATGAAGTTGGGGTTGGGGGTGGTCAAGCCATAAAACTAGGTGTCGGGCACTGTGCCCAATGAGTCACCAGCCCTACCTCACTCAATCCTCCAATAACCGTGGGAATTGTGTAACACTATCCCCATCTCATAGATGAGAAATCAGAGGATAAGGAAGGACACGTGACTTCTCCAAGGCCACAAGACAAGCAAGTGCCAGAGTCAGGATTTAACCGTAGGTCGGTCTGACTCCATTTCTCAGTTGCCTTGCAGCAAACATAGCAGTGGAAGGCAGTGTACTAAGAAGTCGAGAACTTTCTGATTGTAAAGAACATCCTATCTAGAAGAGAGTCTAAAGCAACACTAGGTTAATGCTGTCCAGTAGAACTTTCTACTGGGCTTCCCTGGTGGTTCAGTGGTAAAGAATCGGCCTGCAATGCAGGAGATCCAAATTCTACCCTTGGCTTGGGAAGATCCTCTGGAGGAGGGCATGGCAACCTACTCCAGGATTCTTGCCTGGAGAATCCCATGGACAGAGAAGCCAGCTGGGCTACAGTCCATGGCATCCCAAAGAGTCAGACACAACTGAAATGACTGAGCATGCATGCAGAACTTTCTACAATGAGAGAAATGCTCATTTCTGTGCTGTCTGGTAGGGTAGACACCAGCCACGTGTGGCCACTGAGGACCTGAAAAGTGGCTAGTGTGACTAAGGAACTGGATTTTAAATTTTACTTAATTTTAATTCACTGAATTGTTAAGTAGTGGCTTGTGGCTAGTGGCTAGCATATTGGACAATGTGTCTCTGGCTCACTGCTTCCCAACAGTGTTCACACCAAGTAAAGGCAGAAAATAATAATTGTAGTGGGTGAGATGCTTGTTACTGGGGGCAACTGCCTCAAGGAGTCCTGCCCTCCTGGTCCCACCCAGCCGCCCCAAGAGTTATGACCCTGAGGGGGTCAAAGTTTGCAATGAGCGTATAACCCATTCCAGGCACAACGGCTCTTGGTAATGAGGCGCTCCTGGTCAGCTCTAGCCTCCAAGCCTAGGACCCCGAAGGCACTGTGATGGGAAACCTGGCGCAGGATGTGCCCGGGACCTGGTCAGTCTTCACACGGTCTCTGTCCCCTCCATTCCCCACAGTTGGTGCCAGGCCCCGGCGTGAGGCTACGGTGCAAAGGGTGACTCAGAGCCCAGCCTCACTGAGCCTTCCTGGCCCTCATGGTAAGGAGCCTGCTGCCCCGTGGTCATTTGGGAGCAGCACCCTGGCCACGGCCGCAGAACCCGAGGTGGGCTCTGGCCGGGTGAAGGGGAGCCCAGGGACCCAGACACCGATCAGACTATTCCTGGCAGCACTTTGGCGCCACCTCCTGGGCAGATTGCAGAGCGCCCGTGGGTACAAACTCGCCAGGGAGAAGTGAGGACGGGCTTCTACTGACCATTGGCGGCTATCAGAGACCTCGCAGGCCCCATCTGGTCACAGGCTGAGGAGCAGCGACAGGGTCCACTCCCTTCCTGCTGGGGAAGGACACCTTGGGATGGAAGGGAGGGCGAGACCACAGCGTCGGGGAGAGGGGAAGGGAGACAGCTCAAGCACATGAGTTTGGGTCCAGAACACAGGACCTCGTTCACACCTTCATCGCTAAACTGTCCCAGGCCCAGGATATACCAGGAGAAAGCAGACATGAGCTTGGCAGTGGCTGTGATGGAGTGGCTGTGGAAAGCGGGGTGAAGGGCAATGTCTGGACTGGTCTCTGAGGATGAGAAGGGTTGGCAGCACCCAGAGAAGGGGAAGAGAATGACTTTTTGGCAGAGGGAGCTGCCTGGGCGTCAGGCCCGGAGGTGAGAAGGAGGGAGACCCTCTGGGGGAAGTGAAGTGGTTCCGGGTGGCCAGAAAGCGGAGTCCGCATGTAGGGAAATGGGTCTGGGGTGAGGCTGAGGGAGCCACAGGGTCCAGACCACCCAGGGGCTTCTGAGTTTGAGTGGTTTTACCCAAAGCTTTACCCATGACAGAACTGGAGCAGCTGTCTGGCTTAGAGACGGGGTGGGGGTGGCGGGAGGAGAGAGGCCCAGGCTGGGAGATGGGACATTCTGCCGCTGACCAGCCTGGGACCTGCCAACCTTCTTCCTCTCCCTCAGCCGCAGCTGCCTCCACAGAAAGGAGTTGACTGATGGTGTCCTTCACCTCTGGCTTCACCAGTCTGAGTCCCCAAGCTAAAGAAGGGAGTGAGGAGTGGAGACAGCGTGCTCTGGGGAATAGCCCCTGCCCAGGAGGGTGTGGGTGGGACTCTGCAGGCCTCCTCCGGTTCTGTGCATTCGCTGAATGAAGCCCCCCGAGTCTTGAGCTCCTCAGTAAGGGAGCTGGGGGAAACAGGCCCTCACAGAGGGTCAGGCACACAGCTGAGCCTCAGAAGCTTATAGAGGAGGGGGTCTCTTATTCAGAGTTCAGCCACTGACAGTTTCTCCATCCTCTCCACAAAGGGGGTCCTTCTGTCAAGGTGCTGGGGCAAGTCCGGGGCTGTCTAGCGACAAAAACCTGAGGAGCCCACAGCAGATTTCTTTCTTTGTGTGTGTGTGTGTGTGTGTGTGTGTGGCATGTGAAATCTTAGTTCCCTGATAAGGGATCAAACCTGCGCCCCCCTGCATTGGAAGGTGAAGTCTTAACCACTGAACCACCAAGGAAGTCTCCCACCACAGGTTTCTTCCCAAGAGATTCCTAAGCCCAGGACACCATCAGATGAACCCCAGGGGTCTTTCTCGGGGGGCTACAGAGTCAGGAGCATCTTTCGTGCTGGAGCCTTTGGGCGGAGTCAGGACGGCCATCCTTAGGAAGCTGAGATGGGGAGACAGGGCCACCAGTCAACGGGCATGCCTCTCTCATTGGAAAGCAGAGCCATGCCTCTTACCTGTGGGCGGCAGGGCAGGCAGGTCAGGGTCAGGTTTGGGGTCAGGCTTCATTTTATGACAGCAGGGAAGAACGTCAGAGGTCAGCAGTCCAGCCTGGTATTTCACAGGAAAGGACATCAGGCCCTGCATTAGGGAGTGGCACGTGCTGGCCTCAGGGCACACTGGGGGCTGAGTGACAGAGAGGTAGCTGCTTGGGGGGAGCCCTGAAACTTCCAGCAGTCTCTTTTTTTGTTTCTTTGTTTTCTTTTTTTTTTTTAATTGAAGGATAATTGCTTTACAGAATTTTGTTGTTTTCTGTCAAACCTCAACATGAATCAGCCATAAGTATACATGTGTCCCCTCCCTTTTGAATCTCCCCCCATCTCCCTCCCCATCCCACCCCTCTAGGTTGATACAGAGCCCCCATTTGAGTTTCCTGAGCCAGACAGCAAATTCCCGTTGGCTATCTGTTTTACATATGGTAATGCAAGTTTCCACATTTCTCTTTCCACACATCTCACCCTCTCCTCCCCTCTCTCCATGTCCATAAGTCTGTTCTCTTTGTCTGTTTCTCCACTGCTGCCCTGTAAATAAGTTCTTCAGTATATATGTGCTAGCACACAATATTTATCTTTCTCTTTCTGACTCACTTCACTCTGTATAATAGGTTCTAGGTTCATCCACCTCATCAGACCTGACTCAAATGCATTCCTTTTTACGGCTGAGTAATATTCCATTGTGTATATGTACCACAACTTCTTTATCCATTCATCTGGGTTGCTTCCATCTTCTAGCTAGAGTAAACAGGGCTTCTCGCAGCCTTTCAATACTGGAGGGCAGAGAGAGTCATGCTGCAAGTGTGAAATACAGACAGAATTGCAGTGCGGAGAAAAAAGGGATATGAAATATATCATTACTGATTATTATTTTAATTACTTGTTGACATCACAAGATACTGGATTAAATAAAATATATTATTAAAAAGTAATTTCATCTTTTTTCCCCCTTCTTTTCATGTAGTTACAAAAAATTTTTTTAAAATAAATAAGCAGTTGCTATCTGTGGCTCGTGTTAAATTTGTAACAGACAGCACTGTACCAGGCTGTGAGTTCTCACGCTGCTTGTGCTGGGTTCATCCTGTCACCCTTAGGTCCACAGAATGGACTGGGGAGAGACAGACAAGGGACAGGAATTTTCATGTGCCGAGCGCTGGGCTAAACTCTTAAATTTTGTTTATCTTCCCAGCAGGGAGAGAGGGGCAGAGCAAGAAGGCTCATTCAGGGTCTGGGGTTGGGGTCAGAATGAGGTCAAGATGATGGATACAGTCCTCTCTTCCTTGCCTTAATCTTGAGTTTCTTTCTGGACAGGTGGTTGCCACCTCCTACTCCCTCTATGTACTTCCTGGTGGACCATCTTCCCAACTTGGCCTCAGCCCTGTCAGCTGTCCCATAGCCTCTCAGGCTTTGCCCTTCTCTTCCTGATCCAGACACTCTCCCACCAGCAACAGCGTACATCTCCCCAGAAACTGCACATCTGCCCCATGACCTTCCCAGGCCTCAGCAGTGCGGCGGCTTCCAGAGAAGGGCTTCAGAGTCAGGCCCCTGGGCCTGATGCCTGAACGGGACCTGGGCACGACCCAGGCTGTGGTCCCAGAAAGACCCTTCCCAGTAAATTTAAAATCCCCAGCTGCAGGAGAGCATTCCTCCAGGACCCAGGCTTTAGCAGCTGCCAGTCCTTGCTCCAGAAAATGACCGCAGGAACCACAAGGTGGCGCTGTCCCCACAAACTCCCCGGCAACCCCGTCACCTGCAACTGAAACACATTTCCAGCATTTGGAAAAAGTTTTCCCCTGGCCCAGTTGTTGCATTTCTTTCTTGGCTTTTAGCTGCCAAAGGTTATTCAGACTCAGGAATGCTGCTATGGAAAATGGTCATCTCTGAGTGAAGTGCAGACCGCCGATCAATGCCAGTTCTCCTCTACAAAGGAATTCAGTACCCAGAGGCCCGGCTGCACATCTAAAGCAAGAGGCATGCACACATGCTGAGAAGCAGCACGTGGATCCACGTGTGTGTGTGAAGGATGGCCAGAGCCGGAGGATATTCCTTACAGATTAGTAAGCAGTAGGGTTTATTTTCCTTTTTGTGTTAGCTCCAGAATTTTTTTTATTAAAAAAAAGAACAGAAAACCTACCTAAACGCCAAATATGCAAAATGAGGGGGAAATTTTTTAAAATTATGTCTGCAGTTGTGGGGATAGACGCATCTCTTCCCAGTGAGTGTTTTTCTGGAGTCTTGTTTGAAACCTGTCCATCTAGTCCCACAGCCTTACTTCATAGACGAGGAAACTGAGACTCAGGAAGGAGAGATGACTTATGATCACGCAGCTGCTTTTAAAATCCGTGTCCCAAAAGGCAGGTGTTTCCACTGAGAAATAAAAAGTTTCTCTTTTCTCTGACTGTCTGCCCAGATTCTCTCCAAACTGTGATGATGGCTCAGGCGAGTGCAGAATGAGTGTTATGCATGACACGCCCATTCATCTCTGCTCGCTGCAAGCCCTTTCAGCATCCAGGGTTCAGCACGGCCCTCACACTATGCCTAGGAGCTGGGGAACATTAAGAGGATACCCCACAGATCTGGGAACTGACCAAGGCCCGGAAAGGCCACCTGACTTGCCCTTAAGTACACAGTAAGTGTGTGTCAAATAAAAACACAACAGGTAAAAAACTAGCCCTCAGGACTCCTGCAACAAGCCTACAAAATAGTCTAGAGCTGAGTGTATTCTAGGCTTAGTGGGAAACACTTTTTAAAAAATAATAAAGGTGAAAATGATAAAAAAAAAAAAAGTAGGTAGAGAGGCTGTTAGATATTGGTTCTCAACTGATGAAAAAAAAAGGTGAAAACAAGTCTCTGTTCCTCAGACATAGGACCCTGACTTCACTTCTACATGTTCAGAGCCAGGCATCAAAACTGGTAAGTCTCTAACTAGTCACTGAATGAATAAATAAATGTGACATGGGCATATAAATAGATACACTTGGCTCCTGAGACAAGTAATTAAGATTCTGCAAATGTTAATATCATTTCCCAAATCCACACAGACAGAAATCCTGGGCAGATGTCTTGAGAGGAGGAAGGCTCACAGCACCCAAGGATTTGTGGTCTTCTTCTCCTGTCACTCTGAACAGTAACCCCCTGGGGGAAAGGCAGGCTTCAAACAGTGCTGGGCTCCTGCGGCATTTCTATCGTCCAAATCATATATTCAGCTAATGTCTTCTACCCACCTGCTAAGGATAACAGTGAATTCGTTCCCGAGCTGTCTGAAAGTCAGGTAGCATACTGAATAGTCTAATATATCAGGACTCAGATTCAGAGTGAAAACATTTAAAGGAAGCTAGCTTTGTGATCTTGAACAAGCGCTGACTCATAGTATAGGTGGGAACAGGGGAAGCAATACTAGTAATTCAATCTAGTAACAATTTCCTAAACCCTAATCTGCCCAAGAACAAGTGCTCGGTAAGTAGAGACACAGGAATGAGGAAGGCAAATCACTGGAGCGCTTCCTTCAGATAGACGGGGTAAGACAAGCACGGAATAATCACTTGTGTCGTGTTTACCCATGTGGTAACGTGTATCAAGACTCTATTTCTTTTCATTGCCAAACAGCATTCCATTGTATGGATATAGTGGTCAAGAATCCACCTGCCAATGTAGGAGATATAGGGTTCAACCACTGGGTGGGGCAGAGCCCCTGGAGGTGGACATGGCAACCCACTCCAGTATTCTTGCCAGTAAAATCCGAAATCCCAATAGACAGAGGAGCCTGGCAGGCTACAGTCCATGGGATTGAAAAGACTGAGCACATAAACCTATGGACACACTACACTTTGTTTCTCCATTCATCGGTTGATGCGCATTTGGGTTGTTTCTACATTTGTCCTGTTATGACTAATACTACCGTGGACATTCATGTACAAGCTTTTGTGGGGACACATGTTTTCATTTCTCGTGGGTGCATACATATCTAGGAGTGGAACTGCTGGATGATATACTCACACTATGTTGAATCATTTGAGAAACTGGGACATTTTTCCAAAGTACCTGCACCATGTTATATATACTCCCACTAGCCGTGTGTGAGAGCTCCAATCTCTCCCCATCCTCTTCAACACTTGTTATTATCTGTCTTTTTGATCACAGGAGCCCTTTTGGGAGTGCTCTGGTCAGAGATTTTTCTCTCCTGCCTTCTGTGGAGCTGGACAAAGAGGAGGGATGGCCAGCCAGCAGGGGGAGAGATAGCCCCGCAAAGGGCCTGGTCTGCGTCCATGGCGTCAGTGGTGGAGAGGGGCCCTGGGCTGGACTTCTTAGCTCGGCGTGGACCTGCCTCACCTCTGTATTACAGGGGCCTGCTAACCCCAAGTGACAAGCACCTTCACCTGTGCCTGCAGCAGCCAGTGGGCAGGTGCCCAGGTAGGCAGCTGATAGAGGTAGCCAAAGAGACTGTGAAAGACCAGCTTCTGGGAGACTGGCACTCCCAGGCGGCCGCCAGAGTGGCATAGATCTTACATGTGCTGTGTGTCTGCTGTGTGCTCCACCTTCCATCACTGCGTTTAATCCTTACAACAGGACAAGGGAAGGAAATTAAGAGCTCCATCCTGAGAAGCGGACATTCTGACTTCTTGCTCCAGGGACTCTCAGACTTTTTTTAAACTTTTTATTTTGTATTAGGGTATAGCCAGTTAACAATATTATAATAGTTTCAGGAGATCAGAGAAGGGACTCAACCATACATACACCTGTCTCTCCCTTACAAGCCTTCTTAGGCAATATTTTCTAACTACCTCCCCCCATAACATTTTAGTACCACACACACACTATATATCTGTTTACATACTGTAAACTTCTGTGCTTTATATATAAACAGAAGAATTTTTTCTCCCCCCAAGAACCAATTCTTGCCCTGCAGAGATGACACTGCCCATGGGGAAGCCTTGCCCTCCTGCACAATGGACTGAATGATGATAAGCAGAGGCACCTGCCCCTAAGATGCTCATGGTCCAGTGAGAATGATAAAATTTCAAGTGCTAGTCACTCAATCATGTCTGACTCTTTGTGACCATATAGACTGTAGCCTCCAGGCTCCTCTGTCCATGGATTTCTCCAGGCAAGAATTCTGGAGTGGGAGGCCATGCCCTTCTCTAGGGGATCTTCCCAACTCAGGGATCGAACCCAGGTCTCCGGCACTGCAGGCAGATTCTTTACCATCTGAGCCACCAGGAAAGTCCCCAAGGGACAAAAGCCAAGCATCGCGATAGGAATTTAAAATGGAATGGCTGTTTGTATTTGAAGTAAGAGCCTGACAGCCCAGGGGGCGAGGAGGAGCTATGTGCCTGCTCTGCACCTGCTCTCTCGGGAGCCACCGAGTGGCCCAAGGCTGCCCTGAGTGCATCCTTCCTGACCCTCACCACTCCTCTCCTGAGCTTCTGGGTAAGCGCAACTTTCTTTCAGCTGACTCCCGGGAAACCGATTCAGCAGCCCAGGGGAAAGTCCAGGTGGCTGGGGAAGCATCTCACTCTGGGCGCCAGACTACTGGGGGCAGGAGGCAGAGGATGGACCTGTGCTCGGAAGCTGCAGACTGCACCTCGAGGGGGGCCCGGGCACCCACCTTGGGCTTCAGGAGTATAGCCAGGTTGGGCCACAAAGAAGCTGACTTTAGAGCAATGCCAGCAGGCTTTCTCAATCCCTCTTTGAAGTAATTTTGTGTCCACCTGGCCACGGCTTGCTTTTGCTCCCATGTGCACTAGCACTCACGACACCATCCGTGGCCACCTCGCCCAGCTCAGAGCGCATCACTGCAGGGTCTGATGCATGACCTTCCCTTCTTGGTATGTAAAACTTCCTGGGCTCTTCCACCAGATCACCTAGCAAAAGTGAGAAAGCATGCTTAGATTTGGGGAGCAGGATCTAAATAGTGTTTTTCTTGCTCTTTCTCTTTCTTTCTTCTGTAAGGATCTGCTTAACATCCTGTGGGAGAAATATATTTGGTCTTTGCCCCCAGTTCCTGATGTACAGCTCCAAAAATCTCTCAGAATCTCTGGAGTGCTGAGAGTGTCTTTTGTATGCTCCTGAGATGACTGGAGGCTGGAGGACCCTAGATAGCTTCAGGAAGACAGAGGTCACCAGAAAGACCAGCTTGAGTAGAGGGTTGGAACTTTTGCCTCGACTTTCTGACCTTCGGGGAAGGGAGAATTTTGGATTGAGTTAATCACCAGTGACCATTGATTCAATCAATCATGCCTCCAGCAAAACTCTTAAAGATAAAATTCAGAGAGCTTCCATGTTGGTGCTGGGAGTGTGGCATGCCTAAAAGGCGCAAATCTGCTTCACACCCGTTCCTACATTCCTTGCCATATGCATCTCTCCCATTTGGCTGTTCCTGTGTTGTATCCTTTATAATAAACCAGTAACAGCCAGGAAAACTCTTTTCTGAGATCTGTGAGCATTTCCAGCAAATTATCAAATCTGAAGGAGGGAGGCATGGGAACCTCCAATTTATAGCTAGTCAGTCAGAAGTACAGGTGACAGCTTGGGACTTGGGACTGGTATCAGATGTGGGGACAGTCATGTGGGGCTGAGCTTTTAACCTAAGAGTCTGCACTAACCTTGAATGAATAGCATCAGGACTGAACTGAGCTTTAAGACACCCAGTCGGTTGTCTAAGGGTTGTGGAACTGGTGGTTGGTGTGGGAAAAGCCCACATAGTCAATATCAGAAGTGCTCTGAGTAGGAAGCACTCCCACCATTCATCCAGCATTCACAGCATCCCAAGCACTGGGTCCTTTACTTGCACGATCTCATTAATGTACCTGACAACCCCCAGACAGTAGGTACAGTTATTGTGCCTCCAAAACAGAAGAGAAAACTGTGACTGAGAGTAACACAAAGTTATCAGTTGACGCCTGTTTGAGTTGAGATTTCAAACCTGGTCTGACTCTGAGGTCAGCGCTGTGTTTAAAAGCAGTTCATTAATTCACTTTCCCTTTTTTGCATGAGTAGTATATGGACAATGTGCAAGTTGTACAGAAACCTTTCAGGTACAGAAAGGTTAATAGTGGATATTTCATGCTGATAGACAGACAATATCATACACATACTGTTTTGTACTTTCCTTTTTTGACCTAGCAGCTTATCTGGGGGATCATGCTAGTCTATACTTCCTTCCCCTTAATAATGGATTGAGGTGAAATTGCAGATGGTGACTGAAGCCGTGAAATTAAAAGACGTTTGCTCCTTGGAAGAAAAGTTATGACCAACCTAAACAGAGTATTAAAAGCAGAGACATTACTTTGCTAACAAAGATCCATCTAGTCAAAGCTATGGTTTTTCAAGTAGTCATGTATAGATGTGAGAGTTGGACTATAAAGAAAGCTGAGCGCAGAAGAATTGATGCTTTTGAACTGTGGTGTTGGAGAAGACTCTTGAGAGTCCTTTGGACTGCAAGGAGGTCCAATCAGTCAATCCTAAAGGAGATCAGTCCTGAATATTCATTGGAGGGACTGATGTTGAAGCTGAAACTCCAATACTTTGGCCACCTGCTGTGAAGAACCAACTCATTGGAAAAGACCCTGATGCTGGGAAAGATTGAAGGCAGGAGGAGAAGGAGACGATAGAGGATGAGATGGTTGGATGGCATCACCTACTCAATGGACATGAGTTTGAGTAAACTCTGGGATTTGGTGATGGACAGGGAGGCCTGGCGTGCTGCAGTCCATGGGGTCACAAAGAGTCAGACACGACTGAGCGACTGAACTGAACTGAGGTGAAATTCACAGGATGTTAAGTCAACTACTTTATTTTATTTTAAACTGTCATTTTATTAAAATAACCCAGTCATACACTTTTTTAAAATTTTACTTCATTTATTTTTGGTTGCCCTGGGTCTTCGTTTCTGTGTGAGGCTTTCTCTAGCTGCAGAGAGTGGAGGCCACTCATCGCTGCGGTGCCCAGGCTTCTCACTGCGGTGGTTTCTCTGTGCAGAGCACAGGCTCTAGGCCCTCGGGCTTCAGTAGTTGCAGCACATGGGCTCAGTAGTTGTGGCTCCTGGGTTCTAAGGCACAGGCTCAATAGTTGGGGTGCACGGACTTAGTTGCTCCCCAGCATGTGGAATCTTCCTGAATCAGGGATTAAACCCATGTCCCCTGCATTGTTAGGCAGATTCTTATCCACTGTACCACCAGGAAAAGTCCAAGTCAACCATTTTAAAGTGGACAATTCTGTGGCATTTATTGCACTCAATGCTGTGCGACCACAGCTTCTATCTAGTTCCGAGGAATTCCCATCACTCCAAAGGTAAACTCCTTACCCATCAAGCGGTTTATGCCCATTCACCTCTTCTTCCAGCCCCTGGTAACCAGAGCCTGACTTCTGTCTTGAACAGATTTGTGGATGGATTTATCTATTCTGGATATTCATATAAATAGAATCACATAAAACGTGAGCTTTGGTGTTTAACTTCTTTCACATAGCATGTTTTGAAGGTTCACCCATGTTGTAGCATGCATTAGTATTTCACCCCTTTTTCAGGCTGATACTATTCCATTGTGTAAATACACCACAATTTGTTTATCCATTCATCCATAGATGACTTTGGGCTGCTTCTGCCTTTCTGTTATGGACATATATGTGCTAAGGCCCTGCTTTCAATTCTAAGATTAGAGTTGCTGGGTCATATGATAATTCTATATTTGACAATTTGAGAAGTCACCAAACTGTTTTCCACAGTGGCTAAGCCATTTTACAGACTTAACAGAAATTCTTGAGGGCTCCAACCTCTCTACCAATACTTGTTATTTCTTATTCTTTTATTATAGCCATTCTGATGTGTATGAAGTCACTTTGATTTGCATTTCTCCAGGGACTAATGTAATGATTCTAGGTGTAAGGTGTAAGCTGTTGAGTGTCTTTTCATATGTTTGTTAATTGTTTATCTTCTTTGGAGAAATGTCTATTCAAGTCCTTTGTCCATTAATAAGTGGGGTTGTCTTTTTGCTTTTTAATTTTAAGAGTTCTTTACCTATTCCACATGCTAGACCTTTATCAGATACCATTCCTCACTTTCTTTGTGTCTGCTCAAATATTACCTTATCAGAGGTTTCTCCATAACACATCTAAAATAGCAACTCTGCTCATTCTTCTCAGTCCTTGGCTTTATTTTATCACCTCCTAAAATATAAAATATTCTGTGTGTGTGTGTAGGTTTGAAGGTCTCTCTCTGCCATCTGGGATGAAAACTCAACAAAGACAGATACTTTGCTGTGTTGTCCATCTCTATTCCCAGTTCCTTTTGTTGTTATTCAGTTGCTAAGTCATGTCCAACTCTTTGCGACCCCATGGACTGCACACTCCCCTGTCCTTCACTATCTCCTGGAATTTGCTCAAACTCAAGTCCATTGAGTCAGTGACGCTATCTAACTATCTCATCCTCTGCACTCCCTTCTCCTTTCGTCTTCAATTTTTCCCAACCTCAGGATCTTCTCCAGCTCCTAGAGCAGAGGTTAGCATGTGGAAGCACCCAAGAAATAAAATGGATGAATGGATGAATGAATGAATGAGAAAAGATAGAGCTACCTTATTCTTTTGATAGGTAAAAACAGTATCTCATTGTAGTTTTTACCAAATATGATTCTTAAAACATAACGTTTCTGGCCATCTAACAGTTAAGTTTTAAGAGAATTGTTCAGTCCTGTCTGGCCCCCTAAACAATTAGCTGTCTCCACCAGGATTTATATAGCCATCAGTTCACAAATGCAGACTCCTCACCAGCCCCGGCCTGCACTGCCTGCTGTAAACTGTGGCAAGTACTATATCCTATTGTGTTTCTAATTTGCACACATTTTGTTGTCTACCTGTTTCTCCCCTCACCTAACCTTGGCTGTGACACTCAACACTGTTCTTTTCAGCTTGGCTCTTCAAATTATCAGTGTGTTCTATAAACATCATTCTTTGTCCCTCTGGGCTTCAATGGTCCATTTCCTTGAGCAAATCTTTCACCAATTTCTCCTCTCTTGGTTCTTAATTTGAACCCCATCAAGAATGTTTGCTGATAGCTGTTGGCAGAAAATAGAATGAAAAATTTGGAAAGCACTTCAGTTTCCCTTCTGACTTTATCTGCCGTTGTGCTCTCTGTTTTACCTGGGCTGGAGGCTTACCAGCAACACTGCCACCATCTTCTGCTCTCTGGCGAAGCTTAGTATTTCCTCCAACAATTATGAATAGATATTTTAAAGGTTTGGTCCCTGGACAGATAGTATTAAGATCACCTAGAAAATTGTTAGAGACGCAAAGCCCAGGGCCTCATCCGGGAATCTAAGACCCACTGCCACTGCCTCCAGGCAATTCTGATGCTTGCTAAGGTTTAAGGACACCAGCCAAAAAGATGATAGGTGCTGTCCAGCAGCAATGGTCAGCCTCAGGGCCAGCAGGGTGAATTTCCAGAATAGTCCAGTCATAGTGGCATGGGGCTATTGCCTTGCAGAGACATTAAGCAAATAGACCCACTCCAAGTGTTTACTTTAGATCAGGAAGGTGTGAGTGACCACAGTCAAGAGTGACCATGACAGGGGGATAAAAGTGAGAAGACAATTTTGCTCCAATCATAGAAATTCTTTCCCTTGTTAGCAATGGGACTTTGGACTTTGACTCTTGCTCACATATCATCAAGGGACTGGGTGGAAATCATATTGCAGGAAGGGGTATGCAGACCATGAGCGAGAAAAGAAAAAGAGTTTAAACTGTAGGCGCCTCAGCTGCAGGACCTAAGCACGGATGGCAGCGTGTTCTGAGTACAGAGCGTGTTTATTTTGTGAACTTCCTCTGACCCAGCCGTGCTGGCGGCTCTGCGCACCGAGGCAGACAAAAGGTTTGCCTGCATAAACAGAGAAGAGCTGTCTGCACAAGACCCTCCACAACCCTTCACGGTCTGAGCAAAATTGCTGTGGACACTCCCCTCACTCAGGCTTCCCCGGAGCCCTGGCTGAGGGCACACAAAGGGAGCTCTGTTCCCAGCTCGCTTTGCAAGAGCTTTGTTGGCCGGACCTGGCAACGATGTGGAAGTGATCATATCTTAATAGTTCATACTCACTGATGCCTGCTAAGTGCTAGGCGCCTTGCTGAGTGCCTTAAGGCACTGTTTTTTGTAAGGTTCTCATCAGTCCCACGAGGTCGATGCAGTGCCTGGCCTTTTATAGATGCAAAACGTGGGGCTCAGAGTCTTGGAGAGGCTTGTGCCAGTCACCTGGCTGGAAAGTAATGCAGAGTTGGGTTGCTCCCCGACTCCTCCTCGTTTACGATAACACAGCAGTGCCTCTAGCAAAGGAGAAAGTAGCTTAAAGATGAGAAAACTAGGGTTTAGAAAGAGAAATCAGCTTATCCAAGATTACAGATCTACAAGGGGACTTTGCTGGGGGTCGGCGGCTAAGAATCTGCCTGCCAATGCAGGGGACAAGGGTTTGATCCCTGGTCCGGGAAGATTCCACATGCCTCAGGGCAACTAAACCTACGATCGACAGCTACTGAAGCTTGCATGCCTAGAGCCGATGCTCCATAACAAGAGAAACCACTGCAACGTGAAGCCCTCACACCAAACCTACAGAGTAGCTCCCACTTGCCGCAACTAGAGAAAGCCTGCAAGCAGCAACAAAGACACAGCAAAGCCTAAATAAATAATTATTTTTAAAAAGAATTCGTATTGAAAATAATAATAATAAATCTAGAAGGTAGCAAAACCATGACTGGAACACAGTTCTTTTCCCCACACCACGGTGCCCCCACCTGGAACGTCTTTGTTTGATATTCCTGACCAGGGACAGAGTGGTTCCTGAGAGGTGTGCCTCCCCCTGGAGCTGCCCAAGTTTCCTGAGCACTCACTGCCCAGCGGTTCAAAGTCTGGATCCAGGGGTTCCACACACCTGTTTGAATCCCTGGCCCAGACCTTGGACAAGTTAATTGCATATTTTCCCCCCATTTTCTTTTAGCTTAGGTATAATTTGCATATATTAAATTCAGAGATTTTAGTGGACAATTCTACGAGTTTTGACAAAAGGATACGAACTGTGTATGTCTGCTACCATCATCAGCAAAGTATAGAAACCCTGAAGGTCCCTGTGATCCTTTACAGTCAACACCTCCCTCCACCCCAGCCTTGTTTGTAGTCCCTGTAGTTTTGCTTTTTCTAGAACATCACATAAGTGGAATCAGTGTATATAGCGTTCTGTATCTGGCTCCTTTCTCACTTAGCATAATGCATTCGAGATGAATTTGTGTTGTTGTTGTGTGTTAATAGTTCATTCCTTTTTACTGCTGACCAGCAAAGATCTAAACGTAGCAAAATCCAACAGCAGCCACCCACTGGAAACACCATGCTACGTTGTTGAGCTCTTCCCCTATTAAGTTTTGACTCATTATCTTCAAGGTGGCAAAACAATTTTGAAGATGGTGATAGTGGAGGCGACTGGAAACCAGAATGGAATCACAGACGCACAAACACATCTCTTGGGGACTTTCCAGATTATCTCAGTGGCAGCAGGTGTGGGCTGAAAGCCCTGTGGTTTGGGCATAATGTGCCCATAAGCTAGAGAATCCTGGGATAGTCACATCACGGCAGTTAGGGTCAGAGCCCAAACCTAAATTCAGCACTATCTAGCTCCAAGTCCAGCCATCTTTCCAGCAGCTTCCAGTCACATCTGGGAGAAGCAAGTGCTGCTGGCTATTGCGCAGGTCAGGGGACAGGCTGAGGGCATGAGAGGAGAGATTTTTGGTGAGACTTAATGAAAAATGAATTCTCAGTGAGGACCATTCCAGAATGTACCATGAAGGACCCTTTCTCACAAGTACTGAATCAGTATCTCCAAAGGACATTCAGGCATCTGTATTGTTTAGCAAACATCCCAGGTAATTCTATTATGGAGCCAGCACTGAAAACTGCTCCACGGGAGAAATAAGCACACCATTCTGACCCAAATCAATGCAAAGAACTGGGTGGAAACACGTCTATAGTCTTCCTCTATGGTTGCCTGATAACATCAATTCTTGGCTCTTTCTCTTTTGTCACTGGCTCCACCAAAATTCTCTTGGTCCTTTGCCATCCTCCTCTTCAGATACACATGCAAGAATATACAGAGCACATGAACCCACCTGCTAAATAGCAAAGCAAGACAACCAGGCTTGGGGCTCATCCTTGCAGTATCTCAGTCCGAGGGTGACAGCCAGGAATACGGCCCTCTGGGTCTCTTTTGTTCACCCACTCACGGAAACTTGGCACAGTAAATATATGTTTTGGATATTCAGTAGCAGTTACTCATGGAAACCTTGAATCCACATGAACACTCTTTCCAAAGCCAGATGGAGTTTCCATTCAGAAAAATCTTGGCACCAATTTCTTCATAACAATCGTAACTTACAGACAGGAACTGGGAAGCCTCAATAAAATTGGTGACTGGCACTTTGGGTCAGAGAGGCTAGCAAAGGGGAGGAGACCCCTGGCTGACCATTCCCTGTTCTGCTGAACCTGGTGGTCCTCTGTTTCTTAGTCATGGATCTCCTCTAATGCAAACTTCCTTGATGCAGATTGTCTTGTTATAATATAGGCAGCCCCGCCCTAGACATTTAAGGCAGCTTGGTAGCCAGTAAAAGAAAGTTATGAAACCTAGCTGAAACAAAAAGAGAAATATATGAGAATCCCCAAACATCTCAGAGTCTAAGGGCAGCTGGGTTTCAAACTCCTGAAATATTAGAACCAAGAACCAGAATGACATCATGGGGTGAGGTTGCCCCTCTCTCCCATCACCCCCTTTCTCACACTTATCAAACCTCATTTCTCTAAATGTGTCTCTCCTTCAATCTCTCTCTCTAATTTTTTACTGTGTTGGCTTTTATCCTCAAGCAGCTGAACAACGGTGTCTCCAGCCTTAAAATTCAGGTGGAAAACAGATGGGTTTTAGACAGGTGTCCATCCTGATCCAATCAAAGGGGTGAGAGAGATGGGTCATCCATGCAGATACCACAGGATTGCCCACTTCCCTAGAGATAATTGGACCACAGTGGACTCCTCTCACCTCCTATGGATGTCCTGAAAAGAATCAAGTTCTCTTGTCCTTTCCTCTGTCTTACTGCCCTGATATTATCTGCTTACTTGTCTGTTTCTTTTTATACTATAGACTCCTTGTGGGTGGGGATCCCAGCCCCTAACAGGCCCACATTCATTCAAGATTTCCTTATTGAGTGCAGACTCCCTACTTACTGCCTGCTGGACAGAACAGGAGGTGGTTGCAGAGCCCCGTATCCTGGACAATCTCACAGGGCCTGCATTTCAGCAAACAGCTACTAAATACTAAATAGTCATGGGGAGACCTGATCTCTGAGCCAACCCTTCACATTTGTTTCCAAATTATGCTCAGTGTAGTCTATCTATTAATAAGATGGAAGGGAAAGAAAAAGGGAAATGTGGAATAAATCCTTCCTAGGTCTAATTAATTATTCCAAATGGTTGAAGTTTTAAAAATCAGGGTACAATAGTCACCTATCCAGACTGTGTGCCTCTAAATTGTGAAAGTCTGAGGTCTCGTTGTTTGCAAACTCTACCCTATCTCGGTGGTGGCAGTGAGTTGGGGGAGGGTTTGACAGATAAGCCCTATCCAGTCCCCAGGGTCATTACTTGAGTCCAGCTCCCCTTACCCTTGCATCCACTCCAGGAGGAAAACTTCCAACCATTGGAACAGACAGAAGGGCCTTTTATGAAGAGAAAGGCCTCTTCTACTGGGCCTGGTGTGGACCCTCCCCTCCTCCCCTCTCACCTCATAGCAGTAGGGGCCACTGCTGGGCCTTGAGGAAGGCAGCATTTCTGCCAGGAACAGATCTAAGAAGTCTGTGTGGCTCTAAGAGGTTGCATGGCTTTGTTTTGTTTTGGAGGGGTGTAGGATAGGGCTGGGGGGCTGGGGTAGGGATGTTTGCCTTTTAAGTTTTTGCTTATTTCAGTTTATTCACATGCTAAGTCACTTCAGTTGTGTTCAACTCTTTATGACCCCCATGGACTGTAGCCAGCCAGGCTCCTCTGTCCATGGGATTCTCCAGGCAAGAAAACTGGAGTGGGCTGCCATGCCCTCCTCCAGGGGATCTTCTTGACTCAGGAATAGAACTCACATCTCTTGTGTCTTCTGCATTGGCAGATAGGCTCGTTACCACTGAGTCACCAATTTATTCACAAACTATTTTAAATAAAGTTTGTATATTAAATATTCTGTATATTTTAAATATACAGAGAATAATACAACAGACACACCCATATACTCACTCACATGTTGCTCATCAACTAGTCATTTGTCTTTGGACACTTCTGCTTCAGAACTCCAGGTTGCTACATTCTCTTTCTTAAAGAAATAAAATGTTACAAATGTGACTGAAGATGTTCTCCACCTCTTCCCCTACCTTCCACCTCAGAGGTAGCCTGCCCATTTCTGTTCAGTTCAGTTCAGTTCAGTTGCTCAGTCGTATCCGACTCTTTGTGACTCCTTGAACCACAGCACACCAGGCCTCCCTGTCCATCATCAACTCCCAGAGTTCACCCAAACCCATGTCCATTGAGTCGGTGATGCCATCCAACCATCTCATCCTCTGTCATCCCCTTCTCCTCCTGCCCTCAATCTTTCCCAGCATCAGGGTCTTTTCAAATGAGTCAGCTCTTTGCATCAGGTGGCCAAAATATTGGAGTTTCAGCTTCAACATCAGTCCTTCCAATGAACACCCAGGACTGATCTCCTTTAGGATGGACTGGTTGGATCTCCTTGCAGTCCAAGGGACTCTCAAGAGTCTTCTCCAACACCACAGTTCAAAAGCATCAATTCTTCTGAGCTCAGCTTTCTTTATAGTACAACTCTCATATCCATACATGACAACTGGAAAAACCATAGCCTTGCCCATTTCTATTATTTTCCCCTTTTTGGAGCCTTCATAAACAGTAGATAATTGCCTTGAGATTTTAAAATAAGCACAAAAAGCATTCTGGGCAACTCATTTTGAAAATTGCCACATTTGTCTTTCAAAATGTACCCATGCTGTTGCCTAGAAATATTGGTCCGTACCTCTAACTGTTGTTGTTTAACAGCTAAGTCCTGCCTGACTCTTTCATGACTCCATGAACTGTAGCCCGCCAGGCTCCTCTGTCCATGGGATTCTCCAGGCAGGAATACTGCAGTGGGTTGCCATTTTCTTCTCTGTTGTTTGTAGAAACCTGTTCACCCATCCTTCTGCTAAAGACACTAAGAAGTGTTTTCAAACGCATGGCCGTGAGCAGACGTCTATGGTGCAGATAGCTACACTTGAAATTGTTGTGTGGGTGCTGACTTTGTATGTAATTTCCAGCAGGTGACAACCTCTCTGCTTCTACTTCTTCAACCACAATATGAGACCCCAGGAGAGAAAATGTGAGGACTTAGAAACATTTTGAATGATAATTCTGAAGTGCTTCCAACACCCTAAAAGAAAGAAAACAATGTCTCTGATGGATGTAGAGCTTAGACCAGGGATATAAGAGAAATTATGGTGTTTTAGCAAGTTCATTACCCTAAAGATGATCAGTCTGGACAGCTCTGCTTGCTCTGTGTGCCCCTGGGCCTGTCTGTTCACAATGAACATCCAGAATGTGACCCTTTCTCAAGTCAGACCCCAAACCCAGAGGGCTCCCCCCACTCCTGTCCCTGAGCTTCTTGGAGCCCAGAATATGTGTAGGTCTGGTTAGGGCCCATCTCTTTGGCCACCTGCCTGCCCCGCCCCTCCACCCCTCCACCCCCACCTCCCATCTCCCACTCCACACACAACCCCCATCCCCCTTACCCCCTACCCCTGCGCCCCACTAGTTTTCCTGCCTCAGGTTGGTGATAAGATCATATCACCAGGCTGAACTCGGGGAGCACTTACATCTGAGGATTGTAGATTTTCTTACCTTTCTTTTTTCCCTTTTATCTCTTTTTTGCTGCTTTCACTTAATAAAGGCCCTATTGATACATTCCTACATTTCAGGGTACAAAATTTAGACCTCATATGAGGGGATGCATTGTCCTTCACTTGTCACTTGTGGGAAGCTCAAATTTTTCTTTTTCTTTTTTTAAAAGTTGAGCCTAAAAGTCAAGAACTCTAGAATTCAGGGCAAAAGACATAAGGCAGAAGACAAGCCTTACTTGGAGAAAATTCTAGTCTCTTAAGTCAGCAATGTGGGGGAATAGTAGACCATGATTTGTGTCAAGGCAGTCTGAGCAAGGTTTGGAAAAGACTTTCCAAACACAGAGTATTGCAGAAAGGAAAGAGTTTATTAAGAATAAAGAGCAGAGACAATGTGGGCACTGGAAGCACAGCAGGCCAACCCCTCTTGACAGGCCAGGGATAGTCCATGGGGCACTGTTAGAATAGAAGGCTGGCTCAAGGGAGAGCCGACACTTTTCATGGGCAAGCAGCCAATCTTTATAGCCTCAAGACAAAGAAAATCCCTGCTGGAAGGCTGGCATTAGGTGACTGGATAGGGTGCTATGGGGTGGGTACTGGGGTGGGCATTTTTTGCCTCATGTGGGGTCAGGAAGCTTGTTGGTGATGATCAAGGACATGGCAATGGTTGGCAATGGTTACGAAGGGTCTCAGTCAGTTCTGGAGGTGACCTTGGTTCTGGGCTCCACTGCAGTGGCCTCAGAATAGGACTCCACAGTTTGCTCTGTAAATCTGCACCACAACAAGTCTTGTCTTGGCCCCAAAGTGTCTCCATTCTGCTTTAAGTTCTTCCTAGTGTATGTGCCTAGAGTGGCAAGGTGGGGGAGATTGCATTCTGGGCTCTTTGCACAGGCTGAGCCACCCTGAGAAAGCTGACGAATCGCTGAGACAGAGCTGTAGATCAGGGGATGCTGGGGGTGAATGGGCTTTCCCTGGATTTTTAGCAGGGCTTGATCCAAAGGCCCAGAAATTGAAGAGAACATGGCTAGAAGCTACATCTTGGTGATATATAGTGATTTGAAGACGTGTGCAAAGACAATCATGAGAAGGAAAGTTAAGAGGGCCAGCTTTACAGTCAGTCACACTCAGAGTCTAGTTCCAGACCAACCTCACTTGCTGACTGACTCTGGGCAGAGGGTCTGACTTCTCTGAGTCCCATCCCTCACTACAGATTTGGGGTGTGCACCATGCCTGATGCCAAGAAGGCCCCCATATGCCTTCTTCCTGACTGATACTCTGCTGTGGACTCAGCTGGATGAACACGCCAAAGAGGCCATGGTCCTTGTAGGGAGGGAAAAACTTCTCCCCTACCCTCTTAGAGTCCCCAGCTGGGCCTAAGAATTAAACAGACAAAACACAGAGTAACAGGAGAAAAAATCCACATTTTATTAAAATTTTACATGTAGGGATTTCCCTGGGGGTCCAGTAGTTAGGACTTGGTGCTTCCATCCCTGGTCGGTGAACTAAGACTCCACAGGCTGCATGCCCCACTCCAAAAGTATTTTACATGTACCTGGGAGACTTCACAGGCAAATGAAGACCTGAGAAGGTACCTAGAGCAGAAAGCTTATACACCTTTTAGACAAAAAAATGATAGATTTGTGAAGAAGTGACAAGGCCAAGGGCGCTGGGTTAAGGACAGTGAATTGTGGGGAAGTGACTGGGAGCGATATGGGGCAAATCTAAGATAAGGGTTATTTTAGTAAAGTGTGTCTGTACAGATCCATTTTGGCATTGACTTCCTCTCTGGTGATAAGGATGTTCTCTCCCTGGTACATGGAGGGCATCTCTCTCCCGAGAAATTTTATGGCCTATTTTTAGGGAGAAAAGGGCAGGTACATCTGCTGTTTCTCAAGCACCTTCCATTTAAAATAATCAATGTATCAAAGTGGCATATTTTGGGGTGGCATGTCCTGAATTCTCTCCTCTAAACACATGTTTTCTAAGTGGTCACCTGCAGAAATTGCTTATCTCATGCTCCCAAGTCCTCTAATACTTCCTGACCAAGTTTATCGGAGAAGAGTTTGGCAATGAAGGGTGAAGGCTCCGGAGCCAGATTTTTGTGTTCAAATCCCAGTTCTACCAATTACACATGAGCTACACGACCTTAGGAAAGTTTCCATATTTGTGAGATGGAGTAAAATAGTAGTACCAACCTCAGAGATTGTTTGAGAATTAAATGAATTGATACGTGTTGCTGGCACATAGCAAGTTCTCAGTAGTGTTACTGCTTATATTGATATATCAATAGTAGCTGATAAAATGACCAGTCCATCCATTTCTTGGTGACCAAGTATGGAATATAATTGAAGCCCCGTGACACAAAGGTGAGCATATTAGTTCCTGCCTCCTAGCAGCTCCTGGGCCAGTGACCAGACCTATAGACCATGGCAAGTCAGGGCTTCCATGGGAAAGGACATGGGTGGAGGGGAGGGGAGGGTCCTAGAGGAGAAATGAGATGGAGTCGGGCCAGGAAACAAGCAGCTCTGAGTCTTGAAATATGGGATGGAGTTAGTCTGGCTGAGGGGAGAAGGGAAGGCTGTCCAGGCAGAAAGGGTAACAGGAAGAAACAGGAGGCAGTTTGGCAAATAAAATACAGGTATTTTCCAAAAATTATGTGAGTGCTCTCTGTTCTGGGCACTAAGGAGAATAT
The DNA here is from genome assembly GCF_023699985.2 of Odocoileus virginianus. Lineage (NCBI taxonomy): Eukaryota > Metazoa > Chordata > Mammalia > Artiodactyla > Cervidae > Odocoileus > Odocoileus virginianus. Next base: position 35,798,809 of record NC_069683.1, on the reverse strand, counting down.
TGTGAATAGACCAAGTTCTGTTATCATTATTACAATAAACTGAGCTTTATACCCCACTTCCCTGTTTTATTCTTGTTACCTGCAAGGTACCCTTACTACTTGTCAACTGAATTCAGAATAACAACAGGAGAGCTGTGAGTTTCCGTTTTCCTTGTGGACTTACTGAGGATGACGGCCCATGAGACAGCCTCTCAGAAAGCTCTGTGGAACTGCTCCAAAGAGCTAAGGTGGAGGGGGGAACGTCAGCATATCCATGATTCTGGCAAAGGGGATAAGTGCAACCAAGCCCACATCTCAATAAAACGTGGCTGCTAGTCATGAGGAACACATGTGTTACTTAGTAGTTTTAGTGTTTTTCTAAGAATGGGATGATGCAAGAGTTCAGGTTCATAAATCTCCCTCCTGAAAATATCTTAACTATCTGAACGCCTGTTCTGCCATTTTCCCAGAGCACAGAATGCCTCAGCTGCCATCTCTGCCCTGAACTCCTTTCAGGGTATGCTGAAGGCTAGCAGCTTCAGGGGGCTAGTGACTTCATTCTTACAGAACCAGATGGTGAGCAGCATTTTTTTTTTTTAATTGTCATACTCCAACCTCCATTTTACATTTGGGCTAACTGGGGAGAGACAAATCTGATAACTTGGCCAGATTCTTAAAATTCCTAAGGAGCAGAGCTGGGGTTGACACCACGGAGCCTGACTGCAGAGTCTGGTCTTAAACCACTCTGCCGCCCTCAACGAGCCTGCTGACGTTCTCAGGACCTAGGACCTATTGCGGGAGCTACAGGTGGATTTTCTTGGCTGGAGGAGGAGTCAACCATGGCAGAGAGACTATGACCAGTAGTTTGTGATGGGCCTTGAGTGCCAGCCTTCCAGGCACAGAATAGCCTGGAAAAGGAAAGGTGGCGAGGGTGGACACAGAAGGAACACCTCATGGAAAGTGTGGCAAGAATCTGGGCCAGAGATGACAATGCCGCCCTGGGAAGCCGGGCGGCTACGGGATGCAGAGAAGGGGTCAGCTTCCCGCAGGGCCAGGGGCGGTGGCAGAGGAGGCCGGCCTGGGGTGGGAGGTCGCCGGCGCCCGGGCCGGCCAATGGCGGCGGGCTGGGCCGCAGCCCCTCCCTAGGGGCGGGGCGGGCGGGGCGAGCGCTGCGGGCTCGCCGGGGTACCAGCGCTGCCGCATCCCTGCCGAGCTCCTAGCGCCGGAGGTCCGCCCACCAAGCAGCTCTCGCTCCGCAGCCTCGAGGCAGACCCCGGCGAGGCCTGGCAGGTCCAAACCGGAGCGCAGCTCGGTCCAGTTGGGGTGCGTGAAGGGCGGGGAAGGGGGTGGCTCAGCTCGGTCCCTCCGGGGTGGGTGGAGGAGGACTGGGACGTCGGATTTGGTTCCAGCCCCGGGGGTGGGGGTGTTGACCAGTTCCCTGATCACTCAAGATGGGGGATCTAATAGGGTGGGAGTAGGGTCGCGGCAGCAGGACTGAGCTCTGATCTGGTGGAGAACGGAACAGGGCTCAAACCCGGGACCCAGGCGGGGTAAGGGAGCGTGGAGGGCGGGGGGAGGGCCCTGGGGGGAGATAGGTGTAAGCGTAGGGGCGCCTGGGTTCTGTTGCTCGCAGGAGGGAGCTATCCCGGGGGGCCGTAGCAGAGCGCGGCTTGTGCTCCAGTATGGGGGTGGGGGTACGGAGAGGATCCGGGCGCGGGGCTGGGGTGGGGGTGGGGGTGGACTTCCCGGTCTGGGGATGCTGCGTCCTCCGGAGACTCGGTTTCCTCCTTTCTGGGGGTGGGTGCGGGGAAGCGGGGCGCCGGGGGCGGGCCAGGCTGTGAGAGCCGGAGGCGGCGGGGCGGGGCGGCGCGGCGGCGCGGGCGAGCTGGTGGTCCGCGCGCCTCTGACCGCATTCTGGGACGCGCAGGCGGCGGCGGCGGAGATGCGGCGGCTCGGGGGCACCCTGCTCTGCCTGCTGCTGGCGGCGGCGGTCCCCACGGCCCCCGCGCCGGCTCCGACGGTGACCTCGGCCCCGATCGAGCCCGGCCCGGCTCTCAACTACCCGCAGGAGGAGGCCACTCTCAACGAGATGTTCCGCGAGGTTGAGGAACTGATGGAGGACACGCAGTACAAACTGCGCAGCGCGGTGGAGGAGGTGGGTGCGCCCGAGGGGCCTGCGCTCCGGGAAGCGCGAGGCGGGTGATAGTGGGGGCTGGCGAAACAGTGCCCCAACGTCTGGCCAGGGTCCTCGGGTCCGCTAAGGGGCTGGGCACAGCCGGCAGCAGATTTCGAGTTATCTGGAGGCAGTGCGGTAGTGATCCCAGATCCCACCTGGTTCCTGCCAAATGCTCTGGATCTGAGGCTGTCCACCCAGAGACACCGGCTGGATCCACCCATGGACAACTGGGGTCACCACCTGCTTGCAGGCTGCCGGCCATCACCTTACAATTAATTTCAGGTGTGCAGTTGGCCTCATTCTGTTTTAAGCGGATGCTTGCAAGGCCCCTGATATTCCAGCACTGTGATTTTGCAGAAGAGGCTCCAGGTATCTCAAGTCCTATCTTGTCTGTTGGGCTTTGAACTTGTGCCATCTTCCCAAGAGACAATTAGGGTGCTATTCAGTTCAGTCGCTCAGTCATATCTGACTCTTTGTGACCCCACAGACTGCAGCACGCCGGGCTCCCCTGCCCATCACCAACTCCTGGAGCTTGCTCAAACTCATGTCCATCGAGTGGGTGATGCTATCCAACCATCTCATCCTCTGTCATCCCCTTCTCCATATGGGGACAGAAAGCCCTGAGCTGTGCTGGTAATCTGTCTGGGCTTCCTCAAATGCCATGCGGGGCAAAGAAGGAACCTGGGAGTCTCCATCAGTGTCAGTGAGTGGTGGGTGAGAGGAGCAGGGGCAAAGTGAAAGGCCACCCCCCACTGCATTTCCAAGGGTGCTTTGGAGTCAATCCTGGGCTCAGGGCCCTCCTCTGCCGTTCATCTTAGGGTGGCATTGGCCAAATCCCTTAACATCCTTTACCTCAGTTTTCCATGAGAATTCAATCTGTGATATGTGTGGCACCTGGAGTACAATAGATGTGCATATATAGCAGCTGTTAGTTATCAGATACCAGACATCTTGGGAAAACTTTGCCTGTTTCTTGCTTCCATTGCCTCCCAGATCCAAACACTGTGGATGGCATCCACTGTGGTCAGCACACAAGCATTGCCAGGGTTGCCTGGAGAGAAGGTGCAAGTGGTCCAGCTCTCCCAGCTGGGGGTCCCTGCTGCCTGGGGTGGGTGGGCGTGGCTCCTTTGGGCCTGACTCTGGCTGCAGTCTGCCTTTGGAGAGAAGCCAGCCATCCCAGGGAAGGAGTCAGTGAGAAATCAGATGTGTATGCTGGTAGGTCAGGTGCCTCCATGTCCCTGCTTCTCCACACTGCATTTGGGCAAAGCCTCCAAAGCTGGCTCTGATCTACTAGGCGAGATGGCTTTCTCCTCCCACACCTGCTCAGTCTGGGGATCATTCCCCTTCCTTCCCACAACAGTCGACCTGGTGGACCCTGGACCCTGGTGAAGGAGACGCTGGGTTGGAAGGTGGTTGCCTGGGTAGCTGTACCTGAACATCCACTGGACAGGCCAGATTCCAAATGTGGACTTTGTTTCCTGTGAAAGCAAGAGAATCCTGACACGGAACAATGAAAGGGGCAGGGATGTCAGACAGGCCCCAGTGAATTTTAACTCTGCACCTTCACTGATTAAACTGAACACATCATTCTTGGTTCCAGAGCAGGTCATCTGCTTCCCTTCGCTGGGTTCTAGGACTTTCCCTCCTGCCCACGGCTTCCCGTTGAGACTCATCAGGTCACCTCCCCATTTTTATTCAAGTGTGAACTTGACCACACAGCATGGTCTTCTGCTGGTAGCTCCTGGTGAGGGGGCCGAGGGAGCAGCAGGGCCCGTTCAGTCTCTTCACTGATCAGAGCAGTTTGGGGCCCAGCAGTCCAGGGTACTGGTGCTCACTCCATGGGAGTTGGCCACCTTGCCTTTGCTTGGGCCCCAGCCTTCCTGCTCCAGATGTGGCTCTGCCTGAGTTCTGCAGTCTGCTACCCAGAGAGACATTGGCTGCCACGCCCCCCCGACTCAGTGGGAGCCAACCTTTCTTATCTCATCCCAGCTCTGCCACGTATGAGTGATGGAATCCAGGCTCCAAAGTGGAGGAAGTGTCCACCTCTGGGGTAAAGGGGAAAATTAAATGAAAGGATGTAAGTAAAGCATGTGATCTGGTTGTCAAAAATGGGGTTAAGTAGGGACTTCTCTGGTGGTCTAGTGGTTAGGATTCAGCACTTTCACTGCTGTGACCCTGGGTTCAATCCCTGATTGGGGAACTAAGATCCCACAAGGCATGCAGTGGCCAAAAAATAAAATGGGATTAAGTAAAATTGGTGCAATATAAGTTGCCCCCTCTTGTTGCTGTTGTAAGGACTATGAGAAATTGTTGATTCTCAATAAATAATGGCTCTCACTGGCACTATGGAAAAGAACCTGCTTGCCAGTGGAGGAGACATGAGACCCATGTTCGATCCCTAGGTCAGGAAGATCCTCTGGAGAAGGGTATGGCAACCCACTCTGGTATTCTTGCCTGGAGTATCCCATGGACAGAGGAGCCTGGTGTGGGCTACAGCACATAGGGTGGCAGAGTTGGACACGACTGAAGTGACTTAACACACAGACAAACATACTCATTATCATCATATTAATAGCACAAGTATGGATGATAGCAAAAGAACCACCAGTGTCGGATATATAATAGAATCACAATGGATTATGGCTGGTAGTATTAATTTTTAAAAAGAGATTGCCAGAAAGCCCCTTAAATCTCATAAACACAAGATAATTGCTATTTACTTACTGTCCCAGTGAAGAACAGAAAAGGACCTGCAGCCAGATGCATTAATTGTTTACATAGTTGCATCATGAATCTGCTTTCAAGTAACTTCCTGACACTTAAAATATTCCAGCTGACTCAAGCTGCTGATTTCTCTTAAGGGAAAAAAGTTAACTCTGGTTATAGGGTCATTATTGAGAGGAAGCAAATCTTCAAATGGTTCAGTCTGGGCTGTTTGTTACTGATAAACATATTTTGAGGATAAAGCCACTCCCCACCCCTCCATTACCACATCTATAATTGGCATATTTTACAATAGAATGTTCTTATCAAGCTCATTATTCCTAGGAAGAATGCCAACACCAAGCCTGAATTTCTCTCTCCAGTTTTTCTTACTCTGTTCCTTTAACAAACACCGAGTTAACAAATTGTGAGTGCCTTGTTAAATAATATTCACATTCCTCCTCTATGAAACAAGTCCTGTTGCTTCAGGCTTAAGTTTCTCTTGCTAGCAGCAGTAATAGTTGTGGTTGAAATTTCCATTGTAAGCTGTACTTTTAGTTTGTGGTGCCATGAAAGAGCTTTAGCTCATTCTGTTGGAATCACCACTGGTTGAGGGGGAAATGGCTTTATATAAAGACTATCTGCTCAGCCCAGAGCAAATTCTAAATTTGGTACCTTGTCAATTATATGTGAGCCAGACTGAAGGAGTCTGATTCCTATAGGAATTGTAAAAGCACTAATGTTCTATTCTCCTTCTGGATTTAGTCCCTCTAGCATCCCCAGGCTCCTATTCTTTTCCAGCTGTTCTTTTTCTATCATTAAACAGCCCAGGATCTCTCCCTTAAAACAAATTTAAAAAGGCTTTTTCTTTGTCCTAAGTCTCCTCTCTTAACCTCATCCGTTTCTCCTCTATTTTATTAGCAAACCCTTCCAACATATGTTATCTACTTCTGCCTTTTCCACCCCTACCCAGATATCCCCTGGCAAACTAGCTTCTTCTAAACTGCTTTATTATACCTTTGCAGAATAGCAGATACTGGCCCAAGTTCTCAGATTTCATGAGCTTTAATTCTTACATCTGTCCAATAAAGTAGAATCATCACGATTTTACAAACAGGAAAGCTGAGGTTTAGAGATACTGGGTTGACCAAAAAGATCATTTGGGTCTTTCTGTAAGGAGTTACGAATTAGCCACCCCAGTATTTGTTATCTTGCTGAAGATCATGTGGCTGCTTTGTGGCCGAGCTGGGACTTAACCCCATGTTCCCTGACTCCAGAACCTGGGTACTTTCTAGTTTGCTGCCTTCGGACGCTGCTGGGGGCAACTTCTTGCCAAATCTAGTGGCGAGCTCTCAGAAAGGCTTCTGAGTTCTTCTAGATTTATTTGGAGGCCCCTCCAAATAGAAGACCCCTCCGCAGATATAACTTCTGACTCTCAGCCTGCTTCTAGCTAGTTCTCTGACTCCATTCTTTTCCTTCTGTCGATTCTGTATTATGTCCCAGTTAGTCTTCAGAGCTTGCTGCAGCTCCCCATTGTTTGGTGCAGAGGTTCTTACCTGGGGGTGAATACAGGGGAGGGAATATCTCAGAATCATCTAGAAAACTCATTGTTTTGTAGGGTGCCCCCCTCCAGAAATTTTAATTTGGCAGCTCCAGATATGTAGATATTTTTTAAAGCATTGAGCATGACTCTGAGGTGCCCTTCTGGTTGAGAACTAGGCTAACACCATCTGCTTTAGAACTATACCCGGGATCCATCTGTCAATCTGTCTCTACTTTGTTGTCATTTTATCCATTTGGGGTCCAGCATGGACCCCTTGCCCTAGCCCATGACACTCCTTTCTCATCCAGGCTGCCACCATTTTGCCTCCTCTATGCTCTTCTCAATCCAGCTCATATCTGTCCTTTGAGACCAGCCTAATCATGGCTCCCCTCCACCTAGAAGCCTTTTTCCTCTCTTCTTTGAACCTGACTGACTTCTAGAGACTTTCATAATCATCCTCAAACTAGCTTGTGTGAAGATGCCCTATCTCCCCAGTAAAAGCACAAGCAGAATCTTATACTGGGAAAAACACATAATTTGGGGTCAGACCGACCTGAGTTCTAATCTAAGTTTTGCCACTTACTAAGAATGTAATGACCTTAGACATTCCTCCACTTTTGTCAACCTCATTTTCTTCATCTGCAAATGAGGCAAATAATACTTCCTCATAGAGTTGCTGTGAATACACAAGGAGATATGGAAGGGACTAGTGCAATGACTCAGACATAGCTGTTGCCCAGGCATGGAGGCAGTGATCAGGTTTAAGACATGTCAGGAGTTGTTTCAGGGTCGAACACAGTGCACAGTGGCTGCTGACCAAGTCCTCGTTTGGTTTTCTGGGCCTTTATGCTGACTAGATTTTCTTCATGCTTCCAGTTCTAGTGCAGTGTCTCTGTGTTCCATTGAGACATGGGAATTCTTTCCCCGTGTATACCTAGCTCAGCAAACCTGGTTGGGAAAGATTGGGAAAGATGGACCTCTTATAGTATATAAGGGAATAGAGAACAGTGATTTCTTTTTTTTAAATAGTAAAATCCTTTTTGAGGATTCATTTAAAGGAATAAAAATAGCCGAGAGTCAAGACTGCACTGTTGGGGAATTGCCAACCACCAGTTACAGCTTCTCTTTGTGTCTCTCATTTTAGATTCCTAGAGAGAGTGTCTGGTTGGCTCAGCTAGTCCATGATGTGGCTTCTGTTTGAGTCCAGTTGGCTGTGACCGGTCCAACTGTCACTAGCCCGCTCATCAAGTCTGGGTCTGGAAGTGGGTACAGATTCAATCTGGCTGATGTGTCTGGTAGAGATGCCATGGATGCTCATGACTGGAGGACAGTGGCCTCAGAAACCTACATTAGCAAAGAACACTTGTGTAAGACGGGCCAGAAGAAGGGTGTCCCACGGAATGAGTCATCTGAACCCCTTCAGGGCTCTCGTGCTCAGAAGGTGGAAGGGGAAGGACTCTTAACTGTGACCCTACCAGTCATGGGGAAGGGCTGTCCTAGGTTGGTCTCCACCCCCACTCAGCCCTGCAACAAGGATTTGGGAGCGAATAATTTATTTGCAGGCCTTCCCCAGTGGCTCAGCGGTAAAGAATCCGCTGGCAGTACTGGAGCCACAGGAGACACAGGTTTGACCCCTGGGTCAGGAAGATCCTCTGAAGGCGGGCATGGCAACCCACTCCAGTATTCTTGCTTGGAGACTCCCCATGAACAGAAGATTCTGATGGACTACAGTTCGTAGGGTTGCAAAGTCACACACAACTGAAGCGAATTAGCGTGCATGTAATTTATTTGTGATGTGATCCCAAAAACACTAGGGGGAAGTAGGGGAGTGAGATGGAAAAGGAAGAAGGCAATAAAGGCTGTGCTGATGAGCAGGTGACTTCTAGGGACATCTAGGGTTCCATCTCTCTGAGGTCCTCGGAGAGAGAGAAACTGTCCCCCTGGGCGGAGAGGGCACTGGGGAACTCAACCTCACAGGCTGTTCTTCCCGGATTGAGAGTTGTCCCTGGGGTGTTCACTACCTAACACTTGGCCCTGTGCAGACTGAACACGCTTCTGTAGTCAGAGAATGCTCTCAGAGAAACAGAGTTGGTTGCTGGCATGTAAGGGAATTGCATGTGAGTGACCTCCTGATTAGGACATGGGGAGATGGGAGTGGCACCAAGAGCATCTCTCAGGGGTCAAGATTGCTCAATGGGGGCATTCTCAAACCCCAACGCTGCCCTTCCCTGGGAATCTTGGGAAGTTACCTAGTAGTCCTGAGCCTCAGTTGCCCCACTTGTGAAACGGGGACATTAACACCCACCCCATAGGGAGACTGTGAGATGTAAGACGATAATATATGAAAAGATTTAGAACAATGTCTTGTTCTACTCAGTTCTCAGTGGTACTTATCAGCAGCACCATTGTTATTGCAGAAGAGGAAAAGAGAAGTAGTTCTTTTTTCTAATGGACTCTGATGTGTATCAGGAGAAAACAATATTGCTCATTAAATTCATTGATTTAATTAGATGGAAGCCGAAGAGGCTGCTGCTAAAACATCATCAGAAGTGAACCTAGCACACTTACCTCCCAGCTACCACAACGAGACCAACACAGAAACCAAGGTGGGAAATAATACCATCCATGTCCACCGAGAAATTCACAAGGTAAGTTGTGGCCAGCACTTCCTCCTTTTTTCAGTGCCCAGTCCCATCAGCGGATTAAGCTGTGACCTGTGTCCTCTTTCAGAGCGTCTGGTGTGCAGATGTTTACATATTTGATACACAAGTCAAAAATACACATAAAGATGGTAAAATACAGGTTAAAAGCCAGAGGGAATGAGGGAGATTATTCAAAGGGGAAAGATATGTATCAAAAACATAAATTGCTTTTGCATTGGAGCAATAAATTTAACTCTAGTCTTCCTGCCAGTCCAATTGCAAAGGAATGTTCAGGGATTTTTATTACTTGAAAGAAGGAAGCAAATAAGTGTTTAGAGAAAGACTTTCCCAGTATTGAATTTGAGGAATTTATCTCACAGGTTTTTATCTGTGATTCAGTAGGGAGTTGAAATAGAGTTCATGTTGCGCTGAATAGATCTTTACCATCTCCTTAGGAGGAGCTCAGATGTGATATACTCAAGTCTTCAGAATGGAAAACCTCTATTGCCACAAGATGAAACATTCATCTGTTTGCTGGCTATCCATTCAAAATTTTACAGTGGCCTGTTTTCCAACCTATCATGTGTCTAAGTGTCTCTTGGTCCAAAATCTTGCTTGAGGAGTGAGCAGGTTTGTTCTCAGTCTGACTTGAGGAAGAAAACATTGCAAAGGAAGGTGGCCTTCACTTGCCCCCAGCATGAGATGTCTCCAGGGTGACTTAGGTAGGGCTTTGAGATCAAATCATGTGGCCTGTTTTCTCTTAAAGAGAGTCTGGTGTGCAGATGTTGGGTCATTGTTAGAGGCTGTAAAGTTGACCTCTGATCTCATCTCAAGGCCTATGCACAAGGCCATGAAGATTCTCACAAAAGAGCCTTGCTTTTGTTCAAGTGTCCAGGTAATGACTGAGCTGACACAATAGCATTTCTGTGCCAGAGCGGATTAAAGGGTCAATTCTCATGGGCCATTGCCTTGACTATAAAGTGGCCTTTGTGTGGCTCTAGTCCCACTATGCACTCACAGCCCCAGCTCCAGAGCACACCCCCCACAGAAATGAATGAGCCACCTGCCAAACAGAATCCTTTAGCATTGCTCATCTGAAGACTGGAGAATTCCAGTCTTTGTCTCCAAAAGTGATTATTTTATTCCTGTCAAAACCAATATTCAGTCATCCTTTCTGACAATAATTAGCCAATAGGTTTGGCTGCTGCTTAAATTTGCTCCTTGTGAATGTCAGAATACCCAAGTGTGTGTCCTGCTAGTAACAAGTATGATTTTCAACTATGTGACCCTCACTAACCATGTTTAAGAAATAGGAAAATCAGCATCTGTAATACCTTATGGTGTCGTGGGGGCCAAAAGAGTTAAAGTGTGTGAGAGATGTTGTAAACAGTAAAGCATTATGCAGCAGCAAATTTTTCTTACTGTTAATATTGCCGTTGTTCTTATGGTGAAGTTATGGCATCTGCATGGTATAGTAGTTCTTGAGTGGGTTCCATGGAGCTCCTGTCCTGCATGATGCTTTATAAAAGAAGAGCTCAGTGGTGAAACAGGTTTGGAAAACATTGTACATATTTCTCTTCCTAGGAATACAAAAATGCACCTTAGTGTAATCAAACCTCAGAGAAGTCCCTGGATCTTTACATACAGGACTGTATAATTTTAAAAATATATAGCATTGGTTAATCTTGTGAAAATCTGGTATAAAAGGAAGAAGACATCATTTCTTTGCTGGAGAAAGGAATTATTTACATAAAAAATTTTAAAGTATGTTGGTGAAGACATGATCCTTATGCCTCAGAACTGGAATTAGACCTGGAATTTGATCCACTGTTGCACATTAGGCTAAGAGTTTCCACTTTGTTTTGGCTGCAGACGCCTGTGATATTAGAGCTGGCAGGAACTTTAAAGATGACCTAGAAATGAGAAAACTGTGAATCAGAGAACAGAAACGATTTGTTCCAGGTTACATACTAGACGGCCGTTGGTCTCTGAGCCAGGGGTCAAAGAACACGGATCCCCTAGCTCCTGAGGTTCTCTCTGTTCTTTTATCACCAACATGAGGGTTAGACCTGGCCTTGGATGGGGCGAGAGTGGCCTGAGTTTCAATCAGGCTTCCAATCAGGCTTCTAAGGCTCAGCTTTAACGTGCCCACTCCTGGCTACAGAAGCCAGGCAGACAATAGCGAAAGGAATAGGGGGCCAGGCCTTCTCTCAGCATGCTTAAGCACTTCTTTTTTTTTTTTTTTTAACTTTTTATTTGTCCTGGAGTATAGCCAGTTAACAGTGTTGTGATAGATTCAGGTGGACAGCAGAGGGACTCAGCTATACATGCACCTGTATCCATTCTCCCCCAAGTTCCCCTCCCGTCAAGGCTGCCACATAATTAAGCACTTTCTTGAGGAAACAAAACAGTTCCCCAGAATCAGGAAGGGGCTGCTCTAGCTAAAACCTGCTTCCTTCACTACCCAGGCCTGTAGTTGTTGAAAAGAAACTTGACTTGGAGCTTGAATAAGCCCCAAGAATGATAAAAATAGCTAGTGTTAAATGTTCGCGTGCCTTACACAGACTTCCTCAGTCCTCCCCTTGGCAGCCCCATGCTGTAGACTCTGCACTCTCTCTTAATCACTGTTCTGATGCTGCTGGTGGAGTTCAGAAACACAGGGAGGAGCGGGCATTCTGTCTACTTTGACAGATGCTGCTGCTTCAGAAAATAGAAAGCAGCAAAAAACCAACAACTTGGATTTGTCCAGAATCCCTTCTGTTTCACACTCACTGTCCCTGTTCTCCTGTAGATCACAAACAACCGGACTGGACAGATGGTCTTCTCAGAGACAGTCATTACGTCGATGGGAGATGAAGAAGGCAAAAGGAGCCACGTGAGTTGTCATCTTCCTTGCACTCACATCCCGATGCACACATTCCCTTGCTAAGCCTGCCAAAGGTGACCCAGACTTCAGACCGTGGGCAGAAAGGAGGGAGCTCCCGTGCGCCTCTCCTGCCTTGTATCTGCCTAGATCCCCCAATTCCTACATTTCTGGCCAGACAGGTGCAGTCCAGTAACAGGCTCTGCTTCTATCACTTTGCCTCAGAAATGGCAGGACATGGCAAATTCGGTTTTCATTTGCACGGCTGCTCTCGACCTTGAAAGGGGAACACTGAAGTGTCGGGTGTATTGGTTGGGGGTTTCTGGTAACAAGACCCAGTGCCTCTAACCTGAAAATCCCCTAAAGCCGCTGGCCAGACCCACAACCTTTCTGATCCCAGGTCTGGTCTGGCAGTTTGAGAGCAAGAAAACTTCCAGTGAAACCCAGTGGCCCAAGAGAAAGGCATCCTTCTGCTCCAGGCTTCACACTTGGGCCCCTTATGCTTGCACTTGCTACTCAGTAACCTGTTGCTTAGTCTGGAGGTGGGCTGCATTTTAGAGAATTATAGATTCTGAATGACGAGAGGGGCGTCATGTCACAGAAGGAAGGCCTGGCACAGGTTGGAGGGTGACCCAGGATGTCACTGCTCTCCAGACTTCCAGATCAGAGGTGACTCTGCTGCACCTTATCTTCACAAAGAGGTGGCTGGTTTCAGATGCAGAGGCCTGGTGAGGAGCAGACGGAGTGGCTGCCATGTAATTCAAGTCCATTGTATGAAGCGCCTCCTCTGTGGGGCTGGAAATGGCCAGCCTCTCTGTGCCCAGGAGCCTTATGCAAACTTCCCACCACATGTTCCTCCCTCTGCGGTGCCTAATGCATCCCCAGCCTTCCGAGGGGATCAGGGATAAAACCTGACCCCTTGTGACCTTATCATAAGAAGAGAAGCAGTGTACCCATAACCACTAGGGAGATGGTGTTACTGTGGTTGGTAGTCAATGGGTTCTTTTTTAAAAAATTTTTTTTATTTACTTATTTTTATTGAAGTATAGTTGATTTTCAATATTGTGTTCATTTCTGGTATATAACTAAGTGATTCAGTTATATGCACATATATATGTATTCTTTTTCATATTATTTTCCATTAAGGTGTATTACAGGATGTTGAATATAGTTCCTTGTATTATACAGTAGGACCTTGTTGTTTGTCTTTTTATATAATAGTTTGTATCTGCTGACCCCAGACTCCTAATTTATCCCTCCCCACCCCCTTTCTCCTTTCTATGACTGTGAATCTGTTTCTGTTTTATAAATAAGTTCATTTGTATCATGTTTTAGATTCCACATATAAGTGATATCATATGGTATTTGTCTTTCTCTTTCTGACTCCTCTTAGTATGATAATCTCTAGTTGCCTCCATGTTACTGCAAATGGCATTATTTTATTCTTTTTTTGGCTGAGGGTGGTATCTTGTAACTTTGATTTGCATTTCTCTAAGAATTAGTGATGTTGAACATGTGCCTCTTGGCCATCTGTTTATCTTCTTTGGAGAAATGTCTAGTTAGGTCTTCTGCTGTTTTTTTTATTGAGTTATTTTTTATTATTAAATTATGTGAACTTTTTGTAAATTTTAAAAAGTAAGCCTTTGTTGATCACATCATTGGCAAATATTTTCTCCTAGTCCATAGGTTGTCTTTTCATTTTGTTTATGGTTGCCTTTGCTGTGCAAAAGCTTGCAAGTTTAAATCCCACTTATTTATTTTTGCTTTTATTTCTATTGCCCTGGGAGACTGAGCTAAGAAAACATTGGTACAGTTTATGTCAGAGAATGTTTTGCCTGTATTCTCTTGTAGGAATTTTATGGTCGTGTCTTATGTCTAAGTCTTAAGCCATCTTGAGATTATTTTTATGGTGTGAGAGTATGCTCTTACTTTACTGATTTACATGCAGTTGTCCAGCTGCCCCAACACCACTTGCTGTCTTTCCCATTGTATGTTCTTGTCTCCTTTGTTGAAGATTAACTTCAGTGGGTATGCTTTCATTATGTTGAGATATGTTCCTTCTATACCCACTTTGGTAAGAGTTTTTTATTATGAATGGATGTTGAATTTTATCAAATACTTTTTTGCATCTGTTGAGATGATCATGAGGTTTTTGTCTTTTCTTTTGTTGATATGGTATATCACATAGATTGATTTGTGATGCTGAGCCATCCTTATGACTGTAGGATGAATCCGACTTGATCATGATGTAAGATCTTTTTATGTGTTTTTGGATTTGGTCTGGTAATATTTTGTTGAGAAGTTTTGCGTCTATATTCATCAAAGATATCAGCCTGTAATTTTCTTTTTTGGTATTGTCTTTGTCCGATTTTGATATCAGGGTGTTGGTAACTTCATAAAATGACTTTAGGGCTATTCTCTTCAGTCTTTTGAAAGAGTTTGAGAAGGATCGGTGTAAGTTCTCTGTATGCTTGATAGAACTCCCCAGTGAAGCCATCTGGTCCTGCACTTTTGTTTGCAGGAAGGTGGTTTTTATTTTTTTTTAAATACAGATTCTATTTCACTTCTAGTGCTCAGTCTGTTCAAATTATCTGTTTCTTTTCAATTCAGTTCTGGTGGCTATGTTTCTCAGAACTTGTCTGTTTCTTCTAAGTTGTCCAATTTGTTGGCATATAATTGTTCATAGTATTCTCTTTTTTTTATTTTTTATTTTTTTTATTTTTCCATTTATTTTTATTAGTTGGAGGCTAATTACTTTACAATATTGTAGTGGTTTTTGTTATACATTGACATGAATCAGCCATGGATTTACATGTGTGCCCCATCCCACGCCCTTTCCCCACCCCATCCCTCTGGGTCTTCCCAGTGCACCAGCCCCGAGCACTTGTCTCATGCATCCAACCTGGGCTGGTGATCTGTTTCACCCTTGATAGTATACTTGTTTCAGTGCTGTTCTCTCTGAACATCCCACTCTCGCCTTCTCCCACAGAGTCTAATGTTCATAGTATTCTCTTATGGTCTTTGTATTTCTGTAACATCAATTGTGATTTCACATCTTTCACTTCTTATTTTGTTTATTTGGGTTCTTTCTCTTTTCATCTTGGCAGATCTGGCCAGAGTTTTGTTGATTTTGTTTACCCTTTCAAAGAACTAGCTCTTGGTTTTATTGATTTTTTTCTGTTTTTAAAAAATTTCTCTTTTATTTCCTCTCTAGTCTTTATTATTTTCTTCCTCTGCTGACTTGATGGGTTCTTTTTGCTTGTTTTTGACACAGTACTCAGACATTTACTGCAGGCAGGGGGAGTCCAGTCAGCTTTGTATGATAGTACTGACCCCCCATTCAAGGGACCTGGGAGCTGATGGGGGGCAAGCCATGTGGTGAAATGGAAAGAGACCCAGTGTCACAGGCTGGAAGCATGAGTTTGTCACTTACAAACTAGGTCACCTCATTTCCCCCCATCTTTTAATGAGGCAGTGATTTTCACCATCTCTCCCAACTCTGAAAGTACAGAAGCCTGTGAAGCAAAGGTAGGATTGACTAAGGTCAGGAGAGAGGAGAGGCCAGCTTTTGAAGGTGGGAGAAATGAGAGAAAGAAAGAGAATAGAAAAAGAAAAAAGAAAAACCAGACAAAGAGATGGTACCAAGAGGGAAAAGCTTTAGAGTATTCCAGATTTAAGTCTCTGTGAGGGAACAGGGGAAACACAACTCTCAGGGATGTGGATTACAAAAAAAGCTTTTGTGTTCAAGAAAAAAAGGTGTATGATTGTATGATTGCATAGTTTTGTTCTGGGAAGCCTCCCAGAGCCCAGAGGGCAGCAGCACTGCTGTGAGCATCTTTGTAACTGCTGGAGGCCCTGATATACATCCCAAGCTCCCTGCTCTGCCCTCCAAGTAAGGCAGTTGTGTCAGGCTTGGAGCATTATGGCAGGGGGAACCAAGCTCTGAGAATGGCCGATTGGTGAGAGACAAGATCTCAAAGATGCCAAGAGTGGACGTGGGTCAGGGAGCAGCGCCTGCACTTGTGTGCTGCAGCCCCCAAGTTTGTGCCAGTTTTCCAGGGTCTGCACAGCCTGTGTGTCCCTGCTCTGGGCTCAGCTGGGGGGCCCAGAATTCCCAGGGCTGCTTTTGCAAGTTCACATGTTGATTGTGAGATGGAGGACCTGCAGGTACACCCCTGTGCGGTGCATAACCTGAACCCCTGTGTATGATCGTCCTGAGAATTCAGGAGGGTGACAGGAGGAGACACATCCAAGAAACCCAGAAGGTGGAGAATCACGGAGTTTTTCCAGATTCCTGCACAGGCCCTTGGGTTCTTAACTCAGCAAGTTTTTCTATGAGAATAAACTCCAATTTGAGTAGGAGAGTGACCCAGGGCATCTGATGCTTGACTGGCCAGTGCCTTCTGAATTGCATGGGGTCTTGAGAGAACAGACTGGAGACTTTACAAGGCGCCTGTGAAAGGGAGGTCATGTGGCAAGAACAATGGTATGTTACTGCAGAGCCTCGCTTGTTGTCAAGTGTCTTGCCAAGAGTCAGAGAAACAAGGTCTGGTTTCAGATGCCCACAGAATTCTTGCGTTTGAATTCTCTTTGTGTCTGAGTGGGAAGCCGTAACTAGATTGCCTTCAGAGGCATAAGAATGGCTGAACATCGTCACCATTGTCCCATTCCATAGTCTGGCAATTTAATGGTTTTTACCGTTGGCTCTGGAAAATGCGTTATGTGTCGATGAAGCATTCCCTGGGATGGAAAAGGGAGGCTTGCCTCTCAAAAGGACAAAAAATCGTAAGCTGTTCAAACCTTAAACTACTATAAATAGGGGCTGAATTCTCAGGATTTAAAACTCCCAGATGAATTCAATTAAACATAACCACCAAACACCCCATATTTTCCTTTCTTCAGATGCTGGGATGTGTATTCATACATATGGTAACCCGAGCAGGCCCATGGAAAGTCACAGACAGTAACACTATATGCCCGTCTAGAAAACCTAGCACAGTACGTGCAAGGCATTGGTCTGTTTTTGCTTTCACACTCGAAAGGGGAAAGGACATGGCAGCTTGTTATTTCACCTGAGCGCACGGGCGACTGTGATATGGTCTGACGTCTTTCTGTGAAGCTTTTGTGTGGAGCCTCCGCCTGTCTCCCTTGATGGGCCACTGGGTGGGCTGACCACGGCTCTGCTGCTTTCATGCAGTGGGTTAGGAGGGAAGTGGCGTGTTGGAAGCCGGAGAGCAGATAAGCCATTATGCACACATACAAGGCTTTTGTTTATAACTGTGTCCCCAGATACGAAGCATCTGGCCCAATTACCCAAGGCACCATTTTGAAGGGACGTGTACTCATTAAAATATAACTCAGAACTACAGAGCTCAGCACGTTGTGCATCTGTTGTCTTTTCTGTTTTCACATTAGAGTATGATTTAAAATATCATACATAATAAGGTATTTTCTCCAGCTGAACATACCTTACTTGAACCCACTGTTTCAATCACAGACAACCAGCTCCAAGATATTTCTTGAAACTTCTGAGGGCCTAGGTAGACAAATTTCACTACCAGATTTGTCCAGAGAGTAATGATTTGAGTCATCCCATGATTTCCTTGTCCACGAGAACAATCAGGATAGACAGCAGACTGTGGAAAATGGCGATGGACTTCTCCGCCAGTGTGAACTCAATGTCGTCTTCTCTGCCGTGAAGATGCTTTGCTTGTTATTTGTCTTCAAGTCTGGGGGAAGACAGATGGTCAGTGTGGCTGGACTTCAAGATTTGTTTGTTTCCCATTGAACAGTAAACATCCTGTTACTTCAAAGCCCAGAGAGACTCAGCAGGAGTGTGGGCAGAGAAAGCATGTTGAATGGCCTCTTTCCCCAGGAGACCTTGAGTTCTTCCTTGTCCCCAGCTCGTTCGTTTATCACAGAGTAACTGCAGGTGAGGTGTTGGCTTTGTCTGGTCCCTCTGCCATGATTTCTGAGGCTGAAGTCGGCTGTATAGATTTTATGGAATTACAGAGGGCACCATGCTGACCAGTCATTGCAGTTTATTTGAACAGAAATGCATCAGCAGCAGGCACAGGTTCCTTGCAGTAGTCCCCAACCTTTTTGGCACTAGGGACCTGTTTCATGGAAGACAATTTTTCCCATGGTCCAGGGTGGGGGAGATGGTTTTGGAATGACTAAATGCATTGCATTTATTGTGCACTTTATTTCTATTATTATGACATCAGTGTCACCTCAGATCTTCAGGCATTAAATCCCAGAGGTTAAGGATCCCTGCCTTGGAGAACTTTGGTCACTACCCAAAGGTTCAGCCTCCTGGAGAGTTCTTTTGGGTGTATATTGGGGGGCTGAGTGCATTGCCAAGTCCCGGGAGATGTTGCCCTTCTCTGTCTGTCAGTCTGGGGGCAGAGTGAAGTCTGAACAAGGTGTAAGGCTCACCTAGGTTCAAACCTATCCTAACCCTCATACGCTCTGTCCTCTGTGGTTCTGTTTCTTTCTTTATCCAATGAAGCTAACCATCCTCGGTTCACAACACTGGGTGAGTCTTTAAGGAGAGGTTTATAAAGCTCTTTGTGTGAGGCTCATTATTACCGAAAAGTAATTAACACTGGGTTCTGACTGGCTTCTCCCCTGGGTCCCAGGAACCTACTGCAAAAGTGGAATTCCCCTGGAAGCTGAGGATGTGTTTCAGGACTCCATGGCCTCTTCCCACTGATGTCTGTGGCCTGGGGCTAAGTTCTCTAGAGCCCTGCCTCACCCTCTGAGTCATGTATTTTGCTAGAAGCTTGTGCTCCCTGCTTTGAGCCTGACTCACCCTGCACTTCTTGTTCTCATGAGTCATAAGTGACTGGTTTGGGTATTGGAGTTACAAACAGAAGGAAAGATGGACCTAATGAATAAGAAGAAGCATAAGTGATGTTCAGGTGCTAACAAGTTCCCGGATGGGGCCAGGTTGGCAGGATGTATCTTGGTTTCTATAGAAACAACACGCTTGTGGTTCTAAGAGTGATCCATAGTCTCTTGTGAATGTGCAGTTCTATAGTCCTGTAACCAGACACTTGGGTCCTTTTGTGTGTCTAGGTTTCTATTTTGCATTGATTAGTAATTTCTGGCCAAGCATAAGGCCCTTATGCCTTCATCCAGTAGGAAGGAATTATAGGGAAAATTGAAGAGCTCTGAATCATTCCAAAAAGTGGATAAGCAGTCCCCAAATAAATAAAGTTGATCTAAGAGAGCAATGTTTAAGGAGTAGGCATTTCTTTTTGAGCTATAACCTGGCAATATTAAATTGTACTCTCCTCAACCTAAATATCAGAGAAGGCAATGGCACCCCACTCCAGTACTCTTGCATGGAGAATCTCAGGGATGGGGGAGTCTGGTGGGCTGCAGACCATGAGGTCGCACAGAGTCAGACACGACTGAAGTGACTTAGCAGCAGCAGCAGCAACCTAAATGTCCTTCAAGAAGGAATTTGTGATTCCACATGCAAAATCAAAATACTGTGAAGTTGATGAACCAGTTGCACACAGGTTTCATATATGTTGGTATAAAAGGATGTCTTCAATGAAACATTAAGTGAAGAAAAAGCAATTGTAAAGCAATATGATGCTTTACATATATGACGGTATATTTAAGATATACTTGATATATGTGCATGCACTCTCAGTGGCTAAGTCATGTCTGACTCTTTGCAGCCCCCTGGACTGTAGCCCGCAGGCTCCTCTGTCCATGGAAATGATTTCCTATGCAGGAATACTGGAGGGGGTTGCCATTTCCCTTCTCCAGGGGATCTTCCTGTCCAGGGATTGAACCCACATCTCCTTCATTGGCAGTCAGGTTCTTTACCTCTGAGCCACCAGGGGAGCTCATATTTTATACATACAGTTTATCTCATTTTTTAGAAAAAAAAGTATACATTAAAACACTTGGCAAAATGTATACAAAATCATTACTATAGTTACCTCTGGGAGAAATTAACTTTGCAGAGACTTTGCCTCCATAGATTTCTATATGTTTTGAATGTTTTAAAAAGAGTTTGTGAACTATTTACAATTTTGCTGTAGACATCTATCTCTATTTTTGAACAATATTGCAAGTTTTTCTTTGTGTAAATCCTAGAAATTAAATTGCTGTGTCAAAGTGTATACGATGTAAGATTTTGAGAGATGTTACGATTTTCCTCCAGACGGTTGTACTGTTTTTGCTGTCAGCAGCGATTTCTGAAATAACTTCACCAGTTCTCCCTCGCCTGCAATGGGGTGTTATAGTGGGTGACCACTTGTGTCTTCTCCTTGTTTCCATTTCTTTGATTATTAGTAAGGGCAAGGGGAATCACTGTTTGAGAATTGTAAGTTGTAGGCAACATAGAGTTCTCTGCAGATTTATCTCATCCCTCCTCTTCCTCAGGAAGAAGGGTCAGTTTTGCATGCCAGTCTGTTCCCAAGACCAGATACCATCTGGCCCAGTGTGGGGCAGATTAGGAAGGTGTGACATTCCAGCAGGGACTGTCTGTGTGTTCCATGTCCCTGGCCATGGTTGCTGGGCTGTGAGTCACACCCTGGAGTAGGTGGTGATGATGTGCAGCCTACTGCCGCCACCTCTGTAAACACAAAAAGACAGGCCCTCCCTCCTTTCTTCTCTGGCCACTTCCACAAACACCCCAAACCAAAGCTTAGGTACCCTCTGAGAGGAGGAACACTTCAGGGGTTGGGTAAGGCTTGGGCCCAGGAAGAGCCAGCGTAGAATACAGCTCCACTGCTGTTAGCTGTGTGACTGGTGAGACCCATTAACTGCTGCAAACCTTGGTTTCCCCGTATGTAAAGCGAGTCCATCGAAGTACCTTGCACATAGTGCTTCGTGAGGATAAAACAAAACAATTGGGATAACAAAACCATACAGCAACTAGAATGTACAAATAAGCAGTCAGTAAATGTCAACTCTCTGTGTTTTATCATTATTTGATTACCTCCAAACCATGGCTGTCAGAATTTCGAGTATTAGTTATTCAACTCACCCATTTATTTGCACGTTCACTGAGCACTTCATGTGTGTCTGGCAAATACATGTAAGAGATGGTCCCTGACAGCAAAGAGGACCCAGAATAGCAGTGAAACAAAAAAGTAAATGGGTCATTACAACATGGATTCATATGTATTTCCTGAGGCAGAGGTGGGAGCGTTGTGTGTGTCAGATGAGGTAGATTTTGTTAGGAAACAATCCTTCCTGGTCTCTGGAGTTTCTGCAGGTTTTATGAGCAGATGTAGTAGTTGCCTTTTGGTTTCAGACTATCTTTTCTTTTTTTTTTTCATTTATTTTTATTAGTTGGAGGCTAATTACTTTACAATATTGTAGTGGGTTTTGTCATACATTGACGTGAACCAGCCATGGAGTTACATGTATTCCCCATCCTGATCCCCCCTCCCCAGCCTATCTTTTCAAGGATATTTGTACAGCAAGTGGCTCTACTTCTTGGCAGAGGGCATATTTGCTTGCAGTCCATTACATAAGATTTGGTGCTCTAAGCTTGAGATTTCTCAGCTGTGATGCATACCTACTACACACACTTCATCCACCTGGGCCCTTCCACATTGCCTCCTGGGACTGGAGGGTGAGGAGAACTGTCCCAGACATGAAGGTCATGCTGCTTCTGGGCTGTCAGCAATAAAGTCCTTTGTCTCTGATCCAGGAGTCTCTTGTCTCTGCCAGTAGCCATGAAACTGTGACCAGCTCACTTACCACCTTGTAAGTAAAGTCTCAGCCACTTTACACATCTTGGCAGGCTTCCTGAAAGAGGTGGCAGTTCAGCAGTATTTTGAACGGTGTCTAGGAGTTCTCAGTTGTGGGGAGGAAGGGCATTCCTTGCAGAAGCATTCTTTGTTCATGATCAGGGAGGCATGCGGAAATAGAACATGTGTCTGAGGCACACTGCAGAGTTTAGAATGCCAGAACTGGAGGCGTACTTGCGGGAGCCACAGATGAGGCTGCGGGGAGGCAGGAATTAGATCAGAAAGGGCTTCAAGAGCCCAGCCAAGGAGTTGGAAATTCATGCTGTTAGGAACATACCGGGCGTCTGTATCAGGTATGGAGGTTCCACACAATCCCCAGTCAAAAGAGCCAGGAAGCCGTGGTTTGGATGGCATAGGCGTTGGTGGGGACAGGATTTCGCTTAATCCGGCTGAAAGTCAAGGGCCAGTCATCTGTGTCCTGCAAAAAGTCTGGCTTCAGGGCTTGGAATCTGGAAACTTTTGCTTAGAAATAGAACACACTGCTTTTGCTTGGTGCCAATAGGCAGGCCAAATAAATGACAGTGATTGAACTTGAAATCTCATTAGGCTGACGGCTGCAGAACAAGATGATTTCTGGGGCTTCTGAGTAGCCTGAGCATGTCAGGGGCGGAAGAGGTCCCTGTGCAGGTAGCTGGCTGTCCCGGGCTATTAGGGCCTGGAGATCCTTCCAGACTAGCTTGGGGCCTTTTCAGTCTGACTATAAGATCTGTGGCTCTGCCCCTTCTTGATCTTTGGCATAGTTCTGAAAAACTCACAGAGCTCATGAGTCCATTTTGTTCTATTTTTAAAATAACATCAAAGACCACATTGCCTCATTTGATCAGTTTGACTCAGAAAGTGACCAGATTAACCATCCCTTCTCCAAAGCCACCTATCTCTCTTTTCCTGGGTAAATCCTGGTAACGTTCAGATCAACCAGTCAGTGCTATGATGTGATTGAGTGCTCAGTGACTCAATCAAAATGACAGTATTAGTAACAGATGATGATGAACATAAGACCTGCTGCTTATGGGGCTCTTGCTCAGGATCTCTTGCTTGAGATCTGACCAGCTTCCCTTCACATAATCCTCATGACAGCCATTCAGGGCACATATCCTCTTGACCCCATTGTATAGATGCAGTAACTGAGGCTCAGCCAAGATAGATAGCAGAGTAGAGAGCCAGTACTAAGAGAAAAAAACAAAACAAATTACTTACTTGCCAAACCTCTAAAACCCATGTTCTTAATAAAACATTTTTTAAATTGTGGTAAAATATATATAAGGGCTTCCCAGATGGTGCAGTGATTAAGAACCAACCTGCCACTGCAGGAGATGCAAGAGACGTGGGTTTGATCCCTGGGTCACAAAGATCGCCGGGAGTAGGAAATGGCAACCTATTCCAGTGTTCTTGCCTGAGAAACCCTATGGACAGAGGAGCCTGGCAGGCTATGATCTATGGGGTTGCAAAGAGTCAGACGTGGCTAAGCACACATGCACACAAAATATATATGACATAAGATCTACCCTCCCAACCATTTTTAAGCATATAGTTCAGTAATGAGAACATGTACATTGCCATGCAGCCTGTCTCCAGAACTCATTGCATCTTGCAGAACTAAAACACTGTGCAATAAACAATAACTCGCGTTTCCTCCCTCCCCCTGGCAACTACTCTTCTATTTTCTGTCCCTATGAATCTGACTATTCTAGATACTTCATATGAATGAAATCATATTCTTATTTGTCCTCTTGTTGTTGGCTTATTTCACTTAACATTATGTCCTCAAGGTTCATTCATATTGTAGCATGTGTCAGAATTTCCTTCCCTTTGAAGGCTGAACAGTATTTCACTGTGTGTATATTTTCATTTATCTGTCAGTGGACATTTGGGTTGCTTCTATTTCTTGGCTGTTGTGAATCATATGCGATGAGTGTGGGTGTACACATCTCTCTCTGAGTCCCTGTCTTCAATTCTTTTGTGTGTCTACCCAGAGTGGAATTGCTGGATGATGTTATAATTCTATTTTTAATTTTTGGAGGCACTGTCATACTATTTTCCATAGCAGCTATGCCAGTGTACATTGCCACCGGTGGAGCCTGAGATAGAATGTTGTGTTACCTCTTGGTTTCCATGACTGTAGACTTGAGAGAAGTCCTGGGCCCAGTGTAAGCTGAAGGGCTTACTAAAACTCCTGGGCTCTGTTGTCCTAGGTCAAGACAGTGCTTTCCCAACACTGGGCCCACTAGCAGCCTCTGCAGCATGGCCGCCATAGTCTCAGGGGTGTCTTTGAGGTGTAACTGATACCAATAAGCAGAGATATAACTAAGCGCTAACTCACAGCCCCAGCCTGTCGCCTACTTGCTGAAAACCATTTCCACCTCTGCTCACCCACCAGCTAGGTGTAGGCAGGTTCAGGCTGTATCCTTGGAAATTCATCTCTAGGATCCAAAGATGCGGTTTTCCTGATGGTTAGGAATCTACGCCCCATCGACACCCTCCTTTGTGAAATCCCCCAGAATGTCTCCTACAAGAATCCCAGAAGCTTTGGGGAAATCCCGCTTTCCTGTCAGGGCACTGCAGACTGCTGGGAGCCCAGGTAGCAGCTCAGGCCTCCACGGAGAGGGTTTTGTGGTGGTGTGCAGTTTTTTAAAACTCCCACTGGTGGTAGAGAGGGCTTTCTGGGAGGTGGGCCAGAGGACAGGGCATCTGGGATCAGAGGCAGAGCCCATGGAAGGGAACTGACTTGGGATGCAGGTTTGGGATGCAGAGGTAGGTATTTAATGTTCTCAGAGAATTCACAGTCATGCCCCAAACCTGATGAGTTGAGCTGGTCTCCCAAATCAGGCAGGAGTATCTTCTCTTGATCCCATCCCTAGCAGACTGTAGGAAAAATGATGGATGAGGATTGAGTCATCTAAATGTTTGCCCAGATCTCATCTTTCTGTCTAGACCCACTGTCAGTTTCATTTTTCACCTCCACCTCCTGAAGAGAAGAGAAAGAATAAACATGACATTTGGGTATGTTTTATGGGAGAACAGAGCAGTGGGATTTGGAGTCTGAAGTGTCATGGGTTGGAATCTCTGCTCCTTGGGTGATCTGCCCCACTGCTCTGAGCACTGGTTCCTGCTCTGTGAAAGGAGGAGTTAGTGACTTCACCAAGGGTATTTAGAAGGAAGAGATAAGTCATGGAAAGAATCTGGCACTCAGTGGAAGCCCAATAATGTGAAGTCAAGTGGGCCTTAAGAAGCATCACTATGAACAAAGCTAGTGGAGGTGATGGAATGCCAGCTGAGCTATTTCAAATCCTAAAAGATGATGCTGTGAAAGTGCTGCACTCAATATGCCAGCAAATTTGGAAAACTCAGCAGTGGCCACAGGACTGGAAAAGATCAGTTTTCATTCCAATCCCAAAGAAAGGCAATGCCAAAGAATATTCAAACTACTGCACAATTGTACTCATCTCACACGCTAGCAAAGTAATGCTCAAAATTCTCAAAGACAGGCTTCAACAGTATGTGACCATCTTCCAAATGTTCAAGCTGAATTTAGAAAAGATAGAGGAGTCAGAGATCAAATTGCCAACATCTGTTGGATCATTGAAAAAGCAAGAGAGTTCCAGAAAAATATCTATTTCTGCTTTATTGTACGCCAGAGCCTTTGACTGTGTGGATCACAACAAACAGGAAAATTCTTCAAGAGATGGGAATACCAGACCTCCTGACCTGCCTCCTGAGAAATCTGTAAGCAGGTCAAGTTAGAACTGGATAAGGAACAACAGACTGGTTCCAAATCGGGAAAGGAGTACCTCAAGGCTGTATATTGTCACCCTGCTTATTTAACTTATATGCAGAGTACATGATACAAAATGCTGGGCTGGATGAAGCACAAGCTGGAATCAAGATTGCCAGGAGAAATATCAATATCCTCAGATATGCAGATGACACCACCCTTATGGCAGAAAGTGAAGAACTAAAGAGCCTCTAGATGAAAGTGAAAGAGGAGAGTGAAAAAGTTGGCTTAAACTCAACATTCAGAAAACTAAGATCATGGCATCTGGTCCCATCACTTCATGGCAAATATGTGGGGAAACAGTGACAAACTTTATTTTTTTGGACTCCAAAATCACAGCCATGAAATTAAAAGATGCTTGCTCCTTGTAAGAAAAGCTATGACCAACCTAGACAGCATATTAAAAGCGGAGACATTACTTTGCCAACAGAGGTTCATCTAGTCAAAGCTATGGTATTTCCAGTGGTCATGTATGGATGTGAGAGTTGGACTGTAAAGAAAGTTGAATGTTGAAGAATTGATGCTTTTGAACTGTGATGTTGGAGAAGACTCTTGAGAGTCCCTTGGACAGCAAGGAAGGCCAATTAGTCAATCCTAAAGGAGATCAGTCCTGAATATTCATTGGAGGGACTGATGTTGAAGCTGAAACTCCAATACTTTGGCCACCTGATGTGAAAAACTGACTCATTTGAAAAGACCCTGATGCTGGGAAAGATTGAAGGCAGGAAGGGAAAGGAACAACAGGATGAGATAGTTGAATGGCATCACTAACTTGATGGACATGAGTTTGAATAAGCTCCGGGAGTTGCTGATGGACAGGGAAGCCTGGCGTGCTGCAGTCCATGGGGTCACAGAGTTGGACACAACCGAGCGACTGAACTGAATAAATGTAGATTCTCCTTTCTGACCTAATTTCCTGGACCTCTGTGGTCCAGAAGCAGTGATTTACCGAATATGGTGGTGATAAATTAGTACATGTATTTATTTTGTTGCAAGATTTCTGTGCCTGGAAACCCAGTAACTGAGAAGCTTTCTCAGGTGCTAGACCAAACAGATGAAAAAGTTATTGTGTGTGAAGAAAGATCTTGTGTCAAAGATAAAGTGAAGCAAGATTTCACTGAGTTTCAGAAGTATAAAAGGCAGAATTTACAGGGTCATTTGAGCTCCTGTAGACCAGAGTTGAAAACATGGGCACGTACATTGCCATCCTTCCCACTGCCACACACGTGGCAGACATCACTAGTCAACTGTGGTTATTTCCGAATGAGCCCAGAGTTTCAGAACCTGAGATAGCAGCACTTCAAGCAGCTATTAACCAAATGGAAAAGCACTCTTCTTGAAATCCATTTCCCTTTCCTGCTGTGGACCATATCTCTCATTGTACAGATGGGAAAACAGAGATGGGGTTGGAAGGGGGCACATAATTTTCTCTAAATCATGCAACTGATGGAGTTGGGACCTCATATCCAGTTGTCTGTGACAAACCTAGACAGCATATTTAAAAGCAGAGACATTACTTTTTCAACAAAGGTCTGTCTAGTCAAGGCTATAGTTTTTCCTGTAGTCGTGTATGGATGTGAAAGTTGGACTATAAAGAAAGCTGAGCACCGAAGAATTGATGCTTTTGAACTGTGGTGTTGGAGAAGACTCTTGAGAGTCCCTTGGACTGCAAGGAGATCAGACCAGTCAATCCTAAAGGAAATGAGTCCTGATATTCATTGGAAGGCCTGATGTTGAAGCTGAAACTCCAATACTTTGGCCACCTGATGTGAAAAACTGACTCATTTGAAAAAGACCCTGATGCTGGGAAAGATTGAGGGCAGGAGGAGAAGGGGACGACAGAGGATGAGATGGTTGGATGGCATCACCTACTCAATGGACATGAGTTTGAGCAAGTTCCAGGAGTTGGTGATGGACAGGGAAGCCTGGTGTGCTGCAGTCCATGGGGTCACAAACAGACACAGCTGAGTGACTGAACTGAACTGATCCAGTTTAGTTGGGTTTTTAATACACTGTGTGGACCTGGAGTTTCCTGTTCAGGAAGCAGGGCCTTTGTGTCATCGCTTCTGTGGCATCTGAGATTAGTAACCAGGTGTATGGTCTGCCTAATGCTGAGAAGTTGGTGATGACCAATGGGGAGGGGTCTTCTTAGGTTTAGGAAGCAACATCAGAAGTTGATGAAGTGGTAGCCAGGAGAAGCATCTAGAAGACAAACTTGAGAAGGCCTTGTCTGTTGTGTTTACCTCTATATCAATAGGGAGTCAGCGCTTAGTAGTTGAGTGAACACATTTAACAGATGAAAGTTATATGACCAAGGAGTAAGCTGGGGACTATGAACAGAAGTAGCCATCATTGAAGATAAGATTCAGCGAAGAGCTACAAATATGTAGATGAGTTTTTATTTGCTTGAAAAAAAATGGTCCTCTCTGTTTTTCTTGCCTTCATGTGTTCTTCTATATTATTGAGCACCTACTGTTTTCTGGGTTGGATACCAGGTGTTTTTACATCATGTATTCTTTAATCTTTATAATACTGAGAGGTGGGTGTTATTTTACAGATGAGGACACTGGAGTTAAAGAAGTTAAATTCTCTAGATGGTAGATGGTTGAACAGTAGAATGTTCCTATTCCTCTGAAACTTTGGCCTTCTCAATATAAAGATATATTTCTGATAGGGAAGGTCATGGAAGTTTGCAGCCATAATTTGG
This sequence comes from Odocoileus virginianus, assembly GCF_023699985.2. Taxonomy (NCBI): domain Eukaryota; kingdom Metazoa; phylum Chordata; class Mammalia; order Artiodactyla; family Cervidae; genus Odocoileus; species Odocoileus virginianus. The sequence goes on along the minus strand of NC_069683.1, from coordinate 35,770,639 downwards.
GGTGGTTTTGAAGAGGTTATCGTGATGCTTTCTGCATCTAGTTGCATTCCCATCATTTATATACAGAGTCATTGAACACCCCTTTTCTCCCAAAATGTTCAAAATAAAAAACCAAAACCATGAAAGGACTACTGCATGGCAGTAAACCCAGGGGGTCTTTCCCTTGGGGTCACCAGGAGAGGCTATCAGGTTAGGGAACCGTGGAATCTCTCACCCACTTGCTTTAGTTCTCGCCATCGGTCGATTGTGAGAATCATGCACTTGAAGGGAAACATTCTAAACCACCGAGGAGGAGCTTTTAAGTGGGTGGCGGGTGCCCGTATCTGAAGTCTGGCCACTGACACGTTTCAGTGATGTGATGTGGAAAATACAGCCACAGTCTGAATTTTCCATAGTCTCATTATTCATGGCCTCCCAGAAAAGGAAGCAGGTACAAAAGGCAGAGAGAGCCCACTGCCTGGTGATTAGTGGTCAGGATGGAAAAACATCTTGCCTCACAGACTGGGGAGGCCTGCTCCCCAGGCCAGTGGGGCCCTGGCGGCTCCAGGTGGGTGGGGCCCAGCAGACTCCATCCCTCTCTGGCCCTGCAAGCAACAGGCCTTTGAGTCAGCTCCTCCAAGTCCAGTAGACGTTTGCTTCTCCCATTGTTCTGGGTTCCTGTTTCTTCCCCATCCTGGGTCCCATCTGCTGGACCTCTTTCCCCAGAAAGAATCCACACCCCACAGCAGAAAGGCTGGATCAAAGGCCAGTAGTCATGGTTGGTGCCGGCCTGGGCAGAGCTGCTCCCCTCCCCCTGACAGTTCTGCTGGGATTTGGAGGGCAAGAGAAAGGACGAGAATGAATATTCATTGAGCACCTACTATGTGCCAGGTGCTGTGGACCATTTCCTAGAAGCTATTTTCCTTCACTCTTACCAAACCCACCTTAAACAGTGGGTACCAGTCCCGCTTGAAAGATAAGGAAGCACAGAACAAATTGCTAAGGTTGTGCAGCCAGTAAGTGGCAGAGTTAGGATCTGGAAATAGTTCTGTCTTATTCCAAAGCCTAGCCTTCTTCTAAGTATACTGTTTTACAGAAGGGGAGGTCACTAATAGTAACTGAAGGTCTGGTCCAGGCCATGATATGTGGACATGCTTATCACTCAATCTTCATAGCAACATAATCGATTTGGTTTTGTCATCATTTTACAAATGAAGTAATTGTAGTCCAGTGACACTAAATGATTTACCCAGCAAGGAGAATTGAGAAGGAAGCTGTAGGACCCACCACTGTAGGGATATGCACGCATGCTTAGTTGCTCAGTCATGTCTGACTCTTTTTGTGACCCCATGGACTGTAGCCCGCCAGTCCATGGAATACTCTGTCCAGAGAATTCCTCTGTCCATGGAATATTCCAGGCAAGAATACTGGAGTGGATAGCCGTTCCCTTCTGCAGGGGATCTTCCTGACCCAGGGATTGAACCCAGGTCTCCTGCATTGCAGGCGGATTCTTCACTGCCTGAACCACCAGGGAAGCCCACTGTAGTGGGTCCTTTTTATAGCCTGTGGCTGGGTCTCAGCTTGGAGAGCTGGAGCAGGCCTGGTGATGGGGCTGGACTCCTCAGCATGGGTGTCCCGGTGGGCAGCCTGGGGCCATCGTGATGATGTCAGACGTCTAGGTGTGCCTTGACCACTCTCCCTAGACTGGCCCGCCGCCTCCCCCTTGAAGCCGTAGCTTCCTGTGCCCCCCGCCATTGCACGAAGATGAAGCAAAATGAGACATGGCCACTTGTGAGCAGAACCAGAGCATATGTTTTTCCATGACTGAAACATATTAAAGCTTTTTCCAAGCTCGTTAGCACAAATGGTTCGACTTGGAAGGTTTAACAATTCCACAAGTCCCCTTTTAAGTCCTCACTGTGGTGAACTTTGTGGGGAGTGTTGGGGGGAGGAAACGCATAATTGCTGATGGCAGGAAAGAGGCCAGGACCGAGGGGTTTGGAAACCCATTCGAGGCCCGGGGTGGATGCCAGTCTGCTTCCCCACCCAGCAGCCTGGCAGTCGGCTGGGAGAGTGACTTTTTCAGCATGGAGTGGGGGAACCAACTTTGTTTTTGCTTCCTGTTGATTTACATTTTCTTAATCTTTCCCTTTTTATTTTCCGTAAAGAAAGTTGAAGGAATTCTTTGAGTTGTTTTTCTTTTTCTTTTGGCCATACCACATGGCATCCGACTCATTAGAAAAGACCCCAGTGCTGGGAAGGATTGAAGTCAGGAGAAGGAGATGACAGAGGACGAGATGATTGGATGGCATCTCCGACTCAATGGACATGAGTTTGCACAAACTCCAGGAGATGGTGAAGGACAGGGAAGCCTGGTGTGCTGCAGTCCATGGGGTCACAAAGAATCAGACACAACTGAGCGATTGAACAACAGCAATGCATGGCATGTAGAGTCTTAGTTCCTCGACCCAGGATCAAACCCATACTCCCTGCAGTGGAAGCCTGGAGTCTTAACCACTGGACCATCAGGGAAGTCCTGAGATGTATTTTTTTTTTTTTTAAAGGGTACTAGATGGGTGACTCTAAAGCAACAGTTCTTAACCTTGGATATGCATTACAATCACCTAAATCTGGACAGAACTCATGGAAAAGAAATGCACTTTGATTTTCACCAGCTTTTATATTCAAGTGGCACTTCCTTCAGTCTTGGGAGTAGACAGCCAACCACACTATCATTAGTGCTACCCTTGTTCCCAGAAGCAGTCAGGTGGATTTTGTGCTCTCTTGCCTCTGTTGCAGATGACTTGAAATAGCATTTACACGCATTGCTGCTTAGAAATTAAGGTTATTGTCAGACTGGCTAGTAAATCTTACTGCTCACTGTGTTAGTAAAGAAGTCCATAAAACACTGTATCTCAAAATATTTTGATAATGGCATTTCAGTGCAGTCATTTTCCTTTGTCATCTTGTGTGTTTTCCTTTATTCACCTAGTGCATAATTCCGAGAATCTATAGACTTTGCTAAGCTGTCATAAGAGTCCATGGCATGAAAAATGTTAAGTTCCCTCCCTGTTTTTATAGTGGCCAGTGCCTGTACTGAGGCCTCTTAGTTGTTTAGATTTAGATGTGGCCTCCCCAGTGGAGGGGAGGTTACTGAAGGAGATCTGTCTGTTGCATTCCCTGGAGTGGGATTCACCCCCACTGTAGATGGGATTTGACCCCCACACCCCAGCAATGCCAGCCTCCATTCAGGTGATTTGAAGCCTAAAGACTCTATAGACCCATTCATTCACTGGACACTGAAGTTTGAAAAAAATTGGATCACCAGCTTTGCAAGTGCAGGGTTGAAAGTGCAGAGTTCAGGCCAAACTCAGGGTCGGAATGTGCAGTGGTCCCAGACCTGCCATTTGACACCAGGCGGCCCAGGGGGGAAGCCTGCAGACCCCCATGGCTTAGGACTCCTGGGAGGCGAGTCTTCCTCTGGGAAGGCCCTGGCTGGGGCTTGGTGGCCGGAGTCACCTCCTGATGTGTCTCCTGACCTCTGTCTCCCTCTGAGTCCTGTTTCACCAGCAGCTCAGCTTGAGGACACAGGACATGTCCATCGGAGATTTTTAGCATGTTGAGACTCCGGCTCCTGGAGTCTGTTCCTCCTTGGAGAAGACTTGACCTGCTGCCCTGCAGACTCAGCCCCGAGCTGCTGAGATGAACAAAGAACAAAGAAGAGAAGGAAGATGGGCTAGTTTCCAGCAGCCCACTTCTCTCCAGCATGTGAGCCAGGATTGAGCCTCAGAACGATCTCCTCTGAGAAACTAGATCTTTTTTTAAATCATGTATGTTATTTTATTACGGAGTCGAGTGACTCAAAGTACTATCATATTCTTCACTAAAATATAATTTTCCAAAAATGATTACCCAAGCATCAAGTATTTGCTAATGGATATTAGTGTCCTCTTAAAATATATAGAAACTTCTTGAGTTTGGTTAGCAAGCCATAAAGTGTACTAAAGACTACAGTTCTGTTAAGGTGAAGTCTTGAGAAACTAGATCTTATGTAGACACTCTCTCCAGGGCTAAGGGTGTGTCAGGACATGACGCTTTTCACGACTTTCTTCCCGAGGCAAAGGAAAAACAATTTGAAGGGGCTGGGTTGGGCCAAGTCAGCTCATGGACTCATGTGAAGAGAGTGAAAAGAAACCAGTTGAGTAAATTTGAAGAAACTCCATCCTTCCCTAGAGAGAGAGGGAGGATCTTAAGTAGAATCCAGTGTGGTGGTGTTCAGTTGCCTAGTCATGTTTGATCCATGGACTTCAGCATGCCGGGTCTCCCTGTCCCTCACCATCTTCTGGAGCTTGCCCAAACTCATGTCCATTGCATCAGTGATGCCGTCCAGCCATCTCATCCCCTGATGCCCTCTTCTCCTTCTGCCCTCAATCGTTCCCACCATCAGGGACTTTTCCAGTGAGTCAGCTGTTCACATCAGGTGACCAAAATACTGGAGCTTCAGCTTTACCATCAGTCTTCCCAGTGAGTATTCAGGGTTGATTTCCTTTAAGATTCACTGGTTTAATCTCCTCACCAAAGAATTGATGTCTTTGAACTGTGGTGCTGGAGAAGACTCCTGAGAGTCCCTTGGACAGCAAGGAGAATCCAATGTAACTTAGCAGTAAAAACATTCTCAGAACCTACTTAGCTTAACTCTTGGGAAGCCTGAGCAGACACTGGTACACTGTCCCTGAAACCCACTCTACTGCTGGTTCATCTCCCACATTATTCTTTCCCCTGAATGAATGAAGAAGGAATCACACAGCCAGTTGTGTGAGCTGTACCAGGCTTAGCTGGGGGCAGGTGAATGTAGATTTCATTTAAGTTTCATCCTCGGAACTGCTTTGTTTGAAAGTGAGCTTCCCAGGTGGTGCTAGTGGTAAAAAAACAAAAAGAAAAATCCCACCTCTCAGTGCCGGAGATGCAAGAGATGCAGGTTCAATCCCTGGGTCAGAAAGATCCCCTGGAGGAGGGAATGGCAACCCAGTCCAGTATTCTTGCCTGAAGAATCCCATGGACAGAGGAGCCTGGTGGGCCACAGTCCATGGGGTCGCAAAGAGTCTGACACGACTAAAGTGACTTTCCTGCCGTGCATGCATGAGGTGATTTCCTTAGGGCCTGTATGAGGAATTGTGTGAGGTTGGGGACACAGATCTGTGGCTGCCACAGGCCCTGACTGGACACCCCACCCCACTGCAACCGCATGGGAGCATCTGGGGAAAATGCCAACACAGAGGGGACCTCTGATTCTGTTTGCAAGTATCACAAAAAGCGGCTGAGGCTCAGCAGGACTGGAGAGAAGGAGATGCAGAATCTGCATGAAAACGTGAGCCACACCAGCTGTTAGTATTTCAGCCCCGAACCAGGAGAGGGGGAAGAGGAAGGTGACGAGACTTCTCCGAGGTGGCCGAGAGGTCTGCAGAGGCAGCTCTGTAGACCAGTGCTGACAACCTTGTGGGACTTCCCTGCTGGTCCAGTGGTTAAGAACCCACCTCCCAGTGCAGGTTCCATCCCTAGGCAAGGAACTGAGAGCCCACTTGTCTCATAGCGACTAAGCTCGAGTACCCCAACTGCTGAGCCCTCACGAAGCCTGCCTGCTGCAATGAAGAGTCCATGCAAAGACCCAGCACAGCGAAAAAGATTATGGAAACAAGAACCAAGACGTGCCTTTCCATAAACACTCTTGTCATGACTCCCTGCAGCCGGCTCCTGGGAGATCTCCCATGACACCCAGATCCCTCTGGCTGGGAGGGCCCATCCTCTCTCCCAAGAGGGTTGCTTGGGTGATCTGTTTACCCCAGCCTCAGCGGTGTCAAACAACCATGCCTGTGGAATGCTTGTGGATTAGGGGCTAGGAATTTGGACAGGTACAGTGAGATGGTTCATCTCTGTTCCATAGTCTGAGAGCTCTGACTTGAAGCCAGAGTGACTTAGTGGCTAAGGCTGGAATCTTCTAGAAACTCTTCACATACATGCTTCTGGCTGTTGCCTGGGATATTCGTGGTGCTGCGGCTTCTCCACGTATGTAGCCAGGGCTTCCCCCCAGCATAGAGCCTTGGTTCAGAGGGCGAGCATCTGAAGAGGGGACAAGTCAAGAAAAGGCTGTATTGCCTGTGACCTAAGCCTGAAAGTCACAGCTTCACCGCACCCGATTTGTTAGAAGTGAGCCTAGGTGCTCTTCGAGGGTGGACAGGATGGTTGAGGGAACTGCGCTTTCTGTTGTTCCAACTACCTATTTCAAGAAACAGTCCAAAGATGCTGTAAGTGCTCTGGTGAGATGAGGCTGGTGACTCAAGTGAAAGATCTAAGACAGCTTTGGAAATTGAGTCATGATGACCCACCTTGGGTTGCCTAGAGACACCAAAGACCAGCCAGCCATAGGTCACCTTGGCTGATGCTGGACAGGGTCATCCCTCAGAGAGAAAAGCCAATTACAGACACTAGAACCAACCCCCCACCCCTAGCTCGAGTCTTGAATCTTCCACTGTCAGGATCAGCAAGTCTTACAAATGCCTGCTGGTCTTTGGAACCTGAATGTCATCCTCTTTCCACCCAGCTTTCACTGGGGTGGATGCTGGGGGTGGGGGGGCACCCAGGAGATGGGCCCTCACTACCCCCTGGGAAGGGTCAGGAGGGTCTCTGAGACGACACATTGTGCTGCTCCTTGAAGATGAATTGGCAGAGTGGGGAGGTGAGGGCATTCTAGAAGCAGGGATCAAAGTTGGGCCTTGAGGAGATAAGGAACCTGGACTGGAAAGCAGTTTGGGAACTGTGTGCCAACAGAGATTGGACCCAGGTCATGGTTGGCAGGGAAGGTGGAGAGACTGTGAGTTACAAAATAGAGTATAAGCAGGGAGATGTTCTCATGGGAACTCATAGCCTGGGTGAATAATCCAGAGTCCAGGACCCTTGAGCCCTGCAGATCCAGACACTGGACATCCTTGGCCCTCTTGCTAACTGAGCTCGGACCTCACTGATGTGTAGTTTTCAGTTTGCAGGGGTGAGGAGCATCTCTTTCCAGTGGCAGGAATGGTGAGGACCCATCTGGGTCCTCCCATCTGTTGTCAGGGTCTTAGGGAGCCGAGTGGGTTGTCCGAGCATTGCTGGGTGAGTGGAAATTTCAGCCGAGGGGGCAGTCCACCTTTCCAGGTCTGGCTAGGGCAGGCAGGGCAGAGACCTCCCCGTGACGGGACTCTGGGCCCCCCTGTCTCAGGTCACAGGGGGACACACCTGTTTTTTATCCACCTCTGCCCTTGTCACACTTGGTTATTATGTCACCATCACAGATGCAGTCTGGCTGCTCCCCGGGCCTGGAGGGCTGCCCGTCTCCTCCGATTTGACATTGATTGAATTAGTCCAACCTCAGCCTTCTCCAGGTCCGTCTGCCAGAGCAGTTTTCAGAACAATTATGAGTAGGCTTCTGATGAGTCGGGCAGCAGGTTTCTTCTGCACTAACTGTGTTCCGTGTGCCTTGGGCAAAGGTCAGGCCTGATCCAGTCTGTTTTTTTTTTTTTCAGGCCATGCAAACTCAAAGCCTCAGAAACGTAGATAGGGAGAGGGTGAGGGGCTCACTCGACTGCTTCTAACCGTGGCAGGTGACAGCACTCCATTGGTTAAACACAACTCAGACAGGTGAATTAGAAGCTTTTTTGGAATTAGATGTGGTTGTAAGTTCTCCAGAGGAAACGTGGCTCAGGCTGAAAGAATGTGTTGGGTGGTTCCTGGAGTGTGAGCCTGGCCGACTCTGTGGCCTGTCCCGGCTGCAGTCTGGAACACCTGCTCTCCATCTCTGAAGACCTGTGGGTGTGAAGATCTCCCCTGAGAGCCCGGGGTGGGGGCGGTGGGGTGGCCGGAGCGGAGATCTCGGGGCCCAGGTCCCTAGTGATGCAGCCACCAAGGGCCTCAGCGTGCGGCTCTTGGCATCTGGCCTGCTCAGCCCAGCGGGGCCACGTTTTCCTCTTTCCGGGCTGTGTGGTTGGGGAAGAGAGGTTGGTGGAGCAACCCCAGGAGCCCCAAGGCCTTTGCAGACACCGGGGCTTAGGATAATGACAGCTGGCATTGGCTTCTGGCTCTGGCCCGTGCTTTTCTGCAGGGCGGTCTCTGTGTTGTGGGTCAGGCCAGAGCCCTGGGTGAGGTCTGCGGCCCCTGCCTGCCCTGAGCTGGCTGAAAGTCTCCAAGGCAGCATCCAGGAGAGGCTGGGGGCCCTGCTGTGCTGGAGACAAATGGCACGGGAGTCTTATAGGCTCCTGCAGTTGGTCCTGGTCACAGAAGGACGCGGGGGAGCGGGGAGACCCTGTAGAATGAAGGAGAGACGGCCTGCTGCACGCTCGCAGCATCACTTCTCACGCTACAGGCGCCTGCACCAGGGGCCCAGACTTGGGGACCCTGCCTTCCCTTGGAGGTAGAGCTGGCGGCTCCCCGCCTCCCCCAGAGGCCTCGTGTCCCACACGTCTCCCTCCTGCCTCTCTGTCTGGGCCCCTGGGGCCTGCTTTTATCTCCCTAGAGCACTGGGTTGGGGTCGGTGGGACTCCTGGGCTTGAGTGGCGCTCCCTACCACTTCTTACCCATGACCTCTGCAAGTGAGTTCACTGCCTTGGTTTCCTCGTCTGTAAAATTGAGCTTCTCTTGCTCACTTTGAAAGACAGTGCCTAGCACCCAGGGTGAAATTGAATCATGTATTTCCCAGCCCCTTGCATGCCTGCTTGTATTCCAGGTCCCCTTGTAGGTCTGTACACCTGTCCTCCTCGCCTGTATCTCCTCCATAGCCAAGGGCTCCAGGGTGAAGCAGAAGGTTGTCTCATGGTGATAGGTTGAGAGTCCTGGTTTCACCTGACATCCTGGATCTTTTCAGTAGGAAGGTATCACTGTAGAATGAGATCCCCTGGCCCGAACTTAAGCTCAAAGCTTACGTAAGCCTTCCCATGGTCACCTTTTGAGCTCCTGCAGTGAGTTAAACTGCAAACAGAGCTGAGCCCAGAGGATTAAGTCTTGAGGACCAAACGCCATTCCAAGTGCGTGCCCGTCTTCTCTCTTTCCATCTGTCCAACAACCTCTTAAGGTTCTCCATTTTCCAGATAAGGAAACCAAGGCTCAGTAATTTGCCCAAGATCACCCAGCTTGTAAGTGAACCTGTATTCAAATCCAGACTTGAGCCCCAAAGCCTGCGTCTCCCCACTCATGCCGCCCCAGGTACACAGGTGCCATGTGGCCTTGAGGGGGTGGAGGACACGGAGTAACCAGCAGTGTGGTGAGTGCAGCGACAGGAGAGACAGGTCTGGGGGTGTGCTCCTGGAGTGCCCAGGGCTTTCTCAATGTTGGCACTGCAGGGCCTAAGTCCTGAGAAGCCCCCCATCCTGGACACAACAGGACAGTTTGTGCCCATGGTCTGCTTTTCTCTGTGGGCCTGTCTCTCTGCTCAGGAGGACTGGGGATCAGAGAACAGTCCTACAGCTGGGAGGGACGTTCGTTTATCTCAGACTGTACTGTGTTCGCATCCCAGGAGCATTCAGGGCTTGGCATCAGCACCCCACACTTCGGGCCAGGAGAAGAGCATTCATCCAAACCAGCCAGGACTTTCTGGCTGAAGGGGGCTCAGCCAGAAGGCCTTTGTTCTGGTCGCTGGGGTCAAAATCCTTCAGAACAGGCATCTGTTCTGACCCCATCTCCTCTGTCACCTCGCCCAGGGAAATTGGAAGCTCAGCAACAGAGGCTGGACGTATTTGGAAGGTCTGGAAGAGAGGAGATTTGGCCACAGGCTTGTTGGGGCCGTGGGTGTCAGATTCCTAGGGCTGCCAAAATAAAGGACCACAAGCTGGGTGACCAGGTGACTCAACAGAAGTGTGTGGTCTCCCAGCTCAGGAGGCTGGAGGCCTGAAGTCAAGGTGTTGGCCGAGGTGGGTCCTCTGAGGGCTGGGAGGGAGCAGTTTGTCAATGACCATCTTCTCTCCATTTTTCACAAGGTCTTCCTTCCTTCCAGCGTCTGTCTCTGTGCCCGAATTTCCCGCTTTCATTAAGATGCTGCGTATGTTGGACTAGGGCCCAGCCTCATCACCTCGTCTTAAGTAATTATATCTGCACTGACCCTGTTTCTAAATATGGTCACATTCTGAGACATGTCTGCTGAAAAAAAGCACAACCTGCAGGGTGAGAGTTTTGTGTTATTCTGTGAGCATTCTGAGGACGTCAAGCCTGGGAGATGGGACCCTGAGATGACTCCGAGGGACTATTCTGAAGAGGCAAGGGTGGGGCGGGGGGAGCCAGGGTGCATAGGAGTTTTTGTAACAAAGACGAGGTAGTCAGAACATCAAAAGGTGACTATTAATTAAAGAAAACCAGACATCTCACGTTAAGGAATTTAGTGCTTTTCTGTGTATGAGAAGAGGAAAGAGTCTGGGTTCACTGAAGTCACTCCTTTGATGGGCACCTCAGCTACCTGCAGCTAACGACCTGCTTTTCTCCATCCTGAGTTCCCTCTGGGAGCACAGCTGGGGGTGAGACTGAGGGCTTGGCCCTGGGCAGCCCCTTTGGTTTGTCTGCATCCTGAGTTCCCTCAGGGCTCACAGTTCGGGGCCGCCGTCATGTGATGGCTTGACGGCTGAAGCATCCTTTGTTTATGACAGGACAGGCAGTATCCCAAGTCCAGATACTCGGGATCATCAGGACTTCAGCGTGTGAACTGGGGGGGAGCATAATTCAATCCATACCTGTGCATTTAGAGGCAACAGGGTGTGATGGAAGGAGCGTGTCTCAGCTTGGGGGTCTCATGGACTTGAGTTTAAATCTTAGCATTGCCAGTTACATCAAAGACCCTGGGCTCTGAGCCTCAGTTTCCTTACCTGCGAAGTGGAGTCTGGCCTTCGGTTTATCTATGTATTTTCAACTGAAGGACAACTCCACTTCTCCAGGCATGTGCTGGGGGGCATGAAGTGACCTCACGGGGCTGTGGGGACAGAGATAGTCATGGAAGCCCCAGCAGGTGCTGACATGCAGCAGGTGCTCTCTGAACATTCCCTGCTGCAGTGGGAGACGCTACGAGGGCCAGAGAGCTTGAGCTGGTGGAGGGCCATCGGGCCCTCATTTCATGTGCCCTGGGCTTGTTCCTCTGAAGACGGGCTGCTTCTCAGAGCCCTGGGCTTGAGAGGAGGCTGTGGACAGCCCCTGCAGGGTCCCCAGTGGCCTCCTCTTTCAGGCTTCATGATGCAGGAGAGTCTGGATTCCTGGGGACTGCAGGAATCCTCCTGGCCAGCACGAGAAGTGAAGTGCGGCGGCAGGAGGGTCAGAGATGCTGTGCCCCCTTCGTTTGCCCACACAGAAGCCGAAGAAAGCCTCGCAGGGTTTCTGTGCGATTTTCCTCCTTTGCCTCCCCTGGGGAAACTCTGAAATGGAAACTCAAAGATGTAGAATGGCTCCTCCGCCATTTCCCACTACTTCATGATAGTGTTGAAGCCCCAGGGCCGTTTCCCGGCCCAGCATCCTGCCAGATCTCCAGCATGTTCCCGGCCTCCCTGCCGGCATCTGAGCTGAGTGCTGTGTAGGCCGCTGGCCAGAGCCTTCTAAATATAGCTCCATCCTCAGAGCAACAAAGCCCCGATCCCCCGAGTGGCATCCGCCCTGACGGCAGGCCTCCAGGCTGTTGGTCAGTCTCCCCTACCAGGATGGGAGGGAGGAACGGGGACAGACAGGGAGTGGCCAGGACAGAGGAGCCTCTGAAGAAGCTGGTTCTGTGACATGTGAGGCCCAAACGCCTGTGGCCTTGGCCCTGAGTTCCTGCCTCCTGTCTCAATGTGTGGGGCCCAGGCCTTGTCCCAGGCAGGCTCTGCTAAGCTGGGATTGAGGGACAGGAGGCTGGTCGGTGCTGAAGGGAGGGAAGAAGGGTGATCCTCTCAGGAGGAGATGGTAAGATCCTGTCTTTAGGGTCAGACCCACTGGCCTGGACTCACAACGCCACGTCTAGGCTGGGTGACCCTGGGCAGATTCTTCACCTTAAATCTCAGTTTCCACATCTGGGAAGCATGGATCCTAAGGCCCACGCTGGGGGGATTCAGCAGTGGTGCGGGGTGGCTGCAGCAGCGGCCCCACGGTGACTGGGCCTGGTGCTCGGACGCTGTGGGCGGCTGGTGTGGGCTCAGCTTGTCCTCTTGTCCCAGCACCTCATCCCACCTGCTCTGCGGTACTTATATGACCCTTCATTCTGCAACTTTAATTTCACCTTGTGGGTGTAGCATGGAGCCTCTCTTGCAGACCCAGTGACCTGAGAGGTACCCTGAACCCAGAACATCCACCACCTGTTAGACAGGTCACAGCCGAGCCTCTCTCCCCACTCATGGGCCTCTCACTTCAGAACTTACCTCTTCAGCCACACTATGTCCAGCTGGGGACGGAGACTCCTTTAAAACCTCTGCTCAAATATGAACATATCCATTGAGCACTGGTAAAAGAAGCTAGAATTATTAAAAATAATAAAATCCTGGATTTCTCAACATCAGGCCTGGCTCTGGGAGGACCAACCCATGTCTTCCCCTCCCATCCACGGAATTCTGCTTAAGGCAGGGGGACCTGACCTGTTCCCAAGTCTCTAACACCAAGGAAGGTGGGACCCTGCCCCCTACCACTGAGGGGTCCTCAGGAGAGACCCCAACTTACAGCCTTACCATATGGAGAGCCTGGTCTTCATACAAAAAGAGGCCACCCTGCCTGAGACGCTTCACTGCTACAAGTGGTCCAGGGAGCTGCCTAATCTTAGCGACACTCTGTGGATAGAGACTGGTCAGGATTAGGTGTGGAATGCCCAAGTGCTGGCAGGGGTCAAGATAGGGAGTTGTTGGCAGAGGCATCAGCCCCTGTTGCTTAGACCTGCCTTTCTGCTGACAGCAAGTCCCCTGGCAAGGAGTCTCCTTGGGGAAATCAGGCACTGAGGGGATTAGGATCCCCAGTCCTCTGTTGCTATGGCTACGATGCGGTTAGGATGCCTTGTCTTTTGTTGCTATGGCTACATGCACGGAGCATGAACTCAGCACCACAGAGCCGTGAGATAGGTCATAGCTATGAAGTGGTAAAACCAGAATTCTCTTTCTGCTCTTGTGGCCTTTAGGGGTTCTTCACAGTTTGAAGTTCCAAGGTTTCCAGTATGATCACAATTCTCAAAGAGCATTTCTAGAGGCTGCTGGAAATACACACCCACAACAAGCAAGCTGGCAGACCGTTAACAGAGCATGGAGCTTTCCTGGGCGACAGTCATGCTGATCTAACCTGCCAGAGCCCCTGGAGGTAGCAGAAACATGTCAGCAAAGGAAACCGTCTCTTTAGTGCATTTGGATTTTTCAGAAGTGTTTGTCAAAGTTCCATGCTGAAAAATTTTCCATACGTAGAAAAAAAAATTACTTGCTTCACTGTGACTTTGCAGGGATTGCCTTGTTCTGCATAGGAGTCAGTTCAGGGAAAGAAAGATGTTCCTGAGGATGAACCTGTTCTTTTCTTCATGGAGAGCTGTGAACAGGAAAGGGTCTTAGCTCATTTTTTGGGTTGTTTTTTTTGCCATGCTGCAAGGTATTGAAAGCACCAAGTCCTAACCACTCTACCACCAGGAAATTCCCAGCTCATTATCTTTTTAATTAAAGATCTGGAAGAGAAAGTATATAGTGAAAATTCCATATAGGATTCTTGGAGAATGAGAAATCAAATTAATGGAATATGCATATTTTCTTGCTTTGGTTCCCAAATCATTGCTAACAGTCATCTTTTTGTAGGCCGGTTTGCTCCAGGAATGTACGAGTGTTTCCATCCACTCAACATACATCCATCGGGTGCCCCCACGTGCCAGGCGCTGTGCTGGGTCCAGACACGTGTCCTACATGTTGTTATTCTGCATTACAGAAGTGGGATTGCATGCTTCTTCCACTTGCTTGTTTTGTTTACTGATGGATGGTAAACATCACAGTGCAAAAAACTACCTCACCCTTTTTAATATCTTCCTGGTGCCATTTTCCCACAAAATGCTTGTACAGTAATTTAATCAGTCCCCTCTTATTGGGCATTTCCATTATTCTGGATTGCACATATACCAATATAGCCTGAAACATCCCTGAACTCTGATATTGCACATGTGGAGTGTTTCTGAGGATAGCTACCCAAGTGGGCATACTCAGTCAAAGGATCTATATGCTTTCACATTTTTGATAGATGCTGATGAATTTGCCTGCAAAGCATATCTACTTCAATTTTAATAACCCCCAAATTACCATCTGGCAATGCTCAGTTTCTCAAATCCCTATTGGATATTACCTACATTGGATATTATATTAGTTTCCTATTGCTTCTATCACAACTTATTGTATATTTCTTGTTCAATCGTATTTGTTGTTGTTCAGTTGCTCAGTCATGTCTGACTCTTTGCAACCCTATGGACTACAGCACGCCAGGCTTGCCTGTCCGTCACCATCTCCTGGAGTTTGCTCAGACTCATGTCCATTAAGTCGGTGGTGCCATCCAATCATCTTATCCTCTGTCATCCCCTTCTCCTCCTGCCTTCAGTTTTTCCCAGCATCAGAGTCTTTTCCAATGAGTCGGCTCTCACATTAGGTGACCAAAGTATTGGAGCTTCAGCATCAGTCCTTCCAAAGAATATTCATGATTTCCTTTAGGACTGACTGGTTTGAGCTCCTTGCTATCATATCCACTATCATAAACTATCATATATGTAGTGGTTTAAAAACAGCAGGAATTTATTATCTTATAGTTCTGTAAGTCAGAAGTCCAATGCTGGACTGAAATCAAAGTGTTGGCTGAGCTGTGGTCCTTCTGGAAGGTCTAGAGAGATACTGATCTGCAGTCCATGGTGCATCCATATTCAAGCCAGTGAGGTCTGGATGACTCGGTGGGTGGGGCCTTGGCATATGGCTTTGCTCTGATATTGACTCTGCTGCTCCTTACAATGCAGTAAGCCCCTTACCATTACACTGGATGCCCCTGCATAACCTGGGCTTCTTTCCTTACGTCCGGTCAGCTGATTAGCACACTTCCACCCATGACTTTATCCCCTTGCCATGTAACATGACATGCCCACAGCTCCCAGGGAGGAGGATGTGGACATTGTGTAGGGTGGGGGCGGGGGGAATCAGTATTCTGCCTTCTGCAAATAGGATCAGCCTTTTGTTTCTGTTCTAAGTGAAAACATGGTACTCTGCTCTTTTAAGTCATGTCTTCTTGGTTATTGGTGAGGTCAAATATCTTTTCTGTGTGAGGAAAACAAACTAGTTTCTCTGGCAGTAAGTTGTCGGTTCTTACCCTTCTTTCCTTTTCTGCTGGGTTGCCTTTTTAAAATTGAATGATAAATCTCCGAGGGCAAGGGCCTTCTTATATTCACGTTTGCATCTCAGTGCTTCGAAATGTAGCCCAGTTCAGAGAACAGCCTTGGTGCCTGTGGGCGCTCTGCTTTTCTCTCCCTCACTCCTACACCAAGCTCTTGCTGTTCTGTTTTGGAAAATATGTCAGGATGCCTCTGGTTGAACTGGCTGAGTCGAGTCTGTGTTCTGGAAGGCTCGGTGGCTGAGTGCTTTCCTTATGGACTCTGGGGTCACACAGGCTGAGAGCCCTGCCCCCGGCACAGCCCCTGATTCAGGAGGCTCTGCCACCGTCTCTGAGCCTCAGTTTTCTCACCAGTAAGAACAGCAGTGGCGGCATGCTGACCTTTTTGGGTTGCTGCGTTGGGAGCCGGGGACAAGAGCGACTCCTTCTGAGAGGCAGCGCCTGCTTGCTGACCTGCTGCACTTCCCATGGTGATGGAAGCCATGGGCGGGGGGTGGAGGGGTGGGCTGCTGGGCCAAGATGAATGGGACTCTGGGGAGACCCAGAGAAGAGCAGTTTTAGGTCATTCTGCAGGGTGATGGGCCGTATGCTCTCTTTCTGTTACTGAACCAAACTTGGGCCCGCTTGCCCACATGCAGTTAGGCCAATCTGCTGACACCAGGTCGTGGTGAAGGAAGGTGCAGCCTTTGTTGTAAGGCCAAGCAGGGAGTGCCAGTGGCTAGAACACAAAAGACCTGAAATCCCTGGTGGATTTCAGAGAAGGGTTTTTGCTTTTAATTTTTATTGGAGTAAAGTTGATTTAGGACGTTGTGTTAGTTTCAGGTGTAGAGCAAAGTGAATCTGTTATATTTACATTCGGCCACTCTTTTTTTTTTAATTATTTTCCCACATAGGCCATTGCAGGGTATTGAGTGGAGTTGCCTGTGCTCCATAGCGGGTCCTTATTAGTTTGGGGTTGACAAATACACATTACTGTATATAAAATGAATAACTAATAAGAATCTGCTGTAGGGCACAGGAGTTCTTTGGAACTCAGGGAAAGCCTTAAAAGGCTAAAGTTACTCTACCAACAAGAGGCCAACAGAGGCCAGGGGATGGGGGTCTGTCCCAGGGAGGCCCCAGAGGGCCCTGCTCGGTTACACTTGGACAGTTTTTTTGAGAAGTGACAGAAGAGATTCAAATCACTTCCCACTTATTCAGAGGCGTCAGAGCCCTGGTCCCTGCTGGAGCCCCTGGTGAGCGCAGAGCCTGGCACATGCGGGTGACTTGTACCGTGTCCCCAGGCTGGCCTCCTCCTCGTCATCCCTCAGAGGGGCAGTGGGGAGATGCTGTCCGCTGGGACTGATGGTCCTCTTTGCTGGGCAAGCCTTGCTTGGTGAACAGAAGCATGACCTGTGCTCTGGGGTGTGCCAGGCTGGGGATCAGTGCCAGGCCAGGGCTACAGCTGTCCAGTTCAGGGGCCAAGCCTACAAATGCCCTGGGCTGAATGCCCATCTTCTCAGGCCTGCAGTGTTGACCAGGGGACACACCTATCACTCCTAGGAACAGAGCTTCTTTCCCTTGGCTGCCTGGCCAGAGCTTCCCTGCTGATCCCTAGGCTTGTACTCACACTTTCACCCTGGGGGTGTCCTTAGAAGACCCTGTTCACGGTCCCCTGTCCACACCCATTAGCCCTAGGTACTTCAGCTCAAGAGCGCTCAGGCCAGGGCCCGCTCATCTGGGCCTCTCTGGGTCTGGCTCCACGCTTGCTTTCAGCATGGCACATGCCCAGGCAGAAGGAGAAGGCAGGTCCCTCCCTCCCCTCGACCCTTCCAGAAGGCTTGCTGGGGCCCCAGGACACCTGCCTCAGGAGAGTTTCTCTCCGTGGGTCTCAGACAGCTGCATCTGGAGCCCTAAACCCCCTCATAGCCAAGGGCAGGTGGTGGAGGGGAGCCCCCCTACCCTGAATACTGTACTATCCTGGGGGGCCCCTTGGCCTCCGAGCCTCAGTTTCCAGCTTGGCAGCGTGGGGCAAGTAACCCCTCCCTGCTCCCCGGTGGTGGAGTCACAAAGGGAGGTCAGGGACATGGAGCCCGCCGGGGCTGGCCCCATGAGGGGTTGTCTGTGGTTGATCTGATGCCCCTCACTTCCTCTGCCCTTCTTTCCCTCGGAAGCTGCCAGTCCCCAGGCCTCAGCCTGACAGCAGGTCTGGAGCTAAAGTAGCAGTGACGGCTGACTGGCCGGGCCACAGCAGCCTCTCCCGGGGCCTCCTCCCTCTCCTGGGCCTTGGGGTGGAGAGATGCCTTCTCGCCTTTCTTCACTCTCTCTCCTGCCGAGCAGGGCTGGCAGCCTTGAGAAGGCACCTGGGCTAGAGGGCGCGGTGCCAGCCACACCCTCCTCCTTCCACACTGGCAGCTCCTTGCTGGGCAGCCCTGGACCCCAGACCAGGCCCCCCGGGAGGGCCCCCTGTAGCCGCCCCGGTGCACAGTCTCTGCAGCCCTTGCCCGCACCGTCAGCAGGGGCCTGCTGGGCCTGGACCCCAGCCCTCCTGTGCAGCCGCCTGAGCCTGGAGCCCATTAGCTCTCCTCATTAAATCCATCTGCTCTGCCTTCAAGAATGGCCCAGCGTCTCTGTGCTCCCGCCCCGGGTGTGTGAGGGGGAGGGCTGTACACAGACTCCGCCGTGTGCGGCTCCCTGCAGGGCGGCAGCCTGGGCGTGCGGGGTGGGTGAGGGCCCCGCTGGCCTGCAGGCCGTTCCAGGCTTGGCCCTTCCCGGGCGCGCGGGTCAGCTGGTCTGCGTGTCAGTGACGAAGCCGCTCCCTCCTCCCCCCACAGGAGTGCATCATTGACGAGGACTGCGGGCCCAGCAGGTACTGCCAGTTTTCCAGCTTCGAGTACTCCTGCCAGCCGTGCCGGGACCAGCAGGCCGTGAGTGTGCCCAGAGACCCCGGGGCAGCAGCACCTGAGCCGTGGGGCCCCAGGCGGGGGCACCTGGGGGAGGCGGCCAGCAGCCCACGGTTCTCAGCGGGGCTCCCCGAAAGCCTCCTAAAGGGCCCAGCCAGGGCCACACTTGAAAGAGCCAGTCCATGGTGCCCAGTGGGGCTGACTCCTGGGGTGATCAGGAAGCTGTCTGCAGACATGCTGCCACTCTGCCCACCTAGTGATCTCTGGCCCCATCGCCTGCCTCACAGATACCAGAGATGGGGAGAGAGGGCTGAGGAGGAGGCCCCACGTCGTCTGTTCCCTGGGGAAGACCCATCCCAGTAGACACAGCCAGCAGCAGCAGGGCAGCCCTTGGGCAGGGAAGGGGCAACCCACCCCCCAACATCTTCCTCCCAGTCTGCTCTGAGACGGTAGAAGGGGGCCCAGGAAGAAGCCAGAGCATATTCCAGATGGAGCTTCCACCAGGAAACAGGAAGCTGGGGAAGAGAGACTTTACTTCTGCCCAACAGATGCTTTAGTCCAGGCCATATATAGACTTTCTTGTCCTTGCTGTTATTAAGGCAATCACACGGCCTGATAGGGCTTCCCAGGTGGTGCTAGTGGTAAAGAACCCACCTGCCAATGCAGGAGACACAGGAGAGTGGATTCAGTTGGGAAGATCCCCTCGAGGAGGGCATGGCAACCCACTCTAGTATTCTTGCCTGGAGAATCCCATAGATGCTGGAGCCTGGTGAGCTGCAGTCCATGGGGTCCCAAAGAGTCAGACATGACTGAGCAACTAATCCTCCCTCCCTCCCTCATAACAAGTTTAGGAAGTCGAGGGCTCCTTGCTGCCCCGCCTGGCCCTACCTGCCCTTGGGCGGCTGCTGGGTGCCACACTCTCTGTGTGACTCCAGGGCCGAGGCGCCCAGGGCCCGCCCATCCATGGGGCTGCCCAGGCTGGGGCCTTAATCAGGCAGTCAGATTCATGGCCTGTGTCTGTGGGCCGTAAGCCTTCTTCCTACCTAACAAAAAGGAGGCGAGGTCCAAGTCTGTGGGGGAACCGAGACGATGCGACCATCCTTTGTACAATCTCGAGCTGCAGATGCCATGTCCTCTACCTGCCCAGCTCTCACCTCCGCCCCCCTTGGCACCCCTAAAAGGCCCCCAGACCTAGGAGCTTGGCTTCCTCCTGTCTGTAATGGGAGGAGGATGTGGGTTAGCTGACCTGTGCTCTCTCCAGGATCGGGGGTCGGAACAGGCTGGCCTCCCCAGGTCTGTGAGCAGCCGGATCGTATATCTTCCCTCCTACTGCAGGTCTGCACCCGAGACAGCGAGTGCTGCCGAGACCAGCTCTGCGTGTGGGGTCGCTGCACCGAAGCTTCTGCCGCGGGCGGTAACGGGACCATCTGTGACAACCAGAGGGATTGCCAGCCGGGGCTGTGCTGTGCCTTCCAGAGAGGTGCGCGGCTCCCCTCGGCGCTGGACAAGCCCTGTCCCGAGTGCCAACACACCGGGCCTCGGGGGCCCCGTCCATGCCACCACACCTTTTCAGGGACCCCCTCCTGCGCACGGTCCCCGGTACTCACTGCTACGTGTCCCAGCCCCACGACCTCTGCCTGGGGCCGAAGGCCAGCTCTCTGTGTCCCTGTCTCATTTGGGGAGGGGGGCTGTGATGCCTCGAAACTACATTCTTTCAGGATGCATAAGCCTGAGGGAGGGACACCTCTAGATGTGTGGATGAGGGCATCCTACTCCTCTCATCCCCAGGCCCACCCACTTTCTTGCCAGTGGCCCCCTTTTCCACTGCCCCTCCCAGGTGAGGCTGGCTCAGTGCTCTCCCAGCCACGGGTGTTTCTGAAGGCCTCCCCTAGCCCCTCCTCCACCCCAGTCTACCGGTGCCGGCTGCCCCAGCAGTTTTCTTCAGGGACATGGCTCGCTGGTAGATTCCTCTGGGAGCAGTGGTTGCTCCTGTCCTGTCACTTCAATTAGACCCTTCAGTTGGCTTTCCAAGGCCTTCGCTGGTCCAGCTTACTTGTCCTCCTTTTCTCTCCACTCACTCCTCAGGTCTTTTGGGAATCTCATTGCCTCAACCTTTCTCACCAGCCCAGCCTCAGGCCTTTGTTGATTGTGTATCCACCCCCCTTTTTTTCCTATTTTTCTGTTTTCTTTTTATATTATATATATACACACACACATACACACATACTTTTCATATTTTAATTATACAAATATATTTTCAGTGTAGGAAAACTAGAAGGTACAGATAAGTCTTATCTATATCCTTCCAGATTGTTTTTCTTTGAACACATATATGTGTATTTTGTTGCAGTAATTCTTGCCTGTCCAAAAATACTTCATTGCTCTTTTCCAGTCTTAATTTCTTCAGACCTCTGGCCTCAAAACCCAGCACAAGCCCATCTCTTGCAGGCAGTCCTAATTGCTCAAGCCTTTTCAGCTTGTTCCCTCCTGAGGCCATGCTGTTATTCTTGTTTCCTATCATTCCATGTCTTCAATCCTAACACCTACTTTGGGATTCACAGTGGAAGGTGGGGGGCTGCACCCCATTTCTCTGATCCTTCTCTTGGTGCCTGCCTGGTGCTGGGCATGCAGACGTGGCTCTTGGCCGGTTCTAGGTCTGCTGTTTCCTGTGTGCACACCCCTGCCCGTGGAGGGTGAACTCTGCCACGACCCTGCCAGCCGGCTTCTGGACCTCATCACCTGGGAGCTGGAGCCCGATGGAGCTTTGGACCGATGCCCATGTGCCAGTGGCCTCCTCTGCCAGCCCCATAGGTGAGGCCCCACCTGCCCTTCCTGTCGAGGGCCGAAAGCAGAGGAGGTGCCACCCAGTGGGGACCCAGGAGCAGAAGTTGGGGGGCGATGTGGATTTAAGACAGGTTTAGTTTGAGGTGTCCTTGGGTTTTCCAGATGGAGGGCCCAATAGCGATCTCTGGAATGAGGGCTCAGGAAGTGTGGCCAGGGTACAGATTTGGGCTCATCCAGGTGGGGAGTTGAAGCCTCCTGGGTAGATGCTCTTCAGAAAAGACTGGGTGGGGAGGGCTCCCAGGCCCATCATGACGACGACCAGAGAAGAGGGCAGAGGAGACAGAAGGTGCAGTCAGAGAGGCAGGCGGGGACCCGGGACAGCGGCCAGCAGAGTTAGAGGCCACGGAGGGATGCGAGGCATCAGGCCTGCTGGAGGCTGGTTTCTCAGTGTGCGTCTCACTCAGCGGCCGCTGCTCTGCCTTCTTTCCCAGCAGAATCCAGGGTGACTGGGCAGGCAGATAGGACTCTGGGCTCAGCCCACGAGGCCCAGGGCTCCCCATGGGCACAGCGGGTGAGCTCTCAGGGGCTGCTTCTGCCTGTGGGCCTGGGCAGGCAGGGGGCTGTAAGCGGTCAGACCTCGGAGTCCTTGGGGTTGCCCCAGCGGGTCAGTCACAGGAGGACAGACCTGCGCTAGACACGGGAGAGCTGCCGTTTGAGGACACCTGTCACAGGTGACCCTCCATCAGCGTGTTTGAAGGCAAGGGTTAGGGGAGGTTGAGCTGGGGTCGCGCAGAGGGCGGGGCCTTAGTTGGAGGGTTCCCGATTTCTCCCTCCACAGCCACAGCCTGGTGTATGTGTGCAAGCCCACCTTCATTGGCGGCCGTGACGAGGACGGGGAGAGCCTGGTGCCCAGAGGGGCCCCTGATGAGTATGAAGATGGCGGCTTCATGGAGGAAGTGCGCCGGGAGCTGGAGAATCTGGAGAGGAGCCTGTCAGTGGAGATGGCTCTCGGGGAGCCCGGGGCTGCCTCTGAGCAGCTGGAGGAAGAGGAGATTTAGACCCAGGCCTGTTGTGTGGGTAGATGTGCAATAGAAGTAGCTAATTTATTTCCCCAGCTGTGTCCCTAGGTGTGGGCTCACCAGGCTTTTTTCCGTGGCCTCTTCCCAGTCCATTTTCCTTCTGGCTTGAAACAACATGAGGGGCTGCACCCTTGTCCAGCACGCCCTGCCCCACTGTGCATCATCACAGCTGTGGTGCCCAGGGAATACTGGGGTGTGGGAGGCTGAAGCAGAACAGGGCTGCTAAACTGGTCCATCCAAAGTATTGGCAGCTCCGCCTCTGCTGGTTGGCAGATGGCACGTTTTGTTTTGTATGACATTGCCTTGAGTGTTTTTCGGGGGGAGGGGATGGGAGAGGATGCAGAATTTCCCCATGATGGGTTTTAGGGGAATGTGGACTCTCAGACACGTGGAGAAGGATGCCCTGCTTTGCAAATGTAAACCTGTGAAAATGCAACCAGTGAATCTGTCATGCTGTTCACGCCGTGGGCACAGGCACGTGCTGCCCTGAGCTGCTGCAGGTGAGATGTCTTCCGCGTTGCCTGCATTCGTCCTCTCAGCAGTGTTACTCAGCTCCTACCTCTGTGCCAGGGCAGCAGTCCATGTCCTCTCACCACAGCCTGCTGAAGGGGGATGTTGGTCTCCCCGTCAGTCAGGATCTTGGAGGCTCAGAGATGTCATCTTGCTTGCCCAAGTCACACAGCTCATGAAGACCACAGCGGATTGCTCAGGTGTGACTCCATGCCCCGTGCTCACCCTACTGCTCCCCATCAGCTTCCGTGTGCCAAAAGTGCCCCCTGTGAGGAGGATGAGATTTTTCTTCTCTTTTTTTTTTTTGAGGCACATCTGGAACTAAAGTCAGACTGGTTCACATGTCCCTGTAAAGTTAAACTTCTACTGTTAGAAATACAACAGGCCCTGCGCTGTGGGGGTGGCTGTCATTCTAGTGGAGACAGAAAGTACTAACACGGCCCCCTGTGGCACTCAGTCACATCAGTAGCTTTGAAAGTACACATGACTGGAGCATAATATATGTTAACTTGCCAGAAACAGTACTTAGGTAATCGTAGGGCCAGGATTATAAATTAAATTTGTAAAATCACTTACCAACAACTGAGGACCATTATCAGCCACATGGAGAAAATCAAACCAAGCAAGGCTCTATGAAATACGGTTGTAATATCCAAGCTGAGAGCACTGAATTGTATGCTGTTCCATAAATGATATTTTCAGGTGTCATGGACTGTTTCCATCATGTATGCATCCAGAGTTATTAAATGTTAAAGTCACAATTGTATAAGCATGCTTTCTTTGAGTTTTAAATTATGTATAAACACATATGTTGCATTTAGAAACCAAGCATAAATCACTTAAACTACTCTTTTGTAACTCTTGGACTTCTTTTTTTGACTTTAAATAGAAAACCCTTTCAGCCAGAAAAAAAAAAAAAAAAAAAAAGAACTGCATTGTCCAAAAAGGAAAAAAAAACCTCCATAAGGCAAATTTTCCAGGCAATTGAAGCATCAAAATATTTTAGAAATGTTAACCATTTTTGGATGGGGATTAGTCCTCAAGAATGTCAGTGCTTCACTGTCTCTGGAAGAGTAAATGGAATTGTAAGCCCCTTCTGGGGCTTCCCTGGTAGCCCAGCTGGTAAAGAATCTGGCTGCAATCCAGGAGACCTCAGTTCAATTCCTGGGTCGGGAAGATCCCCTGGAGAAGGGACAGGCTCCCCGCTCCAGCATTCTTGGGCTTCCCTGGTGGCTCAGATGGTAAAGAACCCGCCTGCAATGTGGGAGACCTGGGTTCAATCCCTGGGTTGGGAAGAGCCCCTGGAGGAGGACACAGCAACCACTCCAGTATTCTTGCCTGGAGAATCCCCATGGACTGTAGCCCGCCAGCCTCCTCTCTCCATTGGGTCGCAAAGAGTCGGACAAAACTGAATGGCTAAGCACAGAACACAGTACATGCCCCTTCTGAGGGGAGGCTGCTTTAATCAACTGCAGTTCTGGACCGAACACAGATCTTCAGGGACCATAATTCATAATAATAAAGCTACTATATATGAAGGTCAGGGTGACATATGGGTGATTGACATATGGGTGATAAGACACCAGATTAGATGGTATATTCACATCTGTCTTCATTTACCCATGTTTAATCTTCATTAAACCCATGAGTATTTTCTTCATTTAGCAGATGAAATGGAGACTCAAAAGGCTGAAGAGACGTCAAACAAAAACAATTATCTAGTACAGTATGCCCAGGATATACTGATAAAGATGCGATATACAGCTGTTCTCTCTTTAGTGTCAACAATCATTAGGACCACTCTGCATCGTTATTACTCACCAGATACTCAGGCCCAGGTGCTGTGATATGCCCCAGGGGTATCAAGTTGATCCAGACAGGGTCCCTTCCCTGAAGGTATCCCGGCCTAGTGAGGGAGATACACTGAATGCAGCATTGACAGAAAGCAAGCCATCAACCCGATATTTGCAGTGTTACAAGAGCCTGAAGGAGCACGTGGCTTGGGAGAAGCCGGGTGGGAACTGGCTTTCGAAGGTGATAGTTGCTTAGGAGGGCAGAAGGAACAGGAAAGGGCATTTTGGGCCACAGGTGGAGGCAGGCAAAGAGGAGGGATGGTATAGAAGGGTAACTGCAAGTAATGCACAGTGGCTGGGAGGTGAGGTAAACTGAGCATTTGGAGAAGAGGCTGAAAACTACTTCATCCAAAAATTTATTGAGTGCCTACTAAATGTCAGGCTCTATGTAAGGTGTCAGGGAGACGGTGGTACATGAGATAAAACCAGGCTCCTGTCTCCTGGAGCTTATATGCAGGTATGTTATCTTGTTCTTCTTTGTCATCATAGCCACAAAAATGTAACAACATGAGAGGCTTGACTCAAGTAGCTGGTATATCTCGACTCACGATTCTAAGTGGAATGTATAAAGGGAAGTGGAGTTTGGTACTGGCATCGTCCTGCCTACCCTTCCCAGGAAGGGAAGCAGCATGGGAACTGGCTTTCAAAGATGACAGTTTCTCAGGAGGGCAGAAGGAGTAGGAAAGGTTAGGCAGGAAGATGCGAGTACATAAGGTAAGTATTCACAGGGTCTGGGGTTTAGGATACGAATATCTTTTGGGGGCTGTTATTCTCCTTACCATAGAATGATAAATGTCTGGGTCCCCTTGAATTTGTTGAGAAGGAAAGCAGTCCTGCTGTCAGCTACTTCTGGATTCCTTCTAAAGTCAACCACGAACAAGACAAAGTGCTGTTAGTCTATGTTGTTTGAAATACAAAAACAAGCAAAAGGCGAACAAAATACAGCTTTATGAATCCCAACCCACCTGCCTTCCAACCTGCAAGGGGAAAGCAAGTTTAGAAAATAAAGTGTTTGGGTGTTTGGTACAAGCTCTGAGTCTGAGCCCCACCTTCTGCACGGGTGACTGGCTGGCTTGTCCACCCACCCAGTCTCAGACTGAGGAGGAGTATAATAGAACAAAAATGATTGCTGCTGCTTCTTCCCAGCTTCCTCTTCATATTGTCTTCCTGTTCCCTCTTTTTACTCCTCCAAGTCGTTTCCAGCCTCCCTACCGTTTCTTTGGGCTTTTGACACTCAGGACAAAGGGGGTGTAAGCAGAAGGATGAGAGCTGAAAAGAGAAACAAGGTGGTCTGCTGTGGTGGAAGAGTGGGATAAGGGGCAGGAAGTACTCCTGGGGTCTGTGCATCCCCACCAGAGTCAAGAAAGCCGACTAGATTAGAGATTATGATTTGATAGCCAGACCGGGTTTCTAAAGGCAGAGCCGAGAGACTGCTGAGAGGTGTCGCAGCAGCAGCAGCTCAATCGCCCTGTGTAAGATGACAAAAGACCTGGTAAGAAATCCCCTTTTGGAAGACCACAGTGTTTGGAAAACAGGTTATTTCTCTATCTGACTTCCTATGAGGCAGAGGCAATAAAACTAACATGGATGCAACTAGAAATAGTCGTTAGTAAGTCAGAAAGACAAATACCGTTATCACTTAGATGTGGGATCTAAAACATGACATAAATGAACTTGTCTATGAAACAGAATCATGGACATAGAGAACAGACTGGTGACTGCCAAGGAGGAGGGGAGTAGGGCAAGGATTGGGAGTTTAAGATTAGCAGGTGCTAATTGGTATATATAGAATGGATAAACAACAAAGTCCTACTGTATAGCACAACAAACTATTCAATATCCTGGGATAAACCATAATGGGATGTACGTGTGAGACAGTAACCTCACCACCACCAACAGGAGGCTGCTCTTTGCCCTTTTCCACCATCCATAGAGTTAGTGCATTAAGAGCCAGTGGAAAGTGGGACTGTTGACCACTGCCTCCTTCCCTTTCTAAGCAGAGTATCACATCCAGCAGGCACTGTGTGTGTGTTGAGGGGTGGAGACCTTTGAATCAAATGACTGAAAAACTTGATTGTTTGAATAATGCAAATGACTTAAAAGTTATACAACTGCACCAAAAGTCCTCTTCCAGTGCGAAACTGTATTCAGTAAAACACAGCAGGCAGTTACTGGAAAAACAGAATCACTCTACTATTCGTATCTCAACAAGGTGATGCTTCAGTTGGTTACTTCAGCATTATGAAAGGCTGAACGTGAAGCATGCCCTCTATACTGGTGGAAGGGATAGGTTGTGAACAAAGGAGCAGAGACAGAGCATGGGACTCACCTTTAAGGCAAGGTTCTGGGGTCCACTTGCCTGATGGTGATGATCCCCCGACATGGTAAATTCTCAGGCCCTGACCCGTTAGACCAGTGAGGGAAGTAGCTGGTGGTACTATCACGGGAGACGGGCAGAACTCCCCTCCCCAGCACTCTTTTGCCCTCCTAACTTTTCTAAATGCTTAAACCTGATTTAATGCACTCATGAATTTGACAAGTATTGTTTCTGAAAGTAAAGTTTTGAAAATTAACACTGTATCTAACCAAATGCTCACAGCACCCCCTTCCCCACAAAGGACACTGAAGGAGCATCTTCTGATGTCCTGTACACCAAGGCTAAGGGGCTGCAAACTTTATTTGGGTGGTGGACTCCTTTGGAAACCTGATTTTAAAAAAAAGCATTTACTAGACCCCTAGAAAACTATACATGCACACAATTTTGCCTTGGATTTAAGGATTTTTGGCCCTAGAAAGCTTTTGACTGCTAGTGACCAAAATATTGATTTGTTTTGCAAAAATTAGAATTGTTTAGATGGAATACTTTTAGCCAAAAAAATATCTAATTCAGATTATCTTCTATTCCATGTTGTCTAGACTATAATTTGCAAGTCAGAAGTGCAAGAGTTGGTTATTTTTGATGCTAAACAAAGGGACAAAAATCAGAAGAGCAGCAGCCAATTTGAAAAGGAAAAACTAGCAAGTGAACCAGAATAAAATATTTTATTGTATTCCATACATTCACAGGTCACTTCCAGATTTAGCAATAACACTGCAGTGCTCTGATACCGTGCACTCTTCAGCTTGGACCATGCCGGAAATCTGTAGCTGTCTCCTTTCAGTCTAGATACCATTCTTAACAGTGCAGCCTGGCAACCAACAGCTAATTAACTGTGGCAGAATTCACTCCCCTTTTCTCAGAAAGTTAAAGGATCGATACTTTCCATTCCATTACAAAAGAGATGACCAAACACTGTGCAGTACAGAGTTCCTTCCCCCACCTTTTTTATCTTGTTATGCACTGCTATCCCTTACATTTAGTTTTGAGAAGTAGACGTTTACCTAGCAAACCTCTGTACAGACCAGCTAAATAACCAAGGCAGTCGTGAAAACATAGCTCTTGTTTCTTTGGCCAGAATTCACCCCTGATCTTCAGCCCCTGCCACAGATATGCAAGTACTTGGTTCTCACTGAGTGTGCCTGGCTGACACAAACTCATGTGCCCGCCCCACAGTAAAACCTCTTCAAAACTTTGGCGTAAGCCATGGGGGGCAGGGTCATACTTTATTGCCATGTGGCCTGCCACAGCCTCAGAAGATTCAGTAGATGAGTGATCACCAGGTTCCACTGTCCCTTGGCTTAGAGGTGCTCACTTGCTTCTCTGAGGAGGCTGACACAAGAATCTCTTCACCACAAATGACTGCTTCCATTGCCACAAATCAGTTTGAAATCACCATCCCTTTCTACTGAGATTTTTAAAGTGCAACACAGTGTTTCTATCAGGCACTGAAGAGCAAAAAGCTTTTTCTTTTCTATAATGAAATATACATTTTCTTTACTCTTGGTGTTTGTAATATGCCTGCAATTAGAAGCAGCAAACACGGAACAAACAAAACACGGGCAGAAGGCACAGGATGAGGAGCAGTATGCAAAGTTTACTATTACTCTTACAGGGACACCAAACCAAACCAGGCCCCAAGCCCATTTTGTTAACAGTCTCCTCTGTTCCAGTCAGTCCTTGAAAGCTGAAACCACATTTACTAAACCCTGTATCCCAGGTGAGCAGGCCTGTACCAGAACCAAGTAGCCATCACATGTTACACCAGAAAATCTAAGTGATCCGAAAGACAACTTGTTACAAATGCTTAATGTTTTCCTCTGAGAATACCATCAAGTCTACTAATGCAAACCCAGAATAGTACTGCCATTCAATTTAGCAGAATGCTACACAGTCTATATGAAATAAAAATTAGCCACAAAAATACCTTAGAAAAGATTTTTTCTCCCCCTTGTGGACACTTTTAATATATTATGGAATTCTCAATCATTATATTCAAACTGCAACCAACATTTGTTAATACTATTTTTTAATTCTTTCTTAAAAGGGAAAAAAGGGTAAATTTTTTTGAAATATTGACAGGATCCTCCAAAGTTAAATATTAACATCTTTTCATCTCTCTTACGAGAACTTTACTGTAAACATACATTATCACAGAATGAACTATTCAATATGTTACAAAATGTTATCCTGAAAGAAAACAAATCTCTTCTGAACCCAGATTCTTCATCCACAAAAGTTTAATGACTAAAATAACACCACAGAATGAACAAATGTTTTATTGGCATGTTCATTGTTGTAAACAGCATCTGGCATGAAAAAGTTTTACCAAAACCTTTTTATTGATTTTTATAAATTAGATGGCATTTTCAAAACTGACGGAGAATTGTGTTCACTGAATAGCTGTATTTAGCAAACTTGCTGATTCTAACAGACTCTGCAATGAAATCTTGGTGACTGTATTAGCCTGTGCCATGACCTGACTTCCTAGCAAGTTTATTCAACACGATGTTAAGACGTTTCCCCAAAGTTAAGCTACATGTAACTACGTGTCAACTCCAAAAACTAAACTGGGACTTACAAGGTTTTAGAAGATTCAAACTTGAAGTAAAACTTCAAAAATAGATGTACAAAAGGAAAAAAACTGAAGCCACTGAACAGAAAAACCTCATTAACAAGGGCAAATACAATCGTATGGGACCCAGTGCTGAGGAACCTCACTGAGGGTTACATTTACATAGACTGCTATACCTCTCAATGTACACAAATGTACATCATGAATGATACGTAAAAGGAATAGCCATGGGAAATAGTTGAACTGCAATTATGATAACTCAATAGGATCAATTTTATTTACATGCTGAATGAATGAGTGAAACAAATTCTCTACATCCATAACTTACGTACAATCAGTTATAATTACAACACTGCAGCAATCTGAGCTGCCACCTGCTGGGAGCGGTCTAGGGAAATGTTTTGATGTTCCAGAATAATGTTCTTAATACTTTGCCAAAAATGAAAAAAATAAAAACACAACTTCACGATTCTTTACTGGGTTATGGCTGGTTCTAAGATTTTCTTTCTTCAGCTCCTGTTTTTGCTGCGTTCCAAGAGTCAACACACGTTGCATTTACTTCTGAATTGTCAATGAGGTAATGTGTGTATCAGTGAAATAAACAGAAAATTCATTCATTCATGGCCTTTGCACAGCTTTTATTATTAAGCTATGAGCATCCTGTTTGAGGCTGGTTTTACTAGCGGCTATGTGCACATCTGTCCGCAAGAAAAGAAGTTTACTCATTCCCCTTCCCACTTTTCTAGTAGCAGGTTTCACTTTCTGTTTTTTTTGCACATCCCTTTTCACTTTACAGTACATTTGACTATAGTGCACAACATGATTCCAAGTCAAAACAGTGGCCCACTGGGCACTGAGCTTCTGATTGGTGAAGGGCCATCCAATCAGTGCTGGTGTCACTGGGTTACCCCCAACCATGTCCGGCCATCATGGCACTACACAGTAGCAGTGAACCGTCTAATTAAAACCAAAATCCCCCAGGGAAAATGCTACACTAGCAGAGTCAGTCTTGAGTTAGATCTTTATTTGGTGCTCCATCCAGATAAATTTTTAGTGCTTTCTCTTTCCGAGGTGAGTATGTTACACGATGTCCTGTTTTCTGGAGTCGACTGCTTTCTTTTTTCATCAGTTCATTTCTTTGCTCATCTGTCAACTCCATTAATTCTTCTGTTCTATCCCTACATTTAAAATATTAATGACACATTAGACCAGTATAGCCGTCTGCCTCTTTTAATTTATGCTTAAAAGATATAACGCTCCTTAATGAGAAAATAAAATCTGACGGTCACCACTTAAGTTATGTAACTTAAACTAAGATGTCCTAGATTTCTAATGTGTTATGTTAACACAGCACTCACTTCTAAAAATGGCAGAGAATAATTTCCATGTTACTATTAGTATAATAGTGGCTATCATTTATTGAACATCTATTTATAACAGTCATTGGGCCAGTTTTTTAAAATGCAGTATTTCAAATTCTCATAAGATCTACAAGGCTGACATTACTGATGCCATTTTACAGATGAGGACCTAGGTAAATAAATAACAAAGCCGAATTTGAATACATATCTGCAGGCGCCTATGACTACTCTTTTTCCTCTCTCTCTATAACGACAGATCCAGTAGCCACTACCCATGTGTGTCTATTGAAGTATGTATGATCCAAATTGAGATGGGTGGCAAGTATTATAAACACATAATATTTCTAAGACTACAAGGAAAATAATGTAAAATATCTTAGAAATGATTTTTATGTTTTTACAAGTCATAATGATATTTTGGATATAGCAGGTTAGAAATACTTATTAAAATAATGTTACCTTTCTACATTTAAAAATGTGGCTAACTAGAAATTTTAAAATACAATATATGGCTTGTATTGTATTTCTACCGGTCAGGGCTATTCTATAACAATCATAAAGCTGTTTATGAAAAATAAGATGTACAACAAAAATGTGGTATCATTAGAAATAACCAAAACATTGTGAATGTTACCTATAAAATATGACTGCACCATCATCACAGATATAAAGAGGCCAGACATTCAGGGTAGAAACTTTGGGATTCCAGTCCAAATCCTGATGAATATCAAGGACAGAAATATCACAGGGAAAAGTTCCTCTACCCTAAGGAAAAAACAATGAATGAATGTCACTGTTGGCCATGTTTACTTAGCACTAGTACCCAGATTTAAACACTCTTAGGGTCTTACCTTGGCAAACTCAATATCTTCTAAAGGAATTCCACTGATTTCACAAAGCTGTTAAGAGGAAACATTTTACATGAGTTCACCTAAAAACTAAGTTTGCTGAAACAAGTAATTTTCCTTTCACCTTGTGAACACAGAAATAGTTTTGATTTTTTTTCCAAAGTAACTTATGTTTGATATAAAATTTTTTGAAAGCAGGTAGAACTGTCTTCCCCGTCCACCTGCAAGTACCATGTCTCAAAATATCAATTTAGTTGGCACTCACTTCATAGGGTCTCTCTTATGCAACACAGAGAAAAATGTATGTTAGTTCATTTTGTTTAAAACGAGTTTACCTTCTCTCGCAACTCATCAACACTACTGCTTTCCAACACAACCTCCTGGAAGGGGTCCAACTTCATCTCTGAAGGCCTCCACCGTCTTGACAAAACTGCAAGTTGTGACATGGATTTCATCTTCTCCACCCCTAAGAATATTCAAGAGTAGGCCATCATTCTCTTTACCCTAAAGATTCATAATATGCCTTTTCTTATATTGCCTCAAAACCTAAAAGATTTCCTTCAAGCATTATTCTTAAAAAGTAGGCATAAAAGAAACCAGTTATCACAAGGAGTTTTTCAGAATAAAATACTCTCTCCCCTCCAGTCTCAGAAGAGAATTTGTAACCCCGCAAGCTCTCCTTCCAGCAGGACTCCGGATTTCACTCTCTTGTGAGTCTTGGTGGACACTGCTCTCCCAGCTACTCTCATCTTTGGACCTCTAATCTTTGCTCCTCTGTTGGCTCCTACCATCCCACAATCTAAAATCATAATCAAACAGCCTTCATTTTATCTTCTTTTTTCACTCAAGCTATTATTAATCCTTCTCTTTTACTCCCAAACTTGCTGATTCTTCAAACCCAGCTCAGCTGTCACCTTTCTCTTTGATGTACACAAGAGCCAATTGCACTGATGTGTTTCTTAGCACTGATGTTTCCTATCATTTTGGAATTACAGCTTTGTAGTTCTTGTTCTCCCATACACTGTGCATCTCGAGGGCAACCACTGGTCTTTATTGCTGCAGCACCATGGGTCAGAATGTCCGGCAAATTACAGGCCAATGTTTCTTAGATTTAATCATATGACTTAAATCTTACTCAAGCACTTTGATGCTAAAATATATACTGAAATGATACTGATGCAAGGATCCACCATCCAGTAACATATTCTCGCTAATTCATCTCCGCCAATATATATTCCTTCCTAACAAGGGTGACATCTATGTCCTTCATCTCTTCTTGGCCTACCCAGACCCAGGGATTAGTCTATAAGGCCCCAGATACTCAGAGAAGGACTAACTGGTAACACACATTGTTCTTCTAGGTCACTGTTACACGGTTATATGGGTTGAATTGTGTCCCCCACCAAAAACACGTTGAACTCCTGAACTTCAGTACCTCAGAGTGTGACCTTATTTGGAATTTACAACAGTAATCAAGCTAAATGAGGTCAATTGAGGTGGGTACTAATCCAATATGACTAGTGTCCTTATAATATGGGAAACGGGGACCCAGATAGGAATTCCTCCATGGAGCACACTGTGTGAAGAGGAAGCCAGAGATCAGGACACTGTCAAGGCATCTATCTACAAGCCAAGGAACATGAGACTGCTGACAAACCACCACGAGGAGAGAGGCATGGAGCAGACTCTCCCTCACAGCCAACAGAAGGAACTAACCCTGACAACATCTTGATCTCAGATGGCCAGCCTCCAAAACTGTGAGAAAAGTTTGTGGTACTCTGTGATAGCCTAGAAAACTAGTATTGTTATTGCTCTCAAAATTTCTGAAAAATTAATAGCACATCCTCAAAGCAAATAAGCCAAAATGAAAAAAGATACTAAAAAATAAACATGGCTAAGAAACTTTTACTTTCAATAAAAAGTACTAAAAATGCAACTTTGAAACTGCAACTTCCCTGAAATGAGACTGAAAAACAAACATGGCTAAGAAATTTTTACTTTCAGTAAAAAGTACTAAAAATACAACTGTACAACTGCAACTTCCCTGAAAGGAGGAATTCATATTCTTAAAATTAGAGAAAAGAAGAAATATTTAAAAGGCAAATGGGGCCCAGAGAAAAGATAGAAGCAGCTCATTATTTGAGAAAAGCTACAGCCTTCTATTATTTCTAGAGAACTTCTGATATTTCTCCATAAAAATAATGATAATACCATCAAGAACTTCAAGGAAAACCTCCCAGTTGCTGGAAATATTAATATCTTCTTCATAAATATGATAATCCAAAAAGACAGTGCCAGGATTCTTCCATGTTTTTTTCCTTAGACGAAACCTACAAGTGTGATAAGATATTTTAAACTACTATACTCTGAAATTCTTAACTTAAAAAAAGCAACATGAATCTGACATCAAGGAAAAATGAAATGTTCAAATACAAAAGTCAAATGGTTATTCATCAAAATTTTGGGAAAATACAATGAAATGATTTCAAGACATCAAATTGAGTGTCCTGCAGAGGAAGCTCAGACCAATTCCTAAACAATTTGGTGAGTTCTAACACATTAATCTACAGTACAAAATTTTGAATGGTACAGGAATTTAAAATTCTTTGTTTTAGAAAATCATACTAATCCATGTCAATTGACCACACTGTCTTTCTTGAAACTGCGATGACATTGTAATTTTACTTTACCTGTCAATACTGAGCTCTAAACCACACTGCTCCCTGAGTTGAGGAATTAACTCCTCTTTTGATTGCCGTACAGTCATTCCTTTAGCAAAAACAGCATCTAGCAGAAACTTGCATGGCTAGGAATGTAAAGATAAACAATTACACCCTGAATTACACATTAAAATGAGGATCAACAAAACATTTTATTTGTACTTTATAGTGTAACAATTACTGGGACTGGGTTTAGGAGTCTGTCTTCCTAGATTTAAATCTTGGCTCCATTACTTACTGTTATCTTGAGCAAGTTTACTTAACATTTCTGTGCCTCAGTTGTCTCATCTATAAACTGGGGACAGTATCTTCCTCAGAGTCATTGTGAAGATTAGATATGATAACACATTCATATTTCTCTTCTTATAATACAATGATCATCACTTTTATAGAGTAAAATGAGGGAAATGAATACTAATTTTTCAAATACATCCATTAATTGTCTCAAAAGAGAAACAGAATCCACAAACCCCAAACTCAAAGAAAGACAAGTCAAAATGAGTGTAATGAATCACACATAAGAGATATAACTGATGCCTAATAAAATATTTGTTGAAACAAATGAAGGCATTTTATGAAAACATTACCCGCTTATTTGCTGTTTTTCACATCTGTCTAGGTCTTCATTGAGATGTTATAAATATCTTAAAAATAGCATCTTTGTCTTTATTTTTCTGGGTATTTACCACCATTTTAAATATCACAGGAACTAAGATATTTTATTACTCCCCTAGAACATAGTCTGTTTAGACTCTTAATCCACCGTTTAAGAGCAATATGAACCTGGGCATGTTACTTAACTTCTCTGCGCCTGTTTCTTAACCTATATAGTGGGAATAATAGTACTTTTATAATAGAGTTAACTGATGAGGATTAAAGGAGTTAATATTTGTAAGCACTCAGAGAACAAAGAGGCACTAAATATAATGCTAGTTAAAAAATGTCTCTCTGAATTAAAAAAAGTATACACTACAGGTCAGTTGCTATCTTTCTGTATCATTATACAATCATTCCCAGAAAATAAGCACAAACAAATCCACTTTTAAAAAGCAGAAAATGTATGCCATTCCAGCATTTGTAGCAACACTTTAGATCAGGGGGATGACAAAAATGGTCTGAGGGCCACGATCTGGTGCCTGTTTTTCTGAGTGACATTTTACTGCAAGGAAGTCCCTGCTGTTGGCTTATGTGTTGCCTATGTCTGTTTCTGTGCTATAATGGCAGCACAGAGCAGTTGCAACAGACATAGTATGGCCTGCACAACTGAAACATTCCCTTAAAAGAAATATTCCTCCTGTGTGTTGTGCTGTGCTTAGCTGATCAGTCATGCCCGACTCTTTGCATCCCCTTAGACTATAACCTGCCAGGCTCCTCTGTCCATGGGGATTCTCCAGGCAAAATCACTGGAGTGGGTTGCTATGCCCTCCTCCAGGGGATCTTCCCAACCTGGGATCAAATCCAGGTCTCCCACATTGCAGGTGGGTTCTTTACCATTTGAGCCACCAGGAAAGCCCTTTCCTTCTTTAGAGAGACAAAAAGAAATGTCTAGTAATAAAATCTGTACACTGCATGTTTTTAATAACTACCCAAGTGACCTTACATTGCTTGTAAGGATGTTACTTACCTCTTGTTCATTGACTAGAAGCTGGTACACTTTAACTCTGTATTCTCCTTTTTTAAGTGCTCTTCCCAGTCTAATTGTAATCTATAAATTAAACACACTTTTTAAAAGATGTACTGTCTCAGTAGAATAAACTACCCATTCTCACCCCAACTGTTTAGGATTCTCCCCCTAATTCTCTAGATTCTGGGCTGTTTGAGAACAGGTATATCTTTTACCTCTGATTCCCCAATGCCTAGAATAGTAACTGACACACAGTTAACATTTAACAAATGTTTGTTAGATGAATGGAGAAAACAGTAACAAAAAAACCCAATAATCACTAAATAATCCTTTTAGGGTATCTATTTCACCTTACTTGGAAGTAGTGTAAGATGTTCCCAAATCTATCATTTAAAACAGACTCTAATTATTCAGAATTATTTTTATCAACCTTATTGTCATCTGAAAATGATGAAAGTGTCTCATTCAGCCGGACGCTCTCAAACTCTTGATTGCTGGCGTACACGCGAAAGACCTTGAAGTGAGAGGACAAAACTCCAACAAAGGGCTCTAAATGTTGTTTGAAAGTGGCCAGAGTAATTCTTTTGTCAACATGCACCATCAACCCTAAGCACACAGACACACACAAAAAAACAGAAACAAAAATGTAAAAGAAACCTCTTAAGAGTATAAATACAGCAGATAGATTATAGATTGCCAACTACACTGTGAGGAGGAAAGAGCACCCCTTTTCAGTTATTTGACTTTCAGCTAACATACTACATTGAATGGACATGGACACAGAGCATATGCTACGTATAATCCGACAGCTTTAAATATTCTGAGATATTTGCTTACTCATTTTGGTCACTAATTTAAAAATCAAACTTTCAGGAATTTTTTTCAAATCCATACATTTCTAGTCCTACACAGCAGCAGGGTACGCTGTGACTGTGTCTCACCCCTGCCTCTTCTTCGTCCTTACTAGCTGTCAAGACACAGAGCAAGTCACCAGCCTCCATACCTGCATTTTGTCATTTGAAAAATGGAGATAATAACAGTACCGATCTCATAGTATCTTACTGTCAATTCAGTGAGGTTAATAAGTTAATCATGCTTTTAGAATAGTTTCATAATAGTAATAACCTCAAAATCTAATTTTTTAGATTTACTAAAAAACTAGTAAATCTAGTTCTGGGATTTCTACTAAAAATGTCAAGACTAGCATACAAAGATGACTGTCTTATCCTGTGATTGGCTGGACTATAACAGAAACACCTACATGGATCAGAAACTCCAACCTCCTCTAAGCTCCAATTTAAGCTCTCTTTGCATTATAATATGGACTTCCCTGGTGGCTCAGATGGTAAAGTGTCTGCCTACTACGCAGAAGACCTGGGTTCAATCCCTGGGTTGGGAAGATCTCCTGGAGAAGGAAATGGCAACCCACTCCAGTATTCTTGCCTGGAAAATTCCATGGACAGAGGAGCCTGGTGGGCTACAGTCCATGGGGTCACAAAGAGTCAGATGACTGAGCGACTTCGCTTTCACTTTCTTTTGCATTATAATAATAGGGTTATCTTTGATGTGCTTTAATTTTTTCTAATGCTTATTATTTTAATCTTTGGCCTTTATTTTATAAGCCACTCATGATGATACTTTTGGAACATACTCTTGACACTACTTCTGGAATATATTTCTTATGCTGATCTTCATATTCTATTAAAGAGCAAAAACATCACTAGTTATCTCTTTCTTTTATAAGACAGTGCCGAATGCAAAAGCTGCCATAGAGTCTCACGCTCATGCAGCCCTAAGGCTCTCTGTAGGGCAGACCACAAGTTTTCTGTGAAATTTACATGAAAGATCAAGGATGAAACCTTTATATAGTCTTGGTTTCCATTTCCAAGTCATCCCAACTAGGACTGATGAATTTTTCTGAATGGATTTTTCAAATAATGTCTATTTACTACTCCCCCGGTTATAAAATACTGGTTCACTAGAGAAAATGTGATAAGTATGAATTAGCAGAAAACATACAGTGATGAACTTTATTTACTGTATATACCTTTTGAGGCAGTATATCTTTTACTTTGTTTAAAATGTCTATTTCTAAGCTTTAAGGAATGTCCCTACATATCAGCAATCTAGCTTTTGGCAAATAAACCTCTATTTATTAACCAGAGAGGTGTTAAATTTCTTGAGAGAAGGGAGTAATGAAAAAACTTCTTGATTAGAAATGAGCAGCCTATGGCTGGATTTCAGTTTTGCCACTTTGGTCCGATAAATGGCTATAGGTACTTATCAATCTCTTAGCCTTAGTTTCCTCATGGGATTATTACCCAGTCTCATTGACTGTTGTTCAACAAATGTAGTATATTCTAAGGCATTACTCAAACAAAAGCTATCACTGCCATTTTGGTTTCTCTTGTAACTCCTAGTAATGCTGTATCACAGAAAGACATGAATGTTTGTTGGTTATTGATATAGTCCAATATGGTGATTAGAACAAAGTGTTCTGGAGTTAGATGGCCTGGCTGGAATGAAGTTCTTGTTCCCCTTCACATATTAGATTTGTGACTTCGACTAACTTCTCTGAACTTCAGTGATCTCTATTATAAAACAAAGATAACAATTTTTATATTTCATAATGTGTTTTTAGGTCATACATGCAAAATGCTTAACACAGCACTGACAAAGTGTTAGTTCAACTGACGAGCTATAATTATTTACTGGTTTTACAGAACACCATCATATCGATTTTCCTATCTATGCCTTCATACAGAAGAGTTCAGTCTCTTCACAGCTGCAATTTTAAAGTGCCCTCAAAAGCTTTCTTTTTTCATTCTTTTATGTATTTCTTGAAAGAGGTGGTAACCAAAATTGTACAAAGAAGTTTCAGTGCAAATACATGACCATTTTTATTTCTCTGGTCTTCCTATTTATACCCTACTGCCTGCAGATTACAACTAGGTCACACTGGGATAGTATTTTCAAAGAGGTCTATAAGTACTCCCTGAAACAATTCCTGGATTATAACTAATTGCTTCAAGACCATCATTTTAAGTGTTATTTGGTTATTACCTAAATGAATTGCCTATACAGTGCAGGGCATACCACTCTTCAGGTATCAAATTCTGTTTACCCATTCTACCTTGCCATTTCATCATTCTAAAGAATCTGTACTGTTACTTGTCATCCACATTTCCCAAGCACCTACTTTCAGATCCCTGTGGAACTTGACGAAGCAGTCGTAGTACCGATTCCTGAAACACCTGGCTGCTGGCTGTCATCCCCATTCCCTTTCCCCTAAGCCAGTTTGTTAAACATGGAAAGACACTTTGCAGGGTTTTCTTCTCAAACAACCTTCTGTATAGCTTCTGAACACTTAAATAATTCATAGAAAATGATTTATCTTCATCACATGTTTTACTATATCCATGAATGCTAGTAAATTAGCCCACAATGTATTTCTAAAAAGGTTAAAATGGTCAGCAGGCTCCTTTGCAAAGGTTCCATTA
This sequence comes from Odocoileus virginianus, assembly GCF_023699985.2. Classification (NCBI taxonomy): domain Eukaryota; kingdom Metazoa; phylum Chordata; class Mammalia; order Artiodactyla; family Cervidae; genus Odocoileus; species Odocoileus virginianus. Next base: position 35,731,202 of record NC_069683.1, on the reverse strand, counting down.
ACTGTTTTAAGATGGAAATGAGACCCTTCAAACTATAATTCTAAATATCTCCACTAAATCCTTCCTACAGTTGAATGCAGTCAAATTTCCAGTACATCATTGAAAAACAAACTCCTTGAAAGAAATTTCTAACCTTTTTCCAAAGAGAAGCTATTTTTAATTTCTGCAATGCTCTTGAAGGGTTGAGAATGATAAGAAAGCAGTGTAGGTACTAGCTATCTTTACTATGATGTGAGAAAAGAAACAGTGGTTAGCAGTGAGAAGGTGGAGAAATGAGTACCAGGCTTGCAACTGGAATACTTGAATCTGATCCCAGCAGTGTGACCTACTAACTGTGTGACCTCAGGCAAATTATTTAACCTGTATGAGCCAGTTTCTTCATCTGTGAGTTACGTTTAACAATATCAATTTCACACAGCTGCTGAGAACTAAATAAAATAACATGTTAATGAGAGCTGTAAGAAAAAAAAAAAAACCCATGAAAATTTAAATAAAGTATTACTATAATAGAGTTTCTCTGTCTCCATTTTAATCTACCAATCCACATTTTCCCACTTGAGTTTCTATAAGATATAGGTATGGATGTCAAATAATTATGCTGTTTTTGAACCTACTTAAAAACACAAACTTATGCATTTTTACTACTGATTTCATTTCTATCACTTTTAAAAGGAATTAAAAGATCCAGTTTTGAGACTATAAGCATCATAGCATTTAACTAATATAGTGGTTTTTCTGTGCACCTTCTCCTCATGAGATGAAGCATAATGCTGCACTTTAATCATCCCGACTTCTAACAAATACATAGGGCCTAGTTACAGCTTATATTCAGGAAATAGCAGTTGTGGAGGCATACAAATGGAGAGATGAAGAGTGGGACTCTCTTACAAAGTAATAGGAGCAAGTGCATTCATACCAGAGCTTTAACCTTTAGTAATGGTCCCACTAGTTACTAGCCATATATATGTTTTTGGGAAAGTCATTCACCCTCTATGAGTTTCAGCCTTCTCATCAGAGGATATCAATGTCTATTTTATTAATCTCAGAGAAGCTTCAAGTGAGAACAAAGAAGTGTTTTGAAAACTAAAATATAAAAATATAAGGGGTAATATTAATATTTGCCTTTCAGACTAATGCAAAGTATTTAGGTTTTCAGCTATTTCCCTTTTATACTTGAAGAAATATTTTGTATCTTGCACCTGTTTGTCCTGCTAATTCTCTGGCTGGTTTTATTTTGATATTTCATGAATTCTTTTATTGAGTCTCATACAATGTTATGTTTTTGTTGTTGTTTGTCCAAGTGTCCAAATCACTTCCATTCTGAGATTATACAATTCAGCACTTCTAGTTTATATGCCTGAGGCTTCCTTCAAAGAAATGTGGGGGAAAAGGTCCCTTTTCTTTCTCTGACTTTCCCAGTTAATTACGTACTTTTTAGGGGGTGTAGGAATGGTGTACCTTGGAGTAGGTGATGGAGGAAACGGAAGGAATGCACAAATTAAAAATTTTTCTAGGCACTGAATAAAAAATTTTCTAAAGTACCTGGCCTTTTTTTTGTATATTATTTGTTATTTAAACTATTTCTTTTCCTTTTTAAAATTCTGCACTATTATACTTCTTTCCTTTAAAAATATTCTTAATTTCTTTCTTTTTAAAAATCATCTCACCAGAGTCTGGACATCATTCCAGCACAGGTCTAAGAACACTGCTCACTACAACTGCATCAAAAATGAAAGCAAAGAAGAGAGAGGATAATCTTATAATCCAGGATGCTACAGATAATCTTAGGACAAAGCATCTCTCTTAGCTGATTCTTCTCAACTAAAAATTTAAATGAACTGATAAAAAAGAATTGAGGCTGTTTCAAGAAGCAGCCTTTTTCTTTAAAGTACATACATTTATGTCCTTCCCCAGAACCTTCATCTGCAGCATAGGGCTCTGCTTTGAAATACATGTACTGTATTTCTCCCCTACTCTTGCCACTCTCATCATATTCACTGTCCGTTCCAGAGTCTTCTTCTGCTGTATCCCATGTCTCCTTTTTCCCTTCATTCGCTTTAGTTCTTCTACTACTCGTGATGCTGTGAGAGTCAAGTCCATTAGCCAAAGGGATCTGAGCATTATCTGCATTGCACAAAGTGTCACTGCTATGACTCGAGCTAAGAATATCACTGTCCACCGAACTTGTACTCCTGTCATTATTCACATCTGAATCTGATCGCTCTTCAGATTGAAAATGTTCAGGATCAGAAGTCTGCATATGCTGTTCAAGTTCTCTATTATCCACTGAGGCTGAGGAGTCCCTCTCATTGAGAGGTGATTCAATGTTTTCAAAGTCACTTGTCTCAGTACTCTTGCTGCTGTCCCCATTATCTCCCTCCTGCTGCTGTTGCAGTGACAAGCTTTTGAGTTTTTCAGTGCTTTCTTCCAGAATAGCTTCCACAGACTTTAGGCTCCCTGAAGGTCCTTTGACTCTTTCACAGTCATCATCCACGTTCCCAGAGTCACCCCCAGCTTTCTGATATGCTGTCCTTTTGGAGTAAGATCCTGGAGATTGTTCAGGTAGCAAAACAAATAATCTGATTGTATTTGCATGCCGATCCAGGAGTTTCCATAAATGAGAGTCTGTAAAGGCCATCTGGTAATCCAAAGTCTCAGAACTTTCAACAAACACCTAAACAGCAAGTTAAAGAGTTACATTACACCATTAATTTTGGGGACAATCTCATTCACTGTAAGAATAACATCACATCAATATAAGACAGTTCACAATAGATTATAAAATTTGAGATGATAATGTTTCTAAAGGACATATATATATATCGTTTTTGGAGACTAATAAACTTTATGTTCATATCTCCTTGTAACTGGCCATAAACTGTGCTAAGACAGATGGGGCACACACATGTGTATGTGCCTGCCAAATCTCTTGCTTACTGGAACATTCATAAAAACATCTTGGCAATGCAACACCAAAATCCAAGTTCTATAAAAAGTTTTATGGACAAATGACTTGATTCTATAGCAAATAAATTGCAAGGAAACAAACATAAAGGGAAAGCTTTAGACTAAAATAAACTTAAAGAGATATTACAGCCTTTATTCAGATTCTGATGTGAGCAAATTTCACTGAAAAGTTTTTTTTAAGATAATCAGGGAAATCTGAACACTGACTAGATATTGGTTAATACTAAGGCATTTCTGTTAATTTTTTAGGTGTAACAATGTAATTGTGGTTATGTTTTTAAAAGAGTTCTCATCTTATAGAAATATATACTCATTGCTTATAGATGAAATGATATGATGCTGGGGATGTTTCTGAAATAATCTAGGGGAAGTAGTTAAATATAGATGAATCAAGACTTAATAATTACAGAAGCTGGGTGATAAGTACATAAGGGTTCATTATACTATTTTCTGCACTTCGGCGTATGTTTGAAATTTTCTATAATAAAATTTTAAAAAGTGAAATGCATATATATATATCTGGCAATTATGAATAGCATTTTGAATTTTGTATAAATGTTATTCAATAAATGTTATAAATGAGGGCTATAAGCTAACCATTTAAGGAAAAATATTAAGTTAGATCCTTCCCACTCCTTACCCTAAAACAGTATTAGGGTAGATTAGAGATTTTAATGTTATATACAAATACCACACAGAAGTACTGGAAGAAACTACAGGTGAATAAAAATTACACGTCAAAATTGATAAAACAATATATAAAAAAAGGGCTAAATGTTATAAAAGATCAATCTTTTCTAAGATGAGAGAGACTGGAAATGGTGATAAATAAAAGATGGTAATCGAGGAAACTTTGCTACAGTCTATCCAGAGTAAACTAATAGCATTAAGAATAAAAACACATGAAAAATGATATGATGGAAACATAATGACACCAAGAGATGCAACAAAAAGACCAACATGAACTTTCTCTTTCCTTCTAGAGATAAACGAGTAGGAAAAGGGAATAACATGAAGTGAACCCAAGATAAGAACTGTCTGTACCCTAGGCATGCTTCAGACTCACCATGAAGTAACGCTTTATGGGAGAAGCTCAAGAATGAACAAAATTCAGAGGACATAATCATTGTGACCAGAACTAGTCATCAAGGTTCCACCAGAGAGGCAGGACTAATCAGGGGCTTGAAAAATAAATGTAGGTAGATGGGGGAAAAACACTACATGTTGGGGTAGCACATGAACAAGGCAAAGAGGAGAACCAGCAAGATTCATTTAGAAGACAAAGAAGCATGACCTGACCTGACTATAAAGATAGGTAATTACTGGAAGGATGTGAGAATTTAAAAGGTAAAATTTCAGACAAATGGTCAACAGCAGTACAGAAAATAGTAATGGAAAAATAAAAGACATACCTTGTTACTTCTAAAAAACCCTTCAAGTTTCAGGGTTTTACTGGGCACAGTGAGAAGGCGCAAATCATTGTAGCAGCGTTCCAGCACTATTCTCATTGTTTCAGCAGGTAAATGGATGGCCTAAAATGAAAGTGATTTAATTAAAAAGTACTTTTTCAAAATAATTTTGCTTGACTTGGAAATATGGGAAAATAAGACAATGCCGAGTTCTTCTTAGAAACAGCAGAAAGAAAATTAAGTGAAAAATAATCTTACTAGAGATTTACAAATTAAAAACATTATCAGTCCTATCCACTAATTAGGCTGTAAATTAGGAGAACAGAAAATCACTTATAAATGTATGCTCTGAAACTATTTTAAAAGTAACAATTACTCACTAAAAGTTCTATTTCTCCCAAACTCATGAAGTAAATGAGGTGATGATTCCACAGAAACTGAATAACTGACTGTGAGAACTGATGTCAAACCACTTAACTTCTTGACTTTTGATCAGGTCTTCTGTACTGAGTTAATACTTCTACTAAATCAATTTTTTTTCTGTGTAAAATGAGATTAAATTAGTAGGTAAATTTTAAAGTTCTTCTAAAATTCCATGTCCTTAATTTTTGGTGTCACTTAAGAAATTTCTCATGAAATGAGCAAATAAAAATAATTTACATTTTACAAAACTTCATTTGTATAGTTAATGATGACTAATTCTGAGGCATTCTAGTTATAAACACTAAATTTCTTGGCATCTTGTTTTCTGACTGTCTTTATACTCTACAGACATATTTTTCCCCAACAAAATTATAAGCTTCTTCAGGGAAGAAAACACATGTGTTTCTTTTGTATTCTACCTCAATGCTGGTATTCTAGATTAAACTATAAAACAGAGCAGTTAATCATAAACTATGACTTCAAAATATGATTTGTTTCCTCTGATTATTACTGTGGCAAAAGTGTCAGAAGTATTTTTTTAACATAGTAATAATTAATAACTAACTTCTATACTTCACTTTTTCACAAAAAGAGCATTTATTTATTTTACTCATGTTCACAACAACCCTGTTAAAATAGGCATTAAAAAATTCCAGATGAGATAAAAGACAATACTACCATAAAATGAATACTAGAAATGACTGGCTGAAAGTTTTTTGATTTGTGATTTCTGAACAATTCCCACCACACCAAAGGACTCTAAGTTGGGTTAATTTTGCCTATATTTGTGTGCTCAATGTTCTACAGAGTACAAGACCCCTGAAAGGATTATAATGATTTCTCTGGAGTGAAAGAGTTTTTCTATTCAAGGAAATCTGAATGTTTCATCATCATGTTTTTCCAGTTCAAAAATTCTGAACGAGCCTATACTCTTTACTATTTGCTCACATAATGTGACTGATAGCAGCTTACTCTTCTACTACTTATTCATTTATCACTATCTTTCTGGTTACCCCAATGTGAAACTCCTCAGGTCTTCTGTGCTCCTGCCTTGCTCTAATATTTAGCAATTCCAAGTGCTGCCAATTTTATTTATAGATTCACTCTTACAATCTCCACTTTTTTTCATTTCTGGTCTTATGTCTTCACCTAAATTACTTTAACAACCTCATCTATTAATAATGTTCCTGACTCCTCCCTCAGTCCATTGGGAACACGAGTCTGGAATTGCCAGAACTGCCACACTACAGCACAGCTCTCATATCATAACACTGCTGTACTTAGAAAAACAACCAACCAACCAACCTACTTCCTACTGCTTAACTAAACAGAGTCCAAACTTCTCTGTTTACATTTAAAAACCTGCCATGAGATAAAGTGAACTTATGTTTCCAGGCATGTACTTCACAATGATCCAGCCAAACACACATGTCATTGTTACAGGCACTTGCTTCACACTTCTTATCTTCACATTTAGGTCAGTCTGCTTCTTCCATATGAAGTATCCTTTTCTCCCAATTACAGTTGTCTCCAAGCTATAAATACATTGGCTTCTTGAGGTAAATATCAGTTCCTACATCTTATAACTATCACATAGTGCTTTGTACATAGCAGGCATTTAAAAATATTCATTGACCAATTTTAAAACTTACCTTTGAAATAAGCTGTTTGAACTCTGTAACTGTTTGATTTAAGTAAGCTCGGACAGTGATGGGAGCAGCTATAGATTCTGCCTTTAGATCAACAACATGAACTTTCACCATTACTTCTGTCACATTTGAAAAACACAGAAACACAAATGGAGGTTCTTTTTTAAAAAGGAATTTCACATTAGCAATGCATTCTAAATGTGTTTCTAACAGATAGCAAAGATAATGTTTTTCTAATTGTCAAAATGGTAGATGTATAGGTTAACATGCATAATACAATTAACACTTCTTTCACAATTTATCACATTACAAATATATATAAAGAACTAAAAAATAAATCTAATAAAAAGGTTCTTACAGATCTCTTTAAAATGGCAAAAGTCAAAATGTGATTTTTAAAAATACATGCTTTGTTTCCTTATAAAATATTAATACCACCCCTGTTGAATTTTTCAAGCATAGTAAAAATATATATCCAAAGTTCTAAAATACAGAGCAAAACCACAACTTAACACTAACAGAAATAACTAGAGAAAACAAATACTAAAGGGGACATAGAAGCCCTACTTGCTTTTTACAACCTTCACTAAACAATTCAAGACCTTGTTCATAATCAAAGACTTCTTCTCAAAATAATATTCTCTATATCCTATAGAGAATTCAACAGAAAAGCTTCTGGTTTACATGTTTTGTTTTCTGACTTAAAAGTTTTCATGTTAACAACTTAATGCCATCTTCTCCTCTCCTGTTTTCAGGATATCATATAAAACTTAACTTTCAGTCACCAGAAAAATAAATGATCTTCAATACCTAGATTTAGTAGATATTCTCCAGCTTTAATTGTTTTAATCTCTTGTACATAGCACATGTCAATCTTCCATTTCCCCCAATGTAGCTAATCTAAATTTGAATATTATTCTAAAGTATTGACTATTAAACAATAAAGGAGATTATGAGTGTCATAATACACAACAACATTTAGAGTTCTCTTTTTAAAACGTGAGTTATTTTGCTAACCAATGTTATACTTTTATCATACTCTCTACAGTCTAATTCAAAAATAGTCTGAAAGAAAATGCTCCAAAGGGACTCTTTATGGATAAAGTGGAGTATGACTGAAGAAGCTCTTGAAAGAATACCATCCTTAATCTACTTTGGAAAGAGGAGGCTTCAAAAACGGGAGGTGTGGAAGATCGGCAGAAGAAGAGGATTTGAACGAGTTAGGGAACCGTGGCTTCAGGGAGGCCCTGAAAGACTACTTCTGAGGCTTTATGAGGACATACTTCTTTGGGCCGTGGTCTTCTCTATAAAAAGAGAGGCAGGGGCAGGGGCAGGGGCAGATGTAGGAAGGGAGGATGATTTAGTACTGGAGGAGAAAAATCCTACTGAAGACTTCTGTTGTTTTCTTTGTTATTTGTTTTTAAAATTTTGTGTATAGTTTTTTGAAAGTAGTCTAGAATTTAATTCCAGGTTTGTTGCTCACTACTTCAAAACCTATCAAAATTATTATACATTCTGAGAACATGTAAAAAATTTAAAAATAATTTCTATAAACAGAAAACTTTATGAAAATATAAGTCCTTTACAATTCAAAATACCATAAAAATGCTTACCTCCAGGTTTATAAGACTGGAAAACTTGATCAGGTCTTCTTGTTTCCAACAGCAGATCAAACATGTATGTTGACTTGACTCCACCTAGTAAAAGACCCATTGGAGTATCTTCTTCTCCTTCATATGATCGTTCAAGATAATCATGAAACTCATCATATTTAACAAGACGACAGCAATCCATGGGTATTACCTCTTCTAAATCCATCATCTAAAAGAATACAACATCCAAGGAAAAAGAAAAAAATATATATATTTTAATCTGATATGTAACTGTACTAACAGGAGATCCTAACAAACAATAAAGTCCATATATATTTATGATTTGCACCAAAGCTCAAAGGCATGACTTAAATGGTATTTTAAAATAACCCTATTTCATTATCCCTCAAATTATACAACCTATATACCAACATATTTTAAAGACTTTTAAAAAGTTAACATTCTAAACTTTAGATGCACTCAAAATTAATGCACTGTAAGCTATTGCTTTATAACTATTAACCTGGAAACATAAGAGGAAAATAACCAACTAGAACATGCATCTTTTGTTATCTTAACCCAATCTGGAGAAAAACTGGTAATTCATGTATCTAGTAGTGCTCTTCTTAAGCACAGGAGGACAGCATGCCTTGCTGAGCTACCACAAAGGCCTTCCCGTTTCACAAGTGCTACCCCACTCTTCTCTGAACCATCCCCCGCAATCTAAGCCAACAGAACACCAACAAATCAGAGATAGGAATTTCTATCAAAAATTTCCCCTCTATTCCATGTCACTTGTAGGTGGCACACACTCCATGCAACATCACTTAAGTGGGAACTGAATCTCTCAGAGAAATAGAGTACGACTGCTTAGAAGTAGTTGATACTCATTCAAGGTTTGTGCTTACTGGTGGCTCAGATGGTAAAGAATCTGCCTGCAATGTGGGAGACCTGGATTCAACTCCTGGGTTGGGAAGATGCCCTGGAGGAGGGCATGGCAACCCACTCCAGTATTCTTGCCTGGAGAATCCCCATGGACAGAGGAGCCTGGCAAGCTACAGTCCTTGGGGTCACAAAGAGTCAGACAGGACTGAGCAACCAAGCACAGCACAGCATGAGCCTCCCAGCAACAGGGCAGGACTGCTTAGGAGCATTTCATACTCATCTACGGCGTGTGATTATGACTTTAAACAAAGTGCATAAACCTCGGTTTGTCCCCACTGTCCTCTACTCTACTCACTCACACCCCACTAATGGAATTTTACCTTTCTTACGTAAGATTAATTTCTCTCTTCTATTTAACTCTTTACCTTTATGAGCTTTTACTTTCTATTTTTAAGACAAGATTTTTTTCCCCCTACATTAAAAACTGATGGAATATGAGAACCTACTGTATAGCAAAGGGAACTGTATTCAATGCTCTGTGGTTACTTAAATGGGAAGGAAATCTTAAAAAGAAGGGCTATATGTAATACATATAACTGATTCACTTTACTGTACAAGGGAAACTAACACAATATTATAAAGCAACTATACTTCAATAAAAATTAAACAAAACACCTAATGAACTGTAAACTACCCTTATCACTATCACTGATTGACCTTACTGTGTAAACCTGTTAAGACATTTTCTCCATTTTAGTCTAATTTGGTTTCACTACTATTTTGCGTGCAGTCCACCATTATGTTTAAAGGATTTTTACTTTAATCAGGTGAACCCAGAGACATTTATCCACTTATTATCTGTTCATGCCTATACCCATCCAATTTTGACTAGGTAAAAGTAATAGAAATGCAACTGTGAGCAAAATTATGGCACTCTTCACCCTTGTTAGTGCTTACAATTTAGTGAGGGACAGTAACATTAATTAAAACAGTGACAATTAAGTATAAATTTTTAATACTGATGAAATGCTATGAAAGACCAGGTATGTAACAGAAGTTTTCAAATTTTGTGTGTCCAAAAATTCCACTTGAGGTACTCATTTAAATTGCATGAATCCCAGAAGCCAAAATGTAAGTTCACATTTATTTGCAAGAATTAGTTTTTTCATAGGAATGTGATTCTGGTGCAGCCTGTGCTGGGTTATACACAGCACTCTGAGGATAAATGCCAGTGATCTTATGAATTATTTTTATTTTTTCATTGGTTCTATTCATAAATATAAATGAAATGATGCAGCATGCATATTTTTTCTCTAGGTCTGAACTATATATCATTAGAATAAAATAAAATTTCTATACTGATAAAATTGTTTAATTTCGTTTTATGCCACTCTCTTCTCATTCAAGACGATCTAAAGACAATGCCTCCTTTTTCAGCTTCTTTATCATGCACTTCTTCACCTTAGTTTTTCTACACGCTTTTTCCCTAGTTTCTTGCACAGCTGTCTCCTTCTCATGGTTTAAGTCTCAGATTAAATAACCTTAATATACTTCTGAATTACTTCATAGCATCTAAACAATAAGATATTTGCAAATTATCTTTAAATATTTAAATATTGTGGTGTTTAAATATTTTGTCCATTTTCCCCCAGTGGGATTACAAACTCCATGAAGGCAGTGAGCCTATCTTGTTTACTTTGGTACCTCTAACACCTCATGTTATCTTGTTCATTCTAGTTCTCTTATGCCTCATATGGTAGTCATTCAATAAGTATCTGCTACAGTGGTGCTACTCGTAAAGAACTTGCGGGCCAATGCAGGAGACATAAGAGACACAGGTTCAATCCCTGCATTGGGAAGATCCCCTGGAGGAGGGCATGGCAACTCACTCCAGTGTTCTGTCCTGCAGAATCCCATGGACAGAGGGGCCTGGCGGGCTATAGTCCATAGGATCACAAAGAGTAGGCCATGACTTAGCAATAAAAAACAAAAACAATTTGAATATAAAGAATAAATAAATATCTTTGTTTCTAATTTTATTTCTGAGTTCTAGAAAGCTTAACTGGCTTTCAGAGTGAGAAAGTTCTCAAAAGCAATGAACCACATTTCAAAGAAGAGGTATAAGCTATGCTCCTTAAGAGATTCATTGATAGGATTTAATGGGCTACTGCAAGTGAAAAAAAAAAGCTACTGGAAGTGCTTATACTACTACTGACTATAATAAAAACTTGGGAAAATGTTAGCACCATTATGTAAGACATCAATAATTAAATGCCAACAGTACAATTAAACATACCTTATAAGCCATTTCTACTGCTTCCTTTAGTGTCTTATCCTTATGAACCTCCAATTTATTTTCCATCATCACTTGTTTCACAGGATGCAAGCAGAATAATTTTATCTAAAAAATGTATATGTAAAATATCATCATTAACTCAATAAGTCATAAATCAAACTAGTTTTGTAGACAGTATGTAAATCAAATTATTAAAATTTTTAATTTTACTTTTTTAATTTTTAATACATTAAAAAATATATATTAAAATATAATTGAGATCACTCTCCCTCAGGTCTATTTATCTCGCTTAATAATTGATAGTTTATCAAAAATTCAAAATCATTCATTTTAACAACTATGTTTCTTTATAAGCATGTATCACAATTTATGAAACCACTCTCCTACTGATAAACATTGAAGTTGTTTCCAATTTTTCCCTAATTTGGAAAATACTGTGGAGAATGCTGTGGTAGTCGAAATTTTTACTACACTGTAATTATTTCATTATATAATATTTTTTAAGAGAATCATATGAAAGAATATAAATTTGCTTTAAGGCTCTTGATAAATCTAATGCAAATGCTAGACAAAAAGGTTTATAAATTTACTCTTGTAGGAGAATGTTACAAAGTTCATCTCATTGCAACCTTACCAGCACCATTATCACATTACTGATTTTTTAAGCATAAAATAAAATCACTTCACCTCAGTAATATAGTTGGCTACACGGCTTAATGATTACACCACTCAATGAGTAAGTTACGAGAAACGCAGTGAAGCAAAGTTTAACAGCACTTTTTAATTAAAAGTAAATTAGGAAATCTAACCTTGCATGTATTGCGCTCAATTTCTCGTTGCCTCTTTTCTTGTTCTTCCAATTCTCTCTCTCTCTGCACCAAGTTTTTAATATGTTCTGGATACTCATCTACTTCTAGAAATTCTATTAATGGTAAAAACAGGGTAAAACAGTGCCACTGAGACTGATCTTCCTTTATACAATTTTGTTCTACTATATTTCCAGAGGATATACTTCTACTACAGCTGTTATTAAAATTTACTTCAGTTACATCAATCTTTCAATGTGGAACACAAACTTCTTCCAGACAAGGGTGAAGAGGTAGTTAATAATGACACATGGTTAGGTCTCAAAAAAAGCCGAATCTTTACCTATATACCTCTTGGCTCCTGACAACTCTAGCATGTAAATTAAGATTTTTAGAGTGAAAAAGCCTCCCTTAAACTTGAAAATAAAAGCACTTCTGATTTAAAATAGTGCTATCACAAAACTGTGCAAACCTTGGGCAGGTTTACTTCCCCAAACCTTGGCTTTTTTCAGCTAATTAATAGCACCTGCCACAAAGAGTTATTACCTGGGATATAATGAAATGTAATACATACTGTTGATACTCTATTACTACAAACGGTATTTATTTTATTATTATTCACTAATATCATCTTTCCTTTGTTCTCAAAGTAGTCTTTTAGCTGCCTTTTTTAATAAGGGAGGCACAATCCTTTTTTTTTTTTACTTATTTATTTTTGGCTGCACTGGGTCTTTGCTGTTTTGCCTGGGCTTTCTCTAGTTGCGGCGAACAGGGGCTCCTCTTTCTTGTTGTGCGTGGGCTCCTCATTGTGGTGGCTTCTCCTGTTGCAAAACACAGGCTCTAGGTGCACGGGCTTCAACAGTGGCAGCACGTGTGCAGGCTCAGTTGTTGCAGTATGTGAGTGTAGGCTCAACAGTTGTGGCACACAAGCTTAGTCACTCCATGACACATGGAATCTTCCCAGACCACGGATCGAACCCATGTCCCCTGCTGTGGCAGGCGGATTCCTATCCACTGTGTCATCAGGGAAGTTCCCAGCTGCCTTCTAATCAAAGAACTTCAAACGTAACTCGAAGTGTTAGAAGTATGAGATTATGACACTGTTTAATAAAGCCAATGATTGCTGGGCATTAAAAAGAGAGAACAATTTATATTTTTAAAAAATCACTCCTCTTTGGAAGGCAAAAATCCACTGTTTTTAGAAATAAGCTCTAATTTAAAAAATATTCCGCATTATACATACAGTGCCCCCTGATGCTTTATCACAAAACTAGAGTTGGGGGGAGCAGAAAAAAGAAAGTTGAATTATTGCACTACTGAAAACATGGGACACTGAGTGCCACAGAAGATACATGAACTATAATCCTGGTCCTATCTCCAGACAGTTATGACCTTGGACAAGTCACTCTTTGGGTATAGTTTCTTTATGTGTAAAGTGAGAATGGACACTTCTACTCTGAAATCTCTATTCTGAAATGAGTTCTCATTGTAATTTCTTTTTTCTCTTTCCTATAATTACATTATAAATTATTGAAGAGCCCTTAAACAGCAGTCCCTGAATCATATCATTGGTGAAAAGACAAATAAGTCGTAGGCCCTGCAACAACTGAATTCATAATCTCATGAGGGTTTATGAAAATGTAAACAAAAACATTAATTAGATTGCCTAAAAGACTTACTTATAGTATGGCAATTTCTAAACAAAGGAAATATGTTGAAATCAAAGACAATGATTATATTAATTGTGAAAATATAAGCAGTATATCACCTGACTATATATCTCTGTGTACACACACACACACACATCATACACCTATCTGCAAATACTGTTTCTGTCAAGATCAGAGTTAGCAAGAAAATACAGGAACTGTAATTTTTTAAAGTAGCAATTACAAAAGGAAAAAAGAAAGGCAAATCCACATGCTTTGTATACAGCATTATTTTTAGGATTCTTAGTAAAATTAAAATATAATAAAGGACGCATACTTGACTCTTAAAATTTTACTTGCTTTTTAAGCAAATAAGCAAAGATATTTAACTCTAGCATGAAACTAAATGCTTAAAATTTTATCTCAATTTTCTATAACAATGCTATAAAATACTTAAAAAAAAAAAAACCTATAACATCCCCATTTTACATTTGTGGAAAGTAAGACTTAGAAAAGTTAAATAAATAATTCCTTCTGAGACATGCAAATTGTGAGTTATGACGGCTACACAGATAAGGGACTGTCATCACTGCACCAAACTACACAGAATACAATCTTATTGGAAATAAATATCCAATGTACATAATGCAGAGGAAGTTAAGTTTTGTCTCTTAGTGTGTTACAAGGAAAAGTTCAACTTTTTCCCAAATGCTTTTACCAATTAGTATTACCTCAAAACTATCTTTACAATTAATTCTTCTACACATAAAAAAATTTAATAGTCCTATCATTCAAAAGCTTGCAAAAAAAAAATTGTTTAAAAACACAAACAAAAATCAAGTAACTATGTCAACATACTTGCATTTCTTGCTGGGTCCTTCAGTCTGTATATCAGCATATATGCATTTGTGGAGCTAGCAGAAACATAAAAATGATTAATGGGGACAAAAAGTCGACTGTAAAGGTTCCATTTCCTAGCATCAAATTTTTACTTTAAATAGAAATTTTTTCATTGTTTCAAAAAATTAAAAATGTGTTCTTGAACAGGTTCAGATTTAAATATTCTTGGCAAAAAGACTACTTTGACACATCTAGGAGAAAATCCTCTGTCTTCTCTTGGTAACACAGTAGAATCTTCAAAACACCTTTGTCCTTGAATGACAGTCAAGGAATGACTGTCCCTGAAGGACAGTAGTCCGCAAATTTTTTACTGAAAAGGGCCAGATGGTCAAAGTCATAGGCTTTGTGGGCAACTCTGCTGTTGTGGTGGGAAAAGATGAACATGCAGTATTTAAAGCAACGAGCATGGTGGTATTTCAAGAAAACTTTATTTTCAAAAACTGCAGGCAGGCTGAATCTGGCCCATAGGTTACAGCTTGTTGACCCCTGAGTTAAATCTTTTTAATGCATAAAATGCTGAAAAGCTTGTAATTCTAATTTATGAACAGTAAAACTAGGAAGTTATTTACCTTGCAAAAGCACTGGAGTAATATCCTCTGCTTCCTGAAGATCCACCGTGTGTTTTCTTAATGTCCTCTTGTGTTATCTAAAAGTTGTTACAGTACTTACTTTTTTTGGTACGATCTAACACCTTTATGTCAATATGAACTCAAGTTTTAACCTCAGAGTTAAACAGACCACACAGATACCATTTCTCAAAATGTAATCATAATCAGTGGCTACTAATGGTCAGTCATTTCTAGTCCTCTTAAATAGGCAGCCCACATGAAGGCTCAAGCCAAGAAGAAAACTGGGGATCTATCTCTACAACACTCAACAAGCTCAAAATAAAACAAAACAAGGAGATAACAACAATAAACAAAGGAAATTTACTGAAAACAAAAGACTGATTAGGTATGTGTCTTAAAATGCTTCACTGGACAGACTGTCTCCCATTTTTAATAAACCCTTCTACTGATGAGAAACATCCTTACTCCTGTCTTTCAGAATAATAATCTTAAAAAATTCCTCCTTACCCTGCTGACATGTTGGTCATTGAAGCTGTACCACTGGTCATCACTGAAAGACTTAATGCAAGCGTAATAATGGCCACCAGCAGCGCTCCCTGAATGAACCATAACGGAGAAGAGCTCATAGATCAAGGAATTCTAAGGGAAAAGAAAAGTAACTCAGAGCAGAGGAAAAACACAAAACTGTAATTTGTATATTTCTTATTCTCTACTAAAACACAGTGAGGTAATACGTTAGTTGTCTTACATATTTATGGCAAATCAACTTTTCTCCAAGATCATTAAAATGGTAATTCACCACTTAATTTTATATACCACAAGTTTCATTCAACATATTCCTTCACATTTTAATTATGCTGTCACCTTTAGAACAATGCATAACTGAGATATAAATTTATATATTTATGTAAAAAGAAGAAAATAGCCTGAAATTTTAGAAGCAGATGCTTAACACGAGACTATTCTGATATGCACATCAAAATCAATACATCTCAACATTTTAAAAAATTCAAGTAAGATGATTTTGAACATCTTCTAATGTATTTATTATTTCTCTCTATATAAATATATATATATATAAATTCTAATGTATTTAGTAGTATCTGTGATACACTAATCTATTGATTTGATGTCTCTCAGGTAGGCAAAGCTGGTTCAACATTAGAAAATCAACCAATGTAAACCAGGCTAAAGAAGACAAATTATATGATCATAATCAATTGAACCCAGAACAGCATTTGACAAAATCCAAACCCATCCATGATAAAGACTCTCAACAAACTAGGAAGAGAGGAACATCCTCAAATTGATCTACAAAAAAACCCATAAAATGTATGAAAGAGCCTGTATCATATTTAATGATGACAGACTTGAATACTTTCCTCCTGAGAGTGGGAATAATAAGGCAAGAGTGTCTTCTCTCACCATTCCTATTCAACACAGTATGGGAAATCCTATCCAGTGGAACAAGACAAAGGGGAAAAAAAAAAGATAAGACATAATTGTCTATGTACAAAAACCAGGCAAGGGATGGATTTAGCTCTTGAGTAATAATCTTCCAACTCTTGCTTGAAAGCAATGATCTTTATACTAAGTTATGATGTAACTGCTGCATTATTCATCACAGCAATTCATACTCATCTATCTGCCCTGAAAGAAACAGGTAATTTTAAAAGGTAAAGAGTAGTGGTAATGGTGATGAGAATAACGGTCTTGGTCTAAAGACATTTTTATGCAAGTGAAACTCCATTCTTAAATACTGCCTTAAAAAGCCTGTATTCAATACGACTGTGTAAGACTTGAATTCATGATCAGTCTTCACACTGGTGATTCATTATTCACACCATGCTCAAGACATTTGATCTGTAATTCTACCCTCAAAAAAGTATACAACACAAATGTGAAATAGTTTGAAAAATCTTAAAAATCACTGACCTAGTAACAAAAAAAATTCTATCCTAGATATTACTCAGTGTTGTAGTTTTTAAATTATAATCCATGGAATTATACCATTTTTTGAAGTCCCTTAAGGGCTGTCATAGGGCAGGGGAGGGAAACTGAGGGGTTCCCTATCTAAAAAAGATTAATTCTCTTATTGTTTCAGAAAGAATTCTACAGCCAGAATTTTTTAAATGAACAAATCGAGTCTAATGCTTTCAATTTGCTATATGAGAAAACTGATATAAGATTTAGAGCGTTGCTGTTACTTCAAGGGCCAGTTACAGTTCAGTGTCTCAGAAGTCAACGCTCCCACAAGTAAGTAGCTTTTCCTAAAGTTTAAATTCCTAAAGTTTAATTTTGATCACATATATGCCTAAAAACAGTAGCAATTAAATTTCTTTAAGAGAATTATAATAGCAGCTCAGCAATTACTTTATTTTGTCTTTCAACTAAAAACCACAAATTATAAAATACCTTCTCAAGTCCAGGTTTTGGAATCTTTTCAGCTCCGCTGTTGTTTTCAAGGCAGATCCCTTCATCAACACCGTCGTCATTAGAGAAATCGTTGCTCATCTGATCACTGTGACAACTGCCTTCATTTTCCGCTCCACTGTCTGTGCAGCTCTCAGTCTGTGGAGACTTCTTAATAAAACACAATTGTCTTACAATTATAAGGCAAATAAAGGGAAAATGTAAACCTTTTAATTTATATGCTGTCAACTTCTTCGCAAAATTTAAGACACTACTGCTAATAAAAATACTTATTCTACTTTAAACAAATTTATTTTCTGTTAAAAAAGTGAGACCTCAAACAAAAAAGTGTATTTTAAAACCATTTCTGTTAACATCCTTATTAACATCCTCTATTAACAAATTATTGATTCAGAATTCTACTAAACCTCATTTATGCTTACAGCTGCAAAGAAGCAGTATAAAACTATCATTTCTTTCATCAAAAACCATAAAAGCAGAGAACCTAAGCTCCAAAGTGAGCTTCTGTTGTTCTCAAATCCCAAAAGAATACCATCTCCTTTCTTGAACAAAAAGTTCAATTCAGTTCAAAAAAGTTCAATCACTATGCTAGGTATTACAGACAATTAGAAAGAAAAACAAGACACTGTCTCTCTCAAGAATTTTATACTCCAGTTATAGGAGGCAGAAATGCAACAGTAGTACACAATACTTTTCCATACTTTTATGATTTTTAAATCTCTTTCAGACAAATTTAACTTAAAGAATTCTTCCTAGAAATCCTCAAACAACTCCTTCCTCCCTTCTCCTTAAATATTTTAAATAGAGTTTGAAAACTCTTCTCTAAAATGTAGGCCCTTGATAAGTTTAAGGCACTGCACAGAAGTTCTTGAATTAACCAAGCAATATGTAGTAAGTACCAACTTTTTGCCAAGAATTTTGTTGTAAGGATTACATCTAACATATAGTCTTCATTCTTCAAGAAAGTCTGGTTCAAGGAAAAATGGAAATGAAAACCAACTTTAGAATTCTACACAAAGTTCAAAGAGCTCATTCCCAAAACCTCTTTTAACTAAGCCAGAACACCTACTCTTCTCCCAAGAAATGGACCTATAACTTCCTCAAAGTTCCTGTCAAACCTTCTGTCTTCAGTTTTTTTCCCTTGGAAAAGACTTCCTTTTACAAGAACTACATTAGGAATATAAGAAGACCAATCTAATACTTATCTTTGAGTAGGAAATCTCCTTTGAAATACTCCTTTGGTATACTATGGATAGATTTCCTAGCTTAAGCACAAGTGTTTGAGATACTGTTTCAAAATTATTACCTGGACACAGGTACCATTCAATGAACATTTACTCTATCTAAGGCACTCTCTTCTTAGAAAAGCTATAAAAATCAATTATCATCCTTACTTTACCACAGACAGGGAAAGTGAAGCTCAGAATATAATTTGACTCTTAATACTTAAGAGCATAAATAAAACTTGAGAATGTTTGAAATTATTTTTGAGCCTCTGGGAAAAGGCATTTTTTAACTACTGTGATGAATTCCAATCAGAAAAAAATGCTTTATGGCAGTTTTGAGAATAAGAAAGATTTATCACTCTGTAACAACTATGTTAAGTGACTGTACATATTCCTAATAACTAAATCAGAAGAGTTTCCAAACGAATAGAGTGGGACATTATGAAGCCTTTACTGGATAAGGACAGAGGAACCAGAGAATTTGGGGAGGTCAATGAGTAGAAGAAATTAATTAGCATTATCTGTGCCCTCAAAGTCTCATTCTCAAACTATATTTAATTTTAAGTTTTTTATCTTAAAAGCTTTAATTAAAAAACTAATTAAAAATATCTTTATTATCTAGCTTTATAACCTAGCCAATTTATGATCTGGTAAACCTTAAGTGGCTTCCCTGGTAGCTCAGCGGTAAAGAATCTGCCTGCCAATGCAGGAGACATGGGTTCAATTCCTGGGTCGGGAAGATCCCTAGGAGAAGAAATAGCAACCCACTCCAGTATTCTTGCCAGGAAAATCTCATGGACAGAGCGGCCTGGTAGCCTGCAGTCCGTGGGGTCACAAAGAGTCGGACATGACTTACCAACTAAACAACAACAAAACCTTAAATGAGAACAACCCGGAAAACTTAATGCTTGAAAAAGTCACTAAGACAAAACAAGAAATTTAAGGCCACATTACCCATTTTGCTTGTTCTTTCAATATACTGTATTTGTTCTCTGTTTATCATGTGCCAGAAACACAAATGCAGCCCATCTCTAGACTGCTATGTTTCAATAACTAAGCAAGTTATGAAATATAAGGGACTGGTCATCCAGTGGCTAAGATTTCAAGCTCCTCCTGCAGGGGGCTTGGGTTCGATCCCTGGTCATGGAATCCCTCACGCTGTAACTAAGATCAAAGATCCCACATGTTGCAACCAAGACCTAGCACAGTCAAATAAATAAACATGCTTTTTAAAAAAGAGAAAGTTATGAAACATAAGATTATCACTCAAATTAAATAATTCGAGAGTTTAATATCCTTGTCTTTTCAAATATCACATTACTCTGATCAAAACTGAAGTATAATTTTTAAGTATTTACCTCATCCTCAACATCAATAAATGTACTCATATCTAGTTCCTCAGGAAATGTCATCCGATCATTCAGTTTAATCCTGTGCATGGTTGTATAGTCAAAATCAAACCTTTTCAATTGTAAGGTCAGAAGATAAGGGAAATGCAAAAACCGAAGACCCTAAAAAAAAAGTGGGGAGAATCTACTGAATACTGAATATTATCTCAGATAATTAAGTCTTAATTTCTACATGGCATCTACCTTTCGTGCATCACACTTCTTCTTACAACGTTCACAAAAATATTGATTTGGGCCATCCAGGATCTCTGGCTGAATAAATGCATGCAATGCTTCTTCCTAGTTAGAAAACAAATTGTTGTATAATTATTGTGAAATATTATAATGTTAATGACAAAGTCCTGAAAATAAGAAAATTGTAATTATCAAAATACTCATAAACAGAATGGCTAGAAAATTAAGAATTCAAATACAAAAAAGGGGAAAAAGTATCAACAACAAAGTGATTTTATCATTATAAAACAGCAAAAAATTACTTTATTTCATTCTGTATGAGTGTTATGTTTCCTGGTCTTGAGTATCAGTCATCTCTGCTTAATTTTCTTAGACTTTACATTGTGGTTTTTGGCTAACTAATCTAACAGATCCTGTCTTTAGATTAAAAAGTAATTCCCCACTTAAAAAAGCAGTTGTATACGTCACTGCATTCTTCTTATAAAAGGAGACTATTTTAAACTGCACAGTTAAAAACAGTGCTCTGAAGTGTACACTATCTGTACACTTTCTAATAATTTTCCCTCATCACTATATTTAGGGTCAGTTAGTAATTCACCACTGTACTAATTAGAAAGATTGAAAACCATTGTGCAGCCATCTCACTGGTTGTCAGATACTGCTCCACTTGAAAATGTATGAGAGCTCCTGGACTGTTCACCTAGTGGAGCCACGTGGTTCTCTTTTTCTCCATACAGCTTTAAGACAGAAGCAAGAAACTTGTATGAATATTGTTGAAGAATCAGTAGGTATAAAGTTTTAAACTTTTCATCATTGACTTTTTGCAATTAAAAAAGTTTCAGTTAGTACAACATATATGATTGGCGATTCCCTGGTAGCTCGGCTGGCAAAGAATCTAACTGCAATGCAGAAGATCCCAATTTGATTCCTGGGTTGGGAAGATCCTCTGGAGAAGGGATAAGTTAGATAACCACTGCAGGATTCTTGGGCTTCCTTGGTGGTTCAGCTGGTAAAGATGTGGGAGACGTGGGTTCAATCCCTGAGTTGGGAAGATCCCCTGGAGAAGGAAACAGTTACCCACTCCAGTATTCTGGCGAGGAGAATTCCATGGACTGTACAGCATATAAGGTGGGATTGCACAATTTCATTTGGTATCACTTTTATTCCTCACACATGGTCTAAGGACATGGTCTGACAATAGTTATTATAAATAAAGAAAAAGAAGTGCAATCACTAAGACAAAATATCTTCAAAAATTTTTTTGCTATAGAACAAGTTGTTCCTCAAAAGATAAAGTGAGCTTGATCAGGCAAAATGGAGTTAGTTGTAAAAACAGCTACCAAGTGTATAAAATTCGCACAATGCTTGGTATAGCTCATTCTGGAATAAGATAAAAAAATTATGAAAAATACACAAAATGCTTCTAACTTCACACATCTCCTATTTTGTCCTCAGAACACAAAGAAGCATTAATAGGGTGGGTGAAGGGGACGAAATAGCTGGCTTTTCTCCATATATTCAAGCATTTTACAGGAGGTCATAGAAAAGAACACATTTAGAAAATGATTTTTTTCCCTTCTAGAGCATATTTTAAGTATGAAAAAGGCAAATTCTTCAAAAACATAAGAGCAAAAGAAGATTTAAGAGCAATCACATCTATAGCTTAACACAGACAGATAAAAAATCAGTTGAGCTTTCCAAATGGCAACTGAATTGGTACAACACTTGATATATTTTTAAAAAAGGGAGACAGTGAGAAAATTATGTAACTCAAATTCTACTTTATGAAGCTATTATGTATGTACTGATTTCTGGCTTATAGTTCACAGCCAGAGCTATAATTTTTAGAATTTAAAATCCAGAGAAAAGTTTGAACAACAGAAAATTCCCTTAAACATTTTACCCAGACTCACCAACTTTTAACCTTTTGCTACCTTTCCTTTATCATTCTCCCACCTACATTTACATCATATGTTTTTTCAAACCACTTGAGAGCAGGTTCATACACGCTTTTCCTGTTAATCTTCAATGTGACTTTTTAAGAAAAAGGATATTCTCATAAAAACAAAGGAGTTAATCAAATTCAGGAAAATTTAATATTGGTAATTTGTCAGTCCATATTCCAATTCTGTCAATTACTCTAATAACTTCCTTTACAGTATTTCTCCCCATCCAGTACAGAATCAAAACCAGGAACAAAATCTGCATTTGGATGACTTCAGATTCATTTTATAAGAACAGTTTCAAAGACTTTCTTTCATGACATAAACAAGTTTTGAAGAGGCCAGGTTATTTTATAAAATGTTCCAAAATTTGGGTTTGTTTGATGTTCCTCATGGTTAGATTCAGTTTATGCCTTCCTTACTATACTACCACCTAAGTAATGATGTATTCTTCAAAGGGTATCACAGTCAAAGTGCATGATGTCCTTAACATCCCTACTGGTGATACTAACTTCAATCACCTGGTCAAGGTGTTGCCCAGTTTCTTCACTATATGGTTATTACTTTTTCCTCTTTCCAACTAGTACACAATTTGTAAGAAGACACTTGAGAAACCATACAAAAATACTGAGCCTTAACAAGTTTTCCACCTTGGTTTAGCATCCATTATTGGATTCTTGCTTAACCCATATTTTAATGTTTGTTTTACAAGTCAATTTAAAGATCTTTTACTGTTAATAGGGAATTTAAGCCCATCCATATCTAATAGGACCAATGTTTTGCTCCATCTCACTATTGTGCATTTTAATTATTCTATTAATATTTACTGTTTTTTTTCTACACGGTGCTTTTCTTTGCTATTTTTCTACATTTTCTTTTGGTATTTAGTAAGGTTAGTAATTTTGTTCTAGTGTATTTATGTACACTTTTGCTAGTATTCTTAACCCTTCCTCCTCCTCAAGTTTTTAGTGTCTAGACTGCCTATTTTAAATGGTATCCTGGTCTCCCCCCATTTAACCGTCTATGACCTCATTCTACAACCCCTTCTTTTTTTCCTTTTTTAAGAGAAGCATTCTTTGCACATTAAGATACAGTATCTCATACTTTCTTCTATCATGTCCTCCCCCTTGTTTTACTTGGTCCTTATTCTACAATATATTAAATGCTCATGGTCCTTTTGCTGAAGCTTCCCCAGTGGTCTCTTGGATGGGTAGAGCTCACCCTCTAATAAACTCAAGGTTTACAGATAAAATAATCAATGAGTCCCCCAATATTCAAAGTTTGATTTTCTACTGCCATAATAACTGAAGAAAAACTTGGCTAGATAGCAAAGTCTTGGCTTACAATTTTTACTTTCTTGAAATTGCTATTCTGTTGCTATGACTTGCATGTTGCTCTTCAAAACTATGCCAGTCCAATTTATCCTTCAAGTTTAAAAGTCTATTAAATTATGTCTGAGTTGATCATTCCAGATCTGCTTTTCCAAGCATGGTGGGGGGGGGGGGGGAAGGGCGGGAATCTTGCAAAAAGTTGATTAAACTTCTCCAATTCCTAGAAAGTTTTCCTGGATTATAGTTTATAAGTTTTGCTCTACCGTGTTTTTATTCTTCACACAGTCCAATTATGTTGGATTTCCTTTGCCAGTCTTCCTTTATAATCATTTGCTTTGAGATCCTAATTTTTACTTTATCTCATTTTCTATGTTCTTCCTTAGCTTTCATTCCATCCTATTTTCTCTTTAGTATTTTATAACTAGTTCTTCATTTCTAATGTAGTTTCATCTTTTCTTCAATTTCCTTCCTGAATTTGATCAGCTCACACTGCATTTCTTGTTTTGTTTTTCTAATCCATTTCTCTCCTTAAATTTTTGGATACCAAGTTCTATTCTGCTTGCTTGAGAATACTTAGTCCAGAGTACTGTGTTACAGTATCCTATTTTGTGGTTATTTTTTTGAGGCTTACTTTTTCAGGGCTGTGTGTGTATGTCTACTTACTCATCAGCTGAAATGCTTTAATACATATATTCTGTTTTCTTTCAACAGCTGTGCTGTTTGATTTTTTCTCATAGTCATTTTATGGGTGGCATTCTTTAGTTTGTGAGCATGTTATGTCAACTTAGTGAAGTGCAATTTTGTGAATGGGTAATGGTGAAGAAGAGGCTGGTGTCCCCTTTTCATTTTGCAGAATCATTCTCTTCTTGTCTTCTCACCGCTATGACTCAGAGGCATCATCCCTTTTTGGTTTATCTCCTTCTCTAGAAGCAAAATTCCTCCAAGGCTGTCACTTCCTTCTCACTCTAAAATTCCTTCTCTATAGCTCGTGCTATAAACTACCAAGTCCCAGTCTGAGTTCACTATTTTGGCACATACTGCTGTACTTTCTCATTTAAGGGTATTCCATCTTCATTCAAGTCTTCCAATCCCCACTCCTCTGTTTCATGGAGTCTCTAAAGCATCCCATTCCATACTCTCCACACACACACACTTGCAACAATACTGGAAGGTCTCCTGGAACTTGATAATTTTGCTATTTTCAGGTAATTTAAAGTTCATATTTATTCTGTCTCCTAGTAATACAAAAGTACGGGTCAGTTGGGTTTTGTTAGTGTTCTTTTTGCCTGTGGTTTGGTGAAGACATGTGGGATTACCTATATTCAGACAGCTGAAATTATCCTTTAGATTCACAAACCAGTTAAAGCTATACTAATAATTTTCTTTAGTTTCCTATTCACTTTTTAAAAAGTTGCCAATAATTATAAATAAAGATTAGCCAGCCGTAAAAATTAGTTTCAATTCATCTGTTCATTCAACAAATAAAGTATGTATGGGCTAATATGGTTATATACATTTATCTTCACTTAATGTGATGAACTCCAGTACTTTGGCCACCTCATGCGAAGAGCTGACTCATTAGAAAAGACTCTGATGCTGGGAGTGATTGGGGGCAGAAGGAGAAGGAGACGACAGAGGATGAGATGGCTGGATGGCATCACTGACTCGATGGACATGGGTTTGAGTAAACTCTGGGAGTTGCTGATGGACAGGGAAGCCAGGCGTGCTGCGGATCATGCGGTCGCAGAGTCGGACACGACTGAGCTGAACTGAACTGAATGTGATGAGACAACAAAATCATGCCGAACTATATTTCAGATACTGAAAAACAAGTCATGGATCATAAAAATGCAACACAATACAAACACTGTGCCATTACTAATACACACTCACACACACGGTAAGCTCATGCTTACCATGAGCTGTCCTCTTGAGTATGTTAAACTATTCTTTTTTTTTCATTTATTTTTATTAGTTGGAGGCGAATTACTTTACAATATTGTAGTGGTTTTTGCCATACATTGACATGAATCAGCCATGGATTTACATGTTAAACTATTCTTGAGTCATGTTTCCAAACTAGCTTTGGGTTGACTGTGATTGTTTTTTATCATTCCAGAGTGAAGATAATAGCTTTATTTCCAAGCACTTACACCTCCTTATATATTATATAAAGTGTAACTGTACAGTTTTTTAGACCCTAATCTTCAGCATTCAGAATAGAATATAGAGAATTCTTATATCCTTAGTTCTTTAAGAAATACAGAAAATCTAGGTATAGTGCAATCAAAAGATAGAACCAAGAAACAGTACTGCCTATAAATCCTCATTTAACTCTTAACTTATATATAAAATTGTTTCTCCATCATTCACTGTCTACTTCATATTTTATTTTTCAAACTGAACCACAGAAGATAAATTAGAACTACCACTGATAACTATTTTCTAACTGATTTTAATATACTTAGCAATTCTGTGCTATTGATACGCAGTTATGTGTTCCTTAGAGTCAAGTATCTTTTCCAGAATATATACTTTGTATTTCTCTTTAAAGTAGGAAAAAGATTCTATTTTTACTTAAGCTATCTACTTTTAATTGCAATTTTTGAGATTACTGAAGATTCATATACAATTATAAAAAGTAATACAAAGCCCCCTGTACATGGAGCCATTCCTCCAAATGGTAGGTAACTAGTTTGCAAAACTATAGTATAATATCACAGTCAGGATACTGACATTGACATAACCCACCAATATTATTCCAATCTTCTCAGTTTCAGTATACTCATTTGTCTGTGCATGTGTGTACTGTAAGTTCTATATAATGTTATTACCTGTATAGGCTCATGTATCAACCACCATAGTCAAGAGACTGAACAGTTCCTACACCAAAAGGATCACTCATGTTGTCCTGTTATAGTTACCACCTACCCATCCCTCCCCTGGGTTCAGCTACTCTATAAGCTCTGGCATTGATTAATCTCTCAATTCTAAAACTGTGTTGTATCAAAAATGTTATGTAAATGAAATCATATGTAATCTTTGGAGATTCGCTTTTGTCACGCAGCATAGTTCTCTGGAGATTCATTCAAGTTTCTGTGTGTATTGCAGTTTGTTCCTTTTTATTAATAAGTAGTATTCTATAGTTTGTATGCACCCCAGTTAATCCATTTACTTGCTGAAGGACATCTGGGCTGATTCTAGTTTTGGAATATTAAAAATAAAGACATTATGAACATGTAATTAGCTTTCATTTCTTTCGAATAAATAATCAAAAGAGTATAACTACTGGAGGTTATGGTCATTTCATGTTTAGCTTCGTAAGAAACTGCCTATAATACTTCACATTCCCACCAAAAACATGAGTGATCCAGTTTCTCCACACTGTTGCCAGTTTTTTGTGCTGCCATTATTTTTTACTTTATTGGTAGTGTGTTATCTCCATAAGGTTTGAATTTGCATTTCCGTTCTGCTGCTGTTCAGTTGTTATGTCTGGCTCTTTGCATTTCCCTAGAGATGCTGAATATCTTTTCCTGTATTTATTTGGTATCTGTGTATGCTCTTAGATGGAATGCTTTTGTCTTTTGCCTACTGTCTAAATGGACTGTTTGGGTTTTCTATTACTGTGCTTCGAGATGTCTTTATGTATTCTAAATACTAGCCCTCTGTCAGGTATGTGCTTTCCAAATAATTTCTCCCAGTCTGTAGCTTCTCTTTTTATCTTCCTCACTTTGGCTTTCAAAGGGCAAATGTTTTAAAAATTATGTTGAGATACAGCTTGTCAATTTTTCCCTTTGTGGACTGTACTTTTGGTATCAAATCTAAGAATTAATTGCCTAACCCTGTATCTACAAAATTTTTGCCTACATTTTTTTTCTAAAAGTTTATAACTTTACATTTTAAGTCTATGATCCACTTTCAGCTAATTTTTGTACAAGCTGTGAGGTTTAAGTAGAGGTTCATTTTTGTAAATATGAATACCCAACTGTTTAACATCATTTGTTGAAAAGACCATCCTTCTTGTATTGAATTGCACTGTGCAATTCTAAAAAATCAGCTGGGCTATGTGTGTGGATTTATTTCTGGGTTTTCTATTATGTTCCACTGATCTATTGATTATTCTTCCAATATCAGAAAGCCTTGATTTCTGTTAAGTATATAATAAGTCTTGAAATCAACTAGACAGATTTCTCCTAATTTATTCTTTTTCCAAAATTCTTTTAGCTATTCTAGCTATTTTATGTTATTTAGAATGAGGTTGAAAAAGTTTGTCAGATTCTGAAAGGAATTCATTAAAATTACATAATCTGAGAGAGAACTGACATCTTCAACATGTGAATCTTTCAATCAATGAGCAGAGTGTGTCTCTTCATTTAAATATTATTTTCAGAATTTACAGTTTCCAACACATAGGTCCAGACCATATTTTATTAGATTTACACCTAAGGGTTTTTTTTTCCCCCAAAACTGTAAATGGTATTGTATTTTTAATTTCACTTTCCACATGTTCTTTGCTAATACTTTGAAACACAACTTATTTGTGTTCGCTTATCTTATATCTGGCTACCTTCTAAAATCACTTATTAGTTTTCCAGGGTTTTGCTTTGTTTTGGCAAATACCTTGGGGTTTTCTATACCAAAAAAAAAAAAAAATGTTATTTAAAAAGGGGGAACAATTTTATTTCTTCCTTTAATTGGTATACCTTTCATTTGTTCTTCTTGCCTTATTGTATTGGCTGTGACTTCCAGTACTGAAATGAATAAGAGCAGACATACTTGCCGAGATAACCTTGATGTTTTAGGCAGAAAATACTCAGTCTTTCACCACGAAGAATGATGTTAGCTGTAGGTTTTTGAATATGTTCTTTATAAGTTTAAGAAAAATTATCCCCTATTACCAGTTTTTAGGGTTTCTATCATGAGTGGATTATTGAACTCTGTCAAGAGCTTTTTCTAAGTCAATTAATGTGATCATGCCAATTTTCCTGTCTCTGTTAATATGGTAGATTACAGTCAATGATTTTTAAAATAATGACCATCCTTGAATCCCTGGAATGAACTCTACTTCATCATGGTATATAATTCTCCTTATATATTGCTTAGCTCTATTTACTAATATTCTGACAAGGATTTTTCCATCTATATGCATTAAGGAAACTGGCTTGGTCATAATTTGAGGGTTTTTTTGTTTGTTTAACTGCCTTTATCTGGTTTGGTATGAGGATAAGAGGAGCTTCATAAAACACATTGGGGAAGGTTCCTTCCTATTTTTTGAAAGGGGTTGTGAAGAACTGGTGCTCACTGTGCTAAAATATGTGGTACAAGTCGCCAGTGAAAACTTTACAACTTAACAGATTTTCTTAAGAGATTCTAAATTATGAATTTAATATCTTAACAGTTATGAGGCTACTAAAATTATCTTAAGTCATACGAGTACTTTGTGCTTTTCAAGGCACTGGCTCAACTAAGTCATCAAACTATATGTGCAGAATTGTCCCTTATTATCCTTTTGATATCTACAAGGTTTGTAATAGTAGTAGTAGTTTCAGTCTTAACACTGGAAATTGTTATCTTATCTTTTTCCCCTCTGTCAGTCCTGCTACAGGTTTATCAGTTGGATTGATCTTTTCAAATAACTGCTTTTATTAATTTTCTGTTTTCAATTTCACTGATTTCTGCTCTTTTATTATGTCCTTCCTTCTGCTGGCTTTGGGTTTCTTTTGCTCTTTTCCCAGGTAAGGTGGAAGCTTACATTATTAATTCATAACATTTTCTTTTTGCTTGTGGAAGAATTTAAACTAAAGGCCAGCATTTAAAGCTATAAATTTTCCTCAATCGGTAAGAAATCTGCCTGCAATGTGGGAGACCAGGGTTCTGTCCCTGGGTTGGAAAGATTCTCTGGAGTAGGGAATGGCTACCCACTCCAGTATTCTTGCCTGGAGAATTCTATGGACAGAGGAACCATGGGATTGAGCGACTAACACTTTCCTCTCTGTAGTATTGCTTCAGCTGTGTCTCAAAATTCCTGATATGTTACACATCTGCATATCCATTAAAAAAAAATATATATATATATAAATTTGCCTTGAGATTTCCTCTTTGACTCATGGATTATTTAGAAGTGCATTGTTTATTTTTCCAACATTTGGTGTTTTTCCAGTTAACTGTTACTGATTTCCAATTTGATTCCAGTGTGGCAGAAAAACACTCTATGATTTTAATTCTTTTAAATTGAAGTCTGTGTTACAGCCCAGGATATGGTCTATCCTCATACGTAGTCCACAGGCACTTGGGAAGAACGTGTACTCTGCTGTTGTCAAGTGCACGGTTTTATATCTATTAGAGCTTGTTGGCTGATGATATTGTTAGGTTCCATATCTTTGTTAATTTTTTGTCTAGAGATTCTACCTATCAATTATTGATAAGGGCACTGAAGTCTCCAACTTTAACTGTAGATTTGTCAATTTCTCCTTTCATTTCGGACAGCTTTTGCTTCACATATTTTGCAGCTCTGTAACTTAGTTTGCACACATTTAAGATTGCTGTCTTCCTGATGGACTGACCTTTTTTTATCATTAGACAACGCCCTTCTTTGTCTCTAGTAATTCTGCTTTAAAATCTGCTTTATCTCCTTTTAATATAGCCATGCCTCATTTCTCTTGATTAATGTTTACATGATATATAATTTTCAACCCTTTTATTATCAACCTGCCTATTTCAATATACTCAAAGCTGTTTTTTTGTACCTAGCAAATTGTTGGGTCACATTTTTTTAATCTAATATGCTTATCTCTTCCTTTTACTTGGTATGTGTGTTAGTCACTCAGTCGTGTCCAACTCTTTGCAACCCCATGGACTGTAGCTTGCCAGGCTCCTCTGTCCATGGAATTCTCCAGGCAAGAATACTGGAGTGGGTTGCCATTCCCATCTCCAGAGGATCTTCCTGACCCAGGGATCAAGTCCAGGTCTCCTGCATTGCGGGCTGATTCTTCACTGCCTGAGCCACCAGGGAAGCCCTTTACTTGGTATAGTCAGACTATTTACACGCAACTAAGTCTGCTATTTTAATGTTTTGGTTTGTTTTCTTTTCTGTGCTTTCCTATCGATAACTTGAAAAAAATTTTTTGAATTAAATTTTACTTCGATTTATTGACAGTGCTTCTGAGTATACCAACTCTGGGAGTTGGTGATGGACAGGGAGGCCTGGTGTGCTGTGGTTCATGGGGTTGCAAAGAGTAGGACATGACTGACCGCTGAACTGAACTGAGTGTATCTCTTTTTCAATGGTTGCTCTACATGTTACACTATATACACAAAACTTTTAGTCCATTGGTCCCATTCTTTTAACTGTTCAAGTGAAGTACCTGTCTTACTTCACTTACCTGTCTTTTCACCTCTTTCAGTTTTGTAATATAATTGTCTTACATAGTTCCTTTACATATATTTAGAATCCCACCAGACACTGTTATAAATTTGGTTCAAGTATCAAAGATAATTTAGAAAACTCAAGAGGAGAAGGAAAGCCTACTGTATTACCCTAAGTTTTGCTTACCATGTTCTTTCTTCATTCCTAATGTTCCAATATGCCTTCCTTTTACCATTTCCTGTTCAGAGAATTTTCTTTAGCCATTTTTTTATGGTAGGTCTACTAGTAACAAATCTTCTCAGGATCCCTCATCCAAGAAGGTCTTGATTTCCCCTTCATTCCTGAATAATATTTCCACTGTATATAAAACTCTAGTTGACAGCTCTTTTCTTTCAACACTTGAAAAATGTGCTACTTCCTTCTCACCTCCATAGTTTTTGATGACAGATCTGCTTATGAGAAACCAGATTGTTTTTCCCCCATAAAAAAGGTACCTTTTCAAATCCATGGCTGATTCATGTCAATGTATGGTAAAAACCACTACAATAATGTAAAGTAATTAGCCTCCAACTAATAAAAATAAATGGAAAAAAAAAAGGTACCTTTTCTCACTCACTGCTTCCAAGATACTTTGTCTTGCCTTTTCAAAAGTCTAATTATAACTGAACTTGATGTAAAGTTCTTTTGGCTTATCTTGTTTGTGATTTGCTCAGCTTCTTGGATCTGCAGCTTTAAGCCTTTTGCCAAATTTGGGAAGTCTTTAGTCATTATTTCTTCAAGTGTTTTTTTCAGCCCTGTCTTCTTTTTCCTCTCCTTCCAGGACTCCAATGACACCAATGTTAGGCCTTTTGTTATAGTCCCATGGGTCCCTAAGGATTTTCACCTCCCACTGTACTTCTTCTGTTATTTAAACTGGGCAATTTGTATTGTTCTATTGTAAGGTTCACTATACACTGTCTCTTCCATTCTGGTGTTGAGCCTATCCATTAACTTTTTAATTTTGGTTACTGCATTTCTCAGTTCTAAATTTCCATTTCATTTTTCTTTGTATCTGCTATTTCTTCCTCAGGACTTTCTACTTTCTCATTTGTTTCAAGTGGGCTTAGGAACTTGCACTGATGTGTTGATATTTCTAAGATGGTTGCTTTAAAATATTTGTCAGATAATTCTAACATCTGTCCCTGCTCCCTCTGTGGCCTCCACCGACACCACATGTAGGAGGGGGACAGCCTCCCTGTCTGGGAGGTGGGAGGTGGTAAAAGTCCTGGCTCTCATCTAGGCCTCCTCTAACATCACTCCAGTGGGAAGGGAAAGGAACACCTTTTTACTATTAGGTGGGAGTGTAAGGCCAGGCTCCCCACATGGTATCTAACAACAATTAACCACAGTAAAAGGTGAACGGCAGTGGGGAGGCTCAGTACTGCCCTGGAGGGAAGAAACTTCTGGCTCCTAGTCAGTCTTCTCTGAAATCACCCCAGCAGGGGGTTGGAGCACCTTGTTCCAACTTCGAGACTCCCTGCTCAGCCTTGGCTGACACTGGTTAGGGTCAGGGCCACAGTCTTCCTGGCGGTGTCTGGCTGCAGCACAGCAGCTACTGGCTAAGTTTTCTGCCTTGCCAGGCTGTCCTTTCCCCAGTCTTTGGGCTAGAGACAGCAGACTTATTAGTTTGTGCTACTTGCTACTTTCAGCCTGCCAGCATCTTCAGCTCCAAATTTGGGATACATTAGGCAAAAAGAAAACCCAGGGAACTCACCCCTTGTCATTCCTTGAGTCCTGAGGTCCCTAGTCTTTATGCCTTTTCTCCACCTTTCAGAGTCTTCTTATGCTTATTTTATATATAATGTTCAAGATTTTCAGTTGTTTAAGCGGAAGGAATAGGGCAATGTACATCTACTCCATCATCCTGAAAGCAAAAGTCCCCACTTTTTAAATTGGTTCTCACTATGTTCAACCACACAAATTCCTGGAAAAATGAGGGTAGAGTCCATGGAAGAGAGTTTTCTTTATGTGATGCTTACACATTTGGACAAATCTGGACTACTCTACCAACCAAATGAGTTATGTGACCAACCCAGCCATATAAGAATGTCCAAATTACCTGTTAAATCAGGGTAGCACTTATGATATAAACATATATAAACTAAATATCTGGAACAGTTATGATTTCACAAATGCTTATGAATTTAACAATTTTCTATTCAAAACTTTAAATGATCATTAAATTGTGTTTACTTAGGGAACAAAGGTCTTTCTCCTAATCTGATCTTTCCCAAGACACTACAAGGAACCATACAGCCAAATCCAGTTTTAGACTTTTGAACACATTTTTACATAATAAATGAATATTTAAATATACTTACCCCAAAAGAGGATAAAACTATACTAATAAAAATGGCCTAGAATAGTACCTACCACTGAATAAGCAACTCAATAAAATTACCTATAAGAAGACAGTGTTTAAAATTTACTATTAAGTATAATGCTCTCCTCTAGTTAATGTCAAACATATGAGGTTATACCATTTAGATCTTCTTAAAATAATACACTCTCAAATATGCTTGGCAATAAGCAGATTCAAGGTTTCTTTGATTATAAAGTTTGAAGAGACTGATTTTATGTAGACAGTTCTAATTACCTAACAAAACAGTGAGAATCAAGTTTTTTAAAGTATTAATACAAGTAATCTTTTGGCTGATATTATTTTTTCAGGATTAATAACAAGACATGTAAAATAACAGGAAATGAGAAACATATTATTTTCGTATTGTCACTCCCTTCAATATTACAAGGACATAAATGTTAATGTAACAAAGTAGAGATTTCCTTAAATCAGCTTAATCTAATGCAGAGCTTCACAAAATATCCTAGAATATTTTGTGAATATATTCCTCAGAATCCTAGCATCCTCTGAAATACTAACAGATGTCCCACAGAGAAAAGTTTGGTTAATTTCTCTATTACAGGAACACGGAGGGCATTTAAAGTTAAATGTGCATTGTAAACTTCCCAAAGAGAATTACAGTTAGACAGTTTCCCAATTTTATTTAATCAGAAGCCTTCTTCCAAACACCTATTAAACCTATTGGAGACTAGTGCTGAACAAAACTCAATTTGAGAGACAGAACAGCAGAATCGTTTACACTACTTGGACAGATAAACTGGAGACTAGAAACGTAATAAATATTACAGTTATAACAACTAAGAAATAATTCAATAAAGAAAACATTAGGATGAAAAGCTGTTTTAAAAAACTATATAGGTAATTTTTAGCACTTATTTAAAAATTAGTCTGCTATCAATCATGCTGAAAAATAACCAAAGTTATTTATAGATGTTATAATGCTAAATTAACTAAGTGGCAACTCCATTCTTATTTAATTTTAAATATTACTCTCAAGTTAATTTATTTAAACATGGAGATAAAACAATTCAGAAACTGGGTGTTGCAGATGAAGTTAAGAAACAAACAAACAAAAAACCTCTTATTTTTAACAGAATTTCATACTTACTGATCTGAAATTAAATACCAAGTGCTAACCACAGTGAATACGCATAACTATAGTATTGTGGCTCAGTAAACAGAATATGTAATATGCAAAACACATAACCATCAATGCTGTGTATGAAGGTAAGTATATGTGTGTATATATGTGTGCATGGAGTCAAGTATGTTTGTGTATGTATGTATAAATAGCCAACAAGGCAAATATACCAAGACCATTAGTAAGAGTAAGAAAATAAATTTTAAAAGAGTTCAACTTAAATTAAGGCCAAATATTATAATAGTCTGAACAAGATTTTATAATGCTTCTTTTAACTATTTATAATCCACATTTATACCAAATTCTTTTTAAAACACATAGCACTAACAAAATACACAATGGCAAGCAGTGATATAACACTAAATTTAGATGTTATATGGTGATTTCTGCAGTTTAGTAAGTGTAGGTTTTAAGTTTGAATTCAGAAAATAAAGGGAAATCACTTACCTCTAACTAAAGTTCTCTGAAGGTAGTATCCTCCTTAGAACCCCTATCTTGGGTAGTCTCACCTGCTGTAATTTCCCTCAAGAGACTCCAGCAAAATCTAGCAAGTTTTAGGTTCCCTTCTGCAAGCCCTATTAGCGCATGTGTGTATAAACCTGTTACATCCTGCTTCATAGCTGTAATTTTCAATTCCCACTGAATAATCACCACCACCATCATCCATATATCAATGTAAGATAGAATTGGAGAATTCCATTCAGAAATGTGACTTTTTTCACTTCTCCAAAAATATCCTCCAATTCACTTCACTGCTCTGTCTGTAACGTACTGAGGAGAGTGGTAACAATTAGCAGGCAAATAATGAAAAAGATTTAGCAATTTTTTTTATAGCTGAATACCCAAGTATTATATTTGCTGAATACTCAAATATTAGATTCCAACATAACACAAATAAAACTAACTTCCTCAAAATTCAATAAATATGTAAGAAAAAAACAAAACATATGCATGAAAAATCTTACATAAAAAATATTTTCATAAATAAAGTAGAAAAAACAGTGTACATCACTTGGGACTACTGAACACTTTCCTAGTACATTTCCTTAAAGAAATGCCAAAGTTTTAAAATGAGTTAGGAGATAAATCACTGAAAGATAAATCTTAATTTTTCAGTATGTCTCTTCTACCTTAAACTGACAAAATAAAGTAAAAACAAAACAAAAATGAAAAATAAAACTAGCCGCTCAAGCCAAGGCCAATCTCATATACCTAGAATGGCAGTTTACCAAGGGTATTATTAAGTACTTAACAGAATTTTTCAAATCTGTTCAGGAAGCTGAATCACTATATTGTACACCTGTAACTTAATAACTTACATAATATTGTGTAGTAACTATACTTCAATAAAAAGAAAAACATGCACTTAAAAAAAAATAATGGAGCAGAGGAGGCCAAATCTTCCCCTATCTCGGAACGGCCTTTTACTTTGGATTCCCACTGACTGATCCCACAACTTCTTGCTGTTATTGCCTGACAGTGATATAAAAATAGGAGAAAAAAGCAAAGGGTATTAAGTAGTCCTAGAGACTACTTAATCACAGTTGAAATGCTATTTTAGAGACTAAAGTATGAACTAGTTTTAAGAGCACTGATTTTACCTACAAGCCACCACCAGCCTGACTGTAGCATAAGTAAGATCATCATGATGAAATTTGACTTTTTCAGATAACTTAGCTGTGAAAGTTTCCCCTGACTCATAATAGATTTGAATAAATGTTTCTAAATTCTAATTTTAAATGTCAATTTAAGTCCTTCCATGACTCTCCTTTTGTATAAGCAATTAAATACATAAATGTAAGGCTAAAATACAATAATAAAATTACAAAAAAGCAGTTAAAAACAGAGAACAAAAGGAGAAATGAGAAAACCTAATTCACCCAATTTGATGATATATAAATAAGCTAATTATATATAATTCTGATTCTTCAAATTATCTGTGCTTATAAAATGCTGGGTCATTTTAAAATTATGTTTTAGAACAGGAATGCTTTTCAAAAAATACAGTCTGTGTTTGTCTTAGTAACTAGAGGTTATTCTTCTCACAAAAGTATATGGAACACAAGTCTGTTTTATACATCTGAGTCTCTTTTTCTGTTTTGCATATAGGGTTATCGTTACCATCTTTCTAAATTCCATATATATGTGTTAGTATACGGTAATGGTCTTTATCTTTCTGGCTTACTTTGCTCTGTATAATGGGCTCCAGTTTCATCCATAAAAACTACTGCAATGATGTAAAGTAATTAGCCTCCAACTAATAAAAATAAATGGAAAAAAAAAAAAGTATATGGAACAAAACAGTGCTCTCAAAACAAAAAAGTACTTTCCAAAAAAAAAAGTAACAAGAGCAGTATTTATAGGAGATTCCCTGGCAGTCCAGCGGTTAGCACTCTGCATTCTCACTGCCAAGGGCCCAGGCTCAATCCCTGATTGGTAGAACTAAGGCCACACAAGCCACCTGGCAAGGCCCCCCCAAAATAAATGTTAAAAAGTAGCATTTATAAAACAGACTGTTTACAGAGGTTTAAACAAAGACAAGTGAAATAATCTAGTCACTTCTACAAAAGAGTAAAAGCCTGAGCCATGAGGCAGTACATTTGCATATACTTCTTCTCTTAAACATGCACTATTAGGACTCACTGAAGGGTCAAAAATCTTCTAGATCTTGCTAGTTTAAATGCAGGAATGACTATCAACCCAAGAAGGTGTATCTAGGATGATACTTACCTTAGGATATGTTATATCACTGTGCTATTATGTACTCTGTGTATGGATACACAAGCAGTCAGCGGAAAGGTACACACCACACTAGCAAACGCTTGGCTGGACCCGTAAGGCCGGATGACCAATGGGATATCAAGGTACGTGTCGATTCTCCAGCCCTCATAGCCACATTCCAGACACCTCACGTAGTCCTTCAGCTTGCCTTGGTACAGTTCATTTATAAGATCAGCCTAAAAACAAGAACATTCAAATTTTTAAAGGGCTCCTTTAAAATCAGCTAATACTTTATGCCTTTCAGAATGAGTTCCAAAAGGATACTGATTCTTACTGTTGAAGTTTTAGAAAGCTTTAAGATTTACCTAATCTAAAATTCTATAGAAAAAAAAATCAGATCTTAACAAAGACAAATTAGGAATGTGCAAAAATGAACTATTTCAATTCTCATATCACTAAAAATCCCACTGTTAAAATGTTTTCTTGAAATCAGTTATCAAGTAACTTTACTACTACTAAGCCCTATATTATATTTAATTAGGATGGGAATACTTCACAATCCATCATTTCAGGCATATTGATAATCACACAGCTAAATAACTGGCTCTATAGCTTTACATATACATATCACTATTTTCACAATAATATACTCTGATTTCTGAAATCATATCCTTGATCTCAAGATACAAATAAAACTTTTTTCAATAATGCACATAAAATAATTTGAAGGAAAAATATACTGTACTTTAAACAAATAGAAATTAAAAAAGAAACCTTAAACTCCATCTCCCTCAAGATAGCCTCACCTAAGAAGAATGAATCTCTCACCTACTCCCCAAACTTAAGTCAACTGGGGGCTATTCTGAGCCAAAGGAGACAGGTAACTCCTAGGTTAAGGACCCTTCATGTGAATGTCTTGCCTCAAGATTCCTGTACCAAAACCTGGGAACTCAGAAGGAATGCCCCAGCCAGTCTTAAAATTGTTGACCCACAAAGGGATGTTAATGAGGATAAAGGGTATCTGCATAAGGTTACAAAAATACAATCCTAAAGATTATGTAGAGAA
The DNA here is from genome assembly GCF_023699985.2 of Odocoileus virginianus. Classification (NCBI taxonomy): domain Eukaryota; kingdom Metazoa; phylum Chordata; class Mammalia; order Artiodactyla; family Cervidae; genus Odocoileus; species Odocoileus virginianus. The sequence goes on along the minus strand of NC_069683.1, from coordinate 35,692,846 downwards.
TCTAGATAACTAAATGAATGTAAATTTTTTTCAGTATTTCTTAAGTAAGAATAGGTTAAGAGGGAAATCATAGTTTGCCTCTTTCATAAATGTATACCTCTTCAAGTATTGAGGATTTATAAGCCTTCAAACCAGGATCCACCATAACTGTCTACATTAATACTATTTGTTTAATGAAGCCTTCTTCATTAACCTGCTCCAGCTATATCTGAGTCTTTTCTGAGAGGACATTTCTAAGTGTTTCAATTCAGCATTTTTCAGAGTTTTGCTAGCAACCCACAGTAAGAAAATAATTTACACTGCAACCTAGCACATATAACCGTAACAAAAGTGGCATAAAACAATACTTACCCTTACTATATGATGCTTCTACTTTTCTATTTTATTCCTTTTCAAAAAAAAAAAGTGTTGTGTAGATTCACTAAATTAATTTCATAAATGAATGGATTGCAATCTAGTTTGAAAAACTCTAGTCCAAGCCATCAGAATAGTTCCGATCAGATAGTACATTCTCCTGGCTATCTTCCAGATTCTTCCTTTTTATCTCTAATGATCTTTTATCACTACACTTAGCATAAACCCTCCTCTGTAATGAGTCCTAAGCCTCATCCAGTTCACCCTTAGGCCTCATTCCAGTGATACATCTAAAGTTCTCTCACTTTTAATCTGTTCCTCCTTCCACTGGACAAGAATAGGGTCAGATTAACAAGGATCCTAAGTGTGAAAGGGCTTCCCTGGTGGCTCAACTGGTCAAGAATCCACCTGCAATGCGGGAAACCTGGGTTTGATCCCTGGGTTGGAAAGATCCCCTGGAGGAGGGAATGGGTACCTACTCCAGTATTCTGGTCTGGAGAATTCCGTGGACTGTACGTAGTCCCTGGGGTTGCAAAGAATCGGACATGACCGAGCAGCTCTCATTTTCACTGCGTGTGAAAAGCATAACTACAGTTCACTGGTCAAAACGAAGGTAACGCTGGATGAGTACACTTCACAATGTGTGCCTTATGTGTTACAGAGAAGACACCTAATTTACTTAGCATCTATCTGAAAATGCTGTTCAAGAATCACCACCCCCCCACACCCCACGAATTACACAGTTTTCAGCTAAAAAGAGACCATCTAGATCACAGGGCCCAACTTCCTTAAAGATGAGGAAACTCTCAGTACTTTAACAACTGGACTAATGCCCAAGTTTTAAAACATTCCAATAAAATAAAGTCACTTTAAGGAATTAATAATTTATTAGAAAATACTCCCCTCAACTTGAGAGATAAATTACCTGTTCTGTTTGCTTCCATTTCTGTTCCAAAGCATCAAACATGACTCTGCACAGTTCTTGTACATCATGCTGCTGCCAGGCTATTTTAAGATAAAATTTAATTAAAAAGAGCTATTAACTTAGTGTAATGAAATATTAGTTTGTTGTTTAAAAGCAAATTGCCAGAAATACAGGAGTCTACACAAAATAATGCTAGATTTAAAAAGAACACAAAATACATATTAGAGTCATAAAAAGGCAATCGTATGAAAAAGAATCAAGAGAGCTCAACATTCTATAAGTAGCATATGCTTCATGGTGCTACAATATTTGCCATTTTTATTATTTTTCACTATAGAGTCAAGAAATACGTTAATAAAAATCTAAGCTAACACATTTAAAAAACTGTAGTTTAAGTACCTAAAAAGAGTATAACCAAACTTTAAAATAAGATAGCTTTAATGGATCAAAAACTTATGCCTCGGAGTTTAAATTTTAAAAATAAGCTATTTTTAAACACCAACCAAAAAGCAATGAAAAGGTTTAAAGTAAAGATGTTAATGTGTTATTTATAATACAGTCTCTCAGAATTCCTTTGACTACTGCAAATACTTATCATTATAAGAGAATTAGTACCCTCACTACTATCCCATCCAAAGCTCCTTGTAACATCTGTAGTTTCAATTGCTCTCTTTTTGCTGGTTTGTAACAAAACAAAAAGCCTCTGAAGTTGGTATGGGATACTTGTCACTGGATCTTCTTCAGATTCTTCAAACTCCCACCTATTGGAATGAAATGTTTGAAAATTATTCATAACATATTTTTATTCTTTAGAGCATAATTAACATTAAAACCATAACAAATGTTAATTTTTAACTCTGGGGATTTTACGGAGCTTGGGTATTAACTGAAGCAATTAATATCTAATGAAGTATTCTAATTCATACATTTAGAAAGCAATTTAGGCAACATGAATAAAAGGCAAAGGCTATCTAAGAGTAATCGCTGAACCCGAACCTGGTTAAGATTCTTGTCCCAATTATTAACTCACAAAAAATAGAGGTAACAAAATATTAAATGACACTGGCATTTGACCATCAAAATCCAAACTGTGGAAAATTACAGGACAAATGCCATCAGTTTTTGACACACATATATATTTCCAAGGAATAAATTGCAACGTGGAAAAAGATCAAAGGGGATCAAAAATAGATTAAGTAGGTTAAAAGTTTTGTCAATTTCAATGCACAGATCTTATCTGGATCCTGATTTGAACTGTTTAAAAAAGAAATTATGAAGCAATCAGGGAAATTTTAGCAGTGACCTAAGATGTAATTTACAGATGATATGATTAGGTATGTGCTTCCAAATAATCAGAATGGGGGATTATAGACAAAAAAGACTGATCATGAGTTGATAATATCCAAAGTTGGGTGATGGGTACAGAGGAATTCATTATACCATTTTACTATTTTTATTTTAGTATGTTGGAAATTTTTCCTAATTCATGCCTACATACGTAAGTGGTAGGTTCTTTCCGGCTGCTATATAGCACGTGAAGAGAATAAGCAAACGGAACCCTATCTTTCATGCTAGTGCTACCCTGTCTGTAGTCCAGCAAAGTCCAGCCTTTTAATGGAGCCATCCCTTCTTTAGCTCTACATGATGAACTTACTCATTTTGCTCCTGAAAGTCCTCCTGTCTATAATGTCCTCTTAATCTTCTCTACCTGGCCAAACCATACCTATCTTCGTGACTACCTCAAGTTCTACTTGCTCTGCTAAATTAGCCACTTCTCCAAGTTTCGTTAATCTCTCTTCTCTCTAAACTCTCAGGGCATTAAGCCATCCTTAAATGTTATTTCAACTACTTTAAAAAATTCACATATTGCTACTGTGAAGAGACCTGTGAATTACTTAAGAACAAAGACCTTATTTCTAACTTTATCTATCAAGTACCCACATATAAACACTGGGTAACAAATACTTGCTGAATGAAAAACATGTCAACTTTTTCAAGTAAATTCAGATGGTGAGCTTACATATGCATTTAATGGTAATATAATGTCGTTTGTAATATCAAAAGTTCCAAAAGTACTTTAGATATGGTATTTATTTAGTACTTTATGACTGTAAATATTTACAGTAATTACAAAGGTGTTTCTCAAAAGTAACACAAAAAGGAGGAAAAAAATCAGTTTATCTGTACTTTAAAATGTCAAAAAATAAAAGTTATGGATACTGTAAAGAAATATACAAACTGTATTAAATGTATTATAATAAGATACTCATAAAAACAAATGTCTGACTTTAGGGTTTATTTAAATATGGATATATACAAATGTATATACAGTCTTATATACACACACACATAAAACACAGAACAGTTGCATTTTATTTTAATTAAAAACAAAATGTGCAAGTTTAAAAAGGCAACTTTGTTTCTTAAATTGAGATGTGGAGGAAAAAAAGAATATGGGTTACAAATTCAGATTATCTCCAAAAGTAGATAACATACTTCTTCATAAAGGCATGAAAGCTAAAAGCAAGGGAAGCTTAAATATAATAATTTATCTTAAACATAAATCTTATCAATTTTATCCTGTTGCTGTCTATACATTTCTGATTCTCTCTCCCCCCAAATTTTTCATATGCCTGCCTCTCATAAAATCATTTTCTTTTTTTTCCATTTATTTTTATTAGTTGGAGGCTAATTACAATATTGTAGTGGTTTTTGCCATACATTGACATGAATCAGCCATGGATTTACATGTATTCCCCATCCCGATCCCCCCTTCCACCTCCCTCTCCACCCGATCCCTCTGGGTCTTCCCAGAGCACCAGCTCTGAGCACTTGTCTCATGCATCCAACCTGGGCTGGTGATCTGTTTCACCTTAGATAATATAAAAATCATTTTCTTATTTACTATTCAAGGTATGTTTTAAGAAGTGAGAAATGCCCCAAACTTAACAAATAAGTGAAAGAAGGTAAACAGATTTAATTAATTAGAAGTTGTATTTCATTCTTAAATCAATTTTATTGATAGATAGAATTTTTTTGAATACTCACTTATATAATGCATTCCTAAATTCAGGAGTCATAAAAAGTGTTTGCAAAAGGCTATTCAAATAGCAAGTCATTGCTTGGTTTACTAATCCGACATACCCTTAAAAAAAGAAATACACAAATATAAATCAGCATTTATGTAAAAAAATTAACAAAAAGAAAACTTAACAAGAATTTAATACACAGTAAAAATTAAGAGATTAAGGTTATAATTGGAAATTATTTCAATTTTTTTCAATAATACCTAAGAAAGACATCTTTGGTCAATATATGCACTATGTAAACTTTATCTCTCAGAAAAAGTCAGAATCTCTGGACATGCTGTTATATGTCTAGAGATACACATAGATATTACATAGCATTTAATATAGTATTTTGTGACAAAAATAATCTTTGTTCCCCAAATCTAAAAGCTGTGCATTAAAATGGAAAAAGTATATACATATTCACTTTAAACATCATATACACCCAAAATATGAAGACAGTACTGAACCAGTTCACCAGGTCCAATAAACCAATTTCTACCAATAATCAATAACATAAGATAAATTCACTGTATACAAACTCAGAGGACTTCCACTGTTGTACACACCCATGAAGTATGAAACCCATAGATCAGCACGCCATGCAGAGAGTGACGATTAAAGTAAGAAGAGAACTCAGAGATGGAAGAAGAGGAGATTTGAGAGAAAGGGAAAAGGAAAGGAGTAACTTAGATGCGTTCAAAATTCAAATGAACTATTTAAGTACTTAACTTTATATACCTAATTAGAAATGGTTACCACTGTTGAGAATATTTTTGGAACTTCTCCTTTGAAGTAGGCTTCAGGCTCAGTTTATGAGGTACGCATACACACACACACAAACTTATCAGCCTCATCATTTTATTATACCTCATTATGTGAGTAAAATACGGTAAACACATTGCTTAATAATTAAATTTATTTACTCCCACTTTATACTGAAAAACTTAGTTATCTCAAAAAAACAAATCTTTTCTCAATACATGCCAAAGGCATTCACTGAAGCTCTCTGAAATACATTTTTCAATTTTCCAAGAATTAACAAAAATATCTTTTGTTAGTAAGATAGTGGCAAACTTTGTAGACAAACGATACTGCTAACTAAGATGATGAAAAAGATCAACAAATGCAGCATGAACTTTGGTTCAGTTGTGGAAAAGAGGAACAGATTCCACACTACCTGCACTTGTACAATTCTAAGAAGGGACCAAGTAGTTGCCTATCTTTTACTCGGGACTAAGGTTCAAGCTTTGATTTCTAATGCCTTCATCTTTAAGAATATTGTGAACACATGTCTATATATTTACTCTACATTGTTATATCATTATAAACTGCTTCAATTCCTAATCAACACGCACCACCTGAGTTGTTCTTACAGCATACTGTCCTTAATCCTTTTTAGAGCTTTTAATTCACTGTTCTATAATTGTTTATTTATTTGTATAAGTCCCCAACAGTGAGGGGAGGGGTCAAATCTAATTTATCTCTCTATCCTACTACTTAGCACAGCAGCAGGTACCCATGAGGGAGAAGTGAATATGACTTACAAGCAACATAAATCTATAAGCTACTTGAACTGATAATGGATTCTTTCCCACAAACAACAGCACCTGGAGCAAGGAGACACAGTTGTTCAGCACCGGATCAGCTGCCTGGGATTTCTTCTTTTCCACCTCCTTCCCCAATTCCTCAATAGTCAGGGACAACCATTCTACCCGTAGCCTTAAAAGGCAAGGTATTATCAAGGTACTACTGTCTTTTGTGTACCCTAAGATCAATCATACACCATTTATTTGTGAACTTGTTTCCCTTCCCTGGGCTTAAAAAAGAGTGGCAGGGGGAGGGGTTTAAGGGAAGGAGGGAGTAATAACAATTTTTCCACTGCTCTTTATTTTATCACTAGCAATAACAATCAAATAGAAATATATAGTCTTTTGTACTTCATTTAGCACCATATTTAACAGAACGACCAGTGTGTCAAATAAAAGTACTATTATTTTCCAAAAATATGAAGGTTTTAGTGAGATTAAAAAGATAACAATGCTACAGAACTAATAGGAATCTTCTGTCATTATAAATTGTCTAAATCAAAAAATTTCAAATGGGAACTATTATCAAGTGGGCCCTCTATCTGAAATAGTCATGAGTCAATATCATAAGTCAATAAGGGAAGAAAACATAAGAACATATGCCATTCTGTATAAAAAAATAACACAAAGCAAACACAGAAAGAAATCCTGAAGAGAACCAGTAAGAAACGAAGGAGAACTCTACGAGGCTGAATGAAGCAGAATGAAACTGGGCAACTCAAAGCAAATATAAAGAAAGAATTGTTAAAGAAACTGGCCAAGGAAAGATATCTCAGATTTAAATGATAGAACACTTCAGTCATGTGGCTTTTAATCACCTGCAAGTCCAATCCACCTTCAATCCACTCCTTAATTTTTTAAGTGCCCCCCACTTCCAACCATCTCCCATTAACAGTAATTGGCCACCAGAAGGAATTAGGCAAGGAGACAGAAAAGAGTAAGTCCCCAACCTCACCGAATATGGAGAGAAGTGTTCCTGCAGTTTTGAGTGGAAATCATGAAAGCATTTTTCAATGAAAATATTTTGTGCATTTCAATAAATTCTTAAGCAAAATGCCAATTCAATAGTCACTAACAAACAGTTTTTGAACACCAATTCGTTTGGATGTATACAGACTGTTTTAATTCAGAAAGGGAGTACTCCAGAACACTGAAGGACAATGTACAAGTAGGGAAAAGAGTGGAATAGAACTGTGTGAGGAACAATAGTTGGAAATGAAGACTATGATTACATGGCAATGTATATCAAAGTCCTATAAAAATATGTTTAGTAAATTTCAACTGAGTAATTCAATTTCTAGAAACTTACCCTAAGGAAATAATCAAACATGAAAATAAAAACTTACAATAATGTTCATTATAACATCAGGAATAATTATAGTTTAAATATCTACATCATATAATGAAACACTACTTTTTAACCATTTAAAATCCATACTAAAATACTACTTAATAATACTGAAAAATGCCCCTCATACATTACATGAAAAACATAGATTAAAACTCTTCTCATAACAATTTCCTCATTTTCTTGAAAGCATTCAGATGAAGGAAAGAGAAGACAAAAATATGCAAAATCATTAAAGTAGTTTCTGTTAATTGTACTGTCAGAAATTTCCACTTTCATTTACAATATGACAATGAACATTTATTATATTCAAACAATCAGAGAACTTTTTTTTTAAAGTATATTTACAGGCATCAGAGAGCTATACATTATTCAGTACAAAGTAGGAGTTCTGTAAATACTTCTTGCATAAGGACTGAGATGGTTGTCAGAATACATAGCAAAAATTTCAAGAATCCTGACTTGTTAAATCTGGAACCTTCTCAAAGTATTTCAACTATCTTATAAAAATCTAAGGGTATTTATTTAAAACAAAATGCAATTTATCCAGTCTACTCAAGAGTAACTAAATCAGTATTTTGGGAGTAATGCCTCAGAACCTACATTTTTAACAAGTATCCCAAAATGATTTTTAAAGAAATAAAATTTTGAGAATCACTACTGTTGACAGTGTAATGAGAAGCAGCTTTCTTATTTGCTATTATCTGAAAAGATAATTTTGCATTCTCTTCTATTCTTGGTAGTTTGCTGCTAAAAGTTCTACTTATATAAATTGACCATAAATACCAAACCCAACCAGTTTTGACTATTTCCAGAACAAATATGCCATTAAACCTGTACAAATGCTTAGCTGTGAGGAAATTATTCTATATTTCAATTACAAAATATAGTAAGTGGAAGACTACAGAACACATTAAAACAAAACCTACAATGTAATTATATAGTTCTCTTTTTATACTAGATGAAAGTAAAAGTGAAAGTCACTCAGTCGTGTCCGACTCTTTGCGACCCCATGGACTATACAGTCCTTGGAATCCTTCAGGCCAGAATACTGGAGTGGGTAGTCATTCCCTTCCCAACCCAGGGATCGAACCTAGGTCTTCTGCATTGCAGGCGGATTCTTTACCAGCTGAGCCACCAGGGAAGCCCTTATACTAGATATTATGTGTTATATTTACAATCATCTCTGTTTTGAAGTTCTAAGAGTAAACACTCTGAAGCCATACCTAGCATGAAATAACATTAGCTAGCTGTACAATCAAAAGCAAAATGATATGTAAAGTGATTCAGATTACATTTTCAGGCAATTAACCAGTCATATATAAATAAAAAATTGCATAAATAAAGCAACTCTACTAGCTCAAAAAATTGAAAAAAATTTAAAAATTTGTTAGTTTTAAACATAACATATTCAGAGACAAGCTAGCAGGAATTTTTAAATTACATGATTAATGTCAAACATATGATTAGATTAAAGCAGAACATAACACAGTAGTTCTAATAAAATAAGCCTGACCCATTTGTTTCCACATGAAAGTTATCTCCGTAAATCTACTGTAATCCACACAGACAGATATTACACATTCCTTTCCAGAGAAAGTAAACTTCAAAAACTTAAGATTAAATTCAAGATAAAAAATTATCAAAAAGAAATGACTTCTTTCAAAATCCATTTTTTTTTTTTACTAAACAGTAGCAGTAACAAGAAAGGTAACAATGAGATGAGGGAAAGGGAACCCATTCTTGTTCTAACGTTGCTTCTGCTCACTAGTGATCTTGTTTTGGGTCTGAGTTTTCTAATCCATAAAATGAGAAGATTAGGTTTAGAGTGCTAAGATTATTCTAGGTTTAATGCCCTATGATTTTAGGAAAATACAACAATCATAAATCTTACCAGTTTCTGATTTATTCAAAATAGATGAATAGGAGTAGCTTTGGCTGACATAATCACTGGTAGAGCCCACAGAACCTTCTCTTGGAAGTGGACCAATAAATTTGTCATGAACACTGTCATCCCCAGCACTGGAATCCTCCTAAAATATAGCATAACAAATATTTACTGAGTGGTAAATACTGCTAAAACAATGAAAAAAAGCATACTAATTCCTGAGGCAATGAAAAAAAGACAAGGCATTACTAGCACCATCAAGATATTCCCTGACTATTTCCTACAGGAAGGTCTGAAACATGCCCAATATAAAACACTTTAGAGAAATGCTTATGTCTCCTTCCAAAGCTTTTACTTTCTCAAGTTTCTTTAATTCTTTTTCAATTTTGCTTAAATGAGAGAGATATCTTACTAGTCAATCCAAAGTACAGTTATGAACTCCTTGATGACAGTGTTTATCATTTATTTTTCTATTATCCTTGCTAAGTAGGCCTGGAAGGTAGGGAATACTCAATAAGTACTGAATGAAATGGAAAGGTTCCTATTATCTCCAATAACAAACTTCCTATCAATGAGGAAAATGTGCAAAGGGAATAAAGGATATAAAATCAGCACAAGCAACTAAGACAGACTTGAAGAGTAATTAGTAAGAATTTTAAAACAAGAACCCCCAAATTAATAGCTAGTTTAGTTTCAACATTACTCAGACTAATCTAAATCTTCTCATGATGTCATAAAGATCAACAGTGAGATTAAGGTAGGTCAGAACATTTTCTGGTATTGCTTTGAAATCGATGCCCTATGTTTAATTACTGTCTACTATCCAGAAAGGTACTCTAACTCACAACTGACTCCTAAATGAAAAGCATGAAACAGAAGAACTTTTCCTGAGGAAAGTTTCATTAAAGAGAAGGGTTCTAAAAAAGTCCATAAACTCTGTGAGTCTTAGTTTACTAAGTCTGTAAAGCAGGAAGTTAAATCAGACCAGGTTTTTTCAGTGAATGCCTCTCAAATTAGGAGTTAACTAGATTCAATGATCACTAAAGCCACTGAACTGGACAGGAAATCCTATTGAAATATGAATTGCAGCAAGCACTAAGAGAACAGAAATAAATCATATAACTTTACAAACTAGCCATTCTAAAAAGGAGGGGAGGGGCAGGAGTGGGGTCACAAACAACAGAGTAGCTAATTCTGGGGGTCTGTTTCTCTACCAAAATACCAGAAAACCTGGCAAAATTGCCAAAATTTACAGCAGACAAGCAAATGCTTAACCAAAGAAAAGGCCACTGAAATGCAGTAAGAGATCCTAGACCCATCCCCATCCTTGTAGTGGTGATTCTCAGTGTGGCAAGAGACTGTACACAAACAAAGGTGCTATGGATACCCAGTGCAACCATGTTAACATACATATTTACAACAAACCAATAGAAAACAGAAAAATTATTTATTATACATAAGTTATGTAAAACACATCTCTCTCCTTTGGAAAACCGCTTCACAAATAGTAGGTGACAGTGCACAAAAATTATGAATACAGGGCTTTCTAAGTAGTTTACCAGCAGTATCTGAGGCTGTTCACCATCTTTATCTGTCAAATGCAGGAAGTTCTTCTTTCCTGGCTCAAAATTAGCATCAAGAAGAGACTTATCACTGGTATGATCCAGTGGAGCCTACAAGTATTAAAAAAAATAAAAAACAACTCAGACAATGAGAAACATTAATGTTAATAAAATAAGTAATATGTAAATAGATGCATATCTACAATTATTGGGCTTAAGCAATATTTTTTAAAAATGAAGATTCTGATAAATTCTGTCAATCTAGGTTTGAATTAACTCATCTATTCATGAACTGGGATGGCTAAGCCCAGTGACAGGGTATATACTAACTGGTATCCCACCTGTTCACATTTCCCAACATCTAAAAAGACTGAAGTACCACACACAAAAAAGAATTATAAGCATTTGTGTTTTGATGTTCTCTAAAATGTATGCAATATAGTAGTCAATGGGTTTTCATGAAAACTAAAGAATATTTTATATAACTAAAACATGTTTTGATATAAGAATATAGTAAGAATTCCCATATAAGGAACCGCTATGCACAAGCAACCCACCTTATATAATCACATAATATTAAAAAAAGGCACTCTTAGAAATGAAGGAAAAGCCTGTCCTAATAAATGATACCTACTTCAAGTCTACGGCCAGGATTCAGAGGATCCCAGGGAGATAGAAGTGATCAGTCTTTGAAAAATAAACATCTAACATGTTTATTCTTTACATCTTTTATCTGGTAGGGCAATTTAAATGCTAGCTGTCATTCTGATACACTCTAGTTAGTAGATCAGAGTTAGAACTCTGTTATGCCCCAAGCCCTACTAATCCAACACTCCAGTCTACCACTGAGAAAAATGAAGGATAGAATGAATGCCCTACCCTTGTTTTAAAACTATTTTGTGAACCTGGTAGAGATCGGACTTGTGGACACAATGGGGGAAGGTGAGGGTGGGACAAATTGAGAAAGTAGCATTGATATGTATACCTATCATGTGTTAAATGTTAATAGACAGACAGTGGGGAGTTGCTAAATAACACAAGGAGCCCAGCCTGTTACTCTCTGATGACCTAGAGGGGTGGGGTGGGGAGAAGAGGGCAACTCAGGAGGGAAAGGATATATACATTAATATAATTATGACTGGCTCACATTGTTGTAGGGCAGAATACAACAAAAATTGTAAAGCAATTATACACCAATTTTTAAAAAACTATTTTGTTCATTAAGAGATGTTTTTAATGTTTCAAAGACATGAGGATTATCTCTTTAGAAGGCTTTATTTCATGGAGATGCCTTTATTTCTTAGAAAATTAACATTATAAAAAAGTATAGGTATTAAGGACAAAAAAATTAATTCTAAGAGATTCTGCCACTTTGCTATTTGTGTGACTTGGTACAAGTTACTTCACTTCCCCATGACTCAGTTTCCTCACCCTTCGTACAAAGCTGTGATAGCACTTACCTCATAGGGTGGTTAAAAGAATTAAATAAGGTTACATTTGTATAAAGTCTAGTTTCAGAACAAAACTAGGCACATAGTAAGCACAAAGTAAGTGTTAAGTAATAAAATAAATTTATCAAAACTCAGTTAACTTTGGCTCACATGTAGAAATTCATGAGAAAAATAGGATACAGAGAACCAGAAGCTAAGAGAAGTCACAAGCAAGAAAGAAAAGAAAAGGAAAAGAAAAAGAAAAGAAAGAAAGAAAGGTAGCTTTGGTTCCCTTAATTCTGACAGGAACCAGAACGCTCAGCATCTCTCAGGCATAAAAGATGAGATGATATAGCTAGAACACATGGGGAGAGAGGGTTTTCCTTAATAAATAAGTGTCTGTGTGTATAAAAGGGTGAGTAGATAAATGAATTAGGTTTGTAGAGAAGCATACATGCAGCATTGTACAGTAAGGTAAGAGTTTACTTGTAGAAATGCCCAGTAGGCAAATTAAAACACAAAAATTAAGTACTTAAAAACAATCACAGTTGATGAAAGAAAAATAGTTAATCCTGGCACAGTGCTATTTGAAACTACTGCAAATGTTAATTTAACAAACACTTTTTGAGTGCCTAGGGATAGTATCTTTGGAGGATACAAACTAATACTAAGGTCCCAGTCATCAAAATACATTCTGTCAAGGGGAGAGACATAAATGAACAACAATTATAATAAAAAGACTATATGCGTGGCATAGTAGAAGAAAAAGCACAATAAGAGGACAAAGACAAAGATTATTTTTAAAGTGGCATGAGGAAACATCAAGTTTCCTCAAAGTAAAAGATAAACTGGACTTAGGCAAACATATATGGTAGTATAGGACTCCTTTAAGTTGAAAAAGAGGCAACACTAGAAGTTACATAGTAATGTAAAACAGAGTATTCAAAGTTTCAGATTAAATATCATTTCTCATCGTTTAACCTGTTGGGGACTACCAATATTACTGACCAGTTTCACAGGGGGAAAAGTTGGCTAATTTAAAACACTAGGGGTTTTTTGTAAGTACATATTGAAAAACAATTTTATTTTACATTGGAGTATAACTGATATACAATGTGTTAAGTTTCAGGCATAGAGCAAAGTGATCCAGTTATGCATATATGGCTATTATTTTTTTCAGATTCTTTTACCATTTAAAAACACTAGTTCTATATTAAAAAAAAAAACAACAAATACATTATGAAACAGAAGGCAAAATATCATCAATTTTAAAGGCAAATCCAGCAATATCCTACACCTCTTATTCTTCTATAGAGCCAATTAAGACCATACTCTCCAAATAGGATGAAGATACACATTCAACTTCATTTGCTATTAAAGCTATTTTCCTGGGAAACTGAAGAGCAACAATGGTATAGGACAGGAAGAGATTAACATAAGCAAAAACACGGAGATGGAGAAGTATAAAATTCTATGTTAAGAAAATAAATTAGTCCTATCTGCGAGTTAAGATTAGACTTAAAGGACCAATTGTCTTGAATGCTAACCTAGGGAATATGATTTTTAATCTGTGGGCAGTGAGCAGTCATTAAAGATTTCTAAACTGGAAGGTGACAGGAGTACTATGATTTAAGATGACTGAAGATAATTCTAACAATCGTACACAGGGTGAATTTGGACTGAGAGTCAGGGGGCAAAAAAAAGACTATAAGGAACACTATCCTAAAATACAGATGAGATCCAACTCAACGTCTTCTTGCTACTGTCCCATGCAAAACTGATCAGTGCCTCCTCTTTGCACTTAGAGCAAACTCATAAATAACACTTAATAATACTTAAAACACGTTAACGCAATTGTTTTTTATGTACTTGTCTCTACAACTTTACTGTGAGATCTCTGAAGCAGAAGTCATGGTGCCACCAACTTTCCTGACCAGGTGTTTCATCACTCTATGTGGTACATAATCTCTGTTAATATTGCAGATCCAAGTCCTTTTATTCCTTTTTCTTTCTATATATTACATTTTTTTCTCCTTTTCAAAAAGTTAGATTATAAAATACATATGATTTTATATCCTGCTTTTCTCACTTAAATATTTAAAATGAGGATTATCCCATTCAGTAAATGTTGGAAATTTTTCCATAGATGACACAAGCTTGTGATAATCAACTTACATAAATAAAAAAACTAATGAAATAACATTGTGCAGATAATCAAATGCTGAATTCCAAATGAAGGTAAAGGGATGAGTTGCACATACACTCTAGAGTTTTGCTTATGATATCAAGAAGGGTTCCAGGATTTAATATACTCGTTAATAATAACAGCAACTATAATATTATTAGCAGCTCAAGAAAAGATGCTTTCAGTTTAGAGTTTTACCATATCAGCAGTATTGATTCCATTTCCCCACACCAAATCAAAGGTTCCATTTATGTAGCCTACTTTGTTGGCCACATCTTCAAAGAGCTTTCTGAGTGGAGTAGAAGCTGGTAAATTTAAAGTGATCCGTTCATTCACCGTCTTTGAATTAGTAGTATCTTGTATTATACATAAGACTCTTGGTTCTTCAGCAGCATTTTCTATCTGAAATTTTAAAAAATATATTATTTCTCTTTAAAGAAAAAATATAATTATTGTTTTCTACTATTAAATGCAAAACAACACAAAATACTATTTTCTTTGTGTGAATATTACTGTTTTATGTCTGAAACACACTCCACTGGATATGTCAAACATATAAAGCACCATGTATGTTTGTTTTGGGAAAACTGGGGCATACATAAGAATAAGCCATTGTTCTTATGGATATTTGGTTTCATCTTTTAAGGCTGCAAATCAATGACCAACAAGCCCATGAAGACAGTTTACCTGAGCAATTTTCAGTTGAAAACAACAACATCTGATCCTTAAAAATGTGTCAGTACTATGCTAGCACAGTTATATCTAGCATTTCTGGGTTTCCTGATGAAACAGAAAGGGAACTGTATAGAAATGCAATAAGGATTATCTCAGACCGCAAAATCCATAACTAAAGGAAATAAGCAATCAGGCATACTGATCTTTATGTTGTCCTTGTCATACCCGAAGACCCAATGTCCAAAAACCCCATTTATCAACATGTTAGGAGCTAACAAGCAGACTAGCCAGCAGAGGGGTAAAGGTGAGCCAGGAAAAAATGCTTTTCTATTACCAATGTACAAGGAGTTAGGACCACAAATTGTTTTCATTCTTTTTCATCTAGCCCGCAAATCTGAGCAGAAAAATTTTGAAAAAGATTTTCTCAAGGAAGCTATGCACTCCCTCAAGCTGTTGAAGGACACTTTCGTCCTATTTCCACAGGGATAGCTGGCTACATCAGACACTGCAGTGAAGTAAGTTCTTTCCCTCCTCCTGTAATGCCCAACTCAGTGAATGGTACCATCATCTACAGACTGCTGAAACCAGACAGGTGAGCATATTCTTCATTTCTTCCCTCTTCTTCACCTCGCATAATTACCAAATTCTATCATTTCTACCATCTGAATATCTCTTGAACTATTCCTTTCCCCTTTATTCCTGCCTGCAGTAATCAGAATCTTACATTAAGATAGTATCAATAGTTACAATTAGTGGCAATAGTTTCTCTCACTCTTATCTTCCTTCAATCCAGAACAGCATTTTAATATGCAAATCTGATCATGTAAATTTCTTCCTTTCCCTCAAAATCTAGTAAGGCAGTCATTTCCTCTCACCATCCCCACAAAAGGCTTTTGCACAAATATGAACTGTAGGAACCAGTACTGTATACAATGTATTTCTTTCCTTCTAAAAAAAAAAAAAAACCAACCACAATAATATCAACCTCCGTCTTCTGCTGCTTCTATATTATCCATTTTAAAATAAGAATACTTATTATCACTGATGAGTACTGTAGACAGAACAGCCAGTTTTTGTTTGGTGAGGTAATATAATGGTAATTAGTTTCTGCCATATATCAATACAATTTGGGATTTGTAAAAGATTACTTAAACTAAGGTTAATCCAGATAGTTTAGAACAGAAATAAGTTGCCATAAAAGAAGTATATTGTTTAAGATTGGCTAGAATTATATTCACACAAATCAAGATATTTAACTACCAATAATACCCATTTAAAAACAAAGAAAAATACATTTTTAATTAAATAAACAGGGTAATAAAAAAGTCTTCAGTTGAAAACTTAGGATGTTATATTAACACTTGCAAAAGATGGTTTTATACATTTTAATGTCAAACTGATAAATATAAAATGGGCCCTTTTTAAACTCTGGTTTACAATAAAGGAAGGAGAAACTCAAAATAAATTTCAACTACAAAAGATCTGCTTTTACAGCTTCAGAGGTAGACTCAAGTATTCCAGGTGAAAAGCACTATCGTGGCCAGATTTTAAAGCTTCAGATAAGTCTGAGTTGAGGGTTCAAGGAAGAGAACCCTACCTAAGAATTTAGGAATCAGAAGCACTGGCATAGCAGTATACCTAAGAATGGTGATATGACATCATCATATGGCCATCAGCAATTCCTGGTTCTTTCCCTAAATAAGTGAGTACAAGGTACAGGCACTCCAGCCTCCTCTCCCACATCCAGATGTTGGTAAAATTAGCCCCAGTGGAATCTCATCTGAAGGCTAAATGTACTGTAGTAAACACAAAAGCTAATTTTATGTATGCCTTTTATTCTTTTTAATAACAACAACTTTTTTTTCTGTGTACTGCATGTTAAGAATTTTTGTTCCTTTAAAAAAAATAGGAAGAGAACAAAGGAAAAAGTGAAAATTAACTGTAATTCATAACACAGGTAACTGTGAACATTTTGGTCTATATTCTTCCAAATATTTTTCCTACACATACACAAACAGATATATACATGCATGCTTTTAAAACTCCAATGTTCAGATGGAATATATATGCTGTTTCGAAATGTCTTTCTTTACTTACATACATATAAAGTAATCTTTTCTTGTCAAGTTTTTTCTAACTCATCATTTTAACAATTGAATAGTATTTTATTACATGGATTAATAGTAATTTGTTCCATCAATTTTATTTTACTGACTCTTAAGCTAGACTTTTTTTATATTCTAGAATAATTTTGTGATGAATACCTATATAAAATTTTGTACATTTTTCTGTTTCCTTAAGCTGTAAGAATTTCTGGGTCAAACATATTGCTCTTAAATTTAATTCTATGATATTTTAAACAAGCTTTGGATTTCTTTAAAGTTCTAAGATAGCTACAAGTAAATTCTATTACTTTATTTTATACTCAACCTCCTGGCCCATTTTTCAGACTGAACTTAATCTACTATATGGCTATCATCCACGGATTACATGTGAATTTTTGTGACCATGAATGCCAACACTAATTACACTGAAGCAAAATCACTCTCCTCCTCTTTCCTCCCAATTTAGGAACTAATAAGAAAAAAAAATCTTTTTCCCAATTTTAAGGTTTCATCAATAAGGTGTACCAATCTTAAGCTTTCCAAGAGGGATTAAAAAAAAAAACTCTACAGTATTATACTAAACATACAAATTTCCAAAATACTTAACATGTAAAAAAGTATTTCCTAGAATTAGGAAAATAGGGGTGTCCTCTTTTTTTCTTAATTTCCTTGGAGCTCTACCCCTGACTGATCCTGCTTATGCCCAAAGCAAAAAACACCACCATCTTGAGGTGAATTAAAGATGGCTACAAATTCTTTGCTATTCTTTTTCTTTTTCCTCTTCCAATGAATCTGGGCTGGCCTTGTGACCAAGTAGGACCAACAGAATGTGACAGAAGTGATTCTGTGTGATTTACAGCAGGAAGCGTCTGCTTCTGGATCTCTTAGAATGTTCCTCTTATAAGTCAGCCAAACAAAAAAAATTCATTTACCCCGGGACCACCACACAGAAAATGGCCACTTAGTGGAGCACTGGGGTGCCTGCTCAGTAAGAAAAGCCTTCTTGGACATTCCATCCAAAGCTAGTCACCAGCCAAATGCAGCCAAGTAATGATCCCAGATAATGCTATGTAGAGCGGAAAACTGACTGGTTAAGCCTTTGCCCAAATCCCATCCCAGAGAATTGTGAACAAATAAACTAGCTGTTTTAAGCCATAAAGTTCTGGGGTAGACTGTTCCATAGTAATAGATAACAGAAATACATTCAAGCACATGCAAGCGCTGGTTGGGAAATATATGTGATAGCATTAGTGACGGTGGCTGGTAGTGGGGAGGGTGTCCACTTAAATACTACACCCAACATTAAGGCAAAGCATCTGAACACACGTCTTAATTTAGGGAAAGGAGCACAATTTTCAAGTTAGTGAAAGTTCTATAATGAGTAAGAGACAATAGTTAAGAAAAAAAAATGCAAAGTTTTAGAAAAGCCTAAAGTACGTCCCACTTGAGAAAATATTTCATCTATATTTAGTGAGCTATTAGAGAGGCATAAAATTCTCTATAAAGAAAATCTAGTCAATTACAAAAAGAAGGTACAAAGTATAAAATTAAGACTACTTACTTTGTGGGCAACTCACAGTAATACATTTGTGAGAAAAAGGGGACAGTCAACAGTAGTTATATTAACACTGTAAGCTAAGAGAGTGATCTGTCTTTATGCTCTCTGTAGAAACAGATTTCCTAGCAAAGCCTGAAAAAAAGAATCCTTGAAAAAAGACAAACAAAAATGATAAGTCTTATTTACATAATGTAAAATATACTGGGATAGAAACACTGCAAATATATGGTCCGTCCAAAGATAAGCTCACTGTCAGAACATCTGAAAGTGGCTGACACAGATGGTCCTTCTGCCTGAGAAGTCTGAGTCTGCTAAAGGGATGCGTGCCTCTCAAGTCATCTTATCTCCTACTCTTGGCATTCTGAACAGTTCCAAGTTCAAATCTGGGTTCTCTGAAGTTAATATCTCAAAAGTTAATATAACTTTTGTTTCATAAAAAAAAAAATCCTAGGTATTTCTTACTAAAAAACACAAAACAAGGTGCATAGTTAATGCATATATTTAAAACGGTGTTCACACGCAGAAAAGTTAATATCAAACAAAATTCAAAGTTATCAAGATTAAGATTTTTCTAAGAAAAAAACTAATTTATGAAGAATTTTAAAACCTTAAGAAAGGACCTCTTCACCTCTAAATCTGTCAACCCATTTTCTCTCAAGACTTTCTTCTTTCCAATGTTATTATAAATGATAATATTACGGTTATAAACTTAAAAATACATCCCCTCACACACACACACACAGGCCATTTTATCTACTTCTTGATAAAGAAACTGCTATGAACTAAGAAATGAGGCCTTAGAAAATTACCCTTCTGGGTATCCACAGTTCATGGTTAATACACTGCCACAAACTGGAAAAAACAACTGACGGTGTAAATATTTTTGCTGACTGAAACTTATTAAATTTATCAGCTGCATTCAGATTGTCCATTTCTAACAAGTAACAATTCCTGGGGTAGTGCTGAGAGTCTTAACTTACACGAGAGAAAGATTATTTTTAAGATCCTCCCTCCATTTTATTCCAACTCCCCACCAAACTCTAATGTATTTTCTAAGTGGTCTCTGCCACAGATCACCTGGAGAGAACAGAATTAAATAAAGAACCTTGAGCCTAGAGATAAAGGGGTCTGAGTGAAATGATGTATTAAGTAAAGGTTAGAATGGGATGCTACATCAGAGAAATGTTTAAGTTTCCAGTGTATACAGGTTGTTTTTAATTTCTATTTAATTTTTCAAGTTAAGATTTCTGGGTCTTGACTCTGTAAATTATTAAATGACTTAATCTCAGTGCTATTAATATTTCAGAAAATATATATCTGTATAAAATAGACAACTACTATACCCAAAAGTCAAAACAAAGGGTTCTAAAGTTTTTACATCATTTTCCCACCTCATTTATTTGTTAAAGACAAGGTGCTATAAGACACATATTCATTTAAGGTGACTTATTATTGAAATCAGGGAGAAATAAAATAGGCAAACAACCATAAAACTTAAGACATGCCTTGTTATTAAACAAAAATACTAACATGCTGTTACTTGCTCTGCTGATTATCACACTAAAGCAATTACATCAGCAGTCTACCTGTAAAAATTTCTTCTTCATTTCATCAAAGATATTTTGTCTGCATCTCCAAAACACATCCTATGATATATAAGAACAAAATAAATTACAAATCATTCCTTTCAAATAAAGAGAGAAGACAGTGAAATGAGAACAATTAACCTAAAGGCATTTTTACAACAAAATATGTGTGAATTAAAGTATTATTACACCATCTAAGATTTTATGCATAAATTATATCTGTAATTTTAATCTTAAGCCTCAATTACTCTTGAAAGTTACTGAAAGCCTATGTTATGGTGATAAATATAATATTAACATGGAAAACAACCACATTTTAACAAAGAGTGGTAGCTTCAGAACTATATATAAATCAAATGTTCTAAGTCACATATTTTCCTAGTTTTATTGAGATATAATTAACATGTAACTGTAATAGTTTTAAGGTATACAACATAATGATTTAATAAATGTATATATTCCAAAATGATTAATTACTACAATAAGTTTAGTTAACACCTATCATCTCAAAATAGTTACAATTTTTTTGTCCATGTGATGAGAACTTTTAAGTCCTATTATCTTAACAATTTTCCACTATACAATACAGTATTGTTAGCTACAATCATCACACTGTATATTACATTCAGAACTTATAAGTGGAAGGAAGTCTATACCAGTTATCTATAGGATAACCTATAATCAAGACAATCTCTTGAAAAATCTTGGTTTAACATTCCATACTTTTTCTGTATAAATTTTTTCTCCACCATCTTTAATTAATAAAAGGAAACCAACATATTGTTTTAAAAGGTGCTTTTCATCATTCATGGGCTTCCCTGGTAGCTCAGTTGGTAAAGAGTCTGCCTGCAGTGCAGGAGACCCGAGTTCAATCCCTGGGTTGGGAAGATCGTCCTGGAGAAAGAAATGGCAAACCACTCCAGTATCCTTGCCTGGAAAATCCCATGGATAGAGGAGCCTGGTAGGCTGCAGTCCATGGGATCGCAAAGAGTCGGGCATTCACAGTAGCTTACATGCTATTCTACATCAATTAAAAAATTTTACATCACTTTCTTTTACAATAGAAATGTGTTTCTACTATAATGGTAGTACATATTTTTTGACAAGCAAGTCTAAAATAACTCCTATAGCACTTATTAACAATATGATATACATCCTATTAGATTCTCTCCATTCTGTGCATATTAAAAATTATTAATCAAAAGAATCATTCTGAACACCATCATTTAAATTCTGCTCCTTTCCCCTCAACACTCACTCATCTTTCTGGGCCAAAACACTGAGTTTGAAAACTGCAGTGTTCCATTATACAGTCCAATCAAAATTTATTTAACTATTCTGTTAATGGACATTTAGACACTTTCAAATTTCCACTACAGCTCTGCTTATTTGTACAGTTTTCTCTGAAGATTATTTCCTAAAGAAAAAATTAGTATATCAAAGATTACATATTCATTTTTATGATTTTTTGATACCTGGCACCAATAGGCTGAGTATTTCTTCCACAAATAAGAATTAAACTACAACTATCTGTCAAACACCATTCTAGGTGCTGAGAAAATAGCAGTGAATACAAGCCCTCGCCTCCAAGGAGCTGACACTGCACATGGGAATTCAGCAGTAAACAAACCTAAGGCATCAGGTAGCCACTAGCCATAGAATCTTTGCATTTCTGTACACTGTACATGTGATGCTCTTCCTTTAGATATCCTTACCTTCTTTTCACAGGTTGTTATTGTGGTGGCTTTACACTTGATCTTAGCCAAAAGGCCAAGAAGTGATGTGTGGTGGTTTAAACAGGTGTCCACAAACTCTTTGACATGCCTCCCAGCAAGATTAGGAGTCTAATTCCAGTTCCTTTTAATATGGGCTAGCCTGTGTGACTTTCTATGATACATAACATTACTTTCAAGATTGGGTTAGAAAAGGCAATAAAGCTTCTTCCTGGCTTTCCCTCAGATGCTCATCCTTGGAATCTGGCCACCACACTGTGTAGGAGCCAAGCAGCCATATGAGAAGGTCATGTGTAGATGTTCTAACCACACCCAACCGAGATGCCATCTGGCAACTAGCATCAAGCACCACACATGTGAGGAAGCACTCAGATGATTCCAGCCCCCAGACTTTCAGATGCCCCAACTGATGCCAAGCAGAGCAGAACAAGCTGTCCCTGTCCAGGTTTGCCCAAATTGCACACCCATGAGCAAAAGTCATTAAGTGTGTGGGTACACAAAATATAATCAAAAGAGCCAATTTCTCAAACTCTCTTCTCACCATTCAATTTAAAATTGCAATCCTCTTCACCTCCCTTTCTCACTTCAGGTTTCTCCACAGCACTTTAGCTACCTGATATATTTGTTTATGTTATTATTTATTGTTAACGCCAAAAAACTTCTACTATGAGCCAAAATGAAATAGCAGACTGAATTTATCTTCTCCACCTTAAACAACTAAAAAGAAGAGATGAAATATATGAAACAATAGTTTAAAAATATTAAGTAACAGATAACACAGGACAGTGATCCCTGTGGAAATAGAAACAAACAATGTAAGCTACCTTCCAGGCTATGATGTAAGCAGAAGAACCCCGCTAGAGTTCAGCAATCTCCCTGAGCTGAAAAGAGGTTAGAAATTCAAGTGGGTCAATTCAGCTACAATTTACAGAGCAGAATACTGAAGAGAAGAAAAATGCGCAAATATCACACTCCAGAGATACGTAATGGTCCTCCCTGTGTATTCAGTTGAGTACTCATCAGCACATACATGTGAAGAAACTACTTGGGCAAGGGAAAGAACCAAGGAAAGAATCCCCGAGCTCACTTCAGTTCCCACCAGCCAGAGTGAAAATAAAATCATAATACATAGGCATCAGATAAGAGCAGACAGAAGAGTATTGTCTCAGTAGTGGAACCAAATTATGCCTAATCTAAAGGTTATTCTGGGGGGCTTCCTTGGTGGCTCAGTGGTAAAGAACCCACCTGCCAATGCAGGAGACACAGGTTCAATCCCTAGTCCAGGAAGATCCCACATGCTGCAGAGCAACTAAGGCTGTGCGCCACAACTACTGAGCTTGTGTTCTAGAGCCTGGGAACCACAACTATTGAGACCACGTGTCCTAGAGTCCGTGCTCCGCGACAAGAATGAGAAGCCCACAAACTGCAATGAAGAGTAGACCCTGCTTGCCACAACTAGAGAAAAGCCGGAGCAGCAACAAAGTACCAGCACAGCCAAAAGTAAATAAAAAAATAAAAATAAAACAAAGGTTATTCTGGGTCAATCTTAAAATACTAAAAAGCAAGCCTTAAGAGGCTCAAAATGTTTACAAGTAAATTCACACTGTCAGAGAACAAAGCTCAAGAATATCTATGGAAATAATATACCCAGCACTCATCAACATAAAAATCACAGTGTTTGGCATCCAATTTAAAATTAGCAGGCATGCATCAAAGTAGGAAATGATGACCCATCCCTAATGAGGAGAAAAATCAATAAAAATCAACCCAGATATAATACAGATGATATAATTAGTAGACAAGAATACAAAAAGTTTTAAACTATATTCTGTATTTTAAGAAGGCAGAGGGAAGTATGTAAAAGGAAACAAATTAAAGATTAAAGATTCATCGCAGGAGGAGACAAGATGGCAGAGTAGAAGGAATTGCACTCACAACCTCTCATACAAACACCAAAATCACAACTAACTGCTGAATGACCATCGACAAAAAAGACTGGAACCTACAAAATAAAAGATATTCTACATTCAAAGATAAACAAGAAGCCACAGTGAGATGGTAAAAGGGGTGCTTTCACAATATAATAAATCCCATACTGACATGCGACAACCCACAAACTGAAGGATCATTATACTTCAGAGGTTCTCCTACAGGAGTGGGTTCTGAGCCTCCCATCAAGCTCCTCAGCCTGGGGTCTGGCACTGGGAGCACTCCCCAGAGGATCTGGCTTTGAGGGTCAGCAGGGCCTGAGTGCAGGAGCCGCACAGGTCTGGGGAAACAGACTCCACTCTTGGACGGTGCACACAAGAGTTAATGTGCACTAGAACAGGGCAAAGCAGTGATTCCCCAGGAGCCTGCGCCAGACATGCCTGCAGATGTTAAAGGGTCTTTTGGGGAGGCAAGGGTTGACTGTGGTTCACCGTGGGAGCAAAGACACTGGTGGCAGAGGCCCCAGGGATCATACATCAGTGTGAACTCTCGTGTAGGTCACCATTTTGGCACCCAGACCTGACCCCATCCAACAGCCTGCAGTCTATGGTGCTGAGACCCCTCAAGCCAAACAACCAACGGGGTGGGAACATGGCACCACTCATCAGCAGACAGGCTGCCTAAAGTCTGTCCTAAATGCACAGCCAACTCTAAACACACCCCCTAACAAAGCCATACCCAACAGAGGGACAAGAACAAGCTCCAGGAAGCTGGAGTAGCAAGACTCATATCAGACAAAACAGACTTTAAAATAAAGACTATTGTGAGAGAAAAAGGACACTACATAATGATCAAGGGATCAATCTAAGAAGATAAAACAATCATAAATATCTATGCAACTAGCATAGGAGCACCTCAATATATAAGGCAAGCCATAAAAGGAGAAATTGACAGTAACATGATAATAGTGGGGGGCTTTTTACATCAGTGGACAGGTCATACAGATAGAAAATCATTATGGAAAAACAGGCTTTAAATGATGAATTAGATCAGATGGACTAATGGATAATTATAGGACATCCCATCCAAAAGCAGCAGAATACACATTATTCTTAAGTGCACAGGGAATATTCTCCAGGATAGATCATATGCTGGGCCACAAAGCAAATCTTGGTAAATTTAAGAAAACTGACATCATATGAAGCATCTTCTCAGACCACAACACTAATGATTAGAAATCAACTAAAAGAAAAAAAAAAAAGCACAAAAAACAGACACATGGAGGCTAAACAACATGTCACTAAACAACTAACGGGCCACTGAAGAAATCAGAGGAAATAAAAAACACCTAGAGACAAATGACAATGAAAACACAATGATCCAAAAACTCTGGAACACAGCAAATTCAGTTTTAAGATGGAAATTCATAGCAATACAATCCTACATCAGGAAACAAGAAAAATCTCAAATCAACAACCTAACCTTATCCAAAGCAACTAGAGAAAGAACAAACAAAATCAAAAGTTAGTAGAAGGAAAGAAATCATAAAGACGAGAGTAGAAATAAAATAATTAGAGACAAAGAAAACAATAGCAAAGAGTAATGAAACCAAAACTTGGTTCTCTGAAAAGATAAATGAAACTGATAAACCTTTAGCCAGACTTGTTAAGAAAAAAAAGAGAGGGTTCAAATCAATAAAGTTAGAAATGAAAAAGGAGAAGTTACAACTGACACCACAGAAATACAAAGAACAAGAAACTGTAAGCCTATACAACATTTTTGAAATGATCAAATATAGAAATGGAAAACATATCAGTGATTGCCAGGAATTAAAGAGGGACTGGGAGTGGGAGAGAAGTGAGTGTAGTTATAAAACGGCATCATGAGAGGTCCTCATGGAGATGAAAATGTGCTGTATCTTGACTGCATCAATGCAAGTATCTTGACTGTTATATTGTACTATAGTTTACTTGATATTACCATTAGAGGGAACTGGGTAAAGAGTACACAATGTCTCCTTTTTATTTCTCAGAACTACAGGTGAATCTACAATTAACTCTAAATTGAAAGCTTAATTTAAAAGTAATACACCTGCCTCTTCTACTACTCCTCTACCGCTCTTTTCCTAGATACTAAAAGAGGATGGCCTGTTTTAAACCTTGGAGTGGAACAGGGGTGTCACTCCTGAGTATGTGTAGCCACAGACTGGCCCTCAGGCTGGTTACAATCCCAATTCACACTATCTGGGTGGTTAAAAAAAAAAAAAAAGAATTACTTTGAAAATGGTTCTAGAACAGTAGTACTCCGAGATAAGTGGCATAATCACAATTTTCTTCTGGAAGAAGCTATCTGTATTCCAGAGCTCAAATAATTTCCATAAAAATTATTCTTGGGACTTCCCTATCAACCCAGTGGCTAAAACTCTGTGCTCACAATGCAGGGGGACTAGGTTCCGTCCGTGGTCAGAGAACTAGATCCCACATGCTACAACCAAAGACCCCATTTGATGCAACAAAGACCAAAGACCCTGCATGCCACACTTAACACCCAGCACAGCCAAATAAATTAAAGAAAGAAATTTTTTAAAGTATTCTCATAATCTCAAGACAAACGAACAGCTCCAAAAAAATTTTAAACCACTAAATATATAATGAAAAAGGAATCAAGAGTGTCAGCAAAGAATAAAACATAGCAATGACATACGAAAAAATTTTCAATATTGAAACTATCAGCAACAGGGGCTTCCCTGGTGGCTCAGTGGTAAAGAATCCACCTGCCAATGCAGGAGTTCTATCCCTGGTCTGGGAGGATCCCACATGCCACAGAGCAACTAAGCCCAAGTGCTGCAACTGCTGAGCCCGTGCTCTGGGGTCCAGGAGCCACGACTGCTGAGCCCGGGCTCCGGGGTCCAGGAGCCACGACTGCTGAGCCCGGGCTCTGGGTCCAGGAGCCACGACTGCTGAGCCCGGGCTCCGGGGTCCAGGAGCCACGACTGCTGAGCCCGGGCTCCGGGGTCCAGGAGCCACGACTGCTGAGCCCGGGCTCTGGGTCCAGGAGCCACGACTGCTGAGCCCACGGGACATGACCACTGAAGCCCGTGTGACCCAGAGCCCGAGAGAGACTACTGCAACGAGAAGCCCGCACACCGCAACTGTAGGAACCCTTGCTCACCGCAACTAGAGGAAAGACTGTGTGGCAGTGAAGACCCAGCACAGCCAAAAAATAAAATAAATTAAAAAAAAAGAAAGTTTGAAACTATCAGCAACATTATAAAAAGAAACATGTATAACATGTTTCAAGAAATAACAAAGACCTTTGAATTCATGAGCATAGGTTAGCAATGAGCAGACTTTTCTTAAAATTTATTTTTAACTGGAGGATAATTGCTTTACAAGGTTGTGTTCATTTCTGCCACACAATAAAGTCAACCAGTCATAAGCATACATATGTCCCCTCCGTCTGGGACCTCCCTCCCTTGCCTCACCCCATCCTACCCCTCCAGCACGTCAGAGAGTACTGGGCTGAGCTCCCTATGTTACATAGCTCAGTTCCCATCAGCTCCCTGCTTTACATATGGTGATGTGTATTCTTCAATGCTACTCTCTCAATCTGTCCCACCCTCTCCTTTCCCTGCTGTGTCCCCAAGTCTGTTCTCTATGTCTGCATCTCTATTGCTGACCTGCAAACAGGTTCATAATGTTTCTAGACTCCATAGATAAGTGTTAATATATGGTATTTGCTTTTCTCTTTCTGACTTACTTCACTCTGTATAACAGGCTCCAGATTCACCTCACGAAAACTGACTCAAATTTGTTCCTCTTTACAGTTCTTTATAAATGGAGTAATACTCCATTTTTATACATATACCACAACTTCTTTATTCCACTACTGGGCATATACCCGGAGAAAACCATAATTGAAAAAGACACATGTACCCCAAGGTTCATTGCAGCACTATTTACAATAGCTA
Organism: Odocoileus virginianus; assembly: GCF_023699985.2. Classification (NCBI taxonomy): domain Eukaryota; kingdom Metazoa; phylum Chordata; class Mammalia; order Artiodactyla; family Cervidae; genus Odocoileus; species Odocoileus virginianus. The sequence goes on along the minus strand of NC_069683.1, from coordinate 35,664,941 downwards.
GGACATGGAAGCAATGCAGATCTCCATCAACAGGCGAATGGATTATTAGCAGACTTATAAAAGCACCAAACAGAACTTCTAGAAAAAAGATCTGTCTCTGCAGGACTGCAAACAAAAGATCTAATATTTGTATAACCTAAGTCCTGTAAGCAAAGAAGAAAGAGGGTGAGCCTAAAAAAGCATTCAAAGAAGTAATGGCTGAAATCATCCCAAACTGGCAAAAGACAGGGAGTTCCCTGTGGTCCAATGGTTAGGATTCTGGCTCTTTCATTGCCTGGGCCTGGATTCAGTCCCTGGTTGGGGGAACTAAGATCCCACGAATTGCACAGTATGGCCAAAAAGAAAAAATGCAAAATGCAAAAGACATAAAACTACATAATCAAGAAGCTGAGTGAATCCCAAAGAGGATAAACCCAAAGAAAATTACAGAAAGACACATCTTAATCAAGTTCCTTGCAAACTAAAGACAAAGAGGAAGATTTTGAAAGTAGAAAGAAACACCATCTATGAGGGCAAAACAATCTAATGTAGCATGTTTCTCATCAGAAATTACAGACACAATATTTTCTAAGGGCTGAAAGAAAAGGACTGCCAGTTCAGAATTCTGTTTCCAGCAAAAATATCCTTCAGGAATAACAGGAAAACCAAAACATTTTCAGATGAAGGAAAACAAAGGGATTTGTTGTTGAGAGACCTACCCTAGAAGAACTGCTAAAGGAAGTTCTCTGAACAGAAATGATTAGAATATTAAGAAGTCATTTTGTATTTAAAATAAAATATGAATATCATATTCTATGATAACATACATGCTATTTTATATAAGTAGAGTATTACTTTGATTACATGCTTGCATGCTCAGTCGCTTCAGTCACGTCTGACTCTGTGCAACCCTATGGAGCCTGCCAGGCTCCTCTGTTCATGGGATTCTCTAAGCAAGATACTGGAGTAGGTTGCCACGCCCTCCTCCAGGGAATCTTCCTGACCCAGGGATCAAATCTGAGTGTCTTATGTCTCCTGCATTGGCAGGTGGTTTCTTTTCCACTAGTGCTGCCAACACACATGCAAAACTAAACTACATTAATAGTTTAGAACCGATTCAATGTGATGGTTGGCTTGTTTCCATAAAAAGCTAGACATCATGGATGTCAAGTCTCCTGTCATTCCACTATCTATGCTGCAAAATCAAATTTAACTTACATCATTTTGGTTCACAAAAAGTTTTTCAAAAAGTGGCCTTCTATGAGTGCTAAAACTGCCTACTGATCTGGTAATTTCACTCCTGCATATATAACCAAAAGAACTGAAAGCAAGGACTCAGATATTTGCACACCCATGTTCATAGCAGCATTATTTACTACGGCCAAAAGGTAGAAGCAATCCAAGAGTCCCATGGGTGGATGAGTGGAAACAAATGCAATACATACAAACAGAGGAATAATATTAAGCTTTAAAAAACGTATGACATAAGCTACAAAATGGACAAACCATGAGGAAATTATGCTAAGAGAAATAACTGTCATAAAAGGACAAATACAGTATGTTTCCACTTACATGAAGCACCTAGAATGGTCCTTCATTGAGAGAAAAAGCAGAATGGTGGTGGCAGAGACTGAGAAGGGGAAGTGGGTAGGGGAATAGAAATTATTGTTAAATGAGCAGTTTTGCAAAATGAAAAGATTTCTGTGGATGGATGATGGTAAGTAGCACAATGACATTAAAGTACTTAATATTCCTGAATTGTACACTTAAAAATGTTTGATGGGAAATTTTATGTTATCTGTATTTTACCACAATTTTTTAAAATATAAAAATTAAAAGAATTTATGACTACAATTTGTGGAAGCAGCAAAAACTGTCTGCAAATTGAGTTTCCAATGGTTCTGTATTACAGACACACAATATGCATGAAATATATGGATATATGTAAATATATATATGAACATGAAATTAATCCCTACTTTTTCTTTTAAACAAAAAAAATTATTTTTGCGTATTGATTAAGGATTTCAAATAATTTGAGTGTATATATACATACATGTAGGGCTTCCCTGGTGGCTCAGTGGTAAATCCTCCTGCAATGCAGGAGACGTGGGTTTGATCCCTGGATGGGAGATCTTCTAGAGAAGGAAATAACAACCAATTCCAGTACTCTTGCTTGGGAAATCCCATGAACAGAGGAGCCTGGCAGGCTATACTCCATAGGATCACAAAAGAGGTGGACATGACTTGGTGACTAACAATGATATTTAGGCTGGTGAAAAATTAACTGTGGTTTTGGACCATGAATTTTAAATCATTACAACTAGGTTCAAACACATCTTTACTAGTCAAAATAAGAACCATTACAGTCAACAAATTTTGCTATCAAGAAATGTTTGTTTATCCCTGTAGCATTAAAAACCTGTGCTTTGGGATTTGACGAACTCTTGGAAAGCATTTTCTGCCTCTTGCTGGTTGTGGAAGCATTTTCCCTGCAAAAAGTTGTTGAGATACTTGAAAAAATGGTAGGTGGTTGGTGAGAGGTCAGGTGAATATGGAGAATGAGGCAAAACTCTGCAGCCCAATTCGTTCAACTTTTGAAGCATCGGTTGTGTGACATGCAGTCAGGTATTGGGCCCATTCTGTTGACCGACACCAGCTGCAGGCGTTGGCAGTTCTCAGTGCATCTCAGAGATCGGCTGAGCATACTTCTCAGAGGTAATGGTTTCACCAGGATTCAGAAAACTGTCGTCGATCAGATGGGCAGCAGACCACCAAACAGTGACCATGACCCTTTTCTTGGTGCAAGTTTGGCTTTGGGAAGTGCTCTGGAGCTTCTCAGTCCAACCGCTGAGCCGGTCACCACTGGCTGTCGTATAAAATGCACTTTTTGTTGCACTTTACGATCCAATCAAGAAATTGTTCATTGCTGTTGCACAGAATAAGGTAACAACTCAAACAGCAATTTTTAAAAAAATTTCCTGTCAGCTCATGAGGTCAGCTCACTTATCAAATTTTTTCACCTTTCCAATTTGCTTCAAATGCCTAACAACCGTGCAGAGTTCTTCAGCAACTTTTAATGTATGTATAGGTATTCTGAAATTTTTAATAGCTATCATTTAAATATACCACCTTTTCTATTCTAAGTCCTTTAGGGAATTCTCTAAACAAAATATACTCATTCAGGAAAATAACTTCATAATACATTATAGCTGATGCTTCTGGAAGCACAGTGTGCTCTTAAAACTTCTAAGTAAATTTTTAAAAGTAGAATTGATTTTGTAAACTCTGTAAAGTTTCCAAACTGATTAAAAATATTTCTTTACTGCAAGGGATTTTAAATATTTAAAAGGAAGTTTGATAACATATTTAATCTGACAGTTAAGAAGCAATCAATCAGATGATTCATCACACACGACATGGAACTATAATACATATTTAAAGACGGATGGACCTTTGGACATCAGATCAAGCTCTTTACTTTATAGATGTACAAGAAATTCAGAAACCTTAAGTGACATGCCTAAGGTCCCATACAAACACAGATCTCTTAAGAAATAAAATTTTCTGATGACTTCATGATGTTGAAATATTTGTGTCATTAAAATTACAATAATAGTATTTTTCCTCTCACTTTTATCCTAAACTATTCCCACTTTTGCCATACTCACTTAATTGTTGTTATACTACTGTTAACTGGTAACCCACTAATGTTTAGGTATCTAAACTTAGAAACTAAACAAACTACTCTCTGGAGGATGTACAGTATGTCCTTTACTATTCCTGTTATCTTTATTTTTGATTACAGCTAAGTTTTCTTCTGTGAGTAGGCTGTTTTGATAAGCAGTGACTCAGCTTGTGATACAACTGACTTGTTTACAAGTCTTGAAATGTTCCACTGCATTATTACTAATTCAAAATAGCTTGTTTATATTATCTGTAATCATGCTTTTTATTTAGAAGCATGGATAATAAATTTTATAATACTCTGAACATGAAATCGTCAACCAAAAAAAGACGTTAAGGTTATTTAATACTATTTAAAGAATTTATTTCCTATTGGACAAGTCTACAGTGCAGAGTAATGTGGTGCAGATGCAAAAACGCTAGTCTAGAACCCTTAAGTCAAGGTGGATACTTTCCTTTTAGCTGTGTAATCCAATGCAAGTCACTTATTTCTGACTCGCAGGGTCTACAGAGTTTTACCAAAAATCGAAAGACAGAATATGTTGAAAATGCTCTATAAATGATAATAATAAAATATATCATAAAATAATACAAAATATATTATCCTAGAACTATCAGTTACCATCCTTATAACAGACCTACTATATAATTCTCAACAACAAAAATACTTATGATTTATATTATTTACAATTTCAGAAGATCTTTTTTGAGTAATAGAAATTTCATCAGACAGGGAAAATCTCCAAAGATCTTTTGTTTTCTGATTGCACAACCTTCTTACAAAGTTTAAAAACCTACTACTGAAAAAGCAGCAAAAAAACCCTATTACCAAAAAGTTTATGTTGATTTACAATTTAGAGACAATAATACAATGACTAGTTTTCTCTATGTAAATTACCAACTCTGTTAAGAATAGGTACTCTTTTTACTCCTCCCTCTCCTAGCAGTACTAGCAAAACTTTAAATATGTAATAATTAAAATGTGATTTAAAAAAAAATCAGAATTGGGAAAAAACTCAAGCACAAGAAAAGATACTCTACATTATTAGTCATTATAGAAATGCAAATTCAAACCATAGAGATATCACTACACAGTAACTAGAATGGTTAAAAAATTAAACTGAAAAATACTGACATTGCCAAGTACCAACCTGGAGGCAGAGCAATTAGAACGTGCATACACTGCTGAATGGAATGCAAAATGGCATAGCCATTTCAGAAAAGAATTTGGGAGTTTCTTATGAAGTTAAACATGCACTTACCATACGAAGACATTTGTCTACCAAAAGAAAAAGCTGTACACAAATATTTGTAGCAGTTTATTTAGAATCACCCCAAACTGGAAATAACCCAAATGTCCATCAGTTAATAAATAAACAACTGTGGCACTGGACAATAAAAAGGAAGCCCGTTGACACACGCGATTAACACAGATAAACCTCATAGTTTTATGCTGGGAAGAAGTCAGGCCCAAAACGCTACATACTACTTGAATTCCAGTTATATAAGGAAAGGTAAAACATGAGGGCAGGAAACACATTAGCAGTTGCAAGGCCTGGAGGTGGCAGATGGGGTTGAGTACAACAGGAATGGGAAAACTTTTTTTAAGGTGATGGAGATGTTTTATATCTTGATTGTGATGGTGATTACACAACTGTGTAAGCTTGCCAAAATTACTAAAACTGTACATCCTTTTAAAGGGGCAAATTTTACTGTATATAAATTTTACATAAATAAATCTGACTTTTTTTTTTTTTTTAAAGCCTCATTCTAGCTCTCTACTACCTGAGACATTAAGTTACGGAGCTTTTATAGCCTTCATGCTTCCTTCCATAAAAATGGAAGATCTGTAATACCTAATTACTACCTCCCTTCCAGTGTTAAATCCTATTCTGAGTAGTAGAAGAATTTTCTGCATCAATGTCTATTTTTCTTAAAATTCTTTAAATTACATTCGGGTTATATTAATGGTAAATAATGTAATAGTAAACAAATATTTCAAGATGTGAATTTAGAATGTCAAAATTAAAGCAAAGATATTTCTTAGATATCTTTTAATAAGAGATTTCATTGTTATGTATCTAATTTTTCACCTATTTCCTTTCATTATCACAAAGTGCTATTAACAAAGTAATAAATTACACAATTAAGTAAACTTAAAGGCAACAAAATAAAAATACCTAAACACCTAAAAGGGCAGACATTTTTAGCTTTAAAATGGAAGAAATGTACATGAATTCATAGAAAGTTTTTATTTACAAAAGCCGTATGTATCTTTTACCAGATGAGCCATACAAAAATTCTACTTTCTAATGCAACCTGGAACTGGGGTTGTAATCAAGAGCTCCTTCTGGTAAAATTTTATTTGGAGCACTGGGGAAACCCTTGGGAAGATTTAACTAATTCCCTAATTAAAAACATTCCTTGTTAGTGTTCTTAGCTGCTGCTGTGGCTGGCGGCGGCTACCAGCCAACAGTCTAGCATCAAGACCACTTCTAGCCTGCTAAAGCTGCTGAAAGAAGGCGAGGTAAACAGGGAGTTCTCTACACTATGTCTCCGAGAGCTCCCCTGGTGGCTCAGACGGTAAAGCAGAGGCAATGCAGGAGACCCAGGTTCGATCCCTGGACAGCGAAGATCCCCTAGAGAAGGAAATGGCAACCCACTCCAGTATTCTTGCCCGGAAAATCCCATGGATGGAGGTGCCTGTCGGGCTACAGCCCTTGGGGTCGCAAGGAGCTGGACACGACTTTCACATATATACATACCAAGACAAATGCCTGTAAAGCACTCAAGAAAGCAACCGCTACAAACGTAGCTCACAAGAACATGACTTATACTGAAAAGGTGATGAAACCACATTTTCATAAGCATCATACAGTGGCTGTCGCTGAAAATCGGAAGCGCATGTAACTTCTCATTTGCAAACTTCCCTTCCAGCACTGAGTGTGAGAAAATGTTCAGGACTTCAAACCAGATCTACACTACCAAGATGCAGATACCTTCACATTTCTGGAGGCAAATGAGACCTATCTAGTTAGCCTATTTGAAAATGCCTACCTGTGTGTTATCCATATCAAATATGTAACTACTATGCCAAAGGATATGCTGCCAGCATGACTCATATGTGTAGAACGCACTTAAGAAGCGTTACAGAGGCAAACATTTTATTCTTAAAAAACAAACAACCAAAAAAAGTATCTAGTTATATGACTGCAAATGAGGGGGAAAAAAAACAACCAGGTGAGAGAATAGGTATTACAGCAAATTTCACTTTGCCCCATTTTCATTTGTTTGTAAATGTTTAATATTAATGCAGGGACACAAAACATTCATGCAAGTAAACAATGATTCAACGAACCAGTTACAATGAATTTGCTTATAACAATTATAAACAAATCTGTTAACTTTTTCTGCACCCCCCAAAAAAATTCCTGCCCACTCATGTCTACACAATAAAAACCTAAATTCCTTTATGCATACAAAGCCTTTAGAATTTTAAGACACAATCTGCCAGAACTATCTTCTCTCATTCACCCCAGGCACGCCACGCATTTACCCCAAACTTTCTGTCACTTTTAAAATGCATTACAGACTTTAGTGTTTGAAATGTTATTTTTCCTAACTAAAAGCTCTTATCTTCTCTTTACTTGGCAGTCATCTTTTGCAACCCAATTTAAGTGTTCTCACAGAACCCCCTAAATAAAGCTGTTGGCTCCCTCCCTTAGGGTCCCACTTTATTTCCACATTATGCATTTGTCTCTTCATAAATTTTTGTTTCCCAAACTAGACTAAACTAGACTAGCATCTAGAACTAGATCAGATTTCTTATTCATCTTTGATTCTCTGATCCATGGCAGCTACTAACTCGGTGCTTAACTGAATGAATTCGACAGTATTAGGAGCTACAGAAATCTACATTAAGAAAAATTAAAGTATATTTATGATGAAATAAAAACAGGTAATATCACTTGATACAAGAAAGATATTTATAGTCAAACTACAATGCTTTGGTTACACTAGAAGATTTCACTTAGGTAATAAATGAAGGGCATGGCTTTCCCAAAGTTAAGCCAAAGGTGCTAGACTCACTGTGTACCAGTGGTCCCCAACCTTCTGGGCTCCAGGATCGGCCTCATGGTAGACAATTCCTCCACAGACGGAGGGAGGGGTGCATGGGGGAGACTTTGTGTTTCACCTGGCACTCCCTGCCTGCCACGTGGCCCAGTTCCTAACAGGCCACAGACTGGTACCTGTCCCTGGCCTGGAGTTTGTAGGGACCCCTGCTGTACAGAAAGATTTAAGTCCAGATCTTTTTTCTTAACTATGTCACTTAGCCATTAATTTTTCTCCACTGGAAAGCCACTGTACTTCTGCTAATATGGGAACAACTCTGCAAGTCTTACAGCAATTACACAGCATCAAATCTAAAGCACAGTCATGTTGTTGTGTAGCCAACAAAGGTCGGTCTAGTCAAAGCTATGGTTTTTCCAGTAGTCATGTATGGATGTGAGAGTCGGACTATAAAGAAAGCTGAGCACAGAAGACCTGATGCTTTTGAACTGTGGTGTTGGAGAAGACCCTTGAGAGTCCCTTGGACTGCAAGGAGATCCAACCAGTCCACCCTAAAGGAGACCAGTCCTGGGTGTTCATTTGAAGGACTGATGCTGAAGCTGAAACTCCAATACTTTGGCCACCTGATGCGAAGAACTGACTCATCTGAAAACACTCTGATGCTGGGAAAGATCGAAGGCAGGAAGAGGAGGGGACGATAGAGGATGAGATGGTTGGATGGCATCACCGACTCAATGGACATGAGTTTGAGTAAACTCTGGGAGTTGGTGATCAGCAAGGCCTGGCGTGCTGCAGTCCATGGGGTCTCAAAGAGTCGGACACAATTGAGCGACCGAACTGAACTAAGTCACTAAGCTGTGTCTCATTCTTCTGCAACCTCATAAACTGTAGCCCCGCCAGGCTCCTCTGGCTACGGGATTTCTCAGGCAAGAATACTGGAATGGTAGCCATTTCCTTCTCCAGTAGATCTTCCCCACACAGGGATCCAAGCTATGTCTCCTGCTTGGCAGGCGGAATCTTTACCACTGAGCCACCTGGGAAGCTCACAATCAGTAATACAACTGACAAAAAAGACAAGTTAATTGGTTCTTCTATTCATGTCAACTGGTTATACGCCAGAGTTTTTGAAAGTCAGAATTATCAAACACATTAAGTTCTCCCAGAAACAAACATTCTTAACATGGATCCTGCTTTAAAACAACATTTCACACTGAATCTTATAAACAAATAACTTGCTAATCTAGTAAGTTATTTCAACAAATATCTATATATTCTAAATCAATTTTTCTTAGGATCTTATTAGATTAAAAAGTTTCATTTAAAAGCTGTACTTTGTTACATGTTTCAATTATTAAAAAGCAGTAAGAACAGGTCTTACTTGACAATATAAAAAATCTATCAAATCTAACAATCATTTAGGATTTATGCTGACAGGTCATATCAGATCCATGACTTCAAACAACTAAGCATATTTAATAACTAAGACATGACTTCATTTTTATTTAATCAATACATATTCATGTACAGCATATTATGCTGGCCCCTATACCAATATATGATGATGGTAAAAACAATAATGAAGGTAGTAACATTTATTGTAACAGATAACACTTATAAGAGTGTTTATTAGGTAGAAGACACTCTATATGTATTAACTCAGGCAATTTTCCCAAAAGCCCAAGGAGGTAGTTACTAGCATCTGCATTTAACTTAGGTACTGGGAAATTAAATAACTTGCCCACGATCACAAAACTGGTACTTGAACCCAGGCTCTCTGACTGTTGTGTCTTGACTTTGAATTAACTTTAATAAAGAGGCGTAATTTTTCAAATGTCAAAAGTTACAGCATTATGGCATTTCAGGGTTAGAAAAATGGTATTAGATTGGAAGAGGAAAATCAGCAAAGGTTTCTTATACTAGTAAGAAGGGCTAGATTTTGCTGTTTAGGTAGCATTTTATCAGCTTGCTTTTAAAAAGCATAAAAAATTCAAGACAGTTCCATGCATGGCCAAAAAACTTTTTTTTTTTTAATTTTAAAAATAAAATTTAAACGTATTGGGAATTACCTGGCAGTCCAATGGTTAGGACTCAGCATTTTCACTGACAGGGCCTAGTTTTGACCCCTGGTAGGGGAACTAAGATTCTGCAAGCAGCATGGCATAGCCAAAACAACAACAACAAACAAACAAGAAACACAACAAATTCAAGACACAGATCTCAGGGAAGTTTCATACAAAGAGTAATCTCCATACAAAGAGTAATCTCTCAACATTCTCAAGAGTAGGTTTCAGTGACAGTCTCATATCAATGAAAATGTTCATATCCATGGCTACTTTTATTTTTTTAAAGTCTTCATTGAATGTGTTACTATATTGCTTCTGTTTTACGTTTTTATTTGGCCATGAGGCATCTGGGATCTCACCTCCCCAACCGGGGATCAAACCAGCATTCCCTACATTAATGGGAAGGCAAAGTATTTACCAGTGGGCCACCAAGGAATTCCCTCTACGTCTACTTTACGTATGCTTGGTTCAGTTTAGTTTCATTAAACAAAAGAATAGGGCAATTACTGCTGTTCCCAAACCTTAGACAAAGTAAACAGAAGTATGCAGTAGAGAGGAGACATTTGTTTACTTACACTACAACTATATCCATCCCTTCTTCCATTACACTAACAGAAAACCAGGCTCAGGAAAAATATACATTAAGAATCTTGATCTAAAAGATCACATCATTTCTGCCAATCATCCACCGTCACTGCTAGTCACAATCATTTTGCCAAAGACTTAAAAAAATTTTTTTTCAATGTTGATTTTTATTTATTTGGCTGTGCCTGGTGCCAGGTCTTAATTGCCGCATGTAGAGATCTAGCCCCCTGACCAGGGATTGAACCTGGGTCTCCTATATTGGGAACTTGGAGTCTTAGCCACTGGACCACCAAGAGAAGTCCTGCTAAGACTCTTTTCTTTTTTAAACAACAGAGAAGGTTTGTAGGAAATTAGATTGTAAGCAGCAATACTAGAACACTTTAAAATCTGTGCAACAAGCCTCATAAAACAACATGCCTCTGCTTATCATGACACCTATCATACTGTCTTAACTAAGTAAGGTCCTCAAAACCAATGAATTGGTTTTTAAAGTAGATGTCTTCTGGAACCTTAATTTACAATAGGTAGTTGAAAATAAATTTAATGCTATGTTTTTCACAAGTCCCTATTTTCAACCCAATCTTTTCTTTCAATTTGGGCTAGAGTGGTGATGGTACACAAGTACTCTGAAAACGCACTGTGCTTCTCCCCTTTGTTTTGGCAAAAATTACAATATCTGGCACTAAGAAACAAAACATTTATGTGACTAATTCAGAGAACGGAAAAGTAAAGAGAGGCAACAATCCTAACAATGTACTTAAGACAGTACTTAAAGAGTAGTTTTCATGTAAAAATCAAAGTTCATCCATTTAAGACTCCCTAAATACCAGATGTTAAAAAAAATACTTGGTATTATTCACTCAGGGCAAGTGACACACGACAGCATATAGCACATCAGAGAATAGCCACTAATGTAGCTGAATGTGTCTAAAACAAAACTGGCTTGGGGCAGGAGACAACAAAAACATTAAGAATTTCTAGTTAAAGAGGATAGACTGAATGCAAGCATTGAGCTAAGCTTCCCAAAATATCTCTGAAACAAGAATAGAGAAAATTTTTAAAGAGCATAAATCCATAGGAAACCAAAAACATGATTTTAGAAGCTGGAAAGCGAACAGGTGGTAATGACTCTTACACCAGAGAAGGTTGAAACCTCTACTAGCCTAAACGAAAAACAAAGACCCCTGGTTTATAGCACATGTCGCATCTACACTTACAGCAAAAGACCTCTAAACTCTTTGGAGAAGTGGTTGATCGTAGTGTTGAGGCAGCGCAAATAGAAGATGGGCTGAAGCATTGTGTGGTGCCACAAAGTAAAGACGTGCTCAAAAAGCAAGGATGAGCACAGATGCCAATCAGAAAGAGCTTCCCCGGCCAAGACTGCAACAGCTTGAGCAACAAAATTAATAACAATAATTTGCGGTTATAATACAAAGAATAAAATCTGTAAGTCTACACTTATATAAATAAATAAGTAAATAAATGGGGGAGAAGGTACAGCTTCTGCTCACAAAAGAATTCCAATTAATAAACGTAGAAATGAGGGAAAGAGAAAATCATAACAGTAGCAAGATCTATATATGGATGCTAAAACTAGAGGGCAGAAGTTTAAGCAGAAACAGGATATCTGCATGGTCTCAAAGTAGTAATTATTAAAGAGGAAAATAGTAACTTTACAGTGGAGAAACCTAGCAGAATCACCTGAACCTAGTGATCAAAGGTTAATATTACCAGTAGGACACATCACCATCATGTCATCTCCACCCCCCTCCAAATGATGCACTGAAAAGGACATATCACTTCTGTGATATCCTTCTCTTTAACAACCTTTGTCTAATCCTGAGAAAACATCAGACAAACCCAAATTGAGAGCCATTCTGCAAAAATGACTAGTACTGTTTAAAATGTCAAAATCATGAAAAAGAAGAAAAGTCTGAGAAAGTGTCACAAATAAAGGAAACTAAGGAGACATGACAACAAAATTTAATGAGGTATTCTGAATTTGGACCTTGGAATAAAAAGAAACATTAGTGGGAAACTAGTTAAACCTAAGTAAATTCTACAGTATAGTTAGTACTATTGCACTAAGGTTAGTTTCTTACTTTAAGTGCTCAATGATCTATATAGAGAGATCACCATAAGGAAAAGCTTGGTGACGGGTGTATGGGAACTCCGTGTATTCTTCTTTCAAGACTTCTATTAAAAAAAAAAAATTAAACAGAAAAACCTAAAAGGCTCAGGAACTAGCTGTTTCAGATACTCTGGGAGCAAGAGTGAAGTCCAAACTAGAACAGGAGATCAAAGTCTGCTTAAGAAACAGTCAAAACTTCCAGATCCTCTCTCTTCTACTCTTTGACCCCTTCTTGGCAAGAGACTAAACAACCTCAGGAGAGTATAAAACAAGGTATCTCTGGACAAGAGGACGCCAGGTGCGACTGAATTTGAAGGCTGCCATACTGGAAAGTGGCCTTCCAGGTGGTGCTAGTGGTATAAAACCCGCTTGCCGATGCAGAAGACTTAAGAGACCTGGGTTCCGTCCCTGAGTCAGGAAGATCCCCTGGAAGAAGGCATGGCAATCCATTCCAGTAATCTTGCTTGGAGAATTCCATGGACAGGAAGATCCTGGCAGGCTATAGTCCAGGGTCACAGAGTCAGACTCAACTCAGCAGGCATGCATACTGAAAACTGCAGAATTAAATCAAAGTGTACTTGTGTACTTCATGATAAAATCCACATTCCCTTTTCCTACTCAACTCCAAAGTCTGTTCTCTTCAACGAACAGACCAGAAATCTTTTCTGGGAAATCAATTCAGCACAAGAGAAAAACCTGTCACTGGGAGTCCGCAAGGAAATTATCCAGACATATCCAATGAACAGGGAAAACCATAATCACACACTGGCAGAGCTTCCATTCAGCTTTTTAAGGGCCCTCTTCTAAGTAACACTAACTTCCAATGAATACCAGACATCTAAAAAAAAAAATCTAATATAAAAGACAAAGTCCAAAGCCAACAAACAGAAAAAGGAAATTTGGAGAAAAGAGAGAATATTCAGAAAAGAAACGTATCAATAATTCCCTAAGAGAGAAAGATATTGTATCCGTGAAACGAAAGAATATTATCACTTAAACTTTTTTAGGAAAAAAAAAATACTTGGAAATTACAAACATAATAGCAGAAATAAAACCTTAGTAGAAGAACTGGAAGATAAAGTTGAGAAAAATCTCCCAGAAAGCAGAGGAAAAAGAAAGAAATGGAAAATAGATGTAAACACAGAAGAAAATTAGAGAAGCCAGTCAGTAGGCCTAACATCTAAACAACAGGAATTCAAGAGAAACAGAGAAAACAAAGGGGAAGAAACCAAAGAAATTGCTTAAGGAAATTTCCTAGAACTGATAAGATAAATTTCAGATAGAATAAGACTACCCTGAATCCAGCAGAAATGGAGAAAAATAGACCTTTACACATAATCCAGCAATTTCAGAACTCTAAGGGAAAAGATTCTCCAAGCTTCCAGAGGAAAAATAAGATTCAAAATCTTCTAGGCATCTGATGTCTCAACAGCAACACTGAAAAAAAAGATAGCAATGGAGCAATGTTTTCAAAATTGAGAAAAAATATTTCTGACCGAGAATTCCCTGCCCACCAAACTATCTACAAAGAGAATAGAGACAACATTTTAAGGCACGCAGTTTCAAAAAAATTACAGCCCATCCTGAAAGCTATTGAAAGTGGTCCTCCAAAATGAGAACACAAAGAAAGATGAAGGCATCAGATACAGGACCAGGAACTTCTAGAGAGATCTGAAGGAAACTAAGATGACTATAAATATAAATCTAAGACAACAGCTGCAATTCAAGAAAATTCATCCAAAGAAACTGGTAGGTTTGAACATAATAATGAGAAGATTTATACACTCCAGAGTTTGGACTAACTCAGGGTTTCTCAACAGTAGCACTATTGACATTTTGGACCACATAATTCTTTGCTGTAGGAGGCTATCTAGTGCAGTTAGGACGATGCTTGGCAGCATAGCTTGCTTCTGCTCACTAGACATCAGAAGCACACTCCTGCCCGTGCTCACCTACCCAACATGGCCAATATCCTTAGTTGAGAAGCACCTGGTGAAATTAATGACAAGTACAAAGAAAACTAAGCAAAAGCAAATCTTTAGAAAATATTAAGTCATGGAAAACACAAAATGCTACACAGGAAGGGAAAATAATCACTATAAACTACAAAGCTGAACTATGTATATAGCCACAATGACATAAACTTTGGAATTTTATGTATCCAAACAACTTGCAATCTGACAATACTAGGATGATTGGGCAGAAATGAGAAGTGTGTCTCTGTGTTTGGGGACAGTAGTAAGCCCAAACTTCCATCGTGGGAAGTCAGTAGACAATTTCTTCAACTGAAAAATCACGAAGGAAAATGACAGGAACACTACTTTGAAATATGGAGATAAATGTCTGAAGAATGAGTGGAAAGTGGCTGCCTCTGGAGAGCCTGAAATGAAGGGGCAGGGAATCTGTACAGCAGAGCTATTCCACTCTTTTAGATATGTGCATGTATAACGTTGATAAAAAATTAACTGTAAAAAACAAATCAACTGAGACTACATTATGAAGGGCTTTCCTACTGCTTAAGGCCACAGTGACTCAGAAACAAACAGCTATACAACTTTGAGGAAGTTACTCTTTACACATATTTTCTATCTATCTACAAAATACACAGTAAAAGAGCTGCCTTAAAGAGCTTTATATGTATTAAATGAGAAAAGAGTGTAAAATGTTTAGCAGTGTCTGGCACAAAGTGTTTATAAATTGTATCTAGTATTTGATTTGCAATCAGAGGGTAATAATTATAAATTTTAAAACAGGTAAGTCATAATCTCATTTGTTTTAGAAAGTAATGGCTATTGTGGGGAAGACAGTTACTAAAGAAAAGAACCCAGAAGCACAGAGACAATTTAAAAGGCCTGTACTGGAATGAGACAATGGATAGAGGCAGAGCCATGAAGAGAAAGGTAAGGATACAAGAGACATTTTGCAAGTGATGGTCTAACTACAGATGCAAAAAGGAGGAATTAAAAAAATGTTCTAACTTAAGCAAACAGAAGATGATGACAGTAACTGAACAAGAAAGTACAAAGACTTATGCTGGGAGGAGGACATAAGAAGAGAGGAAAGAGAAATGAGGTTAATACTACACATCTAATCTATAGGTGCCAAGGTACAACCAACTACAGATATCCAGTATGCAGGTGGAAATCTGAAACTGGAAGAGAGGTCAGGACTTGAGATATTCAAAACATGTAAATTACAATCAAAGGTTGAAGCCATACAAATTAAAAGTATATTCATTTGATATGCTCCATAATAGATACTGATGGAAGTGATTTTAAAAAAAGAAAAAAAAAAGACAATAGAGATGAAAAACAAGCTGTTTTAATGTTTTGGGGATCTCAATATCAATGGCCCTGATACAGTTATGAGGTCATTGTGAAGTTCAAATGAGTTAATACACACAAAGCACATACAACAGTATGGGACATTTAATAAATGCTCAATAAATTTCGGGTTATTAGTATCATCATTAGTTCCAGATAGAAGTAGTGTTTATTGACTTCCCTAGTTAAGAACCCACCTGCCAATGCAGAAGACATGGGTTAATCCCTGGTCTGGGAAGATTTCACATGCTGTGAGGCAATTAAGCCCGTGCTTCACAATAAGAGAAGTAGTGATTATTACATGGAAAAGAGAGGCAGAAAAAACTCCACTGAGATATGGAACCACATATTCTTTTCTTTTACTTTTCCATCCTTTCTACATTTATATTCTCCTTGGACACCACTTTAAGTATTGCAGTGAAAGTATTATTTTAAAACCACTAGGTACATTGCAATATCCTTAATTATACCGTAAGACACTTGAGGAAAAAGTAATTTTTTTTTCTACTTTTTCTTCCCTGTATGGCAGCATACAGCAATGTACAGTGAGTACTCAACAAATACTAACGTCACAAATTCCTTATAAGGAAACAGAATAAAAGCAACAAAGCAATAAGTAAAATTTGGAATGATATTAAAAGCAAAAGATCTCAAAGTCAACATCAATATACAACAATTCAAAGACATACAGTAGAGTGAAAAGGTGAGGGAAAAAGCTTTATTGTTAACCACACAGAACAGAACACACTCTCTTTGCTCTCCTCTGGGTACAACAATTAGGAGAAATACAAAAAACACTGGATTATGTCTAAAACAGAGCAAGCTGAGAAACAGAGAACTGAGGATGCTCAGACTTTATTTTTTTTCAATTTTAAAGTTTGTCTTTTTTTTTTCCATTTATTTTTATTAGTTGGAGGCTAATTACTTTACAATATTGTAATGGTTTTTGCCATACATTGACATGAATCAGCCATGGATTTACATGTGTTCCCCATCCCGATCCCCCCTCCCACCTCCCTCTCTACCCAATCCCTCTGGGTCGTCCCAGTGCACCAGCCCTGAGCACTTGTCTCATGCATCCAACCTGGGCTGGTGATCTGTTTCACCCTTGATAATATACATGTTTCGATGCTGTTCCCTCAAAACATCCCACCCTCGCCTTCTCCCACAAAGTCCAAAAGTCTGTTCTGTACATCTGCGTCTCTTTTTCTGTTTTGCATATAGGGTTATCGTTACCATCTTTCTAAATTCCAAATATATGTGTTAGTATACTGTATTGGTCTTTATCTTTCTGGCTTACTTCACTCTGTATAATGGGCTCCAGTTTCATCCATCTCATTAGAACTAATTCCAACAAATTCTTTTTAATGGCTGAGTAATATTCCATGGTGTATATGTACCACAGCTTCCTTATCCATTCGTCTGCTGATGGGCATCTAGGTTGCTTCCATGTCCTGGCTATTATAAACAGTGCTGCGATGAACATTGAGGTGCACGTTTCTCTTTCAGATCTGGTTTCCTCAGTGTGCATGCCCAGAAGTGGGATTGCTGGGTCATATGGCAGTTCTATTTCCAGTTTTTTAAGAAATCTCCACACTGTTCTCCATAGCGCTGCGTACCTATGGACACCTTATCTTCGATAAAGGAGGCAAGGATATACAATGGAAAAAAGACAACCTCTTTAACAAGTGGTGCTGGGAAAACTGGTCAACCACTTGTAAAAGAATGAAACTAGAACACTTTCTAACACCATACACAAAAATGAACTCAAAATGGATTAAAGATCTAAATCTAAGACCAGAAACTATAAAACTCCTAGAGGAGAACATAGGCAAAACACTTTCTGACATAAATCACAGCAGGATCCTCTATGATCCACCTCTCAGAATATTGGAAATAAAAACAAATGGGACCTAATTAAACTTAAAAGCTTTTGCACAACAAAGGAAACTATTAGCAAGGTGAAAAGACAGCCCTCAGAATGGGAGAAAATAATAGCAAACAAAGCAACAAAGGATTAATCTCAAAAATATATAAGCAACTGCTGCAGCTCAATTCCAGAAAAATAAATGACCCAATCAAAAAATGGGCCAAAGAACTAAACAGACATTTCTCCAAAGAAGACATACAGATGGCTAACGAACACATGAAAAGATGCTCAACATCACTCATTATCAGAGAAATGCAAATCAAAACCACAATGAAGTACCACTGCATGCCAGTCAGGATGGCTGTTATCCAAAAGTCTACAAGCAATAAATAAATGCTGGAGAGGGTGTGGAGAAAAGAGAACCCTCTTACACTGTTGGTAGGGATGCTCAGACTTTAGAACAGAGCTTGGTCCTCCTACTCCCTTCCCCCATGTTCAATAATGAAAAAAAAACCTATCCTTTGGAAAATGATTTAAAATTTCTCTATCCAGAGCCAACAATCAAAAGATGGCAGTTATAGAGAACTTCTCTCAGCTCAAAAACTTAAAACAGATCTCTTAAAAGACGAAGATGTTACCTGAGATGTCATGAAGGTATTCAAGCTGAGGTTGGAAAACAGCTTGCCAAGGATGTTATGGAAAACATCCAAGCAGGGGAAATTGGTTAGAAACTGGTTTCCTTGCAACCCTGTAACCAGATCAATGAATATTACTGAAGATCTGCTTCAGAAAGGACACTATCCGAGATCTATAGTAGTTGTTGTTGTTCAGTCATTCAGTTGTGTCCAACACTTTGGGACCCCATGGACTGCAGCACACTAGGCTTCCCTGTCCTTCACAATCTTCTGGAGTTTGCACAAACTCATGTTCACTGCCATCCAACCATCTCATCCTCAGTCATCCCTTTCTCCTCCTGCCCTTGACCTTTCCCAGCATCAGGGTCTTTTTCAATGAGCTGGGTCTTCTCATCAGGTGGCCAAAGTATTGGAGCTTCAGCATCAGTCCTTCCAATGAATATTCAGGACTGATTTCCTTTAGGATTGACTGGTTTGATACAAGGGACTCTCAAGAGTCTTCTCCAGCACCACAATTCAAAAGCATTAATTCTTCAGTGCTCAGCCTTCTTTATGGTCCAACTCTCACATCCATACATGACTACTGGAAAAACCATTGTTTTGATTATATGGACCTTTGTCAGCAAACTGATGTCTCTGCTTTTTAATACACTGTCTAGGTCTGTCAAACCTAGACAAACCAGATCTACACAAACCTAGCCAAACCTAGACAGGGTACTAACCTATATCTTCACAAACCTAGACAAACCTAAACCTATAGTACATTAAAAAAAAAAAAAAAAAAAAGCACGGGTGAGAGAGACACATAAAGATCTCTGCTGGCAAGACATCCATAATGAATACTAATAAAATACAGTTGAGACTATAATAGATGACCAGTGAACCAGTGAAGTTGCTCAGCCGTGTCTGATTCTTTGCAATCCCATGGACTGTAGCCTATCAGACTCCTCCATCCATGGAATTTTCCAGGCAAGAGTACTGGAGTGGGTTGCCATTTCCTTCTCCAGGGGATCTTCCCAACCCGGGGATCAAAGCCAGGTCTCCTGCACCGCAGGCAGACGCTTGACCGTCTGAGCCTCCAGGGAAGCCCATAAGAGATGACAAAAGCACTATTTACTAATTGGCAAATGAATTCTGTTCATATATAAATCTTCTAAGGAGGAGAAATCTTTAAGGTTAAATGGTCAGAAAAGTTTTTTAAGAATAAATGAGATATGAGATACTTAAGGAAAGATGTGTATGAATGTTCTGAATTGGTGGGCAGAAGTAGGAAAGAGGAGGCAGCACAAAAAGAAGTGAAAAGCAAGTTAAAGAAAAACCTGTTTGGCTACATTAAAAACTTGCTTTGAAGGAGAAGAGATAAGCTTTCTGAAAGGGCAGATTGTGGCCAGAATCAAACTGTATCAATACTAGGTCTTGAACACCAAGCTAAGTAGCTTCAATTGTATCTTGTATACAGCATCTGTATCAGCTACTTTACTATAGCCATCAGTCAATAGTAAAAAATGGGCATGGCTGTGTTCCAATAAAACTTTATTTATGAATACTGAAATCTGAATTTCATATACTTCCATGTATCACAGATTATTATTATTTTGATATTTTTCAACAATTTGACAATGTAAAAATCATTCTTAATTCATGGGCCAAACAAAACAGGCTACAGGCTGAATTTGGCCCAGTGACTGTAGTTTGCCAAGCCCTGCATGACACTTAGCTGCCTTCCTCAGCAATCTAAGGTACAGTTTTGTCCTTGAGCTTCTGGAACCAGAATAATATATTATTCATTCAACAACTGCACACACATGAATGCATATACTTTATCAATATATCTAAATCTAGTAAGGGTTAGAGGTTCCCTTTATTTTTTCAGAGGTTCCCTTCTAAAAAAAAAAAGATAAAGCTTTCCATATAGTTGGTAATAAGCCATTAGAACAGAACCAAGACATTTTAAAATTCTGTAATTTACTTTCACATAATAAATACAGTTAGAGAGTTACAAACCATTCTTACAGAGCCTCTAGGTTACATGGAGGGATGTGTAAAATAAGAGGATAATCAAGGGGATGTTGAGTTCTAGTCCTAGCTCTGTCATTTATTTACTTATTATGTGACCCTGAACAAGTCCTTTCCAAACCTCTGGCCCTAATTTCCTCATCTGTAAAAGTGAAGGGGCATAAGTTATAATACCAGATGATCACATCACTATGTGCTCTCTCAGCTTTAACACTATATAATTCTACTTCTACCA
The DNA here is from genome assembly GCF_023699985.2 of Odocoileus virginianus. Lineage (NCBI taxonomy): Eukaryota > Metazoa > Chordata > Mammalia > Artiodactyla > Cervidae > Odocoileus > Odocoileus virginianus. The sequence goes on along the minus strand of NC_069683.1, from coordinate 35,644,346 downwards.
GACAGAGGATGACAAAGATCAGACAAAAGTGATAATTAAAGACACAGAAAAAGAGAAAGACATTGACCAAATGAGTGACCAGATAGGACAAACAGGTACGGAAAAAACACCCCAAAATACAGCAGTACTAAAATCAAGGATTTTTTTTTTTAGCATCAAATGCAAAAGAAACCTCAAGGAAGAGAAGCAGGCAAGGAGTACAGCCATCAAAAAAGAATGAACCACTTAACTAGTGAAAAAAATGACAGACCTGAGATTTGAGAGTACTGTGCATGCTTCCAGGAATCATGAAAGGAGTGAGGGAAAAAGAAAAGACTGAAAATGAGTCTGGGGAATAGAAAATAAAGGCACGTGATCCAGAAGGAGTAAGAAACAAAAACGTCAGAACTCAGGGTGAGTTTGAAGCCTCAGGTAAAGGAATTAGTCTTAAAGGAGAGGCATTTAATCTTTAAAAAGAAAAAAAAATTATTAGGGTATAGTTGCTTTACAATGATGTTTAATTTCTGCTGTACAAGGAAGTAAATCAGCTGTATGTATACATATATCCCTCCCCTCTTGGATCTCCCTCCCGCCCCCCAATTCCCTTCCCACCCATCAGTGAGGCATTTAACCTCTAAAATCCAAAAGGTAAAAGCAGCACTGCAGGTATGTTCCTGTGGAAGTGTATATCTATATCATGTTGTCTATAAACCAAGTTATTAGGGAAATAAACCTAATATTGAGCTTTCATAAAGCAAAGTTCCACCAATATTTTCCAATGGTCAAAAAATTAAGAAAGGACTAACTTTGCTTTTCACGGAAATGAAAACCAGCACTGCGTAGCTCTAAAAGAAAATTCATTTTTATATCTATCTCATAGTATCTATCACTTTCATCCTTGCTTAAGAGTTACTTTTGTCGAAAATTCCTTAGCCCCTACTTGGAGCTCCATGAATACTAGTGTTTAGTGTTGCCTTAGAAGTACCCAAGGCAAAAATTCTGATTAATTCATCTGTTTATTATTTTCTGTGCAGGTGGTGCTTGATGAATAAATACTGACACATAAGAACTGAGTTTTAAAAAACTGTTCTTGCAAAACAATCATCTGATAAAGTTGGGAAAATATTCCTATCACTTATACACAACTCCAGTAATACTTTTGCAGAGTCAGGGCTTGCTCAAGTAGCAACAAACAGCTACAAAACAACCAAAAAAGGCAAAAAAAAAAGAATTAAAAAATTCTAAGAACATCATCCAAAACTATCAAGATCCGATATTGCTAATTTCAACCGACACTTGCATTTATTTGAGGTATATGAGAAATAAAAATCCAAAGCATTCGCCTGATGATCAGCCAGTTAAAAATACACATTTGGACACCCTGAAGATATTTATAAAGCCAACAGAGATACTATTAATATATTGAAATTCACTGGCCAGTGCTGGATTCTATCATTAATCTTCTCCTGCTATTCAAGAGAAGCCAAGAAGTCAAGCCTTCTCATATCACTTGCTTTTAAGAATGTAAGTCACCCAAACTGGCATACACAACCCAACTACAAAAAGTAGTTCAACTCTCCATACGGTAATGCTTCGCTGCCTCTTACCTTTACTTGAAAGTCACATTTACTACTTTTCAACGATCTTCGGTAGGCCCCATTTAGGCAGGCCCATAGTACCACCAAGTAAGAAACAGGAGTTCAAAAAAGTCCTAACAGTTAACTGCCCTCGCACAAAGCTCAAGTTGGGCGTAGATTTCACAAGCCCTGAGAGCTATGCCACTGTCAAAACCAGAAGCAGCACCGTCACCCTGTCGTGCACATCGGCCACTGTTGCAGAATTTTTTCTTTGAAATTACCTCTCCACCTTGGCTCAATATGTTAAATACTTAAGCTACCTTCTCCCCGCAGAGCAGGACCAGATTCCTTCCAGTCCGCTCCGTTTTTGTCCAGCACCACAAATCCAATGGGAGAGGTCTCCGCTCCCCCGACCCCCGAGATCCAGCCCGGTTTCCCAACTGCCCGCCGCACCCACCATGCACCACCCCCACCCCACTCCCGCCCCGCAGCCCCGCACCACACACCTCCTCCTTCCCCCACGGCCGGGCCAGCCCACGAGCTGGGCCCGCAGCCCGCCCCTCGCCCCCGGCCTGCGCTGCTCGCAGCGGCCGCAGGCCTCGGGCCTAGCCTCCTCCGCCGGCCCCTCACCTCCTTCGGGACCAGTTGGTTCTCCTCGCCGGGCACCATCGCTCAGACTCCGGCCGCTCCTCTCCGCCCTGCCGGAGGAGGGGGAGGGTGGCGGCGCCGCTCTAGCTCAGGAGAAAAACGGCAGCGGAAGTCATCCTCTCCACCGCCGGCGCTCGGGCTATCGCGGAGGCCTCAACCTGGGCCTCAGACACCAACGCGCAGACACCGACCCAAGGTTCCGCCGCCGTCGCCTTCGTCTTCGGCCCCTCCCCCCGCCCGCTGCAATCAATGGAAAAATGGCGGCGGCCGCTCTCGCGAGAATTCGGGCCGTCGGGCTCCGAGCCCGTCGCCTGGCGCCCAAGGTGCCCAGACGGCTGTCGCTCTCAACTAATTACCTCAGCTCTCACTCGGCTTCGAGATGTATAAAAGTGGTTGAGCGGTCAAGGAAACGCTTTTCGGAGAGGGGTTCCAGACTGTTCATCTCGGGACTCCCCCTGCCGGCAGCGAAAGGACCAGGCCTCAGGTCCTCCATGCCTTTCAGGGCTCTTCGGACTCTCCTCCCACCGGGGAGAGACGCGACCCTGAAGCCTCACCTCTGGCCCTACTACCAACACTGCTCGCCCTCCCTGTTGGAAGAGCTCCTGAACTCTTTCTCTCTTTACAGACTTCCGGCCTCTGCCTGGAAGAGAAAGCATCACGGACTGTCTCCCGGCCTCCGCCCTCAGACACGGTCCCAGCCAGAAAGGATTGCGTTTTCTTTCCCCCTCTCCCCACCCTCCCGAGGGCTCGGCTCGAGGGACCTCAAGTCTGGTCTCCTGCTTGGGGAGGGGACAAGTTCATAGCTCGCGAAAGAGGTATCACTTTCCCTCCAGCCCCCCTCCATCAGAGCGGCACTCTGCTGGGCCATTTGGGCTGAGATAGCTTCAGAGAGTAGGGCTTCAGTTTGGACCTAGGATCCTCTTTTTTAAAGTACGTTAATCTCCTGTGGCAGTAAGCATTGTACTGTTTTATAGACAGCAAATTTTGCGATGGTTATTTTTCCAAATCCTGCTCATTCCTCAAACCTCCCCTTATGAAAACCTGGTGGGATGTCCTTCTTGAAGACTTCTGTGGTACAGCGATGTTTTCGCACTCGGAGATAATACTTTCCTAACACCCACAGTATCAACTACCTGTCTAAACTGTGTGTGCTCTCCAAACGTTTTCTTTTATTGCGCTTCCGTATTACAGAAAAAGTCTCTATACTTATGTAAATTTAGACACGTCCTGTTGTGTATGATGTAAAGCCCTTTTAAAGTGTAAAAAGGATAGAGATGAAATAAACATTTAAAGTAGCTATATTAATTATATTTTAAAAATCCGTGTTATTTTCACTAAAAATATTTAGTGAAAGCAATATGATTGACTAGGTTTCAGTGATTTTAAAAATCTGTAATACTTTATGAAACAGTTATTAAAATATGTGATTCAACGTTCAGGTTATTTCTGTACTTCATTTTAACTGCTGTCATAAGCTGAAAAAGATAACTCACAAAGATACATAGATCCTAATGGAAGAAACACATCTTTGGCTGCTCTTACTAATGCAAGTATCCATTTTTGTCACTTCCATCCACCAACCATGAAAAGTTTCTGTTTGAAATTCAACTAGTAACTTTCTGTCTTCCCTGATGTCAGTTATAAGAATTTGCGTTTTTATATATTTTCAAAACTCTTTGGAATGCATTGCTTGGAAGATTTCTTCTAACAGGTTGGAAAATTCTGCCTTCAAGTTTTAGTATACATGTATAAGCTATTTGTTTGTTTTTTGAATACTGATCTTGTGAGTATTTAAATTTTTGATATTTTGTGTATCATAGATTTTTGCATTAATTTTGACTTTTTAAAATACTGCATGTAGATGTTCATCTTGATTGCTGAGTTTGGGGCATCCTCTTAAATTTTGGGCCCGAAGTGCGTGCCTCACTATAGCCCCAGCCTTGGATAGCACACAATATGTCATCTTACATCAAAAAATCACGTAATGGAAATATTCTCAAATCTCTGATTTCAAAATGTCATGCCCACTACTTAATAAGATGGCTTCTGTAGAGCTCATGCTAGAAGCAGATATGTCATCTCTATCATCTTCCCCTTTATGCCTGCTTTATTATCTCCAGCCCATGTTTTCTTTCCAGAAATCTTTTTTAACTATTTTCATTTTTGTGGGGGTTAATTTAATGAAATAACAATATAATTGGTAAATCTACTTAACCCAGCACACCTAAACTGGAGGAAATCACAATATATTAAGACAAAAGAAAATGAAGAAATCTCCAAATTATTCTCCTTGTTGTCTCACACTTTTCACTCAGTAGTGAGATGCCAGTGTCAATCTATGTATTAAATATTTGAAAGGCTTAACTTTTGTTTTTAGATAAAAAAGAAATATTTTTAAAAGTTTTAATGTTTTCTTTCCACCACTCACCATCTCTGGTTGCACACTCTTTAAATGCCATTGGCATGAATGTACTGGAGTCTGATATCCTGGTATGTATACAATAAATATTTGTGGATAAGTATATGAATGCAGAATTGATTAATAAATAAATGAACAAATAGGTAGGGCTACCTTCCTAGTAAATAAAATTATTGCCATTACATGTATATGTGTTTGTTTATTTTACATATAGATTTTATGTCTCCAGCCTTGACTTCTCCCAGGGGCTCCAAATGCATGCATCCATCTACCTTTTTGATGACTCAAAATGTCTCACATTTAGCTTGACTAAAGTAAAACATTTGATTTCCAAGTCTCCCACCTACCTCCTGCAATATTTACTTTCTCAATTCTCCCCATCTCAATAGCCTACACCATCCTCAGTTCAGTCTATCAAACCAAAATCTTGAGGATCTTCATCTTATATTCAATTAATTACTAAGGGCTGTTGCTTCCCACTCTGAAATAAAATATATCCCAATCCAACCATTTTTTAAAAACTGACTGCGTGTATCCTCGTTGCAGCGTGTAAGATCTAGTTCCCCAACCAGGGGTTGAATCCAGGCCCCCCACTTTGGGAGCATGAAGTCCCAGCCACTGGAACACCAGGGAAGTCTCTGACCACTCCTCTCTGTATCCACTGCTGCCCATCTCACTCCAATCACCATCATTTCTTGCCTGAACCAATGCATTTGTCTCCTAGCTCCTGGTTTCTGCTCTGCCCCAACTCCTTCAAGAGTTTGTACTCCACGCAGCACTCCACAGTGGTGATCTTTTAAAAATTTATTAGATGATATCTTTCTCTTCCCATCTTTCTCAACAAGCATATTCCTTGCTATGGTCATTGGTGAAACCCAAAGTTATCTAGCCCTGTCTGCCTTGTTCATCTCATCTACCACTCTTTCTCTTTCACCAATGGCCCAGCCACTCTGCCTTTATTGAAGCTTTTAAAATACATTGCTTACCTCTGCTATAAATCCTTTGCCTTGTTATTTCCTTTCTCTAAGATGTTCTTCCCCCAATCTTTGCTCTTATCTAGTTCTACTTTGTTATTTGGGGTGCTCTCAGTTTCTCAAAGAGGCCTTTAATGACCACTCTTCTTCAGTGCCTGGCACATAATAGGTGCTTCATAAATTTTTGTTGAATTAATAACATTTTTTACACGAGATTCATGTTTTTAAAAACATACTAAGACTGTTTTCTTTATAACATTTTTTGGATTATTTCTCTTTTTCCATTCACTTGAAAATGTTCATAACATAACCCCAGTCAAAACATGACAAAAACATCAGAAAAATCCAGATAGGAGGACACTACAGGATATCTGGCTAGCATTCTTCAAGACAGTTAAGCTCTAGAAAAACAATTAAAGACTGAGAAACTGTCATAGACCAGAGGAGACTGGGGAGACATCACAACTAAATGCAATATGGTACCCTGGATAGGTTTCTGGAACCGAAGGTACATTGATGGAAAACCTGGTGAAGCCCAAATAAAATCTGTAGTTTGGTTATTAATGTTCTAATATCAGTTTATTAGTTTTGACAAATATACAATGGTAACATAAGATGTTAACCCTGGGAGAATCTGGAAGGGGTATATGTGTACTTTCTGTCCTGTCCAAGCAACTTTTTGGCAATTCTAAAATTATTCCAAGATAAAAAGTGTATTTAAAAATGTTCATGGTAATACTTAGGGTGTTTCTGTCCTCTTTCTGTCCAACTCTTTGCAAGACCATTTGTGAGCATTTCTATGTTTTAAATGACTTAAGAAGCCCTAAGTTCAAAATCATATGATGCAATTTAAGAGCTAGTCATAATGTTCCCTATAACTAGAACTATTAGTAATACTGTTAAATGTATTTTGTAAATGTGAATGGAAGCTTTCGCCTTGATTCCGTTTTAATGGGGTAAAAAGATCTTTAGTCAGTGTGATGTGACTTTGGAGCCACACTGATCTGTTTTGAGATTCAAGCTCTGTCACTTTCTCCATATAAGACCTCCCTGAACCTCTCTGTTCTCAATTAGAAAATGAGAGAATAAAGAAGACTCTTGGCATTTACTATTTTAACATTTGCAGTTTTGACCAGAAAAGTTCATGACATGTAGCACTCTATAATTGAGCGAAAGAGGAAATTTGGATTTTATACATTAGCCAAGGAGAGGAAACAGTATAGCTGTATGATTGAAAGAATGAAGTTGAGAATTGTTTACCTAAATTTGAATCCTACTTCTGTTAATATTAACTGATGGCCTTCCTTGGTGAAATCTCTTAAATTCATAAGCATCAGCTTTCTTATCTGTAAAATAAAGATGATAATAGCCCCACTTTCGGAATTCCCCGGCACTCGAGTGATCAGGACGTGACCCTTTTCCTGCCATAGTCCAGGTTCAATCCCTGGTAGGGAAACTAAGATCCTGCAAGCTACATGGTGTAGGGAGAGAAAAAAAAAAAGACTCAGAAAAGAAATTCAATGTTTAGCAATGAAATTGAAGAAACTAATAAAGTGATGGATCTTAGCCATGAACTAGGTTCTCTGGCTAAGTTAGAGAGTGAAACATAAAACTAGTCAGTTCGGTTCAGTTCAGTTCAGTTGCTCAGTCGTGTCCAACTCTTTGCAACCCCATGGACTGCAGCATGCCAGGCCTCCCTGTTCATCAACTCCTGGAGATTGCTCAAACTCATGTCCATTGAGTCAGTGATGCCATCCAACCATCTCATCCTCTGTCATCCCCTTCTCCTCCTGCCTTCAATCTTTCCCAGCATCAGGGTCTTTTCAAATGAGTCAGTTCTTTACATCAGGTTTCAGCATCAGCATCAGTCCTTCCAATGAACACCCAGGACTGATCTCCTTTAGGATGGACTGGTCAGGTCTCCTTGCAGTCCAAGGGACTCCCAAGAGTCTTCTCCAACACCACGGTTCAAAAGCATCAGTTCTTCAGCACTCAGCTTTCTTTATAGTCCAACTTTCACATCCATCCAAGACTACTAGAAAAATCATAACTTTGACTAGACAGACCTTTGTTGGCAAAGTAACGTCTCTGCTTTTTAAGATGCTGTCTAGGTTGTTCATAACTTTTCTTCCAAGGAGCAAGCATCTTTTAATTTCATGGCTGCAGTCATCATCTGCAATGATTTTGGAGTCCAACAAAATAAAGTCTGTCACTGTTTCCACTGTTTCCCCATCTATTTGCCATGAAGTAATGGGACCAGATGCCATGATCTTAGTTTTCTGAATGTTGAGTTTTAAGCCAACTTTTTCACTCTCCTCTTTCACTTTCATCAAGAGGCTCTTTAGTTCTTCTTCACTTTCTGCCATAAGGGTGGTGTCATCTGCATATCTGAGATTATTGATATTTCTCCCGGCAATCTTGTTTCCAGCTTGTGCTTCCTCCAGCCCAGTGTTTCTCATGATGTACTCTGCATATAAGTTAAATAAGCAGGGTGACAATACATAGCCTTCACGTACTCCTTTTCCAATTTGAAACCAGTCTGTTTTCCCATGTCCAGGGTTTACATTTGTAATGGAAATGACAATATCGTTAAAGAAACATGAAAAAGCAATTTGGAACTTATTTCAGTGACCGTTTTCACCACTATGGGGAAAAAGTCATCAACTGAGTAAGAAATGTAGTAAATTCTGAAAAGATAACTAACTTTCAGTGTAAAGATAAGAGCAGGTGGGCTTCCCCGGTGGCTCAGGGAAGTGGTGAGGAATCTGCCTGCCAGGGTGGGGGATGTAGGTTTGATCCCTGATCCAAGAGGATCCCACATGCCACAGAGTGGCAAGGCCTGTGTGCCACAATTACTGAGCCTGTGAATTTGTGCTCCAGAGCCCTGGAGTCGCAACTACCGAAGCCTGTGCACCTTGGAGCCTGTGCTTTGCAACAGAAGAAGCCACCACAATGAGAAGCCTGTGAACCACAACTAGAGAGTAGCCCCTGCTCTACACAACTAGAGAAAAACCTGTGCAGCAACAGAGACCCAGCACAAACCATAATAAATACATAAAATAAACTTATTATTAAAAAAGAGCAGGAAACATGATGCTCTAGAAAATGTAACCCAGAAAAAAACCTAGGAAGGTGTACAAATATTTCTGTTAAGCAATAGTGTAAAGACGTTAGTGGAGTTCTCAACCTACCATGACCTCAAAGAAAGATTTATTCAAGGACTTGAAGTAGCATTTTCCATTGACACAAACTGAAAAAGAATTACTGCCACAGAAGTGCTTGCTTCTTTCTAAGCTGAAGAAGTTCATAAAAGAAAAGGTTTATAGATCAATGTGTTCAACAGCATAAAAAGAGACTCACATCAACAGAAAACACCTGGACAAACATGTCGAAGGTGGAGACGTGAATATCAGAGCTTACAACAACCAAAAACAAATTGCCCATGATACGTCCAAGTTTTCTCTGATGCTGCTGCTGCTGCTGCTAAGTCACTTCAGTTGTGTCTGACTCTGTGTAATCCCACAGACAGCAGCCCACCAGGCTCCCCTGTCCCTGGGATTCTCCAGGCAAAAACACTGGAGTGGGTTGCCATTTCCTTCTCCAATGTGTGAAAGTGAAAAGTGAAAGTAAAGTCGCTCAGTCGTGTCTGACTCTTAGCAACCCCATGGACCGCAGCCTACCAGGCTCCTCCATCCATGGGATTTTCCAGGCAAGAGCACTGGAGTGGGGTGTATTGCCTTCTCCAAAGCTTTCTCTAGGGCTCAGCAAATACTCAGATTTCAAGGTCGAAGAAAAAGGAGGAATTGAATGAAGCTGAAGCCCTGGCATTAATCTTTTGAAGTGATTCTGGAGGTGTGCAGGGCCCTATGGGGCTCCCTGGGCACACGGCCTTTGTGTCCCCCGTTTCTTTGATTATAGGAAACAGCCTTCACTCAGACTCCATGACCTTCCCTGAGTTCCAGTGGGCAGATTCAAACAGTTGTTAATTAGAGAAGGAAGGGATTGGGAGACCAAGGAGAAAAAGCCTTGGGGCAGGGTCCTGTTTTCCCACCAAAGGATTCACACAAAGATATCTTTGATCCATTTAGTAGATACAGAAACCCCCTCCAGGTGGGAGAAGTTAGCAGTTAATAATGGTATGCTGCCCACAAACATGAAGACCCCAGATCAGTTGAACCTGAAGGTTGATGATGCTGGCTCCTATTTACCGCACCACCAACCCAGCTGAAGAATGTCCATGAACTGCTCATGCCCTCTTTGGACAATTAATATAAAACTTCTCACCATCTTCTCCAAGTTGGGACACATGGTTTTGAGAGCATGAGCCCACAGTGTCCCACTTTGCCTGACAAAGGAATAAAGCTATCCTTTTCCACTTCACTGAGATTTGACTTGGCACCAATGAACACAGAAGCTGAACTTAGGCATCAATTTCATAAGATCTTTGCAACAGAGTAGTATTTATAAATTTGATGTTTGACTAGATCTCATATTCCTTGAGAATCTCAGGGGCTCGTTGTAATTTACAGAATTGTGAGGATTAAGAATAATGGATACAAAGGTGAATATTTTATAATATTGTCACGAAACAAAAACTCAGAGTTACAAAGATGGTCATTAAACATTTAAACCTGTGAATAACAAAATAAAGTCAAAAGACAAAATATAAGCTGGAAGAATATTTGCAACAAATATGACAAATGGCTAATTTCTCTAACATAAAAGAGTTCTTATAAATCAATAAGGAAAAGGTGAACAATCCAACTGCAGAATGCATAAAGAAGATAAATTGGTAATAAAAAATGAAATACAAATTGCCAATAAACGTCCATAAAGATATTCTACTTTACTCATCATTAAAGAATAGCAAATGTAACAAACTGCCATCTTTACTCTCAGATTAGCAAGACTTATAGGGAAATAAGAATTCTCTTAAATTTGTATAATATGAATTAATGTAAACTTCTTTGAAGGAAGTATGGCTATATAAATACATATATTTTATACACAAAATGTATACATCTTTTGACTCGGCAAATCTATTTGTAAGATTTTCTTACAGCACAAATTATTAAAGCTATACACATGATAATGTTCATTATGGTATTGTTTGTAATAACTCAAAATGAGAAGCAATATAAAAATCTGCCTGTAGGATATATAAATTATGGTATACCCATACTGTAAAATATTATGTAGTTGTTAAAGTAGAGTAGGGAGGAAAATGTAAACTGATATGGAAAATGCAGCATGGTGTACTGGCCTAGATCCTAAACAGAAAAAGGACATTAGCAAAAATTTAGTGAAATCTGAATGAAGTCTAGTGTTTAGTTAATATTAATGTACCAATGTTAATTTCTTATTTTTGACAAATGTACCTGAGGTATATAATATTCTCACACTTCATGTTTAACACCACATGCTTCATGTAAGCTCATATTATAACTTTCTACAAATCCAAAATGAAAAAAATTCATGTTTTTAAAAAAGTGGTATAGAATGAAAATCAAGATAAAATAAATGAAAAAACCAAGTTGCAGATAATACATATAGCATTTGTTTACTAAAAGATGGGGGCTATGTATATATATACTATTTAGACATCGAAATCTCTAGTAGCATATGATCCTACCCCACCAAAAAGAAAGTTTATACTAGTTATCTCTGAGTGCCTAGAGTAAAGGCTGTCAATGGCAATGTCAGGTTTAGCTGGGATCTTTTTTTTTCACTTTCACATTAAATCTCGTTGTATTCTTTTAATTCTTTCACCAGGGTGGGGCAAGTTTGCCTTATATAATTTTAAAACAACTAAATTAAAAATAAGGTATGGAATTGATTAGCATTGTGACTAAAACACTGCTAGATGCTCAATGCTTAAAAACTTTTATGATCTTTTATTGTTTACTTTAGTTCATAAATCCTTTATTATATCTCTGTAACAGTCACAAATTGTTTTTGGCTATTTATCATGGTCCAGGCTTTGTGTTAAATACTTTACACATAGTATTAATATCCCATTACTCCCTACAAGAACGTTCTGAGTTGGGTCCAACTACCATCCCCACTTTACAAACAATTAAAAAAAGAACCAGGAAGTTAAGTAACTTGTCAAGGTCACTAATTTAATAAATGGTGGAGCCAAGATTCCAACCCAAGAAGTCTGACTCTAATGTCTTTCATTACAGGTAAAGCTTGCTTCTATAGATACTATAGAGTATATTTTAAAACAGAAATATTTTAATAGAATATATTTTAACTTTGTTCATGGTTAAGTAATAAGTATAATTTACCTTCAGTGGAACAAAGCAAGGAATCACCAACTTTCTGTTTTTTTGTTTTGGCTGCTGCACACAGGCAGATTTCTTTAGTTGTGGCAGCTGGGGGCTCATTGATAGCTGCTTCTCATTGTGATGGAGTCTCTTGTCGTGGAGCATGGTTTCTAGGAGTGTGGGCTTCAGTGGTTGTGGCCCGTGGACTCAGAAGTTCTGGCTCCCGGGCTCTGGAGCATAGGCTCAATGGTTGTGAAGCACAGGCCCAGTTGCTCCACGGCTTGTGGGAGCTTACTGGATAGGGATCAAACCTGTGTCTCCTGCATTGGCAGGTGGATGATTACCCCTGAGCCACCAGGGAATCTCAATCTAATTTTAATTTTTAACTAAGTTAGTAATTCAAAGTCTCTGGGCCTTTTAAAAAATTTATCAGCAAATAATTTTTGCTGTTTGATCTTTCACATTTTAGATGTTTAAACTGGTCTTTCAATTATTTAATGATTTTTCACTAGATTGATTCCACTTTCTAATCTTTGTTTTTTAATTTAGCTATTTAATCCTTATAGTTGTTCTTTCCTTAAAGATTATCAATCTCTTTCTACAAATACTAAAAGTGAACCTTTTCTTTAGAAAGGTAAGTAGAATTCCCTGGTGGATCCAGTGGTTAGGATTCATTGCTTTCACCCCCATCCCTCTCCCCTAGCCCCAAATAAAGATATAAAGCAGTTATTCTTTTCCTACTTTTCCTCTTCTTTTCTCTTTTTATAGAGCAGGTAGTTTTTCATTAAGATTTGTCTATTAAGACCTTTCAAAGACCAGTACAAGTGAGCAAAGGAATATTGCTTTACATGAGTCCCTTGCTAGGAAAAATTAAAATTGATACTTGGGTGTTAGTTGTTCATAGAATTTTCCACATGCACGGATTAGGTCACTTTTTTTTTTTAACTTAAAAACAATTTAGAAACTTCAACTATTACCTCATTTACTTAACTGCAGACAGAGTGTAAATTTTTAACCTCAATAATCATCAGACTTTTTGTCAATAATCAACATTTATTGGGTTCCTGCAATGTACATGGCACTGCTTTACACAAAGCAGCTTATGAGGAATGCAAAATTCTTAACCAGACTCCACATCGCATTTGATTTAACCACAAAAACTTAAAAATTTATGATGTGTTTCAGCACTACAATCATACAAGTCTCTTTGGGAGATAAAATATAATAAATAAAACCTAGAAAGTAGATCATAAAATAGATTTTTAAAACGTAATGAACAGAACATAAAATGAGCAAGGGTCATTTATCATAATAAATTAACCCCCACTAAATATCCCTAAGGTGCTTGACATTATGATAGATGTTTAGAAGAGCATACAGTCAGTGTGGTGACTGATTTCCTGCATAATTGAGTAATGAAGATTAAAAATGATGGGGCATGTAAGAGTTTTATGTCTGAAAGTGTACTCTGAGATTCAATTCAACAGATATTTATTGAGAGTCTTCCGACAAGGCATGTTGCCAGGAGTTGTGCCAGAGAGATGAACAAGAATGTTCTCAATTCTTGGGGAGTTTTCCTGGGGCTCAGAGCTTGGTGAGCAGTGCATGGGCAGACTTCAGTCTCCATTCACCCTTAGCTGGACATCTGTGTGAATTGCATAACTTGTACAATTGTATGTGGCAGCCCTGTTCATAATTAAAACAAATATTAAAAAGATATAATAGATTATGCATAAAGTCCTGAGTGATTAGGGAAGTAGATTCCCCCAGATCATGGCATTTGAGCTCAGATGATTGATAGGATGAGAAAAAAAGTGAGGAAAAAAAAGCCCGTTTGTCTACTATTGGCCCGTACTGGGTCACATGCCTAACACAATGACCAAAGAGGAAGCTGAGTGCCGAGAGCCCAGTAGAGACCTCAGGGAGAAGAGATTCCTGGAAAGCAAAACCAAGAGGTGGCATTTCTGGCTGGAGAAGTGGGGCTCAAACGTCGTGGAAGATCAAGCCCCATACTAAGAAGTTAGGCACTTTGGGGTTATTGGTAAACACATAAATTTTGTTCTTTAACTTTCCCTTATACAATATTAGATGATAGTTTGGGGAAATTCCAATAATATTTAAGTCTAGAGGTAATATATAGAAATTTTATCTTATGACTGGTTTGTGTATACAATCTTGTTTCCTAGAAATCAACCATAATGAACAAGTTGGACTGTAAGCTTCCGGGTCCTCAGAGCAAGTAGTTATTTACTAGTCTATAAGGCTGCTGCTGGTGCTGCTAAGTTGCTTCAGTCGTGTCCGACTCTGTGCGACCCCATAGACGGCAGCCCACCAGGCTCCCCCGTCCCTGGGATTCTCCAGGCAAGAACACTGGAGTGGGTTGCCATTTCCTTCTCCAATGCATGAAAGTGAAAAGTGAAAGTGAAGTTACTCATTAGTGTCTGACTCTTCATGACCCCATGGACTGCACCCTACCAGGCTCCTGCGTCCATGGGATTTTCCAGGCAAGAGTATTGGAGTGGGGTGCCATTGCTTTCTCCGAGTCTATAAGGCAGTGATCTCCAAATTCCTTTTGACCTGGTGCTTATTTAATAAAACACTAATACGTGTTGATATTTATTTATTTATATATATTATTTCAGTTCAGTTCAGTCACTCATTTGTGTCTGACTTTTTGTAACCCCATGTATTGCAGCCTGCCAGGCCTCCCTGTCCATCACCAACTCCCGGAGCTTGCTCAAACTCATGTCCACTGAGTCAGTGATGTCATCCACCACCTCATCCTCTGTCATCTCCTTCTTCTCCTGCCTTCAATCTTTCCCAGCATCAAGGTCTTTTCCAGTGAGTCAGTTCTTTGCATCAGTTGGCCAAAGTATTGTAGCTTCAGCTTCAGCATCAGTCATTCAAATGAATATTCAGGACTGATTTCCTTAGAATGGACTGGTTTGATCTCCTTACTGTCCAAGGGACTCTCAAGAGTCTTCTCCAACACCACAGTTCAAAAGCATCAGTTCTTTGGCAGGCAGCTTTCTTTATACTCCAACTCTCACATCCATACATGACTACTGGAAAAACCATGAAGTGAAGTGAAAGTCGCTCAGTTATTTCTGACTCTTTGCGACCCCGTGGATAGTCCATGGTATTCTCCAGGCCAGAATACTGGAGTGGGTTGCCGTTTCTTTCTCTAACTGGAAAACCAAAGCCTTGATTAGATGGACTTTTGTCGACAAAGCAATGTCTCTGATTTTTAATTTGCTGTCTAGGTTTGTCATACCTTTTCTTCCAAGGAGCAAGCGTCTTCTAACTTCATGGCTGTAGTCACCATCTGCAGTGATTTTGGAGCCCAAGAAAATGGAGTCTCTTACTATTTTCATTGTTTCCCCAACTATTTGCCATAAAGTGATGGGACAAGATGCCATGATCTTTGTTTTTTGAATGTTGAGTTTTAAGCCAACTTTTTCACTCTCCTCTTTCATTTTCATCAAGGGGCTCTTTAGTTCCTTCTCACTTTCTGCCATAAGGGTGGTGTCATCTGCATATCTGAGGTTATTGACATTTCTCCCAGCAATCTTGATTACAGTTTGTGCTCCATCCAGCCTGGTATTTCTCATGGTGTACTCTGCATATAAGTTAAATAAGCAGGGTGACAATATACAGCCTTGACATACTACTTTCCCAGTTTGGAACTAATCCATTTTCCCATGTCCAGTTCTAACTGTTGCTCCTTGACATCCTAGCA